>NC_056036.1:18508265-19708265 GCF_004379255.2 Salvia splendens | reverse complement strand
GCTGGATGTCCTAGCCTCTCATGCCACAGCCTTAGGTCATCAACCATTACTGAATTTGAGTCTCCTGTCACAGTCTCTGCCATCAAGTAGTAGAGACTATTCTTTCTTTCAGCCACCATAACAACTTGACTCCCCTTTCTAACCTCCATTCTCCCATCAGCTGAACAAAATGAGAACCCCTTCTTCTCCAACAATCCCAGAGACACCAGATTTCTCTTCACCTCAGGTATGTACCTCACATCACTTAACATTTTCACAGAGCCATCACGCATTTTCAGTTTTATCATTCCAATACCCCTCACACCACAGACATAATTGTTGCCTAACAAGACTGAACCACCAGCATTCTTCAACTCATGAAACCATGACTTATTTGGGCACATATGAAAACTACAGCCAGAATCCATTATCCAAACCCGACTCAAACCACTCTCCATCACATTAAGAATTTCTGGAATATCACAATCTTCAATACAATCAGAGGTTGGGTGAGATTTACCTGATTCAGATTGCTTCTTTTTCCAAGCATGTCAGTCTTTCTTGATATGCCCAGGCTTCTTGCACCAGTAACAAGCTCTGGTTTCTTTCTGACCTGGTGCAGGAGCCTTTCCATCATCTGGTTTCTTGGTGAACTTTGGTTTTTTGAACTTCTTCACAAGAAGACTCTCAGATACGGCCTCTGAGGACTTAGTTGAGCCAGCTTGGAGTTCTCTAGACCGCAAAGCAGATTGCACCTCAGAGAGGGTTATAGTTTTTTTCCTCCCATACACCATTGCATCTCTGAGGTGATCATAACTCCTCGGCAAGGCATTCAGAAGCATGATCGCTTTATCTTCATCATTGATTTGAACATCAATGTTCTCCAAATCATCCACCGCCTTGTTGAACTCTTCCAATTGGTCACAGATGCCTCTGTCTTCCAAGAACCTGTATGAGTACAGCCTCTGCTTCATACACAAGCGATTGGCAAGAGACTTGGTCATATACAAGCTCTCTAACTTCTCCAAGATTCCAGCTGCTATGGTCTCCTTAGAGACTTCCCTCAATACCTTATCTCCAAGGCAGAGTATAACCACGCTATGTGCCTTAGCGTTAATTTCAGCGAGCTTGGCCTTCGCCTTTTCATCCAGCACTTCTCCAGCCCCCACATCTGCAGCCTTCTCCTCCAATGCCGCAGAAAGACCCTGCTGAATCAGTAGCGCCTTTATCTTCAAACGCCACAACCCGAAGTCGTTCTTGCCAGTGAATTTTTCAGCCTCCAATCGTGCAGCCATCTCGCAACTGATCTCTCTCAAATCGCCTTCCCACAGACGGCGCCAATTGTTACTAAACAGAGAGTATTGAGAGAGTTGAGAGTGAACGATTGAACTCTTCCAATTGAATCTTGAGAAGAAAAGTCTGTGAGAGAATATTGAAATCTTATTCAAGCTTATGAGAGTTACAACTTGAAGCCTACACTATATATCTTCCACAAACTGCTGCTACTCAGCTTAACCGAAAGTAAAGAAGAAGGAAAAGCAAGAAAGCAAAAACAGTTACAACAGCTAACTATTCCAACGGCTAGTTCAAGATATTTGAACTGGGCCATCTTATTATTTCTATACATTGGGCTTACGAATTGGGCCTGAATACTATATGCATAAATCCTCACAATTATTTTCAAATGATTCGAATGAATTAAAATTATTTGCATTATTTCCTAGAGTGATACAATAGAAATTATTCGATTGGATTTTGGCCTGGACAATAATCAAATCGCACTAAAAAGTTTGGGTAAGCGAACAATTATTTCGATTTTTCTTTTTTTCATTTTCTCTCAAATTATTAACAAAAACTCAACAGCTTAAAAATTATAATCCTTCAGTCTCGCTCAAGTGATCAACTTCATTTAGCATGAATTTTTTAAAAGAAGATATTTATTGAATTAACTGAAGAGAATAAAATTTGGGAAGAACGTTCTGATTTCGGATAAGATTTTTGCTCAATCGAATCCAAAAATCCAAAATTGTATGAAAAATAAATCCGATACAAACTGTCTAAAAATCTTAAAATCCCAAATATGAACTATGAAATCCGATCTGAAAAATCAGAATTGCATAAAAATACGTAAAATCCATGACCAAAAATAAAAAATTTGAAAATCAAATAGCAAAACCCAAAAATCACATATACCAAATATGATTATAGGGATGTAATCAAATGTAAAATCTATATATTGTACAGATCCAAATTATGATATGGACCATTAGAAAATGTCAACAGATGACAAAATAACATTAACAAAAAATGTCAATACAATGTCTACGGTAGGGGTGGGTAGGTACGGTATACCTTACCGAAACCACCATACCGTATACCTTACCGTAAATTCGGTATGCGAAAAAATCATACCTTTATCTTATCAAAATTTTCGGTATACCGAACTTCGGTATACCTTATTTTCGGTATGGAGAATTTTCATACCGATATCGTACCTCATTTTTGGTATGACATACCAAAGTTCGGTATACCATACTTTTGCGTATACCTTACTTTCAATATCAATGAAAATTGAATATTTGAGTTTTTAGAATACTATTTTTATTTTATAGTAATTTAAATAATATACGGGTTTTAAATGAATTGTGAGTGCAATGAGTTAGTTTAAGGTGCGACCCTATTACCATTTATGGTAAAAGTGAACCGGGATTCCTATTCGCGGACGGACTAAAACGGAAAAATGGGACTCCTATTCGCTAACGGAGGGAGTATTTATTATCATTTTTGCAAAACAACTGCCAAAAAGAAACACCTCACTTGTAGTGGGACAGATGGAGTACTTATTTTGATATTCATGTTAGTTTGGGTACTTTAATTATGATTTGTGTTTTATTCGAATAATTTTTGTTTGCATTGGTTATAGTGTGCACAGAGGCGGAACTAGTAAAAAGAAGGGTGTGGCTTAAGCCACTACCCAATTTTTTTTTCCAGTTTTTCTTTTCCAAAAATTTTCTAAATATTTACAAATTATGTTTATCCCTTACAAAAGTTCTACTGTAGAAAAGTAAATGGTCATTGTTGAATGAATGAGAAGGGCTTAATATGTGAGAGTATAAACTTACAAAGATTAAAAATGATTTCCGAGAGCTTCAGGAAGAAGCAGCCTAGGTGGTAATAAAAAAAATAATAGCAATATAATATTATTTTTAATTGCTATCACTCTATACTTTTGAAATATTAAAGATTTTAATTGATTCATATTAATTTGAGGAAATAGACATTTAAAATGTGAACCTTTTTTCTTTATAAATCATCATTTTAATTGATTCATATTAATTTAAGGAAATAGAATATGTGCTTTATAGTAAAAATCTTTTTATTAAGTTAAAACCCATGATTAAAATTATGCATATTTTTTATGCTATCAATCCAAACAAAAATTATTTGAATAAGTACCTAAATTAACATAAAATATCAAAATAAGTATCTACTTAAGGAGAGTAAGTGTACAAAAATGCCCTTTAGACTTTTAAGAGTGTTTTTGTCTGAAAATTTGGCCAAAAGGTGAAAAAGCACCTAAAACGAGCAATTGGTATAGTATGAGGACCACAAATAATATTTTGCAAGTATAGGGACCGCAAATGTTCGTCGCTGAAAGTATAGAGCCTAAAAATGTAATTCATTCTACATTTTATCACTACGCTATGATTAGGGATGTCAATGTAACCCGAACCCGCGGGCCGGCCCGAATAACCCGATAAAAATACAGGGTTAGGGTTGTAATTTCACAGCCCGAATTTAAAATCGGGCCATTCGGGCTGACCCATTCGGGTTGTCCGGTTAGGCGGGCTGACCCGTTCGGGTTACGGGTCGGCCCGTCGGGTTGAAGGCTTCTGCACAGTGAGCAGTTTTTTGTAACGGTCATAACTTTCTCTACAAAGCTCCGATTGAGGCGTGCAATATATCCACGCGAAGCTCTTTCGAAGACGAAGAGAATGATATGTATTAGAGGTTTATCAGACTTCAAAATCATGAGAAACATTGACTCAAACAAGGCTGTTGCACATCCACATATTTTGTGTACATTTTCTAATCCATTTTCTATCATTTCTCAACAAAGATGTAAACATACCAAAATATAGAAATATAATCAAAATCATCCAAGACAACCCTCTAAAACCATGCAAAATCCAAATATGTCAACCGACTATATAAGATCACGAAAAAATCACGATGTGGTTCATGGATTCATAAATACTCGTATATAAAAGCTTTTTTTTAGTATATTTCCAATATAATAGTGCAAAGTGTTTTGACGCCGCTTCGTCATTGAATTATGCGTACTTTGATTATTCTTAAAACAAAGATAACTTATTATTTGACTTATTTACAGCTGGAATAAATTAAATTTGACCAATCATAATTCAAGAAAACTTAGAGTTACTCCAATTAGCTAGCATCTTGATAATTCACTCTTTAACAATTCAAAATATTTTTGTTACATCTACGATGCACCTCTAACGTTATGAAAATTTTATTTAATTTTCTACGAATTGATTTATGTTTGAATTTTGAAATAAAGTGTTGATTTATGTTTTAAATACATAAACATAAACATACTATTGATAGATATTTTGTAAATAATTATGTAATGAATAAGTTATTTAAATTTAAATAACTTAATCTTTTTTAAAATATTAAAGAAAATTAAAAATACGTATTTCATTGTTGAATGATTAATTAAAAATATGTATATAATTAAAGAAAATTTAAAATAAGTATTATTTTTTTGAAAATATTAAAAGAATTAAAAATACTCATTGGCCCGAATAACCCGGTGGGTTAGCCCGAAACCCGAAGGGTTAGGGTTAGGGTCGAACTTTTATAACCCGAAAAAATTATAACCCGAATAGCCCGTACCCGAATGGCCCGACAACCCGAACGGGTTCGGCCCGATTGACATCCCTAGCTATGATTATAGTAATTGTTAGTTTTATACTCCCTCCGTCCGCCATTAAGAGTCCTATTTATGGGCTGCACGAGTTTGAAGAAATGTTAAGAAAAGTGGGTAGAAAAAAGTTAGTGGAATATGAGTCTCACTTGTATATATTAGTTTTAAATGAAATGTGAGTGGAAGGTGAGCCCTATTATAATTTATGGTAAAAATGAATCGAGACTCCTGTTCGCGGACGGAGAGAGTATTTGTTAGATTGAAAATTATAATATTAGTGGTATATTTTTATTATATGGTGTATATGTAAATATTTTTCGGGGGTTTTGAATTGCTTTAGATTTAGATTATTTAGATGCGAGTGTCATAATGTGGAAATTGAAAACTTGAATTAACAAAATCAAATAAGGGATATTCCAATTTTGTTTGGAAAAAGGTCGAATTGAAGAATAAAAACAGTGTGTAATGTAACGGTCGCCGTAGATATGACGCTTTCTTTGCTAAAACATTAATTTATTTTCTGGTCTGTGTCAACTATGGCGTTGAAAGCATCAGTTTAAAGTGGAAAAATAAACGAACCGGAGCTCCAAATAGCGATTCGGGTAAGGCAGAAGATCCTTCCCCCAAATTCCATTATTCCCTCTTTTCCTTCCTCCATTAACATTTAACACCTTCTCTCTCTAGCAGATCTAACAGAAAACCCAAAATTCCCCTGTTTCCTCATCATGCCGTGAAGATCAAATTCCCCCAATTCCGCAATCCTGATCAATTATTTATGACTACGGGAGTCGAGAGGCATGCCAATTTCCCAGCACCAGCAGCTCCTGCAATGGCGCCCGAAGCGAAGGACCGATCCGGATGCTGCAACCCGGTTAAGAAGTCGGGCCCTGTCACTCTCGACCACGTGCTCTCCGCCCTGCGCGAGACTAACGAGGAGCGGGACTCCAGAATCCGGAGTTTGTTCAGTTTCTTCGACTCCGATAATCTAGGGTATTTGGATTCCGCTGTGATTGACAAGGGGCTTTCTGCGATGCAAATCCCCGCTGATTACAAGTTCGCCAAGGAGCTCTTGTTAGTCTGCGACGACAATCAGGACGGGAGGGTTGATTACCAGGAGTTTAGGAAGTATATGGACGATAAGGAGCTTGAATTGTACAGGATTTTTCAGGCGATTGACGTCGAGCACAACGGCTGCATTCTGCCCGAGGAGCTCTGGGATGCTCTTGTCAAAGCTGGTATGTTAATTGCTTCTGTAAAAACAGTCAATTGCATTTCTGTGCTATTATGGTGATGGGGATATTGATGTTGATGTTGATGTTGATATTGATATTGTTAAACTTTTTATTTAATTAATTTATCCAATTGCGGTGTTTTTAAGATCCACTTTGGGATGAATACTTTTTTAAGTTCACATCACAGATGCTCTATAGGAAATTAGGCATAGTTAATGGATCTCAGCTACATCACAGGACTGTCTGATGAACTGTAGCTGTCTCGGAGACTAGAGGCAAGAGCTTGAATTTGAAGACGAGACAAACTTTAACGCAAATGCCTTTTGTTGCATTCACTGTGTGTGATGTGCATTGTAGATGCATGTAGAATTTCAGTATGCAAATGATATAAAGTAGAGACAAGACAACACGATGAATGTCGAAGAGTTAATGGTAGAGTGAAACCCTCTGGGAGTTCTGGATTGTTTTGACATTATTGTTATGTGGCATCCCTTTGGTAATCTCAGATTCTCAATGATTATCATGCACTACTCCGAATTAAGGTGAATGTAACAAATGTGGATTTGTATTTTCTTGGGCTCTGGTTGGAGCTTGCATTTTGTTTTCATTTCGTTCCAGAGCTGCGAGGTAAAAAAGCTCAATCCCATCCAAGCACTAAATAGAACCTTGCATGAGACTATGCTGAGTTTCTGAACTTAGTCTAGAAAGATAAAATAAGGGACATATGGTCAATATTGGTAGCTTGTTCCTTAGGTAAAAAATTATATATCATTTTCTTGTGTGGTGGACAAGTTTTTGAGTTTGAAGGCTTCATATAACATTAATAATAACAAAGAGCCAAGGAATTATCACCGCAACCATCAAAATAGGGTGACATAGCTCTGATAGTGCTTGCATGGAACTGGCTCCATTTTCAGGCTTAGCTCAAATGGGAATTTTTTTTATGTTTCAAAATATTGGAATTATAACACAGATATTATTATGTGGATCTATGTCCATTCTTTACTAGATATCTATCTAGTTCAATCAAATTTTGTTTAAATTTTGCAAATTTGTTTATCAACATTGTAGATTGTTAAATATTTTGATGGTTGCGACGTTGCGTTGACTTCAAATGAACCTTAAACCATATCTAACTTTTCCATCTGATTTATGGTTATGTTTCTTATCCACTTTCTTTCTCTCCATTTCAGTTCTATGATTACATGTTCAACTTTTCTAAACACCAAAAAGATCTCTGATTTGTAAAGCTTTGGGGATTCATCACACTTGCATGCATGTTGATTTCACCTTTTTATCTTGTGGCTGTGGGGATTTCGGGCATGGAAGAATGTCACATATGATATTTTAGTACCACCCACAAGAGATTTCTGCATTTTATGAGGCCAGCATCTTGCAAACAACTTAGCCATTTGTCAAGGACTCCCTCTGTCCCTCGTTAACTGAGCCGTTTCTTTTCGGCACTGGATATAAGAAAGTGGGATTTTGTTAAGAAAGAATAAAGTAGGAGATTGAATAAAGTAGAGAAGGTAGAGTAATAAAGAAAATAAAGTAAGAGTGTTGATTTTTGCCAAAAAAAAGGAAATGACTCACTTACCTTGGGACGTCCCAAAAAGGAATACGATTCACTTAACAAGGGACGGAGGGAGTATTATTTTTCAAATGAACAAAAAACATTGAATCTTCTATTGAATGGTTCTGCTCTTTGTTCGCCTAAGATAACAGCTACTCCTAAAGACTGTAAAACCCTTGTCAGTTAGTTGAGATCTGTCTTACTAGTTGGACTTCAAAGTTTACATATAAAGATTCATATAAACTGGCATACACTGATATATGTAAATAGGTATAAGTTTCGATGAGATCCTTGTTCTTTTCTCATTCCTAGATGGATAAGGTTCTACCAGACTGTGTGGTCAAATGAGTGAAGTGATTTTGATGAAATAATAATAGAAATTCACTGTTCTTTATTCCTGAAGTTGATTGTAATAACACTTTGAATTACATTTTTCTTGCAATATAGGTTTGTATTTTCTGTTGAGTCTGTATCCTAACTTCTCCAATAGCTAGGTACCAAAGTAAGTAAAGTTAGATTTTCATTCTTCTTGGGTTCAGTTTTTGTATGTCTCTTTCAGGCTAAGACCTATAAGTCACACACATCTTTGTGTCTCAGTTATGTGTGTTTCAATATTGATATAATGATATGCCTGGTGCTTGTATGCGATGGATTACAGTGTCTCCTGGATGTATTATCATTGTTGCCATGATATACCTTACTGTAATGTTGTACCGGGTCCCTTGGTCTCCTGTTACATGCAAATTTTACACTATACTTCTCATTCTCAAGTCTATGGTGAACTGGCTCCTATGTCTTTTTAGGACCCATTCAATTGCGATGTTTACTTGTGACTAAAGACCATGTCTAATCCTATCTCTTGTTCGGTTACCATTTTCTCAAAGCTCCGCCGTGACAATGTATCTTGGCCCGTCTTCACAATGCTAAGATTACATTGTATCTCACATCACCCCTATAACCAATTTAATCCTAGATAAACCTCATTTTGGCTTGTCCCATATTGTATCAACTATTATCTTTTCTAACTAACCGAACGCCGCCTTAGTAGATTGTTTGTACAGTTTCCTTTGTAGCTTGTTTTGAATGTTTATTTAAGTATTTGCTTAAAGCATCTGCTATGGCTTCTAGTTGTTCATCCTCTCATTCTGTTATTTAAATGTTTTCTTAAATTTTTGTACATTTAGGGTGTGTTAATTTTGATTGTGAGGGAAAATGACGGATAAGATAACTCCTCACCCTTTGAAAATCCCTCCTTTCTTTTTCATCTTTATCTATAAAAAAAGAATTTCACCCTTCCTTATTCCTCTCTTTCACTCCAACAAGGGAGAATATTATTGCTAGGTATTGGAGTGATAGAATTATCCCTCCTTGGAAAAGAAGGGATAAGAAACGGTTAAGTTCTTTTTTATAGAAAATGATGCATTAATTGTGTGTGCAGCTTTTGGGTGAAATTATCTCATTGCTCAAGTTTCTGGAATACAATCTTCATCTTGTCTGTTTGTTTTTGCAGGGATAGAACTTGATGATGATGAACTTGCTAGTTTTGTTGAGCATGTCGATAAAGACAACAATGGAATCATAACATTTGAGGAATGGAGGGATTTTCTGCTTCTGTATCCGCATGAAGCCACCATAGAGAACATCTATCGTTATTGGGAAAGGGTATATCTTGTAGATATTGGTGAACAGGCAGTGATTCCTGAAGGCATCAGCAGGCATGTTCATGCAACAAAATATTTAATTGCAGGTGGAGTTGCCGGAGCAGCTTCTCGTACTGCAACTGCACCTCTTGATCGTCTAAAGGTGACTTTACAAGTTCAGACTACGCATGCTTCCATTGGTCCAGCAGTTAAGAAGATATGGAACGAAGGTCGCTTTTTAGGTTTTTTTCGAGGTAATGGGATAAATGTACTGAAGGTTGCACCTGAAAGCGCCATAAAGTTTTACAGTTATGAAATGTTGAAAAATGTGATCGGAGGAGAT
Source organism: Salvia splendens (assembly GCF_004379255.2). Taxonomy (NCBI): domain Eukaryota; kingdom Viridiplantae; phylum Streptophyta; class Magnoliopsida; order Lamiales; family Lamiaceae; genus Salvia; species Salvia splendens. The sequence continues at coordinate 19,698,547 of NC_056036.1, read as the reverse complement.
GATGGCCGTATTGGGACTCCAGGACGACTTCTGGCAGGTGGTTTGGCTGGTGCAGTGGCCCAAACCTCAATTTATCCAATGGACCTTGTCAAAACTCGGTTGCAAACTTATGTTTGTGACAGAGGGACTGTTCCAAGTCTGGGTAAACTATCTAGAGATATATGGGTTCAGGAGGGACCCCGAGCTTTTTACCGAGGGTTGGTGCCGTCTCTTCTTGGAATTATACCTTATGCTGGTATTGACCTAGCAGCCTACGAGGCATTGAAAGATATGTCCAGGAAGCATATTCTTCAAGATGGTGGTATGGTATATTTTGTTTGCGTTTACAAGTTCATTTATTCTCTCTCCTACCATTCACTATGTTGATATCATGCAGAACCTGGTCCTCTTATACAACTAAGTTGTGGGACTGTCTCGGGAGCTCTTGGAGCGACATGTGTGTATCCACTGCAGGTAGTAAGAACAAGGTACGTATCATCGGCTTTTTCACCTAGATATTTATAATCCAGATGAAATAAATACTTAACTCTAACTAGAGTTGCATTTCAGAATGCAAGCTCAGCCCTCCAATACACACAATAGAATGTCAGATGTATTCTGGAAAACATATCGGCATGAGGGCATTCGAGGCTTCTATAAAGGCCTTTTCCCGAATCTCCTTAAAGTCGTGCCAGCAGCCAGCATTACCTACCTGGTTTATGAGGCGATGAAGAAGAGCCTGGATCTGGATTAGCAACTTTATTCTTGATGGAGTGGAGAAACCGACGATGACAATGATGACGATGACGATGACGATGACGACAACTACTACAGGTGAATAAGATTGTTTGTGGAACTGGTGATAATTCTTGAGTTATACAACGATTTTGATTGCCCCTTTGGATGATAGCATAGGAGTGGGAGCTGAGCTATTATGGGGGGGTTTGACTGACTAACAGTTAATATATGTATGTGTCATGAGTAATACTACTTAGATAATTGTTGTAGGCTTTTGCCACACAATTCCTGCACAGAAAATTGCCCATTTGCGGAACTAGTCATTTTTGCTATATCATTAATAATACCCATAAATCTTTTTCTGCATTTCCTACCTTGATCATGTTTCATCCATTTTTAGTCATGTTAAAACACTGAAGGAGATTGCTCAAATCGGTTGGCCCTTTTAGCATAACATATTTGTTTTTTTGTCTTGCTCAAATTTGCTCTTTTATTTAATGTTAAATTTATTAAAGAACTGCTCAGATTTAAAATATAAAAGTATTCTAAAAAGAACTGGCGGTGCTGCTTCTAGATACCAGCATATGTATGGGGAAGTAAATTGACAAAAATGCATTCAAAATTTGAAAAATGAAGAAAGAAAAAAATATCTTTAAAACAATATAAAAAGATCGCAAATATGATTATTGTACATGGTTATCCATACTTAAAATTTTAATTAGGTAAATACAGACGATGTTGTGCAATAATTAGATTATAAAAAATAAATTAATGTTGAAACTATAAATTAGGTTTGTATAAATTTCATGGTATAAACTACTCCCTCCGTCCACTATTAAATGTCTCATTTTTCTTTTTCCGTCCTTCCGCCATTAAATGTCCCATTTCACTTTTACTCTATTTGGTAAGTGGACTCTACTTATTCCATTCATATTTTATTATAAAACCAATATATAAAAATAAGACCCACATTCTACTAATTTTTATACCTACTTTCCTACATAAAGCCAAACAATTTCTTAAAACTCGTGCCGGTCAAATATAGGACATTTAATTACGGACGAATGGAGTATAACCAAACCAAAATAAAAAGTAGATAATATAATTCGAACGAGAATTATAGGAATAAGGGTACCCACTTCAATTGGTTTATCTCAAATATTTGTGTTGATTACGGTTCCCAAAACACAATATTCCATCACAATATTTGTAAGCATAAGGCTTCAATATACTATAGAGTAAAGGTATTTTTGGTCCTAAACATTTGGTGATTTTTTTAGTCAAAAACATTATCTTTTGAATTATTCGGTCCCTCACAATTGAAATTAGATCACATTTAGTCCGAATTGGACGGAACTGTTAAAATTTAACGGTCAACGAAAATCGCGACGACGGAGGCGATCACAATGCCGGCAATCACTCCGGCGGAGAGCTTCTTCTTCTTCGGATTAGCGTTTCCGCACGAATTGAGAGGCTCGCAGCAGAGCGAATTGCTGAAGAAGGATGATTTAGGGTTTTTCGAAAGGGAATTGGGGATTGAGCCGGTTAGGTTATTGCTGGAAACGTCGAATTGAACTAGGGCAGGCAGATCTAGGGTAGGGATCGGGCCGGAGAAGCGGTTTTTCTGCAAATAGAGAGTTCCTAACCGGGTCAAATTAGCGAAACCTGGCGAAATAGGGCCGGAGAAGTTGTTCTCCGCTAGATTGAGCCGCACCAGCGAGGTGAGGGAGAAGAGGGTTTGGGGAAGCTCGCCGGTGAAGAAATTGTGCTGCAGGTAGAGATTGCGGAGGGAGGTGAGGGAGGTGAAGAGGTCGGGCAGGAGGGGGCCGGAGAGGGCGTTGTAGCGGAGGCTGAGAGTCTGCAGATTGGTCATGTTGGAGAAGGATTTGGGGGGAGCTCGCCGGAGAGGCCCATTCCGGGGAAGTGGAGCTCGACGACGGAGGAGTTGTCGGGGGAGCAGTTGACGACGAGCCAGCGCAAGGGGTGGGGGCTGGAGAGGTTCCAGAGGAGGACGCGGCCGCCCACGGCGGCGCGGTCGGAGGTGATGTTAAATTTTAACAGTTCCGTCCATTTCGGACTAAATGTGATCCGATTTCAAATGTGAATGACCGAATAATTCAAAAGATAATGTTTTGGACCAAAATAAAAAAATCGTCATATGTTTAGAACCAAAAAGGACCTTTACTCTATACTATAATTAACAACATTCTAGAAATTTAGGCAGAGTGGCCTAGAAGATCATTAACAGTAACCAACTTTTGTGACGTTTAATTTAAAGATTCAAGAGTCTTCCACACAAATGAAGTACATTCATTTTCAGTCTATAAATTACAAAAAATCATAAGCATACGCAGAAGCATAATTTTGAATCATAATGGCTTCTAGAGCTGCGGTAAGTCAGAAAGAGAAGTGTATATGAATCTTTTATTTTTTCTATTTGGTTGCAAAATAATGTTTAATTAATTGCAGTCTCAATTGAAATCAATGGTGAAAAGTGGCTTAGGAGGAAGATCGACTTTCACGACTTCTACCTTTGCACCAGATTTGAAGGCCAGGTATTATTTCCAATACAATAAACTCAGCTGAAATTTCTTGCTTATACTATGCTCATACATTTTGTAGTATGTATTTTCACATACTTTTTACTACTGACGTAAAAAATGGAAATAAAATCCGTAGTTGAAACTCAATATTATGCTAGATTGGGAAAGGGTGATTTTGCACCGGTGAGCATTGTTGTTGGGATGGTCGTTGCAGCGACGTCATTAGGCATATATACGGCCTTGCATCAGCTCCATTCGTGCACCTCAAGAAATCGAGAAGGGAAACTATACCGGAGAAAGTGACGGCCGAGGCTGAGGAGTTTGCTTTAGGATGGTAGCTCATTTGAAGGAGTCAACCAATTGTGCCTAATCCCATTGCATGTCACATTTGCTCAACCTATATAATTAAAATCTACTATATTCTTGAGTAATTTTAATACATTACACACATTTTTCCTAATCTTCGTGTCGAAAAGAAATGTCTCCACTACTATGAAACGGAGGGAGGATTTAAACATGTATCATCTTCAAAATTTTTATTTTTATGAGACTGAAGAATATAAGAATATTGGTCATATATTTTTGGTACGGAAATAATAAATTGATAAATCAAAAGCTCAATCGACTTTAAAACTTTAATGTCAAATGGGAAAATAGTCATGCATGTGTTTTTAAGAGCATCCACAATGGTACCTAGCCGAGCGCCGGCGCTAGGCGGTCACTAGGCGAACCATTGCAGGAGCCGAAAACCGCCGAGCGGTTTTCGGAAATGAATTTCGCCTAGCGCTAGGCGGTCAAAATCCGCTGGGCTATGCGCTGGGCGATCCACTCGGCGCCATTGCAGCGCCCGGATCGCCCAACGCATAGCCCAACGGTTTTTTTTTTTAATTTTCGAAACACTATATATACACGATTTGCACTTCATTTTCATTCGCACCACTTGTATTAACGAGTACTCTCTCTATCTTAATTTCTGTACAAGATCAACACCGAGAAATGAGTAACGCGGGTGGTAGTAGTGGAGGTAGTGGGGGGGGGGGACGCTGAGGAGTACGAACGTCGAATGGCCGAAGCGTTTGAGGCATATACCAACCGCGGGATAGACCAATGGATGCAAAGAGCCTTGCAGCCGGCGGTACCTCGACCTCGGCCAGTTATCCATCGCCGACAAGCGATTGATCGTGATCACGTAGCTGCACATCAACGCCTATACGAAGACTACTTCGCAGAGGAGCCGCGGTTCAACGTCAACCTTTTCAGGCGACGTTTTAGGATGCAAGAGCCCTGTTTATGCGTATTGTTAACGCCTTGGAGCAGCGATATATGTATTTCCGCTTCAGGCACGATGCGGCTGGCAGACCCGGCCACACACCTATTCAAAAGTGCACTGCGGCAATCCGACAGTTGGCCTACGGAGGCGCGGTAGACATGTGGGACGAGTACCTCCACATCGGTGAGACGACTTCCCTGGAATGTATGAAGTATTTCTATGTGGGCGTGATTGAAATATTTAGTGATCAGTACCTTCGAAGCCCTACCCCCCAAGACTGTCAGGATCTGATGCAGATGCACGGGGAGAAGCATGGGTTCCCGGGAATGTTAGGCAGCATAGATTGTATGCATTGGGAGTGGAAGAACTGTCCCACTTCCTGGAAGGGGTTCTACACGACCGGCTATAAGGGAAAGAATCCCACGATGATCCTCGAGGCCGTAGCTGATTACCGGCTATGGATTTGGCATGCGTATTTTGGGATAGCCGGGTCGAACAACGACCTCAACGTCCTCAACTCGTCGCCCCTTTTCAACGAGCAGTGCCAGGGCGTCGGGCCGTCCATCAGTTTTGTCGCCAACGGCAACCGGCATGATATGGGCTACTACTTGGCCGATGGGATATACCCTAGGTGGCCCGTGTTTGTGAAGACGATCCGATGCGCATCAGATGAGAGGAAGGCCTACTTTGCGGCACGACAGGAGTGGGCGCGCAAGGACGTGGAGCGCACATTTGGTGTGCTCCAGTCTCGATGGGCGGGAGTTAGGGGTCCAACGCGTTTGTGGCATGTCGACTGCATTGCTGATATAATGTACGCTTGTATTATCATGCACAACATGATTGTCGAAGATGAAGGTGTACAACTGACGGATTGGGCCAACGACGATAATGAAGCCGGTCCAAGCCACGGCGTGGCCGTCCCCAACGCACGGAGTGGGGTACCTCACGATGAAACCGGCCTCCTCCAAGGACATGCCGACATGCGCCAAACGGAAGCTCGTATTCGACTCCAAAAGGATTTAATTGAAGAGTTATGGGCGCGGAGGACTACTCAGAGTTAGTTTTTTTTATTTATGTAATTTTTTAAAATGTAATTTATTTAAAATTTAAATAAAATTATTGCATTTTCCCGTATCTGTGGCGTAAATTTAATTCCGTATTTTGTGTGATTGTTCATTATTTGTTTTATATAATTTTGAGTGATGTGGCTGGGCTGTGGCTGGGCTATTTGCTTGTTTTGATGATGTGGTAGGAGGATTTTTAGTGCTGATGATGTGGCAGAAGGAGTTTGTGGCTAGGCTATGACTGAGCTATGGCTGGGCGAAAATCACGGGGATGCTCTAACAGAAATGGTAAAAAATAAAGAAATGAAAGAATAATTACAGTCAACGTAAACGGGTCAACCCGCAAGCCGACCCAATTGCCAATACGGATCAAAATAGCATGAAGCTCGTCACTCACTGTCACGTGGCTTTCTCTGATTGGACCACTTCTCGTGGCAATCGATCTCATTGGTCGAAGCCACTCGACCCATTTGCCACTGTCAGATCTGTATATGCAAATCCCCATCGACACTTTCTACAAATACTGAGTAACTAATCAAATGCAACCACACTGCTCTCTCTTTCCTCTCAATCTCTCTCTCTAGAGAGTTCTTACGCAGATCTATACATCTCTCTCTAATTTCAGCAAAAACTTCATTTTGCTCTGTTCCTGCTGTTAAATGGAGTATCCGAATCGGAAGATTTGGGTAGTGCAGTGTTTGTTTCTATTTTCCACCGCCTGCTTCATTTCTCAGCTCCGCGCTTCCGATGATGTGGTATGGAGTCGTTTATTGCCAATCATGTTTTAGATTCAGCTTGAATTTCTTTGTTTGAGATCTGTTGTGGATGCTTGAGTTAATGCGGTTCTGGTGTTTGTAGATTTTCTACGAGTCGTTTGATGAGGACTTTGAGGGGAGGTGGATCGCATCTGAGAATCCAGACTACACAGGTTAGAATTTTGATTCCTTCCGCGATGAGTTACTTTTGATTTTTGCTTTTGATATATTTTTGAATCAAAGATACTGTATCTATCCATTAATCGATAAATGTACGAATTGGTTATTGTAATTTTTTTTACAGTAATGACTTTTCTTGTGTAAATTTTGTACTCCCCCATCCCGCACTACTCGCACTTATTTCCTTTTTGGGCGTCTCAAGTTACTTGCACTCTTTCCATTTTTAGTAAAAAATTTCACCTACAGCCGTCATTTTTGACTTTCCTATACCCTCATTCCTTAATCTCCGAGCCGAAAAGGAAATGAGCGAGTAGCCCGGGACGGAGGGAGTACTTGTTAGATTCTATATTTAGATTCTGAATTAGTTGCTTCACTGCACAGCTGAATGCTTGGTGAGGGTAATTGCCCACGTCTTTGTACTGAATTTTGAAATTGATTTAAACTAAATGTAACCCAACCCGAACTTTCTATTATTAATCTACGCTTGATTGGCTTTACTACATACGATAGCATTTTATTACACAAATTGTTACTCTTATAGCAATTTTGGTGGGTGAATTGGTTAGTGTCATAATGTTGGTGAAAGAATTGCCACTTATATACAACAGCATATATCGATTTATATCAAGTAGCTTACTTTTTTTTCATTTGTGATGTCAGGTGTGTGGAAACATGTCAAGAGTGAGGGACATGATGATCATGGACTTCTTGTTGGGGAGAAAGCCAGGAAGCATGCCATTGTGAAGCCACTTGATGAACCTGTGATCCTCAAGGATAAAACTGTTGTTCTTCAGTTTGAAGTTCGCCTCCAGAATGGCCTTGAATGTGGTGGTGCTTATATCAAGTACCTCCGTCCTCAGGATGCTGGATGGGTTCCAAAGGGATTTGATAATGAATCTCCTTACACAATAATGTTTGGCCCTGATAGATGTGGAGCCACAAACAAGGTTCACTTCATCTTGAAGCACAAGAACCCGAAGAGTGGCAATTTTGTCGAGCATCATCTCAAGTTCCCACCTTCAGTACCTTCAGACAAGTTGACCCATGTTTACACTGCCATCTTGACACCCGATAATGAGGTGAGGATCTTGGTTGACGGGGAAGAGAAGAAGAAGGGCAATTTCCTCTCAGGTGATGACTTTGATCCTCCTCTGATCCCTTCCAAGACTATCCCTGATCCAGATGATAAGAAGCCTGAGGATTGGGACGAGAGAGCAAAGATCCCTGACCCAGAGGCAACCAAACCAGATGACTGGGATGAGGATGCTCCATTGGAAATTGAAGATGAAGAAGCTGAGAAGCCTGATGGTTGGTTGGATGATGAGCCCGAGGAGGTTGATGATCCTGAGGCAGCCAAACCAGAGGATTGGGATGATGAAGAAGATGGTGAATGGGAGGCTCCCAAAGTTGATAACCCTAAGTGTGCTGAAGCTCCTGGTTGCGGTGAGTGGAAGAGACCAATGAAGAGGAACCCTGCTTACAAAGGGAAATGGCATGCCCCACTCATTGACAACCCCAACTACAAGGGTATCTGGAAGCCCCAGGAGATTGATAACCCTGAGTACTTTGAGCTCGAAAAGCCTAACTTTGAGCCCATTGCTGCCATTGGTATTGAGATCTGGACAATGCAAGATGGTATTCTGTTCGACAACATTTTGATCTCTTCCAGCGAGAAAGACGCTGAGACCTACCGGGAGACAACATGGAAGCCAAAATTCACCGTAGAGAAGGAGAATCAAAAGGACGAGGAATCTACTGAGTCTGATGGCCTGAAAGGCTTCCAGGTAATCAACATATTCATATATATGTCTGCAGTTTTCACGAATTTTCTAGTTCTGAATCTAACATCTGCTGTTTTGTGTGATCAGAAAGTGGTATTTGAATACCTATACAAGATTGCTGACCTTCCATTCTTGGGTGAGCACAAAATTAAAGTCTTGGTGAGTGATCTGTGCCCACTTGAGATCAAAATTAAAGTCAGCATTTTGTTTATTTAAAGGTTACCTTACATTGGGATTTTGCTTGCAGGACTTACTTGAAAAGGCTGAGAAACAAGCCAATCTCACAATTGGTATCCTTGCCTCCATCGTCGTTGTTATCATCTCGATTTTGTTGAAGCTCATCTTTGGAGGAAAGAAGCCTGTGAGTGTTGTTCATAAAAACTATATGTTGGAAAAACTTCAGTGTCTGCTTCTCTACAGTTTCAAGGCTTATTTACTTAACCCTGATGTTTGGAAAATTCAGGCTACTGTGGTAGCTGAGACGAAGAAAACAGAAGTTGCTGAGAGTTCAGATGATCAGGGAAGCTCCGAGGCGCAAGATGAGAAGAACAATGGTGGTGGTGGTGGTGCTCCTCGCCGGAGGACCCAAAGGCGTGACGACTGAGGAAGGCGGGACGGGAACGAGGTAGAATCACAATGATATAATGAGGCCGCCGAGGGAATGATGGAAGAAGATGCTCCTGCAGCAACACGTTGGGGGAACTTAGTAATAGGTTTTTTGGAAATTGTTTTGACAATGTTCAGAATTTTCATTGGCAGTTTTTTTTTCTTGATTTAGGTTTTGTATTACTGGACCACTGATTGAGATATGGTATTATCCTCTCCATACATTGAATGGTGATGGGCATTCAAATGAGGCAATTTTTTTAGTTTCTAGTGGGAAAGTAGGAATTTGGCTATAAAGGGTTTTTCAGTGAGTTGTTACTTATTAATGTGATCATCTTGTTATTCTGTTGGAGTAATCATGCCAAGTTTTCAGTTCCTAATTCTTGCGAACAAAACTCGCAATTGTTGCATTTTGGAAAGAAACACAAGCTAAATAATTAATCCTCAGTACCATTTTTCTTTTTGAGACATTACATCCAAATTGAAATATTTTTAAACTGAAAGTATTCTTATTTTCAATTTTTTCCCTTCACAGTTCATGAAACTATAGATTACAGAAAATGTCATATCAAATATCAAATAAAAAAATGTCACTAAAAATGAAAAAGAGTTAGTAATGATGAAACTATAGATTACACAAAATGTCATATCAAATATCAAATAAAAAAATGTCACTTAAAATGAAAAAGAGTTAGTAATGTTTTTCCCGGTATGTTGTGTATTATTTGTTTGTGTCATATGGTGTATTATTTGTTTGTGTCATAATAGTTGGTCGGTTACACCCCATCATTAAGAGTTATTGAATGTTATAAAGGGATATATAAACCTCATATATAATCAAATGCAAACTCAAAGAGTTATTGAATGTTATAAAGGGATATATAAACCTCATATATAATCAAATGCAAACTCAAAATATTGTATAAATTTTAAATTATGATCTGGACCATTAGAAAATGTTAACAGATCACAAAATAACATCAATAAAAAATATCAATACAGTATCAACGATTGATATCGTGTTGACAATGTATTGACATCAAAATTTTAAAATTTTACAATGTGTTGGTACTGTGTTGAAAAATTTAGAGTCTGTACAATATATATAATTTACATTTTATTAATACATATATATACCTTGTGTAAGTAGCGTCGATAAACATAGATTGTGAGTCTGTGACAGAAATAAATAAGTTAAAAAATGCACAACTTTTAATACAATAGCAAGTTGAGCGACGAATATTTGGGATTACATTTTGTCCATGGCATTAACATAAAATTATTCGCTATCCCTATTCTTTAAAAATATCATTAAATGTTTCTAGACATTGATATAATATCTACCAAATTAGGGGCATGTACCAATATCCAAGTAGTACGACTCAAGAGAGCTCGCATCTCCTCATCCAAAGCGGCTCGCCATAAAAGGGTGTTTGAATACCTGTTGGTAAGAAGTTGGAATCACCGTAGACAAAGGATAAAGACACCGAAAAGGACCAATCAAGCGAGTAAAGGAAACATGATTAGACACATAATTTTGGTGGTACAAATACTTTTACCTTTGCGAATAGCTATGGGTATCTCATCAGTAGGAGCTGGATCTTCAGAAGCTGGAGGCGAAGATATTTGTGGCAGTTGACATATATTGGAATATTACGAGCAGCCACTACAGAAGTAATATTGCACTGCCTTCCAAATCCGAAATTACAAGTATTTCGGGTTTCCTTTAATTGCATTTGATTTATTTCCCGCGCTTAAGATAGAAACATCCATTAATTAATTAATGTCTGCTATAGACTTAATTAATTAACATATTTCGAATTCCAAGAGTGGACTTAGCAAGAAACTCTTATTTATTACTCATAGAGTAATCCAACTCCAACTAGCTAGGTTCTGAATAATAAAACCTCGTTTCGAGCTCCTCTTGTGGATGTTATCAAACGAGACTCTCCTCGCGCACGTTTCAACATAATAGCAATCCTAGCACCGCTAGATAATGATCACCACTACCCAATATACCTGGATCGTTGGGTTACGAAAAACCCGCACCTTTGGTAAGTCAAAGTAGTGGATACTCAATGTCGTGAGCTCAATGCTAACGTACATTGATTTAGAAATTAATTATCAAGACCTCGTATTTCAGTAGATAGCATAAAGACTCGTCTTGCTGTTAGATCCATTCAGTGCTATACCACACCAACGTCATCTTATTTCAATAAGGCTTAGAAATAATCGGACTGACATTGCAACCTTTCGCGATAGGTAGTCTAGCCCTATCTAGGTTGTGAAATTTTTATTTTTCTTTGTTTAGAACTGACCGTGTTACCTTAAATTGGACGACGCCCACAACCGGTCTACTAAAACAAAGACTTAGACTTTGTTACGTTTGCTTATACATTTAAATATGCAATAAACAACCATTAAATGTAAAACATAACAACATTATGACAAAAATAATCTGTTGCATTTATTGGAAAATAACCATTAGAGTTTTACAGTATGCAATCACTCGAAAGGTGATTTCTAGTATACAAAACCCTAACAATCTCCCACTTATACCCAAAACAGCTTTCAAGTATACAAAATGGTAGTGCACATGTCTAAATTTCTCCCACTTATACTGAAAGCGAGTTGAGGTCTGGAATGAGTCGAACTCCCATCCCTTCAACGTGGCATTCGAACGGTTTCACCGCCAAAGCCTTTGTAAAAGGATCTGCCAGGTTGTTCTCTGACGCAATCTTGACCACTTTTATGTCTCCTATCTGCACTATATCTCTAATGATATGATACTTCCGCTCTATGTGTTTGCTCGCTTTGTGAGCTCTTGGTTCTTTCGAGTTTGCCACAGCACCAGAATTGTCATAATAAATGGTGATGCTCTTGGGCAGATTCGAAACCACACCTAAATCCATAAGGAAGTTCTTGAACCATACCGCCTCTTTTGCAGCCTCCGAAGCGGCCACATACTCGGCTTCCATGGTCGAGTCCGCGATGCATTTCTACTTCACACTCTTCCAAATTACGGCTCCACCTCCTAAGGTGAACACATATCCTGAAGTACATTTTCTCGAGTCCTGATCAGCTTGAAAGTCTGAGTCAGTATATCCCAAAGGACAGAGCTCGGCTGCATTGTAAACTAGAGCATAGTCCATAGTCCGTTTAAGGTACTTGAGTATGTTCTTTACGGCAGTCCAATGTCCTTGGCCCGGATTCGACTGATATCTTGCCACCATGCCAACAGCAAAGTAAATATCAGGTCTAGTACAAAGCATAGCATACATGAGACTTCCAACTGCCGAAGCATATGAAATCCTTCTCATTTCATGTATCTCAGACTGCGTTTTAGGGCACATCTCTTGAGATAAATGGATGTCATGTCTAAAAGGTAAAAAACATTTCTTGGCATCCTGCATGCTAAAATGACTAAGTACTGTTTCGATGTAAGATTCTTGAGATAAGCACAACATCTTCTTCTCTCGATTCCGAAGAACCTTGATCCCGAGGATGTGTCCCGCGTCTCCCATATCCTTCATCTCGAACTGGTTCGACAACCATGTTCGAACTGATGACAACATCTTTTTATTGTTTCCAATTAGAAGAATGTCATCTACATATAAAACTAAGAACACTACAATCCCCTTATCAACTTTCTTATACACACAGCTTTCACTTGGGCACTTTTCGAATCCAAACTTGCAAACAGTTTGATCGAAACACTGGTTCCACGATCTAGATGCTTGCTTGAGGCCATAAATGGCCTTCTTAAGCTTCCAAACCATGTGTTCTTTGCCCTTTGTGGTATATCCTTCGGGTTGTTCCATGTAGATGGTCTCCTCAAGACTGCTGTTGAGAAACGCAGTCTTAACGTCCATCTGCCATACATCCCAATCCATATAAGCTGCAATAGACAACAGTATCCGGATCAATTTGAGCATGGCCACTGGGGAGAAGGTCTCATCATAATCGATGCCTTCCTTTTGGGTATACCCTTGGCCACTAGTCTTGCTTTGAAGACTTTAACTCGTCCATCGAGTCCACGTTTACGTTTATATATCCACTTGGTCCCAATGGCAGTACAGCATTCGGGTAGGACGGACAAATCGTAGACGTCTTTGTCTATCATAGATTGTAGTTCTGAATCCATTGCTTTCACCCATTCGCAATGATCGACATCTGTCAGCGCTTCCGCAAAGTTCCAGGGATCTAATACATTGCTGTCCGAGGAGTGATCCATAGATTCCCCCAAACCAATGTATCTGTCGGGCTCATGTAAGACCTCCCCACTGCGGCGCGGCACTACAATATTTTAAGTAGAGGTTGAAGTTTCGGGAATTGTGTACACTTGGTACTTGTTCTTGGTTAATGGAACTTGTGACAGAAGTTAGTTCATCAAGAGCCACTTCACTGCTGGGTTTATGATTTATTACATAGTCTTCCTCTAAGAATGTCGCGTGAGTGCTCACAATGACTTTCTTATCTCGGAGACTAAAGAATTCATAACCTTTCGTCCCTTTGGGGTATCCTATAAACAAACATACCTCCGTCCTAGATCCTAGCTTAGTTGGATCCTTTTCCAATACATGAGCCGGGAAACCCCAAACCTTGAGATGTGCTAGATTGGGCTTACGCCCAGTCCACAACTCATATGGAGTTTTAGGTACGGGTTTTGATGGTAAATTGTCTAAAATGTGACTTGTAGAAAGCAAGGCATGTCCCCAAAACGAAATAGGCAGACGTGCATAACTCATCATCGATCGAACCATGTTTAATAAGGTCATGTTCCTTCTTTCAGCCACGCCGTTCTGCTGGGGCGTGCCCGGCGCAGTCAGTTGGGATTCAATTACCACTTCCGATAAGTAGTCCAAAAATTCGGCACTGAGGTATTCGCCTCCACGATCAGATCGTAGGCATTTGATATTCTTCCCATGATACTTTTCCACAAGAGTCTTAAAGTCTTTAAACTTGTCAAAAGACTCTGACTTGTGACGCGTCAAGTAGACATATCCAATTTTTGAGAAGTCATCAATAAAAGTGATGAAGTATCGAAAACCACCTCTTGCCTCAGTAGACATTGGTCCACATACATCGGAATGAACGAGCTCAAGTACTTCCTTGGCCCTATTGCCCTTAGCCTTAAAAGGCCTCTTGGTCATCTTGCCTTCTAAGCATGACTCACACTTATGAAAAGGTTCATCCTCTAGACCTTTGATAAGATCTTGTTGAACAAGAGAATGGATCCTCCTTTCATTGGCATGACCAAGTCTAAGGTGCCACAAGTACGTTTCGTTCATTGAACTTGAAGGTTCCTTTCGTTTCTTTGAAATTTTCGATGTTGTATTGAGTTCTGATTTGTGATTATTAAACTGTGTAGAAGTGATTGTATACAGATTGTTTTCCATGATACCTTGACAGATATAAGAACCATCTTTCTTAATAACGCAGTTGTCATTAAAAGAAATCGAATATCCATCATAAACCAATTTAGAAACTGAAATTAAATTTCTTCTAAAAGAAGGTATCAACAAAACATTCTTCAAAATCAAAAATCTATCACTACTAAAACGCAAATAAATGTCTCCCACTGCAATGGCTGCCACTTTGGTAGCGTCGCCCAGCTGGACTTCGATCTCACGATCATGTAGCCGTCTTGTCACCTGCATTAAGTCAGGATCAAAACAAATATGATCAGTGGCTCATGTGTCAATAACCCAAGTGCAAATTGATGTCGAAGTCAAACAAGACTCGACAACTAGAACCTGGTGCATACCTGTAGCCTTGCCCCGTTTAGGACAGTCTGGCTTCCAATGCCCCTTCTCTCCACACTTGAAACACTTCCCCGTGGGCTTCTTGTTAGCCCTCTTCTTTTTCTTTCCCTTAGCTATCTTGGCCGGTCCTGAGTTCGGTGCCTGCCTTTTTCCTTTGCTAGGCTTTAAGCCAGATGAACGAGGCGTCGAAATCATCATGGCCGCCTTAGCCTGGACCATAAGGTCCTCTGCCGACTGAAGTTCAGTCAACAGCTCTGCCAAGGTGTAATTCCTTTTGTTCATCTCGAAGTTGAGCTTGAACTGTTGGAAGCTAGGGGGAAGACTTTGAAGGATGATAGTCACCTGGGACTCGGGATCGATCGTCCCTCCCAAGACCTCAATTTGGTTGAGGTGTCCCATCATCTCGAGGACGTGGTCTCTCACAGACGAGCCTTCCTTCATTGTCTTCGACATGATACTCCGAAAGGCTTGAGACTTAGCCGTTCGATTTTGAGTACCAAAAATATTCTTGAGATTCTGCATAATCTCGGCGGCCGTTTCCATAGCATAATGCTGATGCTTGAGTACTGATGACATAGATGCCAACATGTAGCACTTAGCCATCTCATTCGCCTTATGCCACCGTCTGTGTGCATCTCTGACTCCTGCCGCAGCGTTAGCCGGCGGCACTGGAGGTCGCGGGGTGGTGAGCACAAAGATGTACTCATCTGCTGTGAGAACGATGTCCAAATTTTATTTCCATTCTATGTAATTTTGGCCCTCGAGTTTATTTTCTTTGAGAATTGCAGAAAGAGGATTGAACGACATATTGACGATTTGATTTGCACTGCAAAACAGAGTATCTTACTATTGTCATAAACTTATGTAAGAAGTTTAATTAGATTAACCATAAAACTTTTCAAAATCTTACAACTGTAAAATTAAAATTTTGTACCCTCCAGAGGAAGTCAATACGCATTAAAATCTTACAATTTTACTGGTCACAACACCGACGAATAGTCCAGAGACCACAGAGTGGCATGACCGCCTAATGTTGCCTAAGCAAGACCATCTCTTTAGCATTACAGAGTCTCATTTCTACAACACACTCCCATAACAATGCTCATGTGCTGCTAACAAGATCAAACTATCTCATAAATCCTGTGTGAACTTCTGAATCTCACAGTTTCTTAGGATTATTGTCCCCACAGAGCAGGCGGTGATAATATTGGAAACTACATTCTAGTTCATACTATTTATATTTGAGAAGTCCGCCCTCATGAACTTGCTATTTTCTTAGGATTATTGTCCCCACAGAGCAGATGGCGATAATATTAGAAAAAAGCTTCATAAATTGCAGACCAATTAATGGAGACCATATACAAACGTTGAGTTCGTAATTATAGCTTAGATATTTTGGGTTATGATTTTTCTTTAATTATCCTTAGCCTTAGGGCAGAGAAAGGCTTTCATTAAATTCTGTTGGTATTTAATTTGCTGGATAATTAAATCTTTTATTAATTGGTATCTTCCTTTAGGAAATTATTGTTCTAGAATATAATTCTTATCCATGTCTACTATAAGATATGTCTAAAATAAATAAATTATTTAATTCTTAATAAGACATGAAAAATTAAATTCAAATTAATTCCGTGTTCAAGATTAGGAAGAGATATTTCATTAATTAATGTATTCATACATATCTATCCTTTTTAGGATCTTAGATATATAAATATTAGGAAACTATTAAATTATTCTTATCCATATCATCTAGGAATCAAAATAATATTATTTATTTCCATAGACTTAAATCTAGACAAATATTAGGAAACTATTAAATTATTCTCATCTATTTCATCTAGGAATAAAATAATATTATTTATTTCCATAGATATAGATAATAATAGAAATATTCCTAAATCTAGACAAATCTTCCAAAAAGATTTTATTTCCATTAAATAATAATATTTTAATGATATCTTTTAATAAAATAATTAAATAATCATTAAAATAATCCTTCATCGTTATCTCATCGTACGAGGTTCGAACGAACGATGAACGACGAAGATCCGACGAATTCGTCGTCGAATCACGACGCACGCAGCGTCTCGGACACTAGCGAGCGCCCATCTCGGTCGTCTCGACCGTCGGGTGCCGACGCGTCTCAGCCAGCTGAGCACGTCGGGTGACGCGGTCCTCGGCCAGTGGCGCGCACGACGGTGGCTCTGCTCTCGGCCAGTTGCTGTCGCCAGTCTCGGCCTCTCCGAGCGACGAAGCTCCCATCGCAGTGGCACACGGCGCGTCCGTCTCGGCCAGTGGCGACCGTCGGTTGCCGACACTTCTCGGTCAGGCGCGCACCTCTCGGCCAGCGTCTCTGCGCCCGTCTCGGACATCCGAGCCATCGGGTGGAGCGAGCTCTCGGCCAGTGGCGCGCACGGTGGCGCGCCCACTCTCGGCCAGCTCCGACCACCCTTCCTTCCACCTAGGGTTCCAGCTCTCGGCGCCTGGTGTCTCGGTGGTTCTCGGACGAACCACCATTCCGTGCCAGCCTTCACGTCGGCCTTG
Organism: Salvia splendens; assembly: GCF_004379255.2. NCBI lineage: Eukaryota > Viridiplantae > Streptophyta > Magnoliopsida > Lamiales > Lamiaceae > Salvia > Salvia splendens. The sequence goes on along the minus strand of NC_056036.1, from coordinate 19,681,322 downwards.
GTGCGGGGAACTCCTGGGGTTTTGCGGTCTCGGCCAGCGTCGCGCTCGAGCCCACGCTCGACTGCACGTCGCCCCGTGATCGCGATCCCTCGGCTGCCACTCAATTGACAACCCTATTTCACGATCGCGCATGGTGCAATCCGTCTCGGCGCAAGCGCCGTCGGTTCGCACGTCTCGTGCGATCGGGTAATTCAAGTTCTTTGATTCGATAGTTCTTGAGTTCATCATGCATAATTTATTAAACAAAACACCAAGAACATGCTTCGCAATCAAATAATACATGCATACATGAATTTCGCAAAATTTAAATCAAATAATCAGAGCCAAAGACTGGCTCTGATACCAATTGAAGGGGTTGGCAGCGGAAGCGTGCGTGATTTACTGATCATATAAACTTGATCTATTTAGCAGATTATTTAGACAAATTCTATTCGCATAATTATCACATGTATCATGCTCATAACTTGAATTAAAAAACATGCTTTAGCACATAAAATCCCTAAAGCATGCTTACTACGGAATTAGTCAATTTACCTCGTAGATTCAATCAAGAATCGACGAATGGCTTGCTTCGTCTCAACGTGAAGATCTTCAATACAAGACCTCGGATCTTCTGACTGGTGTCCCGGACTATACGCCGATATTTGTGTGGGCAAATCTCACCAACGTACTAGGACTCGAATAATGGAAGACAGAAACTGCTCACGGAGGGAGCACAAATTTCGAGCTCTCTCTTTCTAGAGGCGGACGAAAATTTTGTATATTAAAAGTGTATTTTCGGTCTCCTTTATTCTCCTATTTATATAAGTCACATATTGGGCCCAGTTAGGGATCTAAGGAAGAATTTGGAACAGGCCTCACCCAATTAGCTTTTTACTAATTAAATTGAACCCACAATTTAATATAAGCTTATATTGGAATATTACGAGCAACCATTACAAAAGTAATATTGCACTGCCTTCCAAATCCGAAATTACAAGTATTTCGGGTTTCCTTTAATTGCATTTGATTTATTTCCCGCGCTTAAGATAGAAACATCCATTAATTAATTAATGTCTGCTATAGACTTAATTAATTAACATATTTCGAATTCCAAGAGTGGACTTAGCAAGAAACTCTTATTTATTACTCATAGAGTAATCAAACTCCAACTAGCTAGGTTCCGAATAATAAAACCTCGTTTCGAGCTCCTCTTGTGGATGTTATCAAACGAGACTCTCCTCGCGCACGTTTCAACATAATAGCAATCCTAGCACCGCTAGATAATGATCACCACTACCCAATATACTTGGATCGTTGGGTTACGAAAAACCCGCACCTTTGGTAAGTCAAAGTAGTGGATACTCAATGTCGTGAGCTCAATGCTAACGTACATTGATTTAGAAATTAATTATCAAGACCTCGTATTTCAGTAGATAGCGTAAAGACTCGTCTTGCTGTTAGATCCATTCAGTGCTATACCACACCAACGTCATCTTATTTCAATAAGGCTTAGAAATAATCGGACTGATATTGCAACCTTTCGCGATAGGTAGTCTAGCCCTATCTAGGTTGTGAAATTCTTATTTTTCTTTGTTTAGAACTGACCGTGTTACCTTAAATTGGACGACGCCCACAACCGGTCTACTAAAACAAAGACTTAGACTTTATTACGTTTGCTTATACATTTAAATATGCAATAAACAACCATTAAATGTAAAACATAACAACATTATGACAAAAATAATCTGTTGCATTTATTGGAAAATAACCATTAGAGTTTTACAGTATGCAATCACTCGAAAGGTGATTTCTAGTATACAAAACCCTAACAGCTTGATATAGAAAATTTGGGAATTTCTCTTTGTTCTTGGTTCTCCAAAATGTAAAAGTTGAATAATACTCAATTTGTCCCAAGTAGTTGCACTATATTTATTTTTTAGCCGTTCCAAGGTAGTTGAGTTCTATTTTTATGGCAAAAAAAATGTGTTTACTCTACTACTATACTCATTATATATCTCTCTTAATTTATTTTCTTTCCTACTTTATTCACACTTTATTTATCCTGTAAACAATATTTTTTTTCTTAATATTTATGCAGATAAAAATGTCTCAACTAAATGAAATGATGGGAGTATGATGTTTCCCATGTACTTATATGGTGTGAGACTATGAGTCTTGTGGATTCAAATCGGGCTAGATTACAATTTGTCCCGATTAATTAAAACTTATCACTTGGTGAGTGATGTGTAAATTGCTAGCCAGTGGTAGGCTTTGAAATGTTGCCATAAACAACTTGGCCAAGTGGTGTGTAAATTACAAGCAATTTAGTTGTGTGGTAGGCTTCGGAATCGCTCGACACACCGCTTGGTCGAGTAAAATACTCTCTCCTGTCCCTAATAAATATTTGACCGATAAAAATTTTAAGAAATTGTTTGACTTTATATAGGTAAATGATTTTAAAATTTAGTAGAATGTGATACATATTTTTATATAGGTGTATTGACGCCTTATATTACAAAACTTTCTAAAAATTTATTTTTCCTCCCAAACTTTAAACTTGACCTATAATATCACGAACTTAAATAGTTGTTGAATTTTTTCACTGAGGATAAAATCACGTTACATTAAACTTGCTATGATTATCCTGAAAAAATGACAGTGAATATGATTACAAAATCCCTAAAAGGAAGACATGATTATCTATCTCATTTTAATATAGCCAGATTTCGTAGCAGGTGAAAAAATTTAACAACTATTTAAGTTCGCGATATTGTATGTCAAGTTTATAGTTTGCAGAAAAAACTAGTGTTTGTAAAGTTTTATGATATTAGGCGTCAATATCTCTTTCAAATATTAATTTTATACTCCCTCCGTCTGTAAAATTTTGTCCAATTTTGTCATTTTGGTCCATCCGTAAAAAGTTGCCACTTTACTTTTTTTTTGTTAAATGTGCCCCACTTTTCACTAACTCTTTACGATCACATTCTATTATAAAATTAATATTATAATGTGAGACCCTCATTCCAATAATTTTTTCAACCCACTTTTCTTCACATTTCTTAAAATTCGCGCCAAGTCAAATTTGGATAATATTTTATGCGCGGATGGAGTAATAATTATAAGTAGAATAAGTTAATGAAATTACTGAGTAAGAGTTTGTTTTTACCATTTTGGTCCATTGTGATTCTAACCCTTGCTATTACGCGCCAAAACTTAAAAAGAAATAAACGGAGAGATTTCATCTGGCAAAAGAGTAGGAAAAGGAGGTGAGTGAAAACAAATGGCTTTGCTCTGCTTTGTTTTGGATTTGCGGAGTTTATCACCTCCAGTTCTTCGAGATCTGAAGCAGGTATGGAGATAATATAGTCAGTTTGACGATTGCTTTGCAAAATATGGTCACTCAATCCGAATTTTATAATTTTTTCAATCTGGTGATAAGATGAATCCAAAGTCGCTCGGCACCGATGATTTTGACTAAAATTCGATTTTCAATCAATTATTTCTCCCTACCGTGCCAGTCATTGTTGCAGCTTGCAAATTTCTATGCAATTTCGAGTCCCAAGGTTGATTGTCATGTTGATGGAATTCAATCGAATTCGAAGCCTCTACCTGACCGGATCGGACTGTGCTATATCGCGAGGAACATAATTTCTTGTTGCGATGAGGTATTTTAGATAAAAAAAAATTGGTATATTATCTATTCGCTTTATTTGCCTTTTGGTCCTATAATGGCGTAAAGCTCGATTCACTACCCTGCATCAAATTAAATGACATTCACCTTATGGTACAGCAAGTATCACGCGGTCTAGAATGTTAAATGCCATCTTAAACAGGCAATGCTTTCATTTAAAGTTTACCAAGCATTTCTGGAAATTTTACTTTTGATTATAATTTGCTGTTAATCTTGGAGTAGGTGGAACTCCACACCATTTTCGTATCTTTTGCTGTTTTCACGCAAACCAATACTGTATGCATTAGTTGATATGTGATGTAGTATGATTTAGGCGCTTCTACATAGCCGAAATATTTTGTTCGTAAACTCTGTCTGCCTCTTTTTTTTCCTCATAGATATTTTACTAACTTGTTTTGGACTCATAGAGTAAATTGATTGATGATAAGTAGTGGAAAATACTATTTGAACAGCTGAAGATTGCATATAATCCCCAAGAAAAGTTCAGCTTACGCGACCTTCATCATGCACTAAGTAATTTGCCTCTTGATACTTTCTGTCCTGAATCTAATGATTCTGAAGGCATATGTAAGGGTAATACAGTTTACTTTCATCCCTTGCACTGAATCCACTGGTAGATGATTATATTTTATTGGGTAAGCATTCTAATAGATGGGCGTATATTTTTATTTTCTTATTATGTGCTGCAGACCTTAAGCTGGCAGATGTTCTGAGTGAAAAAATTGTATACACTTGGGGAGGCCAAGATAAAACCGTTAAAAGAAAAGTGATTTTGATTAGTTCTTCTCTTGTTGGTGCCTTGGATTCTGTAACAATGAAGGCTCTGACAGTGAGAATTTCCAGCTGTCCGTTCAATAGTTCATATTTCATAATCTTAAATTAAACATTTTGGGTTTGTTTCTTGCAGGATGCAGCTAACAAGTGTGTTTTAGTAGAATTCATTTTGCTGGAGCAAACATCAAGTCAACTTAGTGACAACAGTGAGAATGTCAACCAATTTGTTAAGCAGATTTGTTCTCTTACAAACTGCTCATTTCAGACATGTGTTCCAGGTTAAGCATGGCTAAAATTTACAACAGATTCTAAAAAATAGCTCTACGCTGCTTGGAGATGAGTCTTTATGTTTTAATGTTTCTACAGAGGACAACCAGCTTAGTAATTGCATCAATCTTGCAATATAGGCGAGAATGACGATTATAGCTGCTCATTCCTCTCAATATTCTGAATCAGAATTTCACAAAAATCAATGTGCTGTTTCGCCAGATCTTTGATTAGATGCAATTTCTGTCTTGACATAGCTGTTACTCCTTATATATAATTGTACCAGATCATCATAAACTCTGTATTACTTGATTTCCACATATCTCAGTTAATATCCCTATATAAGGATTTTGTATATCTGAACCAACCTTAGAAGAATGATTATTGTTCTGTCAGCAATTACCTTAGGGTAGGGAACATCTGGCATTTGAAGGGAAAGAAAGGTTAATATTAAGGGATAGTAGTACTTACCATTTAAGAAAATTTTAAGTATGAATCTCTCAGAAATTATTATTTCAGTTAATATGTTTATCAAATTAATGTTTTCAGGTCTACAGGTACTGTATGGTCTTGGAAAAAGATGGTTTCAGGAATTAAAGGACGACAAAGTAGTACCACTACAAGCCCATTTCATTTTCAAGACTAGTTTAATGAGCAGTCTCAATCAGATATCCTGCGACTTGTGTGCGTCTTTCAACCCCAGAGTTGACGAGTTCAATCATTGTCAGGTATCTTATACATTAATTAGTTATATGCAAACTTCAGGTGATCCATGAAACCCCACTTGATAAGTTAAAGTGCTGCCTGAATCCAGATGTATAATATATCTATTTAATAAAATACATGCATGAACACTTCACACGATTCTGGTTCTTTAGACATTTTGTCTGAGCATGCAGGGAGAAATATATCTATCTAATGTGAAAATGTATTTTGTGGATATTTGATAACAATAATATTCCTGCAATGACTCCTACAGCTTTTTATTACCTTAACAACATCAACAACAAATAAATGACATTAAAATCCTAGACCATGCCTGTTATTTAATTATTATTGAGGATGCTGGATTGCCATTTCTATCAAGTACTATCTAAAAAAGCATCTTCTTAAGGAAGTATAAAACTTGGCTTGATGACTAAAAGAACAATACTTATTTTTAAGTTTGTGCTAATTCGGATTTACAATGTTTAGAATTGGTAAAACAAACCTCGTTTTTCAGATCAGATTTCTAAACATTATTACTAATGCGTTTGTATCTTACACAGAGTTATTTTTATATCCTATTTGTTCATTCTTGCTTCCACTAGCAGTGCTCTCATTTGAATACGATATGAATACATTAATTTATAGTGTCTTCTATATTTTCAGACATGCAGATGTCATGGCATTCCATTGGATCATTCAAGTGTGCATCAGAGCAACAAGTTTCATTCTTGCCCCATAACCAATGATAATCTTGGAGATTTAGATATAAATGAGAACACTGTTAGGGTTGGTGAACAAACAATACTATACATGCCCTCTTTTTATGACAGACCGAAGCCGAAGAAAGTTACATCTATTAATTTCGATGTGATTCAGAGGACTTACTTAGGATCGCTAGATGAAGGTATATATGCATCTAGGAAAAGGTGCATATTTGTTTTCCATGATTATCTTATGCTATACAGTATTAGGTGCTTTTTATTAGCTGCCTTTCTAATTTCTTAATCTTTCTGATTATGCTTTAACAGAAAGCATTTGAAAGTCCAACTCCCTAAGCCTCATGGCTATTGCTATCTCTAGTTATAATGCAACCTTACTTTATTTATTATAATTTGAATTTTCCGTAGACAAGTCCCAAAAGGTCTCATGTGATGTCTGTTGTTTAGTTTGTGAATATGTTCTACATTGTGAAATTTTCTGTGCATGAGGTCAACTTGAAGAACTCCTCTCTTTGTAGGTTTTGTACTCTACTAAAATGTTAGTTACTTCAGTACATTACTGGCGTTTGAGTCCCTTTTTTGGTCTCATCTCCAAACCCGCTTTCCTAGTTTCATTAGTTAACATCCAGGAAACTAGCTGCTGAAATACTTTGATTCACACATTCCAGTTCTAAATTGGTTCGCTTGCTCTCTGGACAGGACTGATAAGGGGTGCTGCATACTTTGTTACTCCAACTTCTCACCATTCAGATGAGAGTGACATCTCAAAGCTAAATTCACAACGTATGTGCAAGGATGTTGCAACTATTTTTTTATATGCCTAGCATTGATTTCATCTCTCACTTATATTATTGCTTGCAGTCTTTCAAGTCGTCTGTAGAGTTCTAAATTCCCTTGATCAAGGTCTGGTTTGCTCTTCTACCTGTAACATTGAAACTGCAACAGAGACTTCATTCCGGTTCTATTACATTCTTCTACCTTCAGACAAAGGACTGATGCTTGTCAGGGTAAAGTGCGGATATTAACATTACCTTTTCCGTTCATTTCCCTCAATTTTATCTGCAAATTTGTTTTTTTATCCCCTTCTCTTTTTCTGTTGCTTGAGTTCAACATTCCAATTCAAATCTCAGAAGCTGACCTAATTTCCTATTTTGTTCTTCTAATCAATATTCTTTTCAATTTTGTAAATATGCAGAGGCTTTCAGCATCAGAAGAAGTTTTGCCCATGCCTCTGTATAGCCACCTCACTAGCTCTTCTATGTTTGAAGAGATTAATGCGTCTTTGCTCAAGGTTGATTTCAGTATCAATATTCACTTTGATTACTATGCAATTGCATTTCTTGGTTTCTAATTTCTATTTTTGATTTCTGAAGACTGTAAGACATAATATGCAAGCATTAAAGTATCTAATCACTAAATTTATTATGGTATGATTGTCTTATCCCATAAATCAGCTCATTGGGGTGAAATTACTAATTTTATGGATCAATATTTGTAACATTTTCCTTTTTGCAATCATACATTCATACTGATATGTAATTTTGTTCCCAGGTGGAAGTAAGTGACTACAATCCATTCCACCATGAGAGAGGTTTCCATAAAAAGTTGAACACTCTTGTTAAAGAGAGCCTACAGTTTGGGTACATCTATTCTCTTTATCTTATCAAATTTTCTGTCTCTTCTATAAGCTCATTTCCGAGCAACACTTTGCAGAGCAATACCTCCTAAAAGCAAAGAAGAAATCTCAACGTCAGAGTTGAACGCGCAGAACTCTGATCTTCACCCATCAAAGCCGGCAGCAGGCAACCTTGTTACAGGAGACGAATCTCAAGATTCCGATACTAGACTAGGAGAAAACAGAACCGGTCCATCTCTCGCCAAAGAATGGGAGCAACTTATTGTCACTGAGCTTGGCAGCATGCATTCTCCCACATGCATTGCTAACACAAAGCTCGACCAACCGCTCGTTGCATCATCATCGTCACAAAATACCAGGCAACTGGATGAGAAAACTTCGAGAATTCTCGAGAGACTGGAAAACCCCAAGCAGCTAAAGAGAAAAGCAGCTTCGCCTACAATCTCATGCAGTTTCTCTGCTGATATTTGTGGGCCGGTTAAGAAGCCCCTTATACCGTATAGGGCCACTGACAGCGAAGATCAAGGCCCTGTGCACACCCAACCAATAAAGCCCAATTTCCAGAGATTGAAAAGGAAGAAATAGCAAGGTAATTCCTAACGCGTGCCATGTTAGTATGCCTAAGCAAATAAATTTGATCATATTCCTCAACTTTATACACTATCCTACTCCATTTGTGCACACATAAGGCCAACAACAACTCAGTTTCATTTGAAATCTCTTTGAACTTGTGTGTTGTCACTTTAGCATTTCATTCAAATCCCAAATTATACTAATTTTTAAAAAAAAATTATTTTCATATTTGAATTTTTTTGTTATTTATAAAATGTAATAACTCAAAATTGAAAGATTAGTTAATTAAAAGTCCTAAAACTAAATTAATTCAAATTCTTAAAGTTGCATAATTTAAATTCTTAAATTACTAAATCTGAAATCGAACAATGCATAATTTAATATTCTAAATAATTTTGAAGATTGTTTGCTTGCAAGTAGATCAAGAAGGTCTTCAATAATTTTAACGTATGAATCATACAGTATTTAATTTCAATAATAAGTTGAATAATAATAATTATAATTATATTTAATATTGTTTTGTCAGTTAATAACTTATTAAGAAAATATTAATAAAATTTTTAAAATTATGAATCATACTGTAGTAGTTATGTTCTACTAGTATTTATTTATTATTATTATTATTATTATTATTATTATTATTATTATTATTATTATTATTATCACTATTAATATTATTATTATTTAATTTTCTCAATCAGTAATTCAATTAAAAAATCATTGCTCTAGTAATTGCATATAGTACTCCGTATTAGTTAGTAAGAATTTAAAAATTAAATACAAATTGAGAATTTTAACAATTTTCCTTAATATTCTCAAACACATAAGAGCATCCACAACCGTGCTCTTGCCAGCGGCACGGTTGTGGGCCCGGCCCCACTTTTTCTGTCCGCTCTCTGGCAAGAGCACAACACCCACAGATGTGCTCTTCCGCAAGGACGAGCACAATTAATTTAAAATTCAATTAAACAATAACATTTTCATAATAATAAAATTCATTAAAAAAACCTAAATAAAATTACAAATGACAAATAAAATAAAAACAACATAATTAAAAGCCTAAAAATTAAAAATTACATAATTAAAATACTAAAAATTAAAAAATTCACTACTCGTTGCCGAATTTCATCCACATGTGGTTGATTAGGTCTTCTTGTAACTGAATGTGGGTTCGGGTATCGCGCATTGTGTGCCTTGTCTCGATCCTCTGGCCAACCGTCGTATGCTCACCTCGGCGTGGGGAGACCTCGCTGTTGAGCTTTCGGCTTCATCCTCGTCGTAGAAGCTAGCCGCCCTCGGCCCTTCGTCGGCTATAATCATGTTGTGTAAGATAATACACGTGAACATGATGTCGGCGATATTATTCACGTACCACAGCCGAGCCGGGGCCTTCGCAATGTTGAATCGGGCTTGAAGGACCCCGAAGGCTCTTTCGACGTCTTTCCGCGCGGACTCTTGACGCTGCTCAAAAAGAATCCGTCTCGGGTCGTGCGGGTTGTGGAGCGTCTTCACGAACGTCGACCACCTTGGGTAGATACCATCGGCGAGATAGTAACCCATGTGGTATGTATTTCCGTTGATGGTGAAGTCGATCGCCGGTGCTACACCATTCATCACATCATTGAAGAGTGGTGAAGAATAGAGCACGTTCAAGTCGTTGTTGGCTCCGGCAACGACGAAATATGCATGCCAAATCCATAGGCGGTAGTCGGCGACCGCCTCAAGGATAAGTGTTGGGCCGCCGCCTTTGTGACCGCTTAAGTGTTGCCCCCTCCAAGCATTCGGGCAATTCTTCCATCTCCAATGCATGCAGTCAATGCTGCCAAGCATTCCGGAAAAGCCATGGACTGATTCGTGAAGACGAAGCAACCGTTGGCAATCATCGGTGCTGGGTGCCCGAAGGAATTCATCCCCGAAAGCTGAACGAACGCCCTCGCAAAAATTCTTCAGACAAAGGATTCCAGTGGACTCACCGATATGCAAATACTCGTCGAAGATGTCGGTCGTTTGCCCAGTAGTGAGTTGTCGGATGGCACATGTACACTTCTGCAACGGCGTGATACTTTGCCGGCCGGCTGCATCTGGACCTGTTTAGAAGAATTCAACACGTGCGGACAATGTGTTGACAATTCGCATGAACAAGCGCTTTGACATGCGAAAACGGCGCCTGAAGTAATCTGCCGAAAACGGCACGATGTTGTTCGTAGTATTCTTGTTCTTCGCGCTCCGCTTCCGCCATAATATTGGTGAAATCCATTTGAGGTTTTGAGTGAGGGATGAATGTGTTGATAGTTTGTATGAGAATTATGAATGAGAGATGAATGAGAGATGATTTGATGTGATATATGGATGATGAATGTGTGTATTTATAGATGATTTTGGGGAAAAAAATAAAAAAAAAATAAAAAAAATTCAGTAAAATGGGCAAAAAAATGGCCATATTTTTGGGATTTGGAAAATAATTTTTTTTATTTTTTATCATTATTTAAAATTAATTAACGAATTTAAAAAAAATTATTCAAAGGCAACGGCTATGCCGTTGCCCAATCGTGTGCCGCCACGTCGACTGCTCGCTGGCACGGCGCTGCTCGATGCATCGAGCAGCGGCGTGCCAGCGGCGCGAGCGCAGCAGCGGCGAGCCTCGTCCTCGCCGCTGGCACGGACGGCGACCTTCTTCCCCACCACCGTTGCGGATGCTCTAAGTAGTAATACAAATATGAAAAATCATACTTATAGGAATCATAATTTTATAAATTACATTTCTTAATACTCATAATTCATGATAAATAAATAGGATTCAAGATAAAATAGAAAAAAGAGCAAATTGTCGGTAGAGTCATGAACTTTCAAAATAGTTTGGTTTTTTCCGTGAACTTTAAATGTTGCACGTAAAGTCATTAACTTTACCGAATTGTGCAAATTTCCAATCCGACCCGACCCAATAGATTTCCGACACAAACTTATTGTACGTGGCACGCTGGAGGCGTGACTTGGCGAATGACAAATTTAGGCTTAAACTCGAATTGTGGAATTAGTGCTACTTTTATGCTGAATTCGATTTGTATGTTTATGTCGATTTGTATGCTGAATTCGATTTGTATGTTATGTTGCACGAAAAGTCGTGAACTTTACTGGACTGTGCAAAATTCCAATCTGACCCGACCCGATAGATTTCCGACACAAACTTATCGTACGTGGCGCGCTGGAAGCGTGACTTAGCAAATGACAAATTTAGGGTTCAATTCGAATTGTGGAATTAATTCTACTTTTATGGTGAATTCGATTTGTATGTTTATGTCGATTTGCATGCTAAATTCGATTTGTATGCTTTCGTTTGTGCTATTTTCATTTTTGTGATAAGTCCAGAGTCATAGATTGCAAAGATAGAAAATAAACAATTAGAATTAGTGGAGTTTTGCCAAGTCACGCCTCCGGCGTGCCATGTAGGGCTGGGGAAAAATATCGAAATACCGAAATACCGGCCTTACCGTACCGAAAAAATACCGAAAATACCGAATTTTCGGTACGGTATGATACCTTACTGAAATATTTCGGTAAGGTAAAGGTATGAATTTTTATATACCGCGGTATATCGCGGCATACCGAAATTTGGTATATACCGTAATTTAAGGTATATACCGTAAAATATGAATATAATAATATATAATGTATTTTATATATTTTTAAATTATAAAATTTATTGTGAAATATAATATAATATGAATAAAATATACTAGTATTTAATACCTTGTATATTATTTAAATTACTATAAAATATAAATAGTATTCTGAAAACTCAAATATTCAATTTTCATTGATATTGAAAGTAAGGTATACCACAAAAGTATGATATACCGAACTTTGGTAAGACATACCGAAAATGAGGTACGATATCGGTATGAACATTCTCCATACCGAAAATAAGGTATACCGAAGTTCGGTATACCGAAAATTTTGGTAAGATAAAGGTATGATTTTTTCGCATACCGAATTTACGGTAAGGTATACGGTATGGTGATTTCAGTAAGGTATATCGTACCTACTCACCCCTAGCGCCATGTAGGATAAGTAATTGTGTCAGAAATCTACCGGGTCGGGTCGGATCGGATTGGAAATTTGCACAGTTCGGTAAAGTTCATGATTTTCCATGCAATATTTAAAATTCACGGGAAAAACAAAACTATTTTGAAATTTCATATTACTTTAAAGACAATTTGCCTTCGGAAAAATGAAAAACTTTTGTCACATATAAAAGAAAAAAAAGTTCTAGTATAATGCACACATGAAACTGACAGTAGTTTTCCTATTTCATGTACTTTAATTATGGTTTTTGAATTTTCCTATTTTGAGCCTTCATTTATCAAGCTGTAATGCACACATAAAATGAAACTCAAACCCCAAAATTATCGTCATGCTGTAGTGCACTAACGCGTTTGTTAAAATGGAAAGCAGATTTTATTTTTGTGTGTGATTTGTGAAGTTAGTTGAAAGCTGCTCCATTGCTATCCAAAAGTTTGACATTATCTTTTATTTCCCTTTCTTTCTTTCTTGAAAAAGAAAGCAAGGTGGGAGATTTTGTGTAATCGTGAATCAAGTGGCGTTACGTTTTGCATAATCTCCAACAAATTGTTGGTAATTTACAAGGAAATCGTCGCTGGTAACGTGTGAAGAAGTTGTTCACCATTTCTTTAGTCCCAACAAAAGATTTTGAATACACATAAAATCTCAACAAACCCTATACTAAATGTCAAAAGGTCTATCCCTCTCCAAAACCAAAATGCAAAGAAAAAAATATATAACAACAAAAAGCATGTAACTAAAATTACACAAATAGTATACATTTATAATTGAGGTAGGTGGGTGGGGAACCACCAACCTCATTAGGCCATTACATAACAACACCATCAATTATTATCTTCCATTCATCACCAAAGAGAAATATAATAACCAAATGGGATCCCACAAATTATCTTTTGCTCTTTCAAGCATGACCTACTACTACTACTACTACTATATATATTTACCTGCAAAACAAAAAAAAAGGCAACAAAAATTATAAAATTGAATTTATCGATATATAAACTCCTGTTGTTGTAGGTTGAGTTAGTCCACCAAATTGGGATATCTTCACAATCAAGCTTGTCCACTAAAATGTCAAAAGTTTTCTTTGTGGAATTCGAATTTGGTTGAGGTCTTGTGAGAAAAATCACAAGCTAGGTTTCTTAGTTCAGCCACCGGTGGTGGTGCACCACAATAAAACACTCCTACAAAAAAAGGAAGACAACATTTTTCTTAACTTAGTAAATAAAAGAGTTTCCCTTTCAATGATTTTGTACCACGTCCAATGCAAATTACTTGCGTGTTTGAATTAATGCATGTCTATTGTGTTGATTTAGTGAAATAATTGCAATTTCGACAATGACCTCCTCATATCTATCGACTACTATAATAGTACGTGACAGAGAGAAAGCACTACCACCTCCACCACATGTCTATACCAACTTTTCTTTGATGAAGTGATAAGATGTTGAAAATCTACATGCCATGAAATAATAATCGAAAACAAAATTTAGGATGTATGAATAATGAGTCCTGTTAGGTTGACAAATATCTTAAATCGGTAATTGACAACTATGTCAACTATATACGTTATAAATGTCAACATGAAGACATTTGTATGTCAATTAAATGTAAATGACATATGTATGTCTTCTGTTGACATCTAAATATTAGATGAGAACAGAAGACATGTGAATGTCAACTACATTTAGTTGACATATAAATGTATTCGTGTTGATATTCATAGTGTAGGTTGTTGACATAGTTGTCAGTTAACAATCTAAGATAGTTATCAACTGATCATATATCTATGAATAATAAGGTGTATGTGTATAGAAACTTACCAACTCTTGAATTAGGATGATTGAGAGCAATTCTCTTGTAGACAGTCCTCCAATTGGGCTTAGCAAAATGTGACTTAACCCTAGTCCCCGACACAATGTCTACTCCATTTTTAGCATGATTGATCGATTGAAGCATAGCAATTAGGGCAGATCGAGCATCCCCTTCTTCATACACACTTGTGCAATAATTGTGCATTTCGATCACTCCTTTATGATCCATTTCAGCAACCTCGTTCATCACACCCTTGAACCATTCGAACGAGCCTTGCTCTCGAGTCACCCAATAGAAGTAAGCCCTTGTTGTGTTAAAGTCGTGCTTCTCACTGCCCGACCCTATTTTTCTTTTATGCATCGGGGAGGAAAGCATGGGGCCAGGTTCGCTCCCCTCCCCCTCCTCCACCGCATTCTCCTCTTCCTCCATTGCTTTTATATTGTTGACGATGTCCTTCACAACACTGATCATCGGGGTTGCCCCAATCCCGAGCCCAACCAATAGGACCACGTCGTAGTCCTTGTAGTCTTGTGTTGGTGCTCCATAAGGACCATCTATTAGTACTTTTGGGAAGCTGCATAATAGTGACATTTACTTGGTATCTATAAGATCCGTGTACTTTAATTGATGCATCATTTAGGTTATCCATCAACTTTTGCAACTCAAAAGTCCCAAGGTAATTGGGGCATTTCTTTTGGGCACAAGATTTAAAAAATTGATTTATTAAAGGTTAAAGTGGAGAGAAAAAACGTAAGAGATGAGACAAAAGCAAGAGAGAGTAAATTAAGATAGAGAATAAAATTTTTATCGAAAAAAATGACTCAACTACCTTGAAACAGAAGGAAAGGAGTATTAAAGTTTACAAAATTATACTCACATCTGAAAATAGAAAGCTAATGAACATAGTATTATAATTTGGTAGGATTTAATTATAAAAGTATAATACATTCAAATTATTTTAATCATCCCTTTCATCAGAAATGATTATTGAAATAGGGACTTACTTGGGATTATTTTCTCCTTGCAAAAAGTCAGCTCTGAGAAGCCCACTTTTGCCTGTAGGTGGCGGCTGACAAGCCTTCCAAAGAATAAACATAAAATGCACATTAAATTCCAAACAAACACAAGCAATTTGTACACAAAGTGAATAAATATAGTATAAAAATAAATGGTAGACCAATCTTGGAATATCTCACTATAATAATCAAATAATTTTGTTGGATATATTCCTCATCGAAACAAGACAAAGACCACGAAGATTAAATATCTCACTATTAATTATATTGCAGCATTTCAAATAATTCATTAAATAGATAGTTTAATTATTCTCTAAAAGAATAGGAGGTATAGTTTAGTAAAGCTGTTTTATATAAATACTGGAGTATCTCTTAGCTTCTAGTCTCTAGATTGATGATTGAATTAATAAAGTAATGTGAAATAATAAAAAGAATGAAAGTGAATTGTACAGATACATATAAAACAAGACAAATTTAAGTGAATACATATATACGTATTAATTAAATTTAATTACCTCTGAGAATACAGTTTTGAGTTGTCTGGTCCAGTCACCAAGTGTACGAATGTGAACACTCAGATAATCTTCCATTGGAGCTGATGTTATCGAAAAAGGGTGCCTGCAATCAATTAAGTAATCCGATTATCCTACTTAAGGCCACATTAGCAACTAATTAATTATTTGCAGGCTGCCAAACCAACAATAATTTATTCCTAATGTAATAAAATATGAAATAGCAATTTAATTATTAATCTGATTATCAGCACATACCATTCAAATGGAGAAACAGCTGCACAATTGACAAAAATATATTGTCCACTTTTATAGTTGAATCCTTGAGGCTTAGACATGTGCAATGATAGCACATTCCCAGGATAGACAGCCACCTTCACTCACCAATAATTCCATTACATGCACATAAATAATAGGAGTAGTAAATTGACAATATACTATTCTAACACAAATTTAGAAAATTAATACCCAACCCTTTCTTGTCCCATTAAATGTCTCATATTTGACCAGTGCACGTTTTAAAAAATTGTTTGACCCTCTCTTGTCCCATTAAATGTCTCATATTTGACCAGTGCACGTTTTAAAAAATTGTTTGATTTTGCAAAAGAAAGTGGATGGAAAAAGTTAGTGGAATATGGACTCCACTTTTATGTACTCCTATTAGTTTTTACTCCTTCCGTCTCATAATAGGAGTCCTATTTGGTTTGGGCATGGTTTTAAGAAATATAAATAAAAGTGGGTTGGATAAGTTAGTGGAATGTGGGTCCCAATTTTTATATATTGGTTTTCTAATAAAATTTGAGTGGAATAAGTTAGTGGAATGAGAGGTATACTTACCATTAATGGTAAAAGTGAAATATGACTCTTATTGTGGGACGACTAAAAATGACAAAATTGAATTCTTATTGTGGGACAGAGGGAGTATTATAATTGTGAGTAAAATGAGTTAGTGGAATGTGAGTTCCATTTACCAAAAGTAGTAAAAGTGAAATGTGACATTTATTTTGGGGACCGTCCAAATAAGGAAATATGAGACATTTAATGGGGACCGGAGGGAGTAAATTTAGGGATGTCAATCGGGCCGGTCCGTCGGGTTTCGGGCCAACTCTACTCGGGTTGCAGGTCAATCGAGTGCGGGCTAATCGAGTTGTGATTTCTTTCGGGTTATAAAAGTTCAACCCTAACCCTAAAAGCTCGAATTTCGGGCGAGTCCAGCAGGTTAATTGGGTTGCTGCTGATAATATTAACATGCGATCAATCCAATAAATAATGATTAAAATTACTAATATTCATACAATGTAAAACATTTAATTATGATATATTTGAGATACATGCTTAAACTCAATCATAAACATGGTCAAATACTAATATTTGAGATATTTCGTGGAATTTTAATGCATGTTTTAGAAATTTAAATATTTTTTTAGTGAATTTGATGTTTTTAATTTATTTATCAATTATTATATTAATAAAAATTAAATATATAATTTGTATATTTAATTATAAAATTGAAAGTTATTTTTTAGTGAAAATTAATTAATGAAGTGCCGAATTAGGAGAAAAAAATATAATAATAGAAATTTTATCGAGTTTTCGGGTTTGACCCTAACGGGTTGCGGGTTAATCGGGTGCGGGCTAATCGGGTTTTGATTTTATCGGGCTAGAAATTTCCAGCCCTAACCCTATAAATTTGGCGGGCTATTCAGGCTAGCCCACGGATTACGGGCTACATTGACATCCCTTGGAGTAATGATGAAATTTGATGTCATATTTACCTTAAGGATCTTGACAGCCTTGATACTGGATCTGAAGGCTCTTATCAATCTCTCTGCAGCATAAATTGTGATAGGAATGGCCAGGTACATCCATGTCTGCAATTTCAATATTTTGTTCATACTTAATATAAAAACAATTGTAAAAGGAAGAGGAATTAGTAGGAGAACTCACTGTTTTTTTGTACCATTCATGGGTCATATATAGCTTGATTCCATGAGCAATGAGGAGGGTATAGACAATGATGAATAGGTGGTGTGAATACCAAAAGGCATTGAACCCTGCAAGCTTGTCCAAAGGCTTTGGTAGATGCACTTTGTTCCTTCTAAACATTGGTGATGCTAATGTGAAAGCTATAGCCATTAATACCACCATAACAATCCCTGTCACACCTTCAAATCCTTTCACATAATGCCAATAGCTATTTGGCTGATCCCTTCCAAAATATTGCACCACCTTCTCGTACTCCTCCGGACTCGCCCGGAGGAGGCGAGGAAAATCGCACGTCAGATGGCTTATCGCATGTATTCCAACTCCTATTCCAATGGCCATGGCAATCACCTTCAAAATAATTTTTGGTTATTAAAATTAATTCATTAACATCAAAATAAGTTTGACGTAATTAATTATCAATTGCTAAAAGGGACTGGTATTAGTAGGACCACGCCCACCTACTGCTTTGGAATTAAGCTTTTAAAAATGTGTAGCCTTTGATTGGAAAAATGTAAAGGCCTATGTCACCCAAGACTTTATTCAAGGGGAATAATTGTAGTATCATGCAGTATTAGTTCTCTCACCCAACCACCATTTAAAAAGTCATTTTACTATTTTGAATTATCCACTATTTATAAAACTATTTAATTTATTCTACTTTTAGCATATGCACCCTACATTCTACTAATTTTTTATACTCACAATCTATTATAAAACTAATATTAAAAATGAGTCACACATTCCACTCACTTTTCCCTTACTTTTTCTTCATAAAGTCAAATAATTTCTTAAAACCCGTACCGAGTAAAAACGACTCTTTAAATAATGGACGGAAGGGGTATATTTTAATGATATGAAGAAAAACAATATTTCCTTCTTCCACAGGTTTTAATGAGAAATTTGTAAAATAAGAGGAAAGAGTAAAAAGAAGTTAAAGTAAAAGAGATAAGGGAAAAAAAGGATGTAAAGTATGAGAGAGGAGAAAAAATAGTAAGGTATGAAAAATAAACTCTCCATTTTTATAAATGAGACTTTGTTTTGTGGACATCCCAAAATAGAGAATGTTTTTCGTGGACGTAATAATGAATAGAGTATAGATGAATGAAGAGTAGCCAACCTTGTGGAAATTGATATTGTCATCAAAGGGAACCACAGCACCTAACTTAGTTCTGTTCCTGAGCCAAGTGATGGTGTTCCGGCACATCGGCAGCAGAATCAGCGCCATATTGAGCTTGAGCGTCTCGGCCGCGCCTTTGGCCGCGCAAACGCAGTGGCCCATCACTGCAAACCCATTCTTGTTTCTATACTGCACATATTTGTAGGCGAAGAGCCCCGCCATCGCTCCAATCCACAGCGCCATCACCCACACTCGCTGCCAATTGTCCGCCACGAAATACCGCCCGTCGCTGTACAGGCGCTGCAGCACGTGCTCCTCCGTCCGCCTCAGCTTCTCGCTCAGCATTTTGCTTAGATTCCGGCTCTCTCCCCCGCCTGGCTGCACCGCCCCTTGCAGCAGGAGCGTCTCCAAGTTCTCGATCTGAATATTCATCATCCATTTTTCGTTCATTATTCTTATTCTCGATTTTATTGTGTTTTAATTCAACTTGTACCATTATGTATCCGAGATTGGAGGGGTCTAATTCTTCCATGATTAATCTTGCATACTCATCTGCCTGCTTCTGGATGTTGGATAGCCTGTTTGCAGAAGCGCTCAGCGTTATAATCTGCATAATTAAACATTAATTAGTTGTGATCGACTCAAAATGATTCAATTTTCTTTTTAGTTTGTCCAATCAAGATGGCCCAATTGGAAACACTTTTATCTCAACTTTAATCCAACTCTCTTACTTTACTCTCTCCACTTAACACACAAAATAAAGTTGTATTAAATCTCATGTCGCCTGGGTCATCTTCCTTAAGACGGAGAGAGACTAGGCAGAGAAAAAAGTACTCCATCCGTCCATGATTAAATGTCTCATATATAACCATCACGAGTTTTAAGAAATTGTTTAATTTTAAAAAGTAAAGTGGTGGAAAAAGTTAGTGAAATATATGTCATACTTTTATATATTAGTTTAATAATAAAATGTGAATGGAATTAATTAGTGAAATGTAGGGTCACTATAGTAAAAATGAAATGAAACATTTATTAGCGGATAGATGAAAAAGAAAAAATGAGACATTTAGCATCGGCCGGAGAGAGTACCTCTCTGACTTCATCTTCAGTGATTCTTCCATCTGCATCTTTATCCACCCTGCATTCAAGAATTAATTTAAAATGTATATATGTGATTAGAAAAATAAAGTTTAACAATAATTACATGTCAAAGAAAGTTTTAAGTCGACAGTCGAAACTCTGATCCGCAATCTGATCCCAGAAATCCTTCAGCTGCTCCTTGGCAATGGAGTCGCCGGAGATATTCCTCCGCCTCGAAAGCGCGTCGAAGAGCTCCCCAGCGAACTCCTTCGACCCCTTCATCCCTACACACAAATCAACACATCTAGTCATTCCACTAACATAAATAAATTGAAACAGAGAGAGTAAATCACAAGAAAACAGAAAAAAAAACAAGTATTGGTATGTTAGTTGAGAATTTGAACAATAATTAGATGATGTTGTAATTATTACCGATACATTCGCCAAAGAGCGAGCGAGGCAGCATTCCATAGCTAGCGAGCTCATCGAATCGCTTCTCGACCTCGCTCCACGCCGCGCCGCCCTCGGCCTTGCTGATAAACTTGAGCCCCTTGAGCGCCTGCGCGGCAGCGGACTTTGTCCGGTCGAGCCGCTTCACGGGCGGCGGAGGGTGGCGCGTCAAGGAAGCGAGGCGCTTCAGCACGGATGAGCCGAATGAGGACTTCTTCTCCAGCCCCCTTGCCAGGATTTTGAGGCCGGGGTCGTCCACAGCGCCGCCCCCGGCGGCTGTGACGCTGTGGACCTCGACCGAGTCGTCGTGGAGGTCGAGGGTGATCTCCACGTAGTCTTCATCGGCGGCGGCGGTGCGGTCGTCCGGGAGGGTGAAGCGAGGGCTCTTCTTGCCGGCCGGCTCGGGGTCGGAGAGGCGGCGGTGGTGGTGATGGATATCTTGCTTGTTTTTCATCTGGAAGAAGAAATCGGAGAAAACGACGGTGGTTGTGGCGGCGGCGGCCGCGGTGGATGTGGTTTGATGGCGAGTATGAGGTAATTAATTTATATACATAAAGTTTGTGTCTCTTTTTTGCATGTGTTGAATTATTAGTTAACTAATGATGTGTATATTGCTATTGTAATTTGTGAACATGTTAAGATATGATGTAGTATTACTCTCTTTGTCGTTACCTAGAAAATTAAAAATTTGTCATTTTAATCAATCACAACTTAAAAATTGCAAAATGGAGTAACATGTGTGACACAATTAGCACTGACAAAGCCACTACTCAGGTTGGTCCCTGGCTAGTAGCATATCATATCTAGGATTTTCAATTTTAACTAAAATTGAAATAAAAGTTAAATAAAAGTTAAACCACAATAAAAGGTGGAACATGTGCACAATCTCAGATGTTTCAAAATAAATGGAACTGAAAAATTAAAATTGACTATTTTGATCATAGTATTCATTGCATTGCAGCAAGATCTGTCCCTGTGAGCTGATCTTACAATTCATATTTCTATATTGATATAATGCAACGCATTTATTTAAATCTCAGCCGTTAGATCTTGATCCAATGAATCATATTGGTGATTAGTTACACACTAATATACTATATTTATAATACCTACAATTATTAACGGCACAATATTAGTATATCACAATTGTTCGTTGAGAAGATAAAGATTGATTAAGATGTTATAGGTTTGTGGTAAGTCGTGCTTATCCTTGTCAAAACTTAATTTTAATAACAACGGGTATCATTTCTAAATATATACAAATTCAATGCCACTGCAATTATTTTTATTGCCGCTTATTCCAATAATGACAGCCCGTATATTTAGTTAATTTATCTAAATTAATCAATTTAGTTTTCTCTCATTTTAAAGCTATAACATGAATGATTAAATAATTTAAAATATTAATTTGAATATTAATTGGTCAAAATCAACAATTCACGATATAATTATTTAGTTATACATGATAGTGTATTTTGAATAGTAAGTATATAAACTGTACTAGTATTAGTACTTGATTGTGTATTTGAATGAATAGATTATCAAACAAGAGTGTATTTTGAATAGTAAGTATATAAACTGTACTAGTATTAGTACTTGATTGTGTATTTGAATGAATAGATTATCAAACAAGTTTAAAATTAATTCATTTACTCAAATAATCTAAATTATTTTATCTATAATCTATGTATCCTATCATTCAATAAACCCATTCTTAAAATTCAGTTTTCTCAAATAAAATATTGGTACGAAGTAACCACGTTAATTTGGAGCTTCTAGAGGCATAATATTTTAAGAAAATCAAATAAACCATACTGAGTTCTGGTACTACTTAATAGTCCGCTCAAATAAAAAATTGAGAAGTATGTTTGTTTTCTCAATGAATTTCACAATAAAAAAACACATTTAAGCAAATGATTGATGTAAACGCGATCGTATAATATGCTTAGAACGATATAATTTAGAATTGAGTCGTGAGATTATTTTAGTTGAGTGAGAATTGATTATGATTAATTATCACATAATTATCTATTTAGGATTCAGTTGTAGGATTCAATCACATGAACCAAACACACTATATATTTAATTCTATGACACAATCTTTCAAACCGAACAACCGTTAACTAGATTATATTATTAATTTATTAAAATTACAATTTTTGTTGTGTAAACTAAAACAATTAGTGGTAGAGTCGGTTTTTAGACTTTGATTATATGAACTTAATCAATGAATGATTCAAAAATGTTAGATCTAAGGTTAAATGTTGTAGATTTGAGTTTTTCAACAAATTTGATGGATGATCAATTGTCATCTTTGTGATTGCAGGACGGATTTAATTCCTTTCGTTCGTTGTTTTATTGTAAACCCGCTAGGGTTGACCGTAGTAGATTATATTTCATTTTTCATTTTTCTTATATAATCAATGTATAATGATTAGACTACAAAAGAAAGAAGAATTAAAAATGAAGAATGAAGACGACGCCCTAAACCCCAATCAGGATTTGGGCACGTAGGGTGTTGACGACGACGTCAGCGACACAACGACGGAGAGCTTTTAGCGGTGGCAAAAACCCTAATTAGGGTTTGACCATACGCAGATCTTGGTGGCGATGGCTAGCCTTAGCGGTGGTGTTTGCAGGCGATGATGGTGACACCATGGCTCCGAGCGCTTGGCTGTGGTGGCGGGTCCAAGTAATAGGCAAGGACCAGTTTGTGGTCTTGGCCTAATTTCCTAATTAGTGGATATCGTTATCTTAAATATGTGAAATAACTTAATTGAATATGTAATCCGAATTGTTTGTAATCCTTGATTGGATGGATGATCAATATTTCTTCTATGGTGATACAAGATAATATTCCTTTCGTTTAAATTAAACTATGGGTTATAATATAATTAGTAAAAGTCCAAGCCTCCATAGATCCCTAACCTGACCCTACAACATCACTTTACAAATAAGAGATGAGGGAGAACATACAACCCAAGCCTCCACAAGACTTAAATTTTCGGCCCTCTATGTATATAGAGGATTCAAAAATTGCCTTAATCTTGTGTTCATGATTTGTTCTTCTCCTTCAAAATCAGTCCTTAAAATTATCTGACAAGCTTCTCCACAAGAAGGTCAGATCTAGAGTTTGGAAAATAGGTTACAAGATCCATGGTCAAGCATTCAGACATGACATGTAGAGAAGTAGCGAGCCATTTTTATTCTATGTGGAATCATCAAAGAATGATTTAATTCTGTAATGTTGATTTATTATGTGAATTAAATGAGCAATCAACATGTTCTTATATATTCTTTGTATGGCCTCTTGACTGTTTTTTCTGGCATGGCTGTTGGGCTTATGGTTTGGTCATTATGTGTTCATAGCTTAATTTTTTTGGACCATAAAAATGAACAAATTTAAAATACTCCAATCATGCATCAAACACGTATTCCAACAAAAAAGTGGCAAATAAACATGAGTGGCTTAACACATAGATGTCCATGCTTGCACATTGATCGTTTCGTCCAGGTACGTCCCTTGAATGAACAATAACGTGAGAAGTTTCCAGATACATTCGTCTAGGTTCATGCTCTAAAACATGTCCATCACGCGCCCTAGAAAGGTGCATGTAACATTTGTAACTCTCGACGGTTACTGATAAGGCTCGTTTCAAGCATAGTTTAATGGCGGTTGTTATACTAATCAGGGCTTTAATGTTAGAAAAAAAAGTGGATGTTTAAGCATGCAGGGACTGAAAGATAACAAAGTGGGATGCAATGATCGAGTAGCGCGGGAAGCATAAAAATGATCAAGAATTGAGGCAAACTGATCAAGGGAGCAAGACGACCATGCCGAGTAGCTTTGCGAATTGATCAGGAGAACGGGCCATGCAGAGTAGCTGAACAAACTGATCAAGAGAGTCCGATACAAAATGAAAGTCGCGAAAGGATGAGTCAGAGGAGAGAGGAGAAGAAGTTCCCTTCTTAGCAAGGGCATTAATGCCAAATCATGATGACCTTTCCCTATAGATTTGTGCCCAAATCCGTCCTATAAATAGAGGAGGAGGAAATGTAGAAGCATGGGACTTATCATCTATCATCACTTGCCATATTTTTTCAAACGCACCACGGAGTTAGAAGCATAGAGCTAGGAGGTTGACAGGGTTTCACACACACCACAGAGTTAGAAGCATAGAGCTAGGAGGTTGACAGCAGCTGGAGTTCGAGTCTTACCATAGCCACACTCTCTTCTTCCTCGTCTAGGAAGAAGGGAGCTTAGTTTGGAAAGATCTTTTGTTCGTTTACGATTTCCTAAATTTCGAGGGGTTGATACATTTGTTTACTTTGTTTTCCGTTTATTTTGTGATGCTCTGTTGAATCCACTGTTACTTTTAAGTTTTCTTTTCGTTAAATCATACTTTTCCAAGTTTGTTGGTGTCTATCTCTGAATCTGAAGTATATTATTGTTTTAATTTAAATTGTTTGGATAATTGTTGATTGAGATGGAGTTCGTGATAGATGCTGGTTTAGATCTGGAGTTGTTGGAGTTGGATTTTATTTTGATCGTGTTTGGTTGAGTTTGATTAACGATAATTGCTTAGATCTGGTGTCGTAATGTTCTGATCGTTGTTTGCTGTTTAGAATTTAGTACTTAGTAGTCTTAGTTAGATATACGTTGATCTGAGTTTTTACATACGCTAGTTGCATGAAATTAGAATAGGAATTGTTGATCTGCTTTTATTCTGTTCAATCTGCATGGATCTAGTTTTGATTTGATTTATTTCCTGTTCTACGTAGTTGCTCTGTTCAGATCTGCCGTAATTGCTAAGCTAGTCTATTTTGGTATTTGGAGAAGAAGAAAATCGTAGTTAGTTAGCGTAGCAGTCTCTGTCACCTTTCCATTTGTTTCAGTTTTATTTGCAATGTCAGTGATCCCTTTTTACTTTATGCAGTGTATTGTCCAGATGTCTAGTCAGTTGATCAGTTAGAAGTTAGCCGTAGGTCAGTTAATTAAGTCCAGTCTAGTTTAAGTTGATCCGTTAGGAAGAAGTTGGCCAGTCCAGTAGAGTATACTTAACCTACTTTTAAAGCGTGGCAGCAGCCAATTCCTAAATGTCCCAAACACAAGTCAAGACACCTTCATCTCTGTGGGATTCGACCCTTACTTCCATTTATTAATTAATAGTATTGTGGGTCAAGGTCTTGAAAGCGAGTTTAGTTCTGTTTTGTGCACCCAACGACATGTAGATTATCTTGTAGTCGTCCTGATCAGTTGATTAGAGTCTCTTGATCAATCTGCACTCATATTGTTATTTCTAAATTTGCGCGAGAACACGAACGAAGACTAATCTGCTCTTTCAGTTACACGCAAGTCTTGATGGCAAACGTAATGGTCTATGTTGACACCAAAAGGTCCAATATAGTGGACTACAAATATAATTAGGGTAATCACTCCATATATTTCACACCCCAAGCATTCTCTGCACACAATCTCTCTCTCTCACTCTCTGCATACTTTTTACGTCGAAACTCTGCCATTGTTAGGGGCGGAGTCAGGAAATTGTGCAACAGGGGGAAAAAATATAAATATATACAAATAATGAATAAACATAAAACGATAAAGATAATAAAATAGGAGTATTAAACATGAACAGATGAACTCTACAATTACAATAGTTCCCGACGAGGTCCATAACTTGAAAACTATTCGAAATCCTTTAAGTATCGATCTTGCAAAATATATCTTTCTCAATATAAGTAACCAAACAATAATTCATCCAAGAGTCTCCCATCTTATTACGAAGACGGCTTTTTACGATGTTCATAGCTGAAAAATATCTCTCAATTGATGCGGTCGCAAATTGGTAGGACCAACGCCAACTTCACAAGCAAAAAAACCAATGGATAGACAATATGCTCATGTAGCAACTAACCTCTGAGAAAGATCTCCCATACTTTCAAGATTTGAGAACTCTTCCTATGATCTCATATCGTGGATGTAAGTCTCGAGTTCTTTGCCAAGTAGCCGAAAATCAACTTCAGAGAACTCCAAAGGATAACAATGAGCAAGTTCAATCAATTTGGATTTGTTAAAAGCTGGAAAGGAACTCTTTGGGCTTGAGCAAGACACGCATAGAAGAAAATTTATGTTAGCCTTACTGAAGCGATTGTTGAGTTCTTGAAGTTGCCAATCGATCACACCATTAGAAAGCTTAAACCTGATATAATTCAAGTTCATTAAAACTTCACCTTTCCTTTGAGGTTGACTAGGAGTCTTATAAATGTCCTTCATATCTAAGATTTCAATATCATTTTTCTTAGAGAATATAGATACTTCGTTGATCAGAGACTCCCATCCTTCCTCCCGCATATCTTGTAGATGTTGTTTCGCTACTTCAGCCAAGGCAATGATATACACAATATCTTGATCTTTCTTTTGCAATGCCAAAGATAATTGATTCGTGATTCCCAAGATTGTCGTCATCAAGTGCAAAATGAATGCAAACTCAAAAGTTGGCACAACAGCTAATAACAAAAATGATTCACCTCTTTATTGTGCAATACCATGATCCTTAATGATTTGGAGAACCTCAATAACTGGAGTGAACATGATCGAAAAATTTATCAGTGACCTATAATGAGATCCCCAATGTGACATCCCCAACCCAAATATAAAAAAAAAAAGAGAAAAAAAGAAAACATAAATATATAATTAGTTCGTTAATTAAAATAGCTTAATTATTATATGTAAAATGTATGCGTCAGTTAGTAGATTAACTAATTTACTAAAGTGTGCCTAATGTTGTGTATGCATGACAATTTTTTATAATTATGCATGAGATATATACATACACTAATATACATATTTGTAGCTTATTACTATAGAAAAATAAAAGAGGAAGGATAAGGTTGTGTAAATAGAGGTATTAGGTAATATGATACGTGGCAAGTGTAGAATTACATGCACAACATAAATATGAGTCATGTACTTTATAATATTAAAGTAAATAGTTTTGATAAGTTTTGATGTGATGACTTATACGTGGTAATAAAACAACTTTTGTGCAAAAATATAGGTAAAACTAAATATAAATAGGAAGTTCATTTTATCAATGGGGAGAAGAAAAAAAAGGGGAGAAAAGGAAAAATGAAATAAAAGAAAGAAAAATAGAATAGTTGTTGGAGACGAGAGCGAAAATTAGAAGAAGAAATAAGAGTCGTAGATCGCAAAGCAGAATTGGGATTTTAGTTAAATTAATGTATGTATAAATCACACTTTTAGTTTTACATGTGTTATGTGGTTGATTGTTATGTGTTAAATTGGAGTTAATTATTGGATTATATGGTGTGAAATTGATAGGAATATTTGATTGCTGCATTGGACATGTTTGTTTAGATATGTTGGATAATTTGATGGAATATGATATGAATATGTGATTGGTGCAATGAATATGATGTTGTAAATGAATTATATGATAGAAATATGTAATTGATGTTTCACATATGGTATTGAAAGTACATGAATCATGTGATTAAAGAGGATCTGTGACAGCCTTGTACTGGATCTGAAATATAGAGGGACCTATGAGTCCAGATACAGAGAGGGACCTTCGGGTCAAATACAGAGGGACCTATGAGTCCAATTACAGAGGGACCTTCGGGTCATAGATGAATCCCGGGCAGATACCAGACTTGACTGTTACAGAATAATAAACTGAATAGAGTGGCATATGCATATGCATATGAATATGAAATGGTTTGTTTTTAAATTATGTTATATATTGTTTCTGATTATATGTATTGATAAAAGAATATGTTTGATGTTTGTATCATGTGAGATTAGAGGTGGAAATTTATATATACTGAGTTGCGGCTCATATAAACCACTAAAATTTTCAGGATTAAGATAGCAGTAAAGTTTTGACTGACATGGGTCATAGGAACTCCACGTGTTATCAGGTTCGGCGGCTGACGCATATTGACAACCTTCTCCTCCTCATCATTTTGCATGTAGATAAATGTATAGTATATAGACTGGTGAGAGGGTTCCACTACTTTACATGATATTTTAAAATATGTATCGGATAAGTGTTGGTTTGAACTTATATAATATGGGTGTTCTATGAATTATACACGTGTATTGATTGCTTTTATGATAATGGATTTATTTATTATAAGAGTATACGTCAGAGGGGTTGAGGTGTCACACCCAACATGTATCAACAGGTCTTTGCGCTTGCATGAAGCTCCAACTATAGTACTTTTATTGCTCACTAAGTTAAAAAAACGCATCAACTTATGGTATTTTCTTTGCCACAACAACAAGAATTAGTTGAAGCTGATGAGCAAAACAATGAACCTAATAAGCAGAAGAGTTCTCTTACAAGATCAATGTCTTGAGTCCATTAAATTCACCTCGCATGTTACTTGCCCCATCATAACCTTGCCCTCGTACTTTAGACAAGCTCAAATTATGCTTCAAAAACAAAACTTCTATAGCCGCTTTTAATGAGGAAGCTGTTGTATCTCTTACATGAACAATACCAAGAAATCTTTCAACCACATATCCTTTTGAATCAACAAATCTTAGAGCAAGCGCCATTTGTTCCTTGACAGAAATATCACGAGATTCATGAAGTAATATACTCCCTTCGTTCCATAGTAATGGAGGCGTTTCTTTTCAGCACGAAGATTAAGAAAAATTATGTCAGGTGAGTTAAGTAAAGGGAAAATAAAGTGGAAAATGAAAAAGGTAGAGAGATGAAGAGAGATAAAAGTAAGAGATAGTAAAGTAGGTGTAGAAAAATGTGTTGACTTTTACTAAAAAAGGAAATGACTCTATTACTATGGAACGAAGGAAGTAGAAAAGAATTCATCACCTATCTCATGGATAATAGCATTTGTGGTCTCCATAGAACAAGCATGGATAAGATCTTTCTGAATTTCAGGAGCTATCATTTTTCGATTTCCCGGAGTATTATTCAGGACAACCTCCTCTATATCATCATTATGATCAGTAAGAAAACGTAAGAGCTGAAGAAAATTGCATTGATTTGCATACTTTTCCGATTCATCGTGACCACAGAATGTCATATCTTAAGATAGAAGAAAACGGATACAGTCAAGTGAAGCCGTCAAGCGAGTGCGACAATCCTTCTGTGCTTGTGTTGATTGCTTCACAAAAGCAAATTGGATATGTTGTTGTTGCTTCATCAAATCCTCACAACTTCTCCATGCTTTATTGTGGGCACTATCTGGACCTCCAACATGCTAATTGAATTTCTCTTTTTTCTTCCAATTAGAATATCCCTCTGATACAAATACTTCACCATTTGATTGTGCTCTAGTATTAGGCATATAAAAATAGCAACGCAAACAAAATGCGGCATCTTTCGAAATACTATATTACAACCAATTTCCATGTCCAACAAACCATTTTAGAACATAGCGTCGATATATGTTGCCGATTTTTTTCTGAGGAAAATCGTGTCCCTTCGGATGACACGGGCCTTGTTGCAGATAATGTCTTCTAATTCTATCACGGTCATTAGGATGATAAATCAAAATTTTCTTCCTAAGCCCAAGATCAGAAGGAAGACATTCCAAATTGATTTCCACATGTTTTCTTTTTAGGTGATTATCACTTGCTCCTTCTCCGATTGATGGTATTCATTCTACTATTAATTTCATTCTTTTGAGAAATTTTCCATCTGATATTCAAAAATGAAATTTTATACTCCCTCCGTTTTGCGGCAGTTGAGTCTTTTCATTTTCTGCACACATTTTAGAAAAATGATAATAAATAGTTAAAGTGGAAAAAATGTAAAATAAGAGAGAGAATAATGTAGATAAGACTCTTATGTACCTTATTCTGTCACTTACTTTACTATCTCTCCATTTTAACTATTTATTATGATTTTTACAAAACGAGAGCAGTAATTGAAATGACTCAACTAGGAGGGAGTAATTGATATACGCCATAGTTTTTCAATCAAATGATAATATTAATAACTAGCAGAACTGCAGTCTGCATAAGAACACGTAAAAGTTCTAAGGAATTATTTTACACAAATAAGATAAAGTATGATAAATGAGAGACAAAAATAAAACCATATAAAAGAGATGGAATTTTATTAATTATACATAACTTCTCCACAAATATGATAAAGTAGATACAGGAACAAAACCATATAAAGAGATTGGATTTTATTAATTATATATACCTTCCCCTCCAACAGTCAGCAGCGGCCAACTTCTGATTGCAAGGATTTTGTATATTTTCTTCCAATAGTCCCAAGTTTCCACAGATTTGATTTTTGTGGTAAAACTTTTCTTCTCCTTTTCTCTGCAAGTTCCTGGGCACAGACTTACATTTGGCGTCTTTAACACACTGTCTAATGACTTTTGGCATTCTTTTTCAAAAGCAATTAGTTTTATTAATTTTTTTTAATAAAATTTAACTCCTATATAAGGAAGGAAATTATAAATAAACTCATATACTAAAGGTTGGAGGAAATTACAAATTACAACTGATGTCACGAGGGCTCGAACTAACTCGGCACCTAATGCAATAATGTCTAAGCTACTTGCCGCTAGGACAAAGGCTCTGGACAAAGCAATTAGTTTTATTAATTAAGTGACTTTTCATTGCAGCAAAAAATGCGATTCTGTCGCCTTGGCGCCCCCTACACTCTGGTCTGACATCATGTGAGAGGGTTCAATTAGGGTATGCAGTAGCCCGTTAAGGGTGAGACCTTAACTCACTGGGTGCCAGAAGCCCAAATCCCATACTTTGCAATTATTTTCAAGGACTATATATTTTTTGTTCAATTTTCTTTTGGATTGTATTAAGTCAGACAAAGTCTACTTTTGTATTCATTTGTATTCCCTCCGTCCCTCATAGTTGAGGCGAAACTTTTCGCCACGGAGTTTAAGAAATGAATGTCGAGTGTGTTAAATAAATAGATAAAAAAGTAAGAATGAGAAAATGTAGAGAGAATAAAGTAAGAGAGAAAAAAGTAAGAAAGAGAAAAAAATTATATATTGAAATGACTCAACTATGAGGGAACTTCTCAAAATAGAAAAATGTCTCAACTATGAGGGAATAGAGAGAGTAACATATTACAAAGCTTCAGCCGTATAAAAATAAAATGTACTCCTATTTTGCAATTAGTCTAATTGAATTAGACAATTTATCAAAGCATCAGCAGTGGAGCGGAATTCCCGGCGGAATTCCCCACGAAATTCCCAAAAACACCTTCTGCCACGTCATATGGACTTTCCGCTGCCCTGCCACGTCATACGAAATTCCCACTGCACAGTAGCGGAATTCCCACATTAAAAAAAATTCACAAATTAGACAATTTCCAGAATTAAACAATTTATGGAATTAAAATTTCGACGCGAATACGGAGAAAATGCAACCACTTTATTTAAAAAAATCATACTTCATTTAAAAAAACATAATTCCTAAAAAAAGTACATTATTATACAAGTGGTGCAAATGAAATGAAGTTCAACGGGATGTATATGTAGGAACCGAAAAAAAATATTTAATGAAAAAAGCGGAATTCCGCGGGCGTCAATTCAATGGCGGACGTCCGCACGGAATTCCCCTCGGAATTCCGCGGAACGCCGCGGAACTGCGAATTCCTTCGCGGAATTCCGTATCCGTGCCTGGGACGGGCAATGGCGGACGTCCGCCACAGAATTCCCGCACGCCGGTGGGAATTCCGCGTGGACTTCCGCCGTTGCTGATACTCTCAATATTCTAATAATTAAGTCGTATACTTGAGCCAAAATACTCCTGCAAGTTATACTGATGGCACAATATGCAAGTACTAGTATTGTTTTCGGTAGGTAGAATCTCAATTATGCTTGATCACGATATTTTTTGTGCAAATTTGATCGATTAGCTGATAAGCCAAAATCAAACAATGAATGCTCATTATATACAAATTCAACTATAATCCAATTTAATTTTAAAAAATAGACATCTTAAACGGATGGTCACAAGAAGTTAATTGTTTATATATTGAACACCAAAAAACCACTTCCAAAAAAGCTCACTCATTGTTTTGGGATTTGTGTGATCATTCATTTGCTCATAAGTAACATTAACGAATTAGCAGTGTATAGAGTTTATAGAATCAGAGATGCAAAGCAAGTGTATGACTTGTGTGGGGTGCGACTCGCAGCCGGCAAAGATATTCGGCCGAACCAAGTCCGCCACCGCGCAGGCTCTCACGGGACTCAAGTTCATTACCAAGACTGGCGGAGCCGCCACCTGGACTGACGTGGAGACGCGGTTCTACCGGCTCACGCCACTCACCAATGGGCTGCTGCCACGTGCGCTCTTTGGCGAATGCATTGGTATAATGAAAAGCTGATATACTCCTTCCGATCCTTATTAAATATTCCATATTTATGTATTTGGACAATTCACAGTAAATGTCTCATTTCACTTTTACTATTTTTAGTAAATGAACCCTACATTTTACTAATTCATTCTACTCATAATAATTATAAAACTAATATATAAAAGTGAGGTCCACATTCTACTAACATTTTCAATCTGACTTTCCTTTACAAAGTCAAACAATTTGTTAAAATCCACACCGGTCAAATATGTGACATTTAATGAGGACCGGAGGGAGTATTATTCTTAGCATGATTCACAAATTATTATGCATATCAAGAATTAATTCCATTGTTTGATGGGTAGGAGTGAAGGAGTCAAGTCAGTTCGACGGAGAACTCTTCGACGTGCTTGCGCGGAAGAGGAATATCTCCGGCGAATGCATCAACGAAGCACAACTCAATGATTTCTGGGTTCAACTAGTTGATCCAAGTTTCGATTCTCTCGAAATATTTTTTGACATGTAAGTAGACATTCATCTTGGATTCTCATTAATCCCTTAGTTCCAACACTATATATATACACACAAAAGAGAGATCTTCAAGTAATGGCAATTTGAATTCTTCGATACAGGGTTGACAAAAATGCAGATGGCAGAATCACTGAAGATGAAATCAGAGAGATGATCTCTCTCTCTCTATATTGATGTGAGGGTTCGGCGATGCATATTCGAATTCACATTAGTATGATATTGTCCGCTTTTGTTGGCAAATGAAATAAAAATACCTATAACAATATCCAACATCGGTTTAAAGAGAGAACTGAAACCACTATATAAGTTTAATGGTCCAGTCCTCTTAACACCAATTGATTTTAGGATGGAATCCATAGATTTTCAAACCGGAAAAAACCAATGATTTATAATAGGACAAAATGACCCTAAAACTAGTGTTTATGTACGCAGATTATATGCTTGAGTGCTTTGGCAAACAAGCTGTCCGACATACAAAGGCATACAGATGAATATGCAAGACTAATCATGGAAGAATTAGATAGCGTCCACAGTGGGACGGATGTCCCGACGGTCTTCCCAAAAACACCTCCTGCCACGTCATATAAGGACATCTCAAATGCACCGCCACGTCATAAGGACATCCCACACCGCCACGTCATAAGGACATCCCACTGCACAATAGCGGACATCCCCAAGGACATCCCGACGGACATCCACAAAAATAAAAATTCACAAATTCATTAAATTAAAAAAAGTACAGTTCAACAAAAAAAATTAAACAAATTACATTAAAAATATCAACGTGTACCCCTCTGCGTCCATAGCTCTTCAATTATATCGTTCTGGAGTTGAATATGGGCTTGTCGTTGGCTCATGTCGGCAAATGCACGGACCCGATCGGCCTCTTCATGGGGTATCCCCATACGTACATTGGCGGTGGCCACGCCGTTGCTTGGACCGGCAGCATCAACATCATCACTGGCCCAATCAGTCAGTGCTGGACCTTCATGTTCGACAATCATGTTGTGCATGATAATACATGCGTACATGACATCAGCAATGCTGCCAATATACCACATCCGTGATGGACCCTTCACTGCCGCCCATCGAGCCTGGAGCACACCAAATGTTCGCTCCACATCCTTGCGCGCTGCCTCCTGACGACCCGCAA
Source organism: Salvia splendens (assembly GCF_004379255.2). Classification (NCBI taxonomy): domain Eukaryota; kingdom Viridiplantae; phylum Streptophyta; class Magnoliopsida; order Lamiales; family Lamiaceae; genus Salvia; species Salvia splendens. Next base: position 19,646,888 of record NC_056036.1, on the reverse strand, counting down.
AATAGATCTTCTTTTCGTCTGTTGCGCATCTGATCGTCTTCACAAAGACGGGCCACATAGGGTATATCCCATCTGCCAAATAATAGCTCATATTGTACTGGTTGCCATTGGCGACGAAACTGACGGCTGGACCAACGCCCATGCACTACTCGTTGAAAAGGGCGACGATTGGAGGACATTGATGTCGTTGTTCGACCCGACTACTCCAAAATACACATGTCAAATCCACAGCCGGTAGTCAGCTACCGCTTCAAGGACAATCGTGGGATTCTTGCTTTTGAAGCCGGTAGTCTGCACCCCTTTCCAGTTGGCAGGGCAGTTCTTCCACTCCCAATGCATACAATCTATGCTGCCCAACAATCCCGGAAACCCGTGCTGACTCCTGTGCATATCTATCAGAGCCTGACAGTCTTCGTGGGTAGGCTTCCGAAGATACTCATCCCCGGATATCTCCCTAACGCCCTCACAAAAATACTTCAGGCAATCGCGGGCAGTGGTCTCTCCGATGTGGAGGTACTCATCGACATGTCGGCTGCACCTCCGTAGGCCAGCTGCCTGATTGCGGTAGTGCACCTCCGTATGGGCGTGTGGCCGGGTTTACCAATCGCATTCTCCCTCATCCTAAAATACTCGTATCGACGCTCTAAAGCGCCTAATATACGCTGAAATAGCGGACGACGCATCCTAAAACGTCGCCAGAACATGTTCTCCCCAAATCGCGGCTTCGGAGCGAAGTAGTCCTCATACAACCGACGGTGTGCAGCGATGTGGTCCCGGGGTACTATAGCTCGACGATGGATGGGTCGAGGTATCGCCGGCTGCTGCTGCTGCTGCAAGGCAGCTTGTATAAAGCGATTTATCTCCCTGGACGTAACGTCTCGTACCTCTTCGTTAATTCGCTGGCGTAAGTCATCAGCACCGCCAATTTGCAGTGTCCGCAAGCGACGTCGGCGTCCGCCTCGCGCTTGTCTAATGGCAGACATCCGACACACCGGTTCGACGTCCGCCATTGCTGATGCTCTTAATACCCTCTGATTTCTTTTAAGCACAAAATTTTAGAAGTTGTGTTAAAAGTGAGTTAGTGAAGGGAGAATAAAGTAGAAAAGAAAAAGGTGTAACAATTACATTTCTTTTCAGCACGAGATTTAAGAAATTGTGTTAAAAGTGAGTTAAGTGAAAGAGAATAAAGTAGAAATAGAAAAGGGTAGAAAGATAAAGAGAGAGAATATATAAGTTGTTTTTTGCTAAAAATATGACTCAGCTACAATCAGACAATCGAAAAAAAATACAGTTCAGCTACAGAGAGATTGGGGGAGTATTTATAAACTCAAACAAATTGAAACCAATCATTTGATTATGATCATGATCCACAAGCAGAAAACTTGGAGATGGTCCTACTGCGAGGGACAGAGCAGTCAGATGGTGAAGAAAGCCGAAATTTGAGCAAAATGATGAGCGAGAAGCTGATGCAGAGGGAGGAGAAGGCGGTGAAGAGGTGGCTGTGAGGTGCAACGTATTTTGTGGAGGACAATTGTTAGAGGTTGTGGGTGATGGCGGTGTGGATGGGAGTTATGGCGGGGCTTTTCGCATACCAATATTTGCAGTACAAAAAGGAAGCCGCATTCGAGGTGATGGGGCACTGCGTGTGTGCGGCAAAGGGTGCGGTGGAGACGCTCAAGGCTAACATGGCGTTGATTCTGCTGCCGATGTGCCGCAACACCATTACTTGGCTCAGGAACAGGACTAGCTTAGGGGCGGCCCTTCCCTTCGACGACAATATCAATTTCCATATGGTAACATTATAGCCCATATATAACATGCACTACTCCCTCCGTCCATGTTATAGCCCATATATGGTCCACTTTGCTTTTTTTTTTGTTTTTAGTAAATGAAGCTCACTTTCCACTAACTCATTACACTCACATCTATTATAAAACTAATACTATATAAATGTGGAACACACATTCCACTAACTTTTTTTACTCACTTTTTTTCACATTTCTTAAAACACATGCTGAGTCAAATATGGACAATATTTCGCAGACAGAGGGAGTACTTTTTTTTATCGTGGAAGTTGAACCAAAAATCTGACTTCTACAGTATATACACAATACTTATTGCAATTTACTATCCCCGTCCATGAAATAATGTTCATGTTTGAATTTTTCATTTTTGGCAAGTGGACCTCACTTTCCACTAACTCATTACATTTTTTGTCCGTCCCATAGAAATAGTCCATATCCATTTATGGTAACTTTTTTCTCTTTCTCTTTTATTTTGTTGTTTATGGATACTACCATCTACTACACAATTTCAACTACCTTTACTCTTTCCCTCTTACATTACATTAAAACTTGTGTCAACCCCAAACAGTCTATTTCAATAGGATAGAGTGAGTATATAAAAGTGAGACTCACATTTCACTAACTATTTCTACCCAATTTCCATTACATTTTATAAAACCCACACCGTTTAAAGTGAGACGAAATCGTGACATACTATGATTTTCGGGATTATTATTTTTTAAAATTTATGACTCAGATAAACTCTCCCTGTCTGCCAAAACCTGATGTGTTTAGCTATTTCGGTTGTTGCTATTTAAACACATTTACCTTTTTATTTTCATTTTTAGTAAGTGGATACATACTCTATTAATTCACTATACTCACATTCTACTACTCCCTCCGTCCCACAACAATATGTATATTTGAGACGACACGAGAATTAATGTATAATTAATAAAGTAAAAGAGAAATAGAAATAAAAAGTAATTATAATATTGTTAGTGTAGAATAAGACCCACCTTATTAGAGAGAAATAAGTTATCAAAAATAAAAGAGATATTTTTATAAGACATCCCAAAATGAAAAATTTCCTTATATTTATGGGACGAAGGGAGTGTAAAATTAATACTACTATATAAATATGAGACCCATATGCTACATTCCACTAACTTTTTTCATTCATTTTATTTATAAAATCAAACGATTTCTTAAAACCCATGTCAGATCAAAACGTGTCTTTAAAATGGTGGACAATGGGAGTATGATTAAACATATACTCCAGCTGTCCCTAAAAAATAGACAAAATTTGAAATGGGACGTGTTAAAATAAACAATTAATAAAGTAAGAGAGAGGTAGGAAAAAAAGTGATTATAGTATTATTAGTGGAGAATGAGACCCACTTTATTACAGAGGAAAAAGTTTCCTTAAATAGAATTGTTTTATTTATAAAGGAAATCCCAAAATGGCAAATGTGATCTATTTTTAAGGGATGGAGGGAGTATAATTCATGTTTTTAAGAATATGCTAGGATTTTGAAACTATTTTTCTCATTTACTAATATATTAAATTAAAAATATAATTGAAAGAGCAGGTTTGCGTAGGTGTCGTTCAAACAAGGATGTATCCTACTGATCAGGATGAAACAATCCCCTGCTAAGCCTAAAACCTGGTATCAATAATTCCTCAACCCTCTTCTACTGGGTAGTATAGTGAAGGTAGGGGTCGAATCCCACAGAGATGAATGCGTTTTGGGAATTGTGGTGATATTCTGGAAAGGTTTGGTTAGCTACCACGCTTTGGGTTGAGACTTATCTAGGCTGGAATTTAAAGGTGGTATCCTACTGGCTAGGAGGTGTGAGAGGATTCTGATATGCAGCTGTGTACGTGGACATGGTGAAACAGAAAATATTCGAAAAGTACTGGGTTTCTATTTTGGGCTAAACAGAATATCAGAAGGTAGTGGAAGTTGTGGTGACTAGGCTGACAGGTCTGCAGGGTATAATTAAGAGTGAAGGACGAAAAGCAAAAAGCATTTTTAAAGAAACAAGTGGTCCCCAACATTTGATATGGACATCATCTTCTTCAACAAACACAAACTAAAATCAGATAACAAATAAACCAGATTCAACACCATTTAAACACAGATTACTAACTCACGATTCCAGATCTACCACTAAAAATTCCAAATCTAGGGTTGCTGTCCTCCAGAAAAACCACATCTCTACTGATCAGCACCTTTTGCCTCCCAGGTTCAGTACACCATAGCCTATACCCCTTGACCCCCTTTTCATAGCCAAGCATAATGCACTGCAAGGCTCTAGCATTCAACTTCCCTTGTTTGAAGTGTGCAAACGCTCTACACCCAAAAGGCTTCAATCTTGTATAGTCAGGCCTTACTCCATGCCATTTTTCATCAGGTATTGCACCTCCAATTGCTGATGATGGGCATTTGTTGATCAAAAAAGTTGCTGTTGTCACAGCCTCTGCCCAAAAATTTCTGTTTACTCCAGAAGAAGACAATAAGCATCTGACCCTTTCAAGGAGTGTGCGGTTCATTCTCTCCGCAACTCCATTCTGTTGAGGATTTCCAGGCACTGTATTATGCCTTTTTATTCCTTTGTCCCTGCAAAATTGGTCAAATTCCTTGGACAAGTACTCCAAACCGTTGTCAGTTCTTAACACCTTAGGAATAATCCCCCTTTCATTCTCTAACTCTTTACACCAATTCTTGAATGTGATGAATGCCTCTGACTTTTCCTTTAAGATAAAGACTCATACCTTCCTTGAAAAGTCATCAATTATAGACATATAGTATTTCCCTCCACCCAAACTTTTAATAGGTGAGGGCCCCCAAAGATCTGAATGAATATAGTCTAATGGAGAGGATGATGAATGAGTACCTGCTGGAAATGATTTCTTCTTGGATTTTCCCAGCAAGCAATCTTGACATTTCTTCATATTATCCATGCCACTGATGTCAATGATCCCTTTTCTTCACCATTGCTTTTAGAGTCCCTTCAACCGGATGTCCTAGCTTGAGATGCCAAGCCATTAAATCTGGTCGGATAGCTGCATTAGCTTCACCCATTATAACAATGGCCTGCAAATAATACAAACTTCCATCCCTCTCTGCCACCATCTTTACATCTTGTCCCTTACAAACCTTCATGACACCATTTTGAGAAAGAAACGAGTAGCCCTTCTTCTCAAGAGTTCCAAGAGACACCAGATTCCTTTTTACTTCAGGTATATACCTCACATCAGACAATATTATCACAGATCCATTTCTGAGCTTCAATTTAATGTCACCAATTCCTTTGATGCTGCAAGCTTTGTCATTCCCCAGTATGACTGACCCACTGCAGTGTCTGAGGTCTTGGAACCACTCAGCATAGGGGCAGATATGAAACGAGCATCCGGAGTCCATGATCCATGAACCCCTTTCAATCTTGTCCACTACATTCATCACTTCAGCTGGCTCTTCCCCATCACTGTTGACAATATTTGAATGGGACTTGGATTCAGCGGCCAATTTCTTCTTCCATCCATAGCAATCTCTCTTCAAATGTCCAGGTTTCTTGCACCAATGGCAAGACCTCTTTTCTTTTGCTGCAGGACCATCAGGCTTATAATCCTCGGCCTTCTTCTTGAATGGTTTCTTGCTCCATTTCTTGATATTAAGCGATTCAGGTTGATGTTGATCTTGACTTTTATTACCTCCTTTCTGCAGTTCCTTTGCCATTAGAGCTGCATGAACCTCATTGTAGGTAATCACCTTATCTCTACCATAAAGAATTGCATCCCTAAGCTGATCGTAGGAATTTGGCAGAGCATTCAAGACCAAGATAGCCTTATCTTCATCACTTATCTTCACATCTACAGCTTCTAGATCATCCACAGACTTAACAAAGTCTTCCAACTGCTCCATAATTGACTTATCCTCTGTGAAGCTGTAAGAGTAGAGCCTCCTTTTCATATACAAGCGGTTAGCCAAGGACTTGGCCAGATAAACATCATCAAGCCTCTTCAAGATGCCCGCAGCAGTCTTTTCACCCTGCACTTCGCGCAAGACCTTGTCACCCAAGCACAAGATCAGAGCGCTATGAGCCTTGAGCTGCATCTCATCATGCTTTGCCTGAGCTTTATCATCTAGCGCAGCAGCCTTCCCTTTCTCAACCGAATCATCCGCGGCAAGAACAGCGGATAGGCCATGCTGCACCAAAACGGCTCTCATCTTCATCTTCCATAACCCGTAATCATTCTTTCCGGTAAACTTCTCCACATCAAGTCTGGCGGCCATAGCTGCGAATCAGAACGATCAAGCACCTTCAAGAATTCCCACAGACGGCGCCAATTGTAGAAATGCTTGATCAATCAACACGAAACAAATCGAAGCTTAATTGTGAGAAGAGAAAGAAAAAGGGTTTTTGAAGAGAATAATTTTGCGTGGATATTATTGAGCTGAATGAATGTTTAATCGACAACTACAAGATCTTCTCTTCTACTATTTATACTAACAGCTAACTAAAGAGTAATCAAGAAGATCACTTGAAACAGTTACAACTTCTACTAACTAAACAAGAACTCAACGGCTAGTAGCCGTTAGCCTCAACCGCTTTTCAAACTTCATAGCTTCTCGGTTGAGTGTTATGCATTCCACTGAACACACCATGAATCCTCATTGCTTTGTTAGCCAAACATGCAACATTTATGATACATGAACCGGCAGACTTCGATGTATGTGGGCATTCTTATCATAATATATGCTGGAGAAAGATTGATTAGAGCCTTCAGATGCAGTATCAAGCCTGTTAAGATCCTTAAGGTAAAAATAACATCACATTAATTAAATCATCATGTATATAAAAATGTTACTCATTATGTTTCTGCAGTATTTATTTGATTTAATTACTTATTCATTATGTTTCTGTAGTATTTATTTGATTTAATTACTTTTGTGGATGAAGGTGGCATTCTACCCTGCAAAAGTTCTAGCTCTGCACATGTCTAAGCCTCAAATATAAAAGTGGACAATACATTTTTGTCAATTGTCCCGCTGTTTCTCCTTTTGAGTGGTAATATGTTACTTGCTTTCGTTCTATATATAATAATAGAGTTTTTGACATTCATTTAAAATAAATAATGATACTATCTTAAGCCAAAATTTTTGAACATGAAATAAGAAATTATGCTAAAAGTAGGAGAGATGAATAACGTTGGAAAATAAAGAAGGGTGATAGTAATTAGGTATGTTATTGTTGCTACTACGTGCAAACTACAAATGCAACGGCGTATTTTCATATTGATCATCTGGATGTCATAAAGTAACAGGTAATTGTGTGTGTAACAAATTGTTTGCCAAAGTGCATTTAATTATATATTTAGTTAATGTGTCTTGACTAGGTTAATTAAACCTTGGTTTGAATTGAAAGATTATATTTCATTATTAAATATTATATTATATTTAATTTATGAGATTGAATTTTATATATATTTAGATAAATAATTATATTACTCCTTATAATGAATCATAATAATCCAACAACTGGGGTGGATCCTCTGCTCTGTATTCCCACACAGCAGAGTGTGCGGTGCACCAAATGACGTCACTTTACCTCATATTCCATCCTTTTACTTTTCTTTGGCGGAAACTTCTAAGGCCAATAATAGTGCCATTCATTTATTTAATTTAAAGGGTGATGCTAAATGGTCATATTATGGCCAGCCATAATCTTAAAATATTATTAAACTTTTGTGCAATTAATGCTTAATAGTTGAAATTGATGCATCTAGAGAGTAACAATTTTTTAAAGACTAATCTATCCTCAAATATTAAATACTTTATGTGGTAGAATATGGAGTATTTATTTACTTATGTAGTAGTAGAATATGGAGTATTTAACAATACACTTTAGTTACGTAATTTAATTATTTTTATCAATTTTAACTATTCTAATCTTTAATTATTATAAAATTATTTAGTAATCAACATGCACTTATTTATAATCAAACACGTACATATTTTGATTATACAAAATGAGGTACCAAAAATTATTCAGATTATTTAATAGTATGTACTGAATAATTAAATTTGAATCATAATAAATATATTCCTGATATTTTTAATTCTATTATTAGTGAGTATTTATGTTTAAATTCACTTGTTTAATAAAATAATTTAATTATACTATATATTATTTACTCTATATGGCAGCCGAAATATTTACTCTATATACTTTATTAGTGATTATTTACTTTATATACTTTATTTTAATATATTTAGCTATTAATATATCTTTATTATTTAAAAATTTTCTGTCCCGTGCATAGCACGGGTGGTAAAACTAGTACTACATATAAATACAATAGTGTATTGATATAAAAGCAATTCAAATAGTTATACTATAGATTAATTTATTGTGAAATTGATACTGTAATAATAATAATAATAAAATAATAATAATAATAATAATTTGTCAAAATAATTCAAATATAATTATTTACTATATTTTAAAATTTATAATTAATTTTAAATATAATACATATACATTTAACCTTGGTGTTACTATATCACAGACTACTCACTAATAAGAAAATGTAATTCCACATAGTCATCACAGCCTACTCACTAATTTCTCCCTCTTTATTCCTAAATATGCTATACTATAATAAAAATAAAAACAAAGTAGTAAAAAAGTTGAGTAACAAATTACTCTAAAAAAGAATGGAATAAATAAATTAAAAAGAAACTACAATTAAAGACTAAGGATAGTATTGTCAACTGAATTAAGCATTAAATGAGACAATTAAATTATTAATATCCAAATATACCTATATTTACTGAAATGTCATTTATGGCCAGCCACATTATGGCCACATAGCTTTACCCTAATTTAAAATACACAATTTTTTGAGTTTATCCCTCATTTCTGTAATATATAGTCAATTTTATTCTTCTTTTCTCTTTTTATCCTTTCCCCATCAACTTTATTTCTTATTTTTCGTCGCAAATCATTTAATCTATTTGATGCAATAAACCAAATTTATTATTCTCCTTTCTTTATAAAAATGCAACACAAACTCACACTTAACAATTTTTAAATGATAAAGTATTATGCATCCTACAACGAGTTACACAGTAAATTATTAAAAAAAATAAAGATGAACATATATGTCTATAATGTCTTTAAACCCTAAATTGAATTAGATTTAATTAACATAAATTATTTTTATTTTTAACTATATTATTTTATAAAAGTAAGAATGCGTGAAATGATATGAAAATTTTATAAAAGATTCACACATGATTTTGAGTTTGACTACAAATATTTATATTATATCTAAAAAATTAATTTTCCTTAAATTTGTAGTAGTAGATATTTAATTTGAAAAGTTAATCTTTTTTCTAAATTATTAAAAAAGCGATTAGTTTGTACTATAATTTATGTATATTTATGATAATAAGATGGTTTGATCACTAGATTGTGATTAAGTAAAGTTCAATGTGAGAAATTTATTGTATAACATGATTTATTAGAATGTAGTAAAGATAAATTTTGTTTGGATAAAATTTGAGGATAGTAAATTTAGTATTTTCCTGCAAATTGATTAAGTGGTAAGAGGAAAAGAGGAAATAAAAGTAAAAAACAAAGTCTAAGATTGACTATGTATATTACAGAAGTGAGGATAAAAAAAATGAAATAAAGACATTATCATAGGAGTCAAAGTGACGTCGTTTAGTGCACCGCACACTCTGCTGTATTTTACATTCGGGCCCTCGGTGATTGTACCAAACAAATCAAACATGTATTCTCAAAGCTGAGTTAATATAATCCATATTCCTAATTTCACTTGTAATTTTTATCCATATTTTTTTGTTTTTAATTTCTATAATTCAGTGTTGATTACACTCAGCTAAGATATATAGTTATTTTAAAATATATAATTTCAGTTCATATAGATCTAACTGACTGTTATGTTCAACTATTAAACATATATTCTATAATACTATTGAATATGTGTATGATTGTTTTATCTATTGTTTAGATTTTATTTTAATAAATGTACGGCCAACATATGTTCTATTCTTTGCAAGGTATGTCAGCCGCCTCATTCAGGAAATGACGAACATCTTAGAGGCGACTTCTTTGAAGTAGAAAATAATCCCTAGTAAGTCGTTTCCACGATTCATTCTAATTTATCCACTCTAATAATTTAGTTTTCTGGATTTTATACAAATAATGGGAGCACTATGGCGTTTCCCAGTGGCGGACGCAGAAAAAAATTATGGAAGGGGCTGCACAGTATATACTTTTATATCCGTAAATAATTGTATCATACTCCTATTTTCTTTTTCATTCGTCGAAGAATAATTATCTTATTTCTCCTGGTAATTGGACTTCACATTTAATTAACTTTCATCACACAAATATTATTAATTTTATCATAAAAATTTATACTATGTATAAGTATTTCTCAAATTTAAATCGAAACACCTCAAACTCTAACCATAACATCTTAAATTTAAATTTATGTAAAAATCAATTATTTTTCAATCAATTACAACATCCTATATGAATTAAACTACACATCCAATCCATGGCATTTTTTTTCATAATTTCGTTCTGAAATTTTATACCACTAAAAAGTAAATATTAAAAATTGTTATAAAATAAATACTCCTTTGCTTAATTATATTGAAAAGAAAAGGAGTAAAAAGATGAATTAATCGTCAAACTTACAAAATAGAAGTAACCAATTTTATAACGTGAGACACGCCTTGGCACTACTTTTAAAACTCAATTAGCACTATTTAAAAATCAGTAACTTATTAGTAGTACTCCATAAAATAGTCATTATTTACTTTGGGAGTTGGGTCATCTTCTTTCCCAAAGGGCAAAGCCATGGCAACCGATTATTCTTCATTTGCATCTATAGATCTTTCAAATGTAAATTCATTTAAGCCCCTTCTATCATTTAATCTCCAATTGTTTAATCTTCAATAGTATTAATTTGGCAAGTGCTGAAGATGGTTTTTGTGAAAATTTCAAAAAATTAGCAACAGAAAACAATAAGAAAAAAAATGTTGGGAAGGGCTTAAGCCCCCCATTGGCTCTTACTGTGTCCGCCACTGGCGCTTCCTTAATTAGAGTCCCAATGTACTTTCATCTTTATGTTGTCATGTAGCACGTAACATACAACATTAGAAACATTGCCATGCACTATATATATTTGTAGAAATTGTAGATAGATTTTTGCAGATTGCATTATAGTTATAGACAAATTGCATTTTATATTGTTGAGTTTTGCATTAAAACCATAAATTGTCTACAATGCAAACTAAACTATATATAATTGATATTCGTCTATATATATATATATAGTGCAAATTGAATAATCTATGTCTACAATGGAAAACTCAACAATATAAAATGCAATATGCCTATAACTATCATGCAATCTGCCGAAATCCATGTACAACTTCTACAAATGTATTTTGCATTATAGTATTTATAATATTACATGTTACGTGTCACGTGGCAGTACTAGGTTGGAAGTACATTGTAACTTTAAAATTAGTTATTTTTTAAGCACAATTCCTACAAGCAATAATTACACTAAAAACGGTTCTATTACACGTAGGCCCTAGATGTATATTTAGGAATTTAATTAATTCGAATATGATAATTAGTTTTTCAAATATTTGGTAAACTAAAGTACATTTTAGGTTCTTGGGTCAACGAGTTATGGATAAGCTTAAATAATGAGTATCTCATCAATTGCATGTTACGTACATGATAATATGAGATAATTGTCATATTAAGAATTGTATAAAAACATTTAATTTGATTGATATTAAATGTATCGAATCCCTCAGTATTCCTAAAATACTAATCGATGGTCCTTATGGATCACCAACACAAGACTACAAAGACTACGAAGTTGTCCTACTAATAGGGTTAGGGATTGGGGCTACCCCAATGATCAGCGTGGTCAAAGACTTTATCAACAATATAACAACCATCGAGGACGAAGAGAATGCGATTGAGTTGGCATGTGTTGCCCCGGTGCCCAAAAAAAAATAGGGTCTGGAAGCGATAAACACGATTTTAAGATGAGAAAGGCTTACTTCTATTGGATGACTAAAGAACAAGGTGCATTCGAATGGTTCAAGGGTGTAATGAACGAGGTCGTCCAAATGGATAGTATGGGAGTGATAGAAATACACAATTATTGCACAAGTGTGTATGAAAAAGGCAATACTCGTTCTGCCTTGATCTCTATGCTTCAATCAATCAATCAACCATGCTAGAAATGGAGTGGACATTATTGTTGCGGGGACAAGGGTTAAGTCATATTTTGCTAGGCCCAATTGGACGACAGTGTACAAGAGAATTGCTCTTAATCATCCTAATTCAAGAGTTGGTGAGTTCATTTATATTTTTCTATATGAATTCTTTATTATGTTATGACTCATGAAAATGCAAATTGAAACATGCCTGTTATTTTTCTATCATTAAATGTGTGAAATTATAAATATATTGGCGAAAAGAGAGATATAATCAAATGCAAACTCTAAATATCGTACAAACTCCAAACTATGATCTGGACAATTAAAAATGTCAACAGATGACAAAATAACATCAGCAGAAAATGTCAACAGAGTATCAACAGTTGACGCTGTGTTGACATCAAAATCTTGAAATTTTACAATATGTTATACTGTATGTGTTGATGAGTTTGGAGTTTGTACAATATATAAAGTTTGCATTTTATTATTATCCGGCGAAAAGATAAGTATTCCTTTGATTATATTAATTGTGAATGAAAACTTCACTTTTACTTAATGAACTGAGGAAAAATGTTGTTGATAATTCATGCAGGAGTGTTTTATTGTGGGGGACAGGCACCGGTGAGAGATCTAAAAAAGTTAGCTCATGATTTTACTCACAAGACCTCGACCAAATTTGTATTCCACAAAGAAAACTTTTGACATTGTAGTGGATGAAGCATGGTGGAGCAACCCAAAATAATTGTAATCTTATTTTCAACATCCAATTTTAATAAAAACTGTGACTTTATAATATTGTGTTTTGTAATAAATTGGTGGTAATAGTTTCGTTTTTTGTTTAATCAAAATTTAACACAGAGTCACAGATACATTCAGGCCTAAAGGATCTTCAAAAGTTGGGCTTCACGAAATTGGGTCCCTACAAAGAATATAGCCTTCAAAACTGTATGAGTTCATTGCATTGAAGAGTCTATGGTCTAGGGGCCACATATATTATTTAAAAAAAAATTGTATATTGGAAGAATTTATCAGCGGATTTCTTCTACAAATGTTGCCAGCAGATTACAGTCTAATAAACATTAGTTTCCCAAAAAATAAATAGAAATAATAGAAAATAACAGTTAGTTGATTTGGCTAGTATTACTAGCGGTTCTTTATGTCACTATTTTCCTCTACTAAGAATGCTATTGCCTATTCGTATCATTGGAACCTACCTCCATTTCTCCACTCATCGTCCTTGCCTCATTGTTAACTCTAGCTTTGTCGCCGTCTTGGTCGCTCTATTTGTTTATTTTCAAATCAATGAAAATTAATATTTTATCACAATATGTTATGTTTGTATATTTAACTAAACAACAATAATTCAATTTTTTATGTGTAAGCTGTGTTACCGACGGAAAATTATGTGGCTAATTTACACGTAGGTAATTTGCTTTTAACTATGGACTACATAAATTCCGTCAGTAATTCGTTGAATCTGACGGTAACACCTTTTTTAGTTGGTAATTCCTTCAGCAATTACCGAGGGAATTGCCATAGTCGGTAATTGAACTTTTTTTTGTTGTGTTTTTAAGATGTTACTCCCTGCGTCCCACTTTAAGAGTCTCATTTGAGTTCGACACGTAGGCCTGTTAAATTGGGTACCCGCGGATAGCCGATCCAAAATTTCGGGTACCTGATCCCGAATTTTTCAAAATCTAGTATCTGATATCCGACCCGAATTTGATTTCGGGTACCTGGATACCCGAGTCGGGTATCCAGGTCCAAAATTTCGATTTTGATTTTGATTTCGATTTCTATTTCGATTTTTTTTTAAGAAAAAAAAACTTCAAACATAAATATGGAATCATATACGCTAAAGTATAAACACATTAGAATCATATATTATTTTCAAACATAAATAATCAAACAAAAAAGCAATACACAAATAAAGCTTTCACTGGGAGAGGGAGAGACTGCCGGCGCTGGGAGTGGGCGGCGGTGGACGGCGGCCGAGAAGAGAGGGAGTAACTATCGTTCGCTGGGAGAGCAGAGCGCTGATCTGAATCGCTGGGATAGGAGAGTGTCTGCGCTGGGAGACGGCGCCGCGGAGGTGGGGGCGGCGGAGGGAGGCGCAGGCGAGAGATTTTTTAATTTCGGGAGGGAGGCGATGATATTTTTGTTTTTTTAATTTAGGACTACAGCAACTTATTTAGAATATTAACTAACCCTAACTGTTAACTAAATTACATTTAATATTTTAATTACTTAAATTTGAAAATCAGAAAAAATATATAATTTATTAATTTAAAATAAAAATTCGGATAATTCGGGTATACCTTATACCAGAAAATCCAAAATTCTCAATACCCAAACCCGATCCGAAACCCGATTTTTGGGTTTCAGGTATCCAATTATCCGATTTTTTCGGGTTTAGATATCGGGTATCCAATATCCGATATCCATTTTGACAGACCTATTAACAAGGGTTTTAAGAAATATAAAGGAAAGTTGGTGAAAAAAATAGTAGAATGTGGATCCTACTTTTATATATTTTATAATAAAATATGAGTGGAAAAAAGTTAGTGGAATGTGAGGCATATTACCATTTATGGAATATTTCAATTGTGACTCCTAAGACCATGTTTATTAGCAACCCTCAACCCAACCCAACCATCCACTTTTTCAATATTTAATTCATTTATATCTCCTCCACATCATCTTCCACATCATTAATATTCATCCAACCCAACCACACATATTTTCATGGTTTATCAATGACCACCCAACCACACTATTATATATTTATTTTTATATTATTTTTTAATACTATTATTACATGAAATAGTTATTATTGTAAATTTATCGAAAAACGTAATAAATGACAAACTAAAAACAAACAAATAAAAAACATAAATTACAATCATTGAAATACGAAATTGAAAATACATAATTGGTGTTCATACATAAGATGAAAACTAGACATTCAATTGCAATTGCCGAATTTTGCCCATATATGCTCTACCAAATCGTTTAGCAGAGCTTTGTGAGCTTCTCTGTTTTGAAGTTGGGCTCTATTTTTCATGTAAGAAGCTAGACTCGCAATCCTATTCGTAGAATATATGAAATCATTATTCGCATCTCCATCTTCATTCTCATGACTACTTTGTCCAAGTTGATCTTGAATAAATTCTGCTGGATCACAATAGTTCGAATATGTGCTTCTTTCGTCTTCCACTATCATATTGTGCAAGATTATGCAAGCAATCATTACTTTCCCCATAATATCACGATCCCAAATAAGACATGGACATTTGATAAAAGCAAAACGAGCTTGCAAAACACCTCAACATCTTTTCGCGCGGACTCTTGATGTTGAGCAAACAACTTGTGCTTCATCGTTTGTGGACCTGGGATAGATTTGACAAATGCCGCCCATTGAGGATATATGCCATCAGTGAGATAATATCCCATATTTTTTTCGTGGCCATTTACTATGTAATTGACCTTTGGTGCTCGACCTTCCAAAATATCATCAAAAACAAAAGATTGATCAAGCACGTTAATATCATTTCTCGAACCTGGAGTTCCAAAAAAAGCATGCCATATCCACAGATCTTGAGATGCTACTGCTTCCAAGATGATTGTCGGACTCCCGCTTCTTCCGGCATATTGTCCAGCCCATGAAGTGGGACAATTCTTCCATTCCCAATGCATGTAGTCAATACTACCCAACATGCCTAGAAACCCACGTTGTTCTCCAATATGCAGAAGTCTTGCCAAGTCTTCTTCGTTGGGTTTTCGCAAGTACTCATTGCCGAAGTTAGAAATTACACCTTCAACGAACTTGATGAGAGATTTGCGAATGAGTTGTGCGCTCATTCTCAAATATTCGTCGTGCAAATCGGCCGCTGCCTCGTAGGCCAACATCCTCATCACTGCTGTACATTTCTGAATTGCAGACATACCAAGTCGACCAGTAGCATCACGCTTTTGCACAAAAAAGTTGTCGGTGTCGGTGAGCTTGTTCATTATTTTTTCAAACAAAGGTTTTCGCATGTGATACCTTGTTCGAAAAGAATCTGGAGGATAGATTGGATCTTCAGCAAAGTACTGCTCGAAAATAGTATCATGACCCTCTTCGTGTTTCCTTTCAATGTATCTCCTTTTAGCTCTAGCTGTCTGGGTTGCAGGTGGTGAAGGCAAGGTTGTTGGCCAAATAGCTATATCCTCGATTAGTTGATCGATTTGCTGATTTTGTTCAACAATTTTTTCTTCCCATTCATTGTCTTCAAGAAGATTGAAAGCTTCAAAATTAAAACTTGACGACATTTTTTAGGGAGAGTTGGATCAATAATTGTGAGAAGATTTGTGTGTAATTTTCTTGAAGCATATAGGTGAATATATAGAAGTAATTTGTTGAGCATAGGATTCCACTACTACCATTTGTGAGCACATGGAATAACTTTGGATTCCACCACCACTTGTGAAAAAAGACCTGTTATGTAGTCATTCTTTGATTTCCATAATCACGTGGGATGTCATTGGATTCCACCAGCATCGGATTCCCTGATAGTTCAAGGATTAGAGAAAGACATCTGAGGCGTGTGTATGATCCTAGGTGTGACCACAAGACATTGAAATTTACACCTAGAATTAGATTTATGGATGGATTCCAAGTTAGGGACGCCTTGACCAATAATGCAATTGAAAATTGTTGGGAAATACGCTTTAAACAGACCAGAAAGATCCAAGTGGAACCTAGATGTAAGAAACCGTGCAAGTGGAGGTGCTATGGGAGTTTCAGTAGCGCTGTTGGGGCATTTCTAATGTCAAGAGTGGAGTTTGAACATACTTGCTCTAGTAACATGAGAAATAAAATAGTTTCAGCAAATTGGATTGCTAGGAGGTATTTGACTGTGTTTAGGCTTAAGCCTGACACAATTGTGAAGGAGCCTCGGGAAGACTTAGTGCAGAGGTTTGCATATGATGCATCCAAGTGGAAGTTGTACAATGCCAAGAAGAAGATAATTGAATTGCTGACAGGATCGGTAGAGGAGCATTATGCAAAGCTTAGGAGTTAAGTTCTTGAGTTGATGAGGGTAGATAAAGAAGGTAGGTTTGAGATTGATGTTGGCATTCGGTCTGTGTTCAAGGGTATTTACATTGGGTTCAGTGGGTTGAGGAAGGGTTTTATGATGGGCTGCAGAAGAGTAATAGGGCTAGATGGTGCATTACTAAAGACATACTTAGGAGGTGCCATCCTGACGGCTGTTGGAAGTGATGGGAACAATCAAATGTTCCTAATTGCGTGGGTGGTTGTTTAGGCTGAGAATGAGGCCAACTGGAAATAGTTCCTAGGGATTCTTGCTGAAGATTTGGACTTGGGAGAAGGTGTAGGAATCACCATAATCAGTGACCAGCAAAAGGTACTTATTCAACCAAATGCATTCATATTTATAAATTTAAGCACTATTAATAAAGTTTAATCATTTTAGGGCTTAGAGAATGTTATTAAGGAATTCATTCCTCTGGTCGAGCATAGAAATTGCGCAAGGCATGTGTTGAAGAAGTTTCACAAGGCCCCAACACTGAAGAGTCTTTTCTGGGGAGTGGTTAGGAGCACGTACGTTAAGGAATACCTGGCTGCATGCAATGAATTTGAGAAGGAAATTCCTGATGCCTTTGCCCTTCTAATGACCAAAAACGTCACCAGATTCTGTAAGGCTTTCGTTACTCCCGTTCAGAAATGTGATTCAATCTTGAACAATGTGTATGAAAGCTTTAATGCATACATTGTGGATGCAAGGGCTAAACATGTTATAAACATGTGAGAGGACATTAGGTCTTCGTTGATGGAGAGATGTTATAGGAAACTGCATGAGGTGCGTGACAGTCATGATGTATTGTGTCCGAGGATAAGAAAAAAAGTGGAGGATTTGATGTATAAGAGTCGTTATTGTATCACAACACCTGCTTTAGGGGGTCTGTTTGAGGTGACTTTTACACGGATTTGTGGTTACACCATCTTTGAGGTCTTGTGGGTGTAGGGTTTGGGATATTACGGGAATCCCTTGTATTCATGCTTGTTCAGTGATTACATTCTTGAACAAGAAGGTTGAATCGTATGTGAGTGAGTAATATACTGTAGAGAAGTACAAGTTGGTTCACAATTTTGGAATTCCACCTTTGAATGGTGAGAATATGTGGCCTGAGGCTGAAGGATACAAAGTCAAGCCACCTCCGACTAAGAAGATGCCTGGCAGACCCAAGAAATTGAGGAAAAGAGACCCATTTGAGAAGGATCCATGAAAGCTCTTATGATATGACTCTAAGTGTGTATCTCCAGCTCACATGCAGATGAAAACATATAGGGTTAAACCCATCAACGGATCAAGTAAGCTACTAACTAGTCGTTGGTTGTGCAAACTGAGAGACTTAAGGCTTTCAAGACATTAACCTACAATACTATAGACAAGTAAAGAGAAGTAAGGGTCGAATCCCTCAGGGACAGAGGCGTGTCAAGTTGTGTTTGGGACATTGAGAAGGTTTGGCTGCTGCCACGCTTCACAATGGGTTAAGTTTAAGACTAAGAAACTGAACTGATCAAGTCACTAAAACTAAAGGATCAACTAAACTAACTAAGACTAAGCAAAGACATATTAAACTGATCAACTGGACTGACACACTAAAGGTATTTCTGCAAAAGTAAAAAAGGACCACTGACTCAAGACATAACAATAAAGCTGAAATAAGAGAAAAAGTGACATGGATGCTTTTGCTAACGAACTACTATCTTCTTCTTCTACAATCAACCAAAATTAACTTAGATAAGAAATGGCTACAGATCTAACAGAGTTCTTAGCATAAAACAAGAAATGTGACTTATCTAAACCAGATCTATGTAATTCGAACGAAAATAAGACAGATCAAAAGTAAACTGCTATTGCATCATGCAGATCTAACATCTAACACAGAACAGAACACTATCGATCGGCGAAGGCTAAACATAACTAAATCTAAACAAGCAAGCTAAAACTCAGGAAACATCAGATCCAAACCAGTGTGCATTAAAACTCCATTTCATTAACAAACTTCAGCTCGAATCCAAAATATCAACGACAAACTCAGAGATTAAACAATAAAAACTACTCGCATTCGAATTAACTCAGATCAAACTTCAAAAGCAACAACAGAATTCAGAGTTAAACAGGAACTAAAGCTGAAAAAACTAAGTAGAACAATGTATCAACCCCTCGGGAATTCAGGAAACATAAACGACAAAAACTACTTCTACGATTTAAGGCTCTCTTCTCCCTAGGCGAGGAAGAAGAGAGGGATGTGGTGGCAAAATTCCTCCTCCAGATGCTGCTACCCTACTTGCTCCATGCTAGCTGCGGTGTGAGATGAAGTGTGTGAATATGGTGACTGTGGATCCTCCTATTGTGTGCATTTTCTCCACTATTTATAGGACGGCCTTGGGCACAAATCCCTAAGGTAGGCTACTCCTGATTTGGTATTAATGCTCATCTTAATTATCTCTCATATGACTCATCCTTTCGCTGCTTCATGATTTCATCCTGTCTTGATCAACTCATGAAGCTGCCTGGTCCAGTCTCTCCGTCTGCCTTCACTTGATCCATTTTGCTTTAACTTTGTGTGATTTTCCGCTTCTTTTCCCAACTGATCAAGTTGCTACAATGCTTAGCCGCTCCACTATTTTTCAACTCCTGCACACTTAAATTCACCACTTTTTCGCACATTAATGACCCGATTAGTGTAATAACTCCTATAAAACCATGCTTGGAACGAGCCCTATCAAATCGCTCACACTTAAACCATGCTTGTCCTCAAGTATGAAAGAACAACAAGAAAAAGGGCAAGTTACATGCATGGGTTCCTTAAAGGACTCTTAAGAAATACACTAGACTGACTCGACAAACACAAACAAACTCTAAACAAACGTACACAAGCAACAAACAACTATTTACATCTTCATGTTTGAAACTGGCTCAACTTTTGGCAACATTCCCCACAAGTTTAAGGTCATTCAAATTATTTTGCAGTCTCAAATTCCTCCCTCCTCTTTGTTCAGTCTGATCAGTCTATCAGTTTGTCAAGATAACCCCTACCTTAACCAACTGATGGATTCACTCGGTCACTCATTCCTTACCAGAAATGTTAGGGCCATTCTCTCATTTATTTTTGTCATGCCACTGATGCTTGAGTTCTATTGACACATGCTAGTTCCTTAAGGTCTTTTTCAAGGTTGTAATTGGGCTAAGGGTTATGATGTAAATTGGTAAGTAGTCCTAGGGGTTCTAAGTTCAAAGTTTAGATAGAAAATATGAAGGACATGTGAACTTAGGGATGAAATTAGAACAACCTCCCTGTGTACAACTCAAAAAGTTTCCTAACCTTGGAGATATCCTTGGCCATTTTGGCCTTATTTATCTAACTCTTTCCATAGGGTCAGGTTACATTATTTCCTACCTGTCTATATTTTTTTACTCTCTTTCCTTTCTCTTTTTTTACTATACATGTACTTCTTTTCTATTTTCTTGCCAGCTTGGCTATAATTCTTTCTTTACTATCCCCTTCTACCCCAGTTGGTTAGTTGTTCCATCCCATCCCCTTATTCACATGGCAGGAAGGCTCATGGTTTCAAAAGAAGGGAGAATTGTAAGTGTGGGCTAAAAACAGGGTTACTATGGGGTTCCCTTACAATGAGGCAGGTTCATGTAGTTCGAAAGAAGTATGCTCAACTGGTTATTCCTATTGCCTTTAGTCCTCACTAGCCCATGTCATTTTCCTCCCAGCATCAAGTGGCAACCACTCTATTCTCTGTTTAGTAGAAAGTGTTCTACTCTGGCTTCTAACTCACATTTTAGAGGGCTTCACAGTTGGCTAAAAATTTGGGCTTTTCTGTCGTTCTTAATTCATTTAGACTGACATCAACTTACTTTGGAATGAGGGGCCTCACAAATCAACATGTACTTTCTTCTTCATTCACTTTCACTAAGGGTTTTATGCCTTCTATTGTTGCCAGTTCATTCATGTTTTCCTAACACCACTAGACACATATGCTGATCAGACATACTTGACTGACTTTACTACCCTGCCAACTGACCTATCAACTGATCAATTCAAGATTTGACATGCTTCGTTCAATTTGATCCAGATAATTAAGTCAAGTTAACAAGCATAGCAAAGGCAAGCTATCCTATCATCATGCTTCTGTACATATACTCCACACTACTCCCCCTCTCACTTTATCCTAGCTTGCCCTCAAGCTAACACGATAAAGTGGAAAATAGTAGTAAGTGCTGCAACTTCTAAACTCACAAAACATGAAATGCCCATAAAAGCAATGTTCTCCAAGTTCATTCAGATCTGCAACACAACGAAGTTGAATGGAGTGACAGATGAACAGATTCGACTGAGGCTGTTTCCCTTCTCCCTGGAGGACTTAGCAAAGGACTGGTTGGAGAGTTTGGAACCGGGTTCTATTAGAACATGGGATGCTATGGTGGAAAAGTTTTTGGAAAAGTTCTATCCCCCGAGTGAGGCTATTAAGAGGCAACATGAGATCATTGCCTTTCAGATGAACCCTGCAGAGAATATTAGAGATGCATGGTGGAGGTTCAAAGCCCTGATGAAGCGGTGTCCCAACCATGGGTTAACCCCGACAGTGCAAGTCATTACATTCTTCAAAGGGTGCATGCCTGAAGCACAACGGGAGTTGAATTTGAGCTCAAGTGGAAATCTTCTCAAGGAAGGAGTGAATGAAGCTATGGAAGTGATTGAGGAGCTCGCCTATAATGATGAAGGATGGAGTAATGAGAGGAGTAAGGTGCATAAGGTGGCTTCCACTACAGATCATGATCCAATAAGCACCTTATCCGACAAGTTGGATGCTCTTACAATGAAATTTGACTACATGGCGATGGGGCTGCCCTCTCAAGGACCCCAAAGAGGTCTAGAAGATGTGAACTACGTGCAACAAGGGGGCAACAACAGGTACTATAATCTAACTATCAGGGTGGAGTTTATAATCAGTACGGGAACATGGGGCATCCCAACCTCTCTTATGGGAACCCCAATAATGCTCTGCAACCACCTCAGGGGTTCACAGTTACTGATGGAATGGTTAATGATCAAAAGAAGATGACCACAGAGGACATACTCAAGTCCTTCATGATTAAGACTAACAAGGTCATGGAACAGAACAACCAAAGGATGGAGAAATTTGAATCAGACGTGCAAGGAATGGCCACTCATCTAAAGAATATTGACATACAGATCAGCCAGATTTCCCAAACTGTGAGTGCTAATACTCAACCGGGAAAGTTTCCATCAAATACTATCATCAATCCCAAGGACTGCAAAGCTATACATCTGAGGAGTGGAACAAGCTATGAGGGACCTCCAATGCCATCCGAAAATGAGGATAGAGTAGCAGAAAAGAGAGCTGAAGAGAAGGAATTGGTCAAAGAAAATGAGACTGTGCAGATTTCTACTCTACCTAAGGAGAACACGGCTATACATTCACCTACACCACCTACAGCTCATAGTCCACCTGAAGTGAGGATCCCTTATCCTCAACGTGTTCAGAAGAAGAAGACAAATGCTCATTTTTCAAGGTTCTTAGACATCTTTAGGAAGGTTAACTTGAATATCCCATTGGTGGAGGCACTTCAAGAAATGCCTACATATGCAAAGTTTCTAAAAGATGTGCTCTCCAAGAAGAAGAGGTAGATTGACTATGAGACGGTGAACATATCTGAAAACTGTAGTGCCATAATTCAGAAAAGGCTACCGGCCAAGCTTAAAGATCATGGTAGTTTCAACATCTCATGCGTCATTGGAAATGACAGACAGACAAAGGCACTTTGTGATCTGGGGGCGAGCATAAATTTGATATCATTATCGTTTTTCAGAAAGATGAAGATCGGCACTCTCAAGCCGACAACAATCACACTGCAGATGGCAGATAGAACCGTCACCTATCCTAAAGGAATTGTTGCGGACGTTCTTGTGATTGTACACGACTTCATATTTCCCGTCGATTTTGTAGTGTTGGATATGGAAGAAGACGTGAATGTACCGCTTATCCTGGGGCGTCCATTCCTTGCAATGAGAAAAGCATTGATAGATATAGCAAAGGGAGAGCTCACTATTCATATGGGCAACAAATACCACATCTTATCTATCTACAATGCTATGAAGAGTCGTGAGGAAGAGGAACTTGTTATGAAAAAGGAGTGCAAAGTTGTGCATGTTGTAGAGGTCCAAAAGGCACAAGGAATTAAGTCCACATTTGGGGGTTTTTCTTTGCCGCAGTGGATGTTTGGTTCATGTGGTGGATCAAGTTCTAAACAAGAGACTGCATTAAATCCTAAAGTGAAGGAGAAGAAAACAAAAGCTGAAAATTCACCCAAAGTGAAAACCAAAATGGCTGATGGAGCTCTGAAAAATACTTGGTGGAAGAAGAGATTGGCTAGATCATATGCTTCCAAGATTGACAGAAAGTCTAACACCACCAGTTATGGCGTGACATGATGTAGATCATGGAGGACGTCGAGTCAACGACAATAACCAAAGGCACTGTAGGGGAGGTAACCCCTAGTAGGTAACTTTTAATTTTATCGTTTCAGTTTGTTTTTGGTGTGTTTTGTGTTGCTTGCATACCATGTAAGTCTCCCTTCTCTACCAACTTTTCACACTTATTCTTTGCATAACTTTGAATAAGTTTGGGGGATGATATGGTGGATAGGGACACTAATGAGGTACTTATCTTATTGTTTTTTTTTTGCTTTAGATTGATTAGTTGTCTTTTGTTGCTTTTTTATTTTGTTTTAGGATAGAATTGTTTTGTCTTGAATTGAAAATTTTTTTGGTAGTAATTGGGGTGAAGACTTGTCGCCTATGATAAAAGAACCATCCATTTTGAGCTATCACTTGACCATTGACTTGAGAGTTTGAGAAATAGGGTGCATAAGCAACGAATTGCTTGTTTGCCTTTATTCATGCTCTTTACCCAAGTGAGATTTTTTAGCCTTCAATTCTTTCATGTGTGTTTCATCATTAATTGTGCATATGTTTCTAGAACTTGCTCTTGGTATTCTTGAGTCTACATAGTGACCTTAAAGATAGGGGAAGACGTTAGGCCATCATTTTTTTTTTCCTCTGGACGTACATATTTAGGAGTCGAGATACATTCGGCAAGCTAACCAGCCCTTCCCCAGCCCCTCGTGGTTCGTAGACAGGCTGCCAACCAGCCCCTTGTGGTTCGTAGACAGGCCGCCAACTAGTCGGGCACCTCCGGCGGGTCTACCCCCGTGAACAGCCGCCATCTGAGACGGCGCCACTCGAGACGTGTCTACGCCCGTGAACAGCCGCCACCCGAGACGGGTTCCAGGCCCATCAGCTTGCCAAGCCCCAAGGCAACCAGCCTTGTAAAGGCACACATGGGAAATTAATACCAAGTTGCGCCATCCAGGATTCGAACTCAAGACCTCCTGGATGGTGCGGTATCCTTGCCACCCTCCTCAACCACTTGAGCTAGGGGGCTTGGATAAGACGTTAGGCCATCGTTGTTAGCCTCATTTTTATCCAAACACTAACATTAATATATAACATCCTTGATAGCTGAGTTTGAGCCTTAAGCCTTTTCTTTTGTCAAGCTAATCAAGTGGGCTGGGAATCCTAGACTCTAAATTTATTGAGATATGAAAAGAAGAGTTGGGAGAGTATAATTAAAAAAAAGTTGGTTGAGTTTGTACTTAAAAAAAGCGAGAACGGAAAAAATAAAGAAAAAGAAAAAGAAAAAAAAAAGAAGAAAGAAAAAAAATTGTATATAGAAAATAATTTGAGGTCTTTGGAAGATGGGAAGAAATTAGACAAAGTCTAGTTATTATCGAGAAGTGTTTTGAGAATGGTTGAAGTTAAAAGTTGATTGTTGTGATTTCTTGATATTTTACGTTTTGGGAATTTCAGTCACACTTTAGCCAAATATTTCCTCACCTTACCAAAGAGCATACATTATAACCTACATAAAAGACCTTTCAGACTCTTGATTTATTGTCACGCGAGGTAGAGGAGAGGTTAGACATTGAGCAAGCTTATGGTAAACCATGCATTTTTGCTTGATTTGAGTGACTACTTGATATCTTATACACTTTTTAGTGAGGTGAATATACACACATATATACATCCCAAGTGAAGCATGAATCCAAGGTGATATACGAGTTAGTAGTAAAAGTGCATTCGATGGCTTAACTTGATGGAATTTGTATTGTGATATGTTTTTTTTATTCCGTATTCTTTGAGACGATGATGATGTCTAAAACCCCTTTAAATCCAAGTCTTCTTTTAGTTCTTTTTCTTCATTGCTCGAGGACTAGCAATTATGTAAGTTTGGGGGAGTTCACATACTTGGATTTTACATGGTTTTAGAGGGTGGTTTTATATGAATTTGATCATATATCGTCTATTATTAGGCGTGTTTATATCTACTTCTCTATTATGTTGGTATGTTGACCATTTTGTTAAGAATGTGTATAAAAAGGTGTAAAATAGGTGGATGTGCAGCAGCCTTGGTTTGAAACAATTTTACTGGAGATTTAGAATTCCAATCAACCCCCAATGCATATCATTCTCTTCGTCTTCGAAAGAGCTTTGCGTGCGTATCTTAAACACCTCAATCGGAGCTCTGTAGAAGAAGTTATGACCGTTTTACAAACACTTCGTTGTCCAGAAAATTTCACGCGGCCGGGTGAATTGTCATATTTTGCATGTTTTTAAGGACTAGATTTGACTTGTTTTAAATGTCAATCATGCAAATTATGTTCTTAAATTGCATATGTTATATATTTGGTGTTTTTGACGTGTTTGTTGATAAATGATAGAAAAAGATAGAAAAAGGTGAAAAAAAGGCCAAAGTGCAGCAGCCTCTGTTCGAGCCCATTCTGCCAGCGATTTTGAAGTCCAGTCAGTGCTTACTATATGCCATTCTCTCCGTCTTCAAAAGAGCTTCGCGTGGATTTCTTGCATGTCTCAATCGGAGTTCTGTGGAGAAAGTTATGATAATTCTACGAACGTTGCGCAGTGCAGTCAAAGCTGACGGGAATTTATGCGGAAATTCACGGAAGAAAAGAAATTATTATATTGTGAAGCCAAATCTCTCCTGTTTCTTGTAGGGCACGAAATTTATAAAAAATAAACCTTTTTTCAGCCTATAAATACCTCTGAACCTAATTCATAATCTTGATCTCAGAGCCTCCAATCCTTCTCCCTCTTTACACGTCTTCCATTCCATATTCCACCCTTAAATTCATCCATCTTCCATTGGAGCGGAGTTCTGCAGATCCAGGCAAGAGAAGACTGAAGATTGAAGATTCAACCTTGGGTTTTATCAATTTCTTTCATGTCTCGTACTTTATTTGTAGTTTTTACTTGTCTATGAGTTAAACATCAATTGTGAAATTTTTGGTGAAGATATTCGATTGATTTTCCTTGTTAGCTCTTGTAGTTATTTGATTTATCCTTGCGCTTTCTATATTCAATTGATTAGCTACCTCTTGAATACATGTTAGAGTTGATTAGAGTACTCGGGAGACGAAATAGTTGACTTGGAAAATGGATAATTCACACTTTAATTCAATAGAACTCGGGAGAGTTGAGGTTTCACGTGAGGTCATTGGTCTTAACGATCTTTTAGGAGTTAGATGTTAGAGATTTAAAGGGGACTTTGATTTCAACACCTAATCTACGGATTTCTCACCTCGGGAGAGGGTTTAATCCAGTTAAGTGACCGACTTAATAACTCTAGAGACCGTAATTCAAGAAAGTCGATTGTGTTTTGGATCCTAATATTCTACATTCCTATGTCTGCTTTGTATCATTGTTTATATGCTTTCTTTTTATTTGTTTATTTATTTTTCAGTCTAGTTTAATAAAATCAAACAAAAAAAAACATCTGTGTCTTTAAATAGTAAATGACGCTTAGTATATGATAGCCAGTTGCAATCATATTCCCTGTGTTCGATATCCGGGTACTGACCTTTAACTATACTAGATCTACCCTGTAAACTTGCAGGTATTTTTAGTGCTAATAAATAGTGCATCAGGATTTTTTTTAGGAAGAAAAAAAAAAGAAAATCAGAAGTAAAAGAATAAAAAGCAAAAAAAAAACTCTTTCCCCTCTTTATATTTTATTTTCTCCACACAATTCACACACCCATACTACAAATTCACACCACTTAATCACATTTTTTGGATTCCACTCATTCTTATGCTCAACTGTGAACCAACCAAGGTATGTTCTTCTTTTAATTTCTGAGCTTTGATTTTGAATTTTTTTCCTTGAATGGCCTTGTTGTTGATTTATATATTGGAAGTTTGGATTGGAGTTTGATGGAGGATGATGAATTTGTGCGTCTTGGATTTTTGGAATTAATTATTGTTGGGTGTGCTTGAGTATGTTGATCTTGTTGGATGAAAATTGAATATCACTTTGGTTTGATTGTTGATACACATAGTTCATGTTCATAGCATTGTGAGGCTATTTTATCTTGCATGAATTGTGTATATTTCTAGAGCTTAAAATTTTTTTGCTTGATCTTAGTCTATTGTTGAAAGTTTTTTGAAATTAATTGGGGGATAGAGAAGATTACGGAGGATGAAAAATGATCATGTTAAGGTAGATAATTTGATTTGCATATTTTATGCCTTGATATGATTAAAGTTTAGGGGATTGCCACATGTTATGCATTGTACTCTACTATAATTTTCTTCATTCTATGCTCACATTGCGAAATTGTAAGTACATAAGGCATCCCAAAGAAAATCCTGAGAATGGGGGATATTTTATGAGCCTTAAAGAACGTCAAGCTAAAGACGTTAACCAAGCGCTTGTTGGGAGGCAACCCAACATTGGTATCTTTTTTATTTAGTTTGATTTATTTTCTTAGTTTACTCACATTGGTTTTGGCCGTCCTCAGGAACGGCCTTCCCAACAATACTCTGCTCGACTCACCAACCTCAGACTCATTCATACGAATCACGTGAAAGTTTGCAGGATAGAAGAAGTCATGCACCTTTACTATCACATTCTCCAATACTCCTTTCGGACTAATGCATGATCTATCTGCCAGCTGAATGACCACATTTGTATCCACTAATCTGACTCCAGTCAATCTTTTGTAAACTGAGAAAGGTAACACATTAATAGAAGCTCCCAGATCACACATAGCATGTTCAATTTTTACATCCCCGATAATGATTGGTAAGGTGAACATCCCGGGATCAGTCCTCTTGGAAGGAAGTCTCTTCTTCTGGATTACGGCCGATACATTCTCTCCAATCACAATCTTCCCATCAGCTTTAGCTTTTCCAGCTATGAAGTCCTTAATGAACCTGCTGAACGGGGGTAGCTTCAGCGCTTGTAGGAACGGAAGATTAATTTCTAGTTTGCCAAAAATTGCTATGAAATCATTGGGATCTTCCTTCTGCCTCTTAGTCTCTCATCTGTAAGGGTAGGGTTTAGTGCGTTTGACAGCATTACAGAGACTTCATTGGAGGTTTCACTCTCATGCCTTTTTGTTTCTTCATTCGGCTCATCCAACTCTTGGTTAAATAGTAGTGGGTCAGCCAACTAAGGCAATGGTTTCCTCGCCTCATTCAGAGGAGTCTCGTCACAGTTCTCTCTTCCACCTCCCCCAGGGATTAACTCTTCGCTTTCTCTTTCTACCCTTCCCAAAGGCTCGACATAATCATTTCCTGATCGTAGAGTGATCTTGCTGATATTAGCTCTATCAGGCATCTTGATAGTAGCAGGGATCCTACCGTCATGTCCACGTATCTCGTTCAACGTTGTGGCCATCTGCGAAATCTGTTTTGTGAGCATATCCATGGCCCCCTTCTGCTCCTGTTGGGCATCTTGTAACCGATGCACCAGATCGTTATTGGCTTGCATATTACCCTGGAGATGTTGTTGAGAGTTCAGCAAATCCCCCACTAGGTCATCTATGTACTTAGGTTGTTTCGAGATTGGCTGGCTCGAATTATCTCCTGGTGGATTGTTGGACGTCGACCCCTGTCCATGATGGAAGTTCACACGCAGCCCTTGATTCCCATGATGCGGTGGATGGGCATTCGGATTGTTGTTCTGATATCCTCTCTGATGTGGTGGAACGTAAGAAACCATCTGATTGTTTTTATTCTGGTTTGACCAGTTAGGTTGGTTTCCTTGTCCCCTATTATTTTTCCAGTTATTCTGCCCATCATGGTTACGGTTTTGCCACTGAGGTTGCCCCTCTGACTGTGGTGGATAATTGTTAGCTGGTGGCTGTTGATAACTTGGTACTGGTGGCTGTTGGTAGGTAATCGCTGGTGGTTGTGGTGGAGTTGTGTTTGGATCCGTCCACCTGAAGTTGGGGTGGTCCCTCCATGGAGCATCCTTATTCTTCCATGGATTCCAGTTACTATTCTGATTCCAGTTTCCAACCGCATTCACATGTGCTTGAAAATCATGTTCCCCCGGAGATCCATAACTGGGATATGTTTCTTCCTCACTCGATAGAGTCTTCACTTTCTCCGAAGAAGCAGATGGATTGTTCTTCTCCATAGCAGTCAGTATTGCTTTCTCCAGCCTATCCATTCGGGCTTCCATTCTGTCTTCAGTAGGTTCGGTAGTTGCATTTGCAGCTACTCGCCTTAATATCATGGTCCTAGGAGTGTCATAAGCCTTCTTGGCGTTTACCAGCCTATCTAAGACCCTTTTCGCTTCACTCACCTTCAATTTAGAGAAATCACCGCCGCTTGAGGAATTCATCAGATCCTTGCTCTCGGGTGTCATTCCTTCATAAAAAATTGTTGTAGATTTCTGCCTCTACCATGTGGTTGTTTGGGCAGGCATCCAGCATTCCCTTAAACCTACTCCAGTACTGACTCAAGAGTTTCATCGCCCTCCTGATGAGCTCCATGTATCTATTTCTTCAAGGCGTTAGTCTTCGTGGAGGGGAAAAATAATCCAAGAATTGGGTTCTGAATTCGGCCCATGATCTGATGGAATTCGGAGGAAGTCTCATAAACCAAGTATCTGCTTCTGCCATCAATGCGAAAGGTATGGCTCTTAGGCGGTAGTCCTCCTCAGTTGATCCAACTGGGCGTTTCTGAATTCCACAAAGTTTGCAAAACTCATTCAGAAAATCATACGGGTTATAAATTCTCCTCCCATAAAAATGAGGCATAACGAGGCATAACGGCCAACACGTTATTTTTCACCTCTATATTAGTTTTCCCTTGAGTCAGCACGATGGCCTGGGCTGGCTCACCATGTAAGTGAGCAATGAGAAAACCGATCTCAGGATCGTCATCCACTATTGCAGCCATTCTGACTGGTCTTTCCTCAGTAATAATCTCTTCTTTTGGTTCAATAAACGGGGACAGATCCTCTTCTCCTTCAGAACTTGAATTTGATGCTCCGCCTGTATTCAACCCAGATATGGTGGTAACAGGGTTCGCTACCTCTCTGATTCTCCAATTAGACTCTGTATCCCTCCAGATGACTATGTTGTTCCAGCGTCCAAAATTCGGGTCTCGGTACATAAACTGAAAAAGAAAATAAAAGAAGTAAAAATATGTATACCAAATATCTCAATCACATGCACATAAAACGCCATCCATCCCCGGCAACGGCGCCATTTGAAAGCTCTTATGATATGACTCTAAGTGTGTATCTCCAGCTCACATGCAGATGAAAACAGATAGGGTTCACGCACTTAATCAAGATAAACCCGTCAACGGATCAAGTAAGCTACTAACTAGTCGTTGGTTGTGCAAAGTAAGAGACTTAGGGCTTTCAAGACATTAACTCACAGTACTATAGACTAGTAAAGGGAAGTAAGGGTCGAATCCCTCAGGGACAGAGGCGTGTCAAGTTGTGTTTGGGACATTTGAAAGGTTAGGCTGCTGCCACGCTTCATAGTGGGTTAAGTTTAAGACTAAGAAACTGACCTGATCAAGTCACTAAAACTAAAGGATCAACTAAACTAACTAAGACTAAGTAAAGACATCTTAAACTAGTCAACTGGACTAACACACTAAAGGTATTTCTGCAAAAGTAAAAAGGGACCACTGACTCAAGATATGCGCAAAAAATAAAGCTGAAATAAGAGAAAAGGTGACAGGGATGCTTTTGCTAATTAACTACTATCTTCTTCTTCTACAATCAACCAAAAGTAACTTAGATAAAATGGCTACAGATCTAACAGAGTACATAGCATAAAATAAGAAATAAGATTAATCTAAACCAGATCTATGTAATTCGAACGAAAATAAAACAGGTCAAAAGTAAGTCGCTACTGCCTCATGCAAACGGACATCTTAGATTTAGATCTAAGCATAAACAAACTAAATCATGCAGATCTAACATCTAACACAGAACATAACAATATCGATCGGCGAAGGATAAACATAACTAAATCTAAACAAGAAAGCTAAAACTCAGGAAACATCAGATTGAAACCAGCGTGCATTAAAACTCCATTTCATTAATAAGATTCAGCTCAAATCCAAATTATCAACGACAAAACCAGAGATCAAACAATAAAAACTACTTGCATTCATATTAACTCAGATCAGATTTCAAAAGCATCAGCAGAATTCAGAGTTAAATAGGAACTAAAGCTGAAAACACTAAGTAGGACAATGTATCAACCCCTAGGGAATCCAGGAAACATAAACGACAAAATCTTCTTCTACGATTTAAGGCTCTCTTCTCCCTGGGCGAGGAAGAAGAGAGGGATGTGGTGGAAAAATACCTCCTCCAGATGCTGCTACCCTACTTGCTCCATGCTAGCTGCGGTGTAAGATGAAGTGTGAGAAAATGGTGACTGCGGATCCGCCTATTGTGTGCATTTTCTCCACTATTTATAGGATGACCTTGGGCACAAATTCCTAGGTTAGACTCTTCCTGATTCGGTATCAATACCCTTACATGAGAAGGCATCTTCCTTTCTCTCTCCTATGACCCATCCTTTCGCTGCTTCCTGATTTCATCCTGTCTTGATCAACTCGTGCAGCTGCCAGGTCCAGTCTCTTCGTCTGCCTTAACTTGATCCATTTTGCTTCAACTTTGGGTGATTTTCCGCTTCTTTTCCCAACTGATCAAGTTGCTACAATGCTTAGCCGCTCCACTATTTTTCAACTCTTGCACACTTAAATTCATCACTTTTTACCACATTTATAACCTGATTAGTGTAATAACCTCTATAAAACCATGCTTGGAACGAGCCCTATCAATCCATCTAGGCCACACAAGCTTCGCAAGATCTGTGTCATAACTTGTCAAAGATGCCTTCAGCAGGGGCACAATACTAGACATGCAAAAATAATCCAGTTGCAAGGCCACCAAAGGAAAAGGT
Organism: Salvia splendens; assembly: GCF_004379255.2. Taxonomy (NCBI): domain Eukaryota; kingdom Viridiplantae; phylum Streptophyta; class Magnoliopsida; order Lamiales; family Lamiaceae; genus Salvia; species Salvia splendens. The sequence goes on along the minus strand of NC_056036.1, from coordinate 19,614,404 downwards.
TGTTATTTTTACTTTGTAATTATTCTTGGTACAAATAACTTACAGTTGATAACCTTTAATACTTTCAACTTTTTCTTATTAGGGAAAACCAGGCCGCCCTCGCAAGGCGGCACCGTAAGTCGGCCCACAGCCAGCAGCAACAAGCCCGGAGGCAACGCATACCCAGCTAGCAGCACGCCCGAAGCCAGCAGCAGGTCGCCCACACCCAGCAGCAGCAGGTCGTCCATCTCCAGCAGCAGTAGGCCGTCAACCAGCAGCAGCACGCACGCAGCCAGCGCGCCCTCAGCCAGCAGCAGCCGGTCGCCCTCAGCCTGCAGCAACAGGTCGCCCACAGCCAGCACGACAGCAGCCAGGACGTCCGCAGCCAGCAGCAGCTCGTCTCCAGCCAGCACGCCCAAAATGAGGATGCCCAAAAGCAAGCTCACACTCCAATGAAGCACAGTCTGGCTTAGCAACAGAAGAGAGCAATATTTAAGTAGTTGATTGGTGTATCTTAGCCTTTTTTGCCATCAAACTATATTCCTGATGATGGTTTTTGCTATAGCTCAGTATTGGATGTGTTTTGGCAACTTAAACCCTAACTAACTTGTGTTTTTGGGGAGGGAACAATGGTCTTTGATATTAAAACACTACTTTGATTAGTACTCAAGTTATATTACTCGTGTGTGTTTGTTTTGTTAGTTTATAACCTTCTGTACATAATGGAGCAACATGTGGTACTACACCAAGGAACACAAACCATGATAACAACACAAGCATCATAACCAGTCTATAATGTTGATGAGATAACATCTAAATATCCAACTCCAAAGTTAACATCTAGAACTCGAAACCATTTAGAAGATCAAATCCAACATCCAAAATACTACAACATCCAAAATTTAGCATCCAAAAGGGTTCAAATGTAGTATCAAAAGCTACATAATGGCTACATATTACAACATAAAGTTACTACATAATGACAAATATTATGACACACAAAAGGGAGATCACTAGCTTCAACTTTAGCGTGGTGCTTCCGAAATCTTCAATCATCGATTTCAGCAGTTCACACTCTTTAATCTTAGCATTATACTCCTCAAGCTTGTTATTGAACTCTGCAATCATTGCATTCAGTTTCTCTTCCAGAGAAACCACCTTCAAGTGTGCACATCTCCATCTTTCTTCGAACTCGGCTTTTTCTTTTCGTGGCCTATGAAGGAGAATTTCCCGGCTCAGGGGAGAAGTCAGTTCAATCCACCGAATGAATTTACAGTCATCATTCTACAAAATGATACTCCCCCCGTCCCCTAATAGGAGTCGCTCTTTGACCGGGCACGAGTTTTAAGAAATGAAGAGAAAAGTTGGTTGAAAAAGTTAGTGGAATGTGGGACCCACATTTTTATATTGGTTTTATAATAAAATGTGAGGGGAGTGAGTTAGTGGAATGTGGGGCCTACTACCATTTATGGTAAAAATGAAGAGTGACTCTTAATGGGGGACGGCCCAAAATGGAAATTAGCGACTCTTATTCGGGGACGGAGGGAGTACAAAACTTCATTTTTCATGCCAAGCTGCTTATAAATGGTTAAATGGACGAGTACAGAATACCTTCCAAGACGGACAACGATAAAATCATCTTTCCGGATTACTATCAGTCCTCGACGTCCCAATCTCAGCCCGAACTCCATGGTTACAGATTACAAATTCACCTTGAGGCCAACTGAGGTTGAAACATGAGGGTTGTGAAGAACACGACATTTGAAATTCGACCTACACGCAAGAATATCAATTAATTCGACATGCACACAAGAAAAACAATTAAATTTGACATTTGAGGACGATTTGTGAAGACGATTATGAAGATGGAAAGTAACACCCAAAAACTCACAAAATAGATTCGCCTACCTGAGGAACAACTGAATTCGAAATGAAGATGAACAAAATCTTACCTCTAATTTAAGAACGATTTCATAATCTTACCTCCAATTTAAGAACGATTTTCACGAATTTTAGGGTTTAGGAGAGTTGTGTAGTATTTTAAATGTGATTGAGTGTAAAACGACGCCGTTTAAGGGTCGTAAAATCAGCGTCCATGTCATTTTTGCGGCTGTCCACGTTGGAAAACTCCTGCACTGGAAATGTGTTATTCGGGTCGGGTTGGGAAATAGCAAACGATGTGAAAGTTAGTGGTTTTAAAATCCAATCTCATAGTTCGTGGGAAAAACCGGAATTCGGTTAAAGTTTTTGTTTTTTAAAGCCAAAAACCCTTGATTTATTTGAATTGTAAAATCTTACGCTGCAAACCCTAACATAAATGAGGCTAGACATGAGGCATAAACCCTAATTTAATTGGATCATAATTTTAAAACTTATCATCCTTGGTGATTGCAAAATGTTCAAACTTTTATTTTCATAAATTAAATGTTCAGCTCCTCCATGTAGCTAAAATATTTGTCTTTCTTCTAGCCTAGTCCTTGAATTATTCAAAATGTTTTGCACACACAAAAATGGAATATGTAGTTCTAAAACAAAGAGTCTATAACTTCTATTTTTTCCTTCCATTCATTTTCTTCATTTTGAATTATCAGAAGATTTGTGGTAGAACACAACAATACACCTGGAGATGTATAAGGCAATCGACGATTATTTGGAGAATGAAACAATATGACTACAATTCGTAGAATTACATTTTAGGATTTAATCTGCTATGCAGTTTAAATATGTTTCTAGCATGTACATAAAATGCAAAATTATACTCCCTCCGTCCCTTAAAATTTGGCACCATTTGACCCAGCACGGGTTTTAAGAAATGTAATAGAAAGTGGGTTGAAAAAGTTAAAGACATGTGGATCCTACTTTTATATATTAGTTTTAAAATAAAATGTGAGTGTAAATGAATTAGTGGAATGTGGGGTCCACTATCAAAAATGGTAAAAGTGAAATGTGACAAATTTTTAGGGACGGATGAAAAAGAAAATAAGTAACAAATTTTCAGAGATGGAGGGAGTAAATGATATAATACAAAAAATATTAGTAGACGCTATGGATGGATTTTGGCATACTGCATATAGACAGAGTGCATTAAAAATAGTCTATATTTGCATTATAAACATAGGCTCTTTAATTTGCATTATGAATATAGGCAGAGATTGTATTATAAATAGTTTATTTGCATTGCATGCAACTTATGTCTATAACGCAAAAATAGATTTGTCTAATCCAATCGTCTCTGTCTGTAATGCAATCCACATAAATCCATATATAATGTTCACTAATGTTTTCTTATTATTTATTTATTTATTTTTTTGCATTTTACCATTTATATTACTCCCTTTGTCCTCCATTAATTGACACCAATTTCTTTTCTAGTCCGTCCCCAATTAATTGGCACTATTAGTTTTTACTGCTTTTGGTAATGGACCTCATATTCTATTAACTCATTCCATCACGTCTTATTATAAAATTGATATATAAGAGCATGACTCACATTCCACTGATTTTTTCCATCCACTTTTCACTATATTTCTTAAAACTCGTGTCAAGTCAACCGATGTCAATTAATAGAGAACGGAGGAAGTATTGCATTATACGTGGCAATATGTTATTACTCTAATGAAAGTTGTACCCTAGTATGTCCCGATCTATATATATATTTTAATCAAATTGAAAATATATAAGAATATTTTATGTACATGACACTTTATAAGAAACCAGTTTTATGTGTTAAAATAAATACACGTTAAACAAACATTATACACATAATTATTTTCTATGCAATCATACAAACTAACATTAAAACATAGTTCTAGTAATTTCTTACTCCATATGATTTCCTTTTTCTTTGACTGATAATTTTTAATTTCACTTGATCGGTCTAAAATTAATAGAATGCTTTATTAATATATTTTTCAAATTAATTTATTTTTAGTATCTTAGATATTTTATCAATTTTTAAATAAAATTTAAAATTTGTTTTTGGGAGTATATAATGAATAAATTAACATTTCTATTTGTTGAAATGGATAAATAATTGAGTAACAGAAGAAAAACCATTTAAAAATATTTATCATAATGATAAAAAATAAATAAGTAACTTATTTAACATTAAAGGAAAGTCTATAACTACCAATTTTGATACTCCCTCCATCTCTCCTCATTACATATGAGAAATTTCTTTTGTGCATAGGGTTTTAGGAGTGAAAACACAGTAGAGAGAAAAAGTAGGAAAGTGGATAAAGTCTGAGAAAGATCGAGAGTGTTGCTTTTGACATAAAAAGAAATGTCTCACTTATAGTGGGACGGCCTAAAAAAGAATACGTCTTACTTACAACGAGACAGAGTGAGTATAAAATTTTATTAATTCTCTTTTTACCCAAACACTACCATATGTTAACTTTCTAAGAAATTATACCAATGTTTTAAAAACCGGACCGGTAAGCAAACCGGTGAAGCTACTGGTTCATGGTTCAACTGGTCGGACCGGTTTAATCAGTGGTCGAACCGTTTTACTGTTACAAATATGTATAATTCAATTTATAATGTAAAATATAGTGTCCAATATAATAAATAATAAAATACGATCAATAATGTATCACAAAAACATTCAATCTTACAAATAATTAGTATATATATAAATATAAAACATTAAAATTTAGTGAATATAATAAAATATACAAATTGTTAGTTAGTGTGAATAAAAATTAAATATTTTACATATAAAAATAAACCAAATTTATATTAATTCAAAAAAAATGTATGTGGGGGAATAATCGAATACAAATTATTAGTGAGTTTAAACAAAAGAATACTTTAATATCAATAGTTAGGCTACATAAATTAAATATATGCTATAAAAATATATATTTAATAAATAATAAACTATAATAAATAAATATATTGAAAAAATCGAATCTTATAATATAACGATAGTAATAAGCATTATAGTAATAATAGAGTAACTAGGAAAGTATAGATAAAATTTAGAGGATGATAATTATATGTATCATAATAAATATTTACATAAAAAATATAATATAAATGAATTATTAGTTGGTTTAAATAAAAATATTAATATTCTATGTATAACATTGTTTAATGTTCTTATTTATTCATGTGGGGCTTGTGGTGTAGTGGTTAAGCTCTTGTTAATTGGAGTGGAGGTCATGAGTTCAAGCCCTTCCAAAACATGTTTTTAAAATTTTGAACACAAAAAGCAAAAAACGGTTTCCGGTTTCTGGCCAGACCGGTCCAACCGACCGGTTCAAACGGTTCTCGGTGGTTCAACCTCACATTGGTCTAAATAGGTAAACCGGACCGGACTACCTACTGGTTCGCGGTCGGACCGCTCGAACCGGCCGGTCCGGTCCGATTTTTAAAACACTGAATTTATACTAAATTGCTGGGTTAATTTAAACAAAAATTAATTCATGGGGTCATCACTAATAGAATATGATGTCAAAGTCGGAAACTTCTAGTTGCGTACACAAAAGAAATATGGTGAAGATTCATAGAGACTAATTAAATTTCCTAGAACTTGTCAAGTGTCGACATATGACTCTTGATGAGATTAAATTTTATATTTTAAATAATTAGCATTGAAAAAGAAGTGTTAATCTCTAGCAAAGAGCTATCTTTTGAGTTTGGTAGACTTTGACCGACAGAAAAATTATTGTGATTGTTTCAAAAGCAAAATCTCGAATGACCAATTGTGAAGTCATTACCTGGAGACTATATATATGTTTGATGTATACACCTACCACGACAAAATTTATTATTTAAACCTTAGATATATGTATTTTTATTTTACCTTCTAGAATAGATTGAATATGGTCATAGCTTGGGTGTTCATAAAACTAGCCGTTGTGTTTGAAAGATGAGAAGCTCATAGAGCTGGAATGAACTAGCTTGCAACTGATTTCTGGCAAAAGTAACATCAAGGCTCCTTGATGAGCTGATTCATACCTATATGATCGATGAAGGGGAAGGAGTCAAGTCACCAGAGAGAGTGCAGCAGGGTTTGGCCGATGCATTGAAGGCGGATCAGAAATGGAAAGAGGTGTACAAAACAAATAAATCAGACGTAGGATCTATTTGACAGATTATGAGATTAATCTATTTACATGTTAACACAGAATTGCATGCTAGGATGCAAATAATTCATGCTTAAAGAATATAAATCCTAAACCATGAATTCTACGGTTTAGAGTTACCGATTTGTTCAAGCTCCTCTTGAGGACATTATCAAACTAGACTCGCCTCGCGCACGATTCAACATAATAGCAATCCTAGCACCGCTAGATAATGATCACCACTACCTAATATACATGGATCGTTGGGTGACGAAAAACCTGCACCTTTGGTAAGTCAAAGTAGTAGATATTCAATATCGTATGCTCAATACTAACGTACATTGATTAAAAAATTAATTATCAAGACCTCATCTTTCAGTAGATAGCATAAAGACTCGTCTTGCCGTTTAGATCCAATTCAGTGTTATACCACACCAATGTCATCTTACTTCAGTAAGGCTTAGAAATAATCAGACTGACATTGCAACCTTTCGCGATAGGTAGCCAAAACCTATCTAGGTTGTGAAATTCTTCTTTTTCTTTTGCAAAGTATTGCATAGAACCTTAAATTGGACGCGACCCACAACCAGTCTACTAAGCGAAAAACTTAGGCTTTGTTTACTTCTTATGCATTTAAATGTTTATAAAACATCTTATAAACGCACAAGCAAACACAATGTAATAATATACTGATTCTATTCGTGCAAACTGCTCGAATAATACTGAATCGGGCTAAAAATAGATTGTAGAGTTTTTTCGTATGCAAGCAAGATTCTGTTCGCTTGAGCTTGCTCGAAACATGCTTTTCAGTATACTAAACCTAACAAGAGGAACCAACTAATGTTAAAGAAAAGTCTAACAAGGATGAATTCCTTGAAAGAGCTCACGGTGCTATTATGTTAAATCTTGGAGATAATTTGAGGGACAAGCGCCGCCGACATTTGGTCGAAATTGGAGTGTTTGTACATGACGAAGTCATTAGCAAACCGTCTATATATGATGCAAAGGTTGTACTCATTCAAAATTTTTCAAGAAAAATGTATTGAAGAACAACTCAAAATTTTCAGCAAGGCAATCGATGATTTAGAAATCAAGTTAGGTTATATTTAGTGTTTCCAAGAAGATCTCAGTCAGGTTATATTTTTACTATGTTCAATTCGTCAATAAGTTGGAAATCACGTCTCCAATTTGTGGTAGCCTTGTCAACCACATAGGCTGAATATATGGCCTTAACTTAGGCAATAAATAAATCTCTTAGCTTCGAGGGATCATTGCTGATTTTGGCATCAAGCAAGCCAGTGTGACCATTAAATGTGAATTAGCAGCGCAATATGCTTGTCAAGCATCGGATTTTTCATGAACACTGCAAATACATTGATGTGAGGCAGCACTTTATTCAAGATGAGTCCGAGAAATGAAATGTAAGGATGAAGAAAGTTAGGACTAATCATAATGCAACTGACATGCTGACAAAGACGTTACCAAGCCTAGCAACAGAAGAAGATGGAAGGGTTCAATCATCAACCAACAGAACCCTTCTTGCTTCTCTTCTACTTCGGACACCTTGTACTAATGTTTCTCGCTTTTCACCACTAATTTCCACCTTCAGTCGCATCTGTAATGCAAATTCACACATTATAGCACAAAAGTGAACAAAAGTGACACAAATCAACCTATCAACCAACAAGATAAAAATTTGGAAAATCCTCCAAATATTGGTAATGAAGATCCACATGTTGAAGCCAAAAGGACTACCAGAGATAGACAATGATCAACTAGATATTCTTCAAGTGAGTATGTGCTCTTGACTAACGGGGAGAGAGCATGTGTACTTTGAAGAAGCTATGGAAGGTGTAGACAATCAAAATTAGTTTCATACAATGAAAGATGGGATGTAGTCTTTTGATTATAATGATACTAAAACAAGAAGAGAACACTTCCAAACTAAGATATAAGGCAAGATTGGTTGTTAAGGTTTTAGTCAGAGAAAGAGAGAAAGGGAGTTGATTTTGATGAGATTTTTCCTCCGGTGGTAAAGATGTCTTCAATCTGAGTCGTGTTGGGGTTAGCTGCAAGCCTTGAGTTGGAGATTGAACAAATAGATGTGAAGACTGCATTTCTTCACAATGATTTGGCTGAAGAAATTTACATGGATCAACTAGAAGGGTATAGTGTGAAAGGTAAAGAGGATTATGTGTGTAAATTGAAAAATAGTTTGTATGGTTCGAAGCAAGCTTCGAGACAATAGCACAAGAAATTTGAGCCTGTGGTGAGGCAACAAGGCTACACAAAAACTAGATGTGACCATTGTGTTATTCTGCCAAAATGTAAGTTTGATATTTGTTGTTCTCTTGCTGGAATGAGAAGATCTTCCACATAGTTGTGAGGGGGGTGATTTGTTAGGTTAGGATTCCCAACTCGTTGAAAAAAGACCTGAAAAAAACTGACTCATTTAATTATTAAATAGGTCCATATAAATACCAACCATTAGTCTAGGAGGCATCCATATTGAGAGAAGAGAGAGAGAGGAAAAATATGCACAAGGAAAGAAGTGTTCTTCAAGTTTCTTGCACACGCAATATCAATTTTTGTCTCAATCGGAGGTCCAAATGTTTCCCGATCGCCTTGATAGTTTAACTGAAGGTAAATGATTCGTCAAGCTTGATTCAGACCGAAGGAAATTACATCTAAGCGGTTTGGTCTTGAGTTAATTTTTTTTAACATGACAGCAATTTCGTGAGATGTTTATTTCATATGGTTTTAAGTTTTGTAGATTATCTAATGTCTTTCGCTTTGTTGTTAAGGACTAGATATCGTTGTAAGCTTTTAGTTGTATTCTTTCCTTAATAATAGTGTATTTGGTAGACCGGTGGATCTCGTAGTTTTAATCTCTTCACGTTGAAGAGAGTTTTCCACGTAAAATCATGGAATTGATTATTGCTTCTCATATCATTGATTTGTTTACATTAGGTGCTAGTATATTATTGTCCTAATATATTTTTGTAAATTGGGGGTGTTTGTTTAATCGCTGCGTTTTAGAATTAGGCCACTCTTTCATCATAATGAACCTAATAGAGGATGGAGAGAGTAACAAATAGTCCAAAATCTTTCATTAGAAAATATATAATTTAGACCTTGTATTCTGTCCAAGTCCATTAGTTATGACATCATTAAGCCAACATCAGCACTGAAGACCAGTTCTCCAGACATGATTAAATCAATTTGTTGGAAAATCTTTCATTATCTGATGGACCCTAAGCACGTTACTATTACAATATATTCCAAATAAATAATAATTAATTAACTACATATTTGGTAGCTACTTAGACACAAAGCTTTTACCACATCTCCCACACCGCGTTCACATTCATTTCATTTGACTAATAAAGCTATTGTAAGCTGGGAAACCGTCTCTATGATTTTATTAAATACTCCTTCTGGTCGTGAAATATTATCCAGTTTTACCATTTTTGTCCGTCGATGAAAAGTTGTCCATTTTGCTATTTTTCTATTTTTGGTAAATGGATCATACTTTCCACTAACTATTTACACTCACATTCTATTATAAAACTAATACTATAAATATGAGACTCTCATTTCACTAACTTTTTCAACTCACTTTTTTCATATTTCTTAAAATCCGTGTCAAGTCAAACTTAGACAATATTTCATGGACAAAGGGAATATTAATTAATTAAAATAGTTAAAGTAAACATTCCTTTCATTTGACTAATAAAGCTATTGTAAGCTGGGAACCGTGTCTTGGGTTTTATTAAATATCAATTAATTAAATAGTTAAAAGAGATAATAGCGTAGGAGGAAATAAAATAGAAAAGACTATAAATTTAGTGGTTCAGTGAGAACTTTTTTTCATTTTCAAATGATAATTGAAAATCATCTTTGATATATTTTAATACTGTCTCTGTCTCACTTTAGGAGTTTTATTTGAGTTCGGCACGAGGTTTAAGAAATGTAAAGGAAAGTTAGTAAAAAAGATAAGGAAATGTGGGTCCTACTTTTATATATTAGTTTTATAATAAAATGTGAGTGAAAAAATATTAGTGGAATGTGAGACCTATTACCATTTATAGAATATTTCAATCGAGACTCCTAAACTGTGACTCCTAAAGTGGGATGAGGGAGTACATCACAAAACATATCAGTTACTGTCAAGAACTGATATTATGAATCAGCTAACTGATAATGAGTCAAAAACTGATTCTCCCTTTGTCCACCATTTAAAGAACTATTTTGTCATTTTAGGTTGTCCACGATTTATAGAACAATCTATTTTATTCTACTTTTAGCTTGCGAACCACACATTCTATCAACTTTTCACACTCACAATCCAATATAAAACTAATACTTTAAATGAGTCTCACACTCCACTCACTTTCTCCTTCTACTTTTCTTTATTCAAACAATTTCTTAAAATTCGTACTGAATTAAAATGACTTTTTAAATGGTGGACGAAGAAAGTATGTCTTATGCTGCTAACTGATAGAATGGTGTTTACGAATTTATATACTCCCTCCGTCCCATAAGAATATGCACTCTTTCCTTTTTAGTCCGTCTCACAAGAATATGCACTTTCCAACTTAAAAAACCCTTTTATCTCTAGTGATGTGGGATTGATTCACCATTAACAATTCTTTAATTACTTTTTCTCTCCACCCTCTCTTACTTTACCAAATTTGTATTAAAACCCGTGTCATCCCCAAAGTGTATATTCTTTGGGGACGGAGGGAGTAGTTAATAAGAAAAATTATGTCATAATCCATCTCCCAATTATATCATACCATTTTTAATAAAATATAAACAACTTGATATCTTCCCTATAAATACCCCAAACACCGTTAACTAACATACTCTAGATCATAAAAAATGGAGACGACGATGACTTCAATCATGGCCATCTTCGACGAAGCCCTCTCTCTGACCGACCACTACACCTACGCCGACGAAGCCTTCCAAATCCAGAAAGCCCTCCACGCCTCTCTCTCTCCCCCCCAATCCCAAAACCATCCATCTTCCTCCTCTTCCTCCCAAACAATCTTCTGCGAGATCTGCACCGAAGAGAAGCCACCCTCCAACATGCTCGACTGCCGCCACTCCTTCTGCGCCGCCTGCGTGTCGAAGCACGTCGAATACAAGCTCCGCGACAACGTCATCGCCATCTCCTGCCCCGCCCCCGGCTGCGCAAGCGCCATCCAGCCCCACGCGCTGCGGCCCCACCTCGCGGCCGAGGTTGTGGAGCGGTGGGAGGAGGCGGTGGCGGAGTCGGCCATCCACGCGTCGCAGAGGGTGCGGTGCCCTCACGCCGGGTGCGAGGAGGTCATGGTGAACGAGGGCGGGGATGAGGTGGCGGAGTGCGAGTGCCCGTGGTGCCATCGGCTGTTCTGTGCGAGGTGTGGGGTGACGTGGCATCAGGGTTTGGAGTGTGGGGAGTTTAGGAGAAAGGGAGAGAAGGAGAAGCTGAGGAGGCTGGCGAAGGAGAATAAGTGGAAGAAGTGCCCGAGTTGTAAGGTGTTTGTGGACAAGACGGAAGGGTGTATTCATATCACCTGCAGGTGAGTTGTAATTCCTTTTTGAGTTTTCTCATTGCTTTTGAGTCGTTTTCTTTTTTGGCAAGAGCAACAACCTTTTCTACTTTCTTACTTTATTTTCTCTCATTTTATTCTCTCATTTAACTCTCTGCCTTTTTCTATTCCTACTTTATTATTCTTAAATCTCGTGCCGAAAAGAAACGCCCCTACTACAGAGGAACGGTTCTGGCTCATGCTAACTTAAATATTACTCTCGTTAAATATGAAACGTTTGTTTTTCAGCACGTGATTTTGTTTAGTTCTGTTTTGTGAGTTAATTAAGAGAGAATAAAGTAAGAGAGAGAAAAAAAAAGTAGAGATGATGGTATTATATTTCTAATTTAAAAAATATTTTATTTTTAATGGGATAATCCAAAATGAAAAATGTTTCATTTTTAATAAGATAAAAGGGAGGAGTACATAGTAACAAAAGAAAGGGAAAAAATTACCATGTATTATTTGAATTTTATTGAAGTTTTGCAAATGTTGTTGCAGGTGTAAATTTGAGTTCTGCTATGTATGTGGAGAGAACTGGAACGATGCACACTGGAACACTTGCCAAGAATAGTGTCAAATGTTTGTTTGTATAGTAGATAGAAATAGAATAGATGAAGAGAGCAAATAGGATTGATTACAAGGTTAGATGGGTAGCCTAACTAGCTAGATCTATGGTTATAAGATCCAAAACAAAAAACAAAAAAAAAAGGAAAAAAGGAAAAAATACAAAAAAAATAAAAATATATAAAACAAAAGAAAATATAAAAAAAAAGATAAAGATAAAGAAAAGAAAATGATAGTAGAAGACAAATGTGTACATGTAGTAGTTATTTTGACTTCAATATATGTAAAATAGTTTGGAAATTTGCCAATATTGACCCACAATTTCAACGCTTATAACAATTTACGGAATCAAGAACAATCCGGAGTTTATCCAGCCTAATTAAATTTCAAATTAATAATTAAACCCCAATTGGATCCTAATTAAGTTGGAGGAAATCAATATACTCCCTCCGTCCCCCAATTTGAGTCACTCTTTGACTCGGCACGAGTTTTAAGGAAAAGTTTGAATGTGTGGTGTAATAAATGGAGTTAGTTAGTGAAATGTGGGGCCCCTTTGACTTTTTGTGTAATAAAGGGTAATTTTGATGTCCAAAAATGGTAAATGGGAATAGTGACTCTTATTCGGGGACGGCCCGAAATGGAAAAGAGTGACTTAAATTGGGGGACGGAGGGAGTACATTTTTGTGGTCGCTATCCAAAAAACTTATCCATCTTTGAAGAACACTAAAATAGAGACACAATTATTTGTGTTGAATTTTTATTGAAAAAAATAACTAGTACTCCTTTCGTCCCAACTAAGTTGAGTCGTATTTTTTTTTGGGATGACCCAACTATGTTGAGTCATTTTTTTTGACAAAAAACTAAACATCCGATCACTTTTACTTTATTTCATCGCTTACTTTACTCTCTCTTTATCTTTTGTACGTTATTGTTCTCTCCTACTTTTCAATACAATTGCTTAATGTCCGTGCCCAAAAGTTTTGACTCAACTTAGTTGGAAACAATTTGGGTCGCAAAAAAGTCTCATTTTTCCATTTTTGGGTGTCCACGAAAAATGATCCAATTTTGAAAACAGAAACTTTTTCTCATACTTTATTCTAGGGATGTCAATCGGGCCAGCCCACCGGGTTTCGGGCCAACCCTATTCGGGTTGCGGGTCATTCGGGTGCGGGCTAATCGGGTTGTTATTTTTCCGGGTTATAAAAGTTCAACCCTAACCCTAAAAGCTCGGGTTTCGGGCTAGCCCATCGGGTTAATCGGGTTGCTACCGATAAAATTAACATGCGTTCAATCCAATAAATAATGGTGAAAATTAGTTATATTTATAAAATGTAAAATATTTAATTATGATAAATTTGAGATATATGCCTAAACTCAAACATAAACATGATCAAATACTAATATTTGAGACTTATGCAAAATAAAACATAAACATCAAGAAATTTTAAAGCATGTTTAGAAATTTAAATATATTTTTTTTAGTGAATTTAAATTTCTAATTCATTTATCTATTATTATATTAATAAAAATTTAATATATAATTTATATATTTAATATATAAAATGGAAAGTTATTTTTTCATTAATCTATATTATAAAATAATCAATGAAATGTCGAATTAGAGTCAAATAAATAAAACAATATAAATTTTATTCCGGGCCAGCCCATCGGGTTTTCGGGTCTGGCCCTAACGGGTTGCAGGTTAATCGGATGCGGGCTAATCGGACTGTAATTTTATCGGCCTGGAAATTTTCAGCCCTAACCCTATAAATTTGGCGGGCTATTCGGGCCAGCCCACGGGTTGCGAGCTAAATTAACATCCCTACTTTATTCAGTTTTTCTTCTCCACTCTCTTTATTTATTTTTTATTTTTTTTCTGTTTCCTTTTCGTACTTTATCTACTTTTTCCTCCTCTCTCTTACATTATTTTTTTAAAAACAAATGAAATTCACATCAATCTCTAGAAACAACTACTTAGAATGCATGCATCCTAAAGTTCGATTATGTTCTCGTTCTTTATTCAGATTTTTAAAACTTGTATTTTAATTAAATTATTAGATTTAGTTAATTGTCGTTCTTTGTTGGGCTTTGTAAATTTCGATTATCCGTGGCCGATCGCTCGCGTCTTCGAAACTTGTATTGCCAACATCTTGTCCCATCGTCCTCCTCGGAGATCGTTCGTGCTTAAACAAAATAAATTAGGAGTTTAATTAAATTTATTTGAAATTGAAATAATTAAATTCCGACATTTTTGCGTGAAAACCTATCAAATGAAGATAATAACATGCAATCCCCGAGTAAAAGAATTTATTTAGACCCAAAAACATTTAATGCTATGATCAATCTAATCATATTCCATTTACTTGGCCCAAATGAATAAATCAAATGGCCCAAACACATTTAATTTACTTGGTTCAACCATCAATTAAAAAAAATTCCCAAATTCCAATAAAGAGTCGGACTCCCCCCAATTCACATATCGTCGCTCTTTTTCTTTCTCTTTCTCTTTCTCTTTCTCTTTCTCAACAGCTGATTTCAGAAAGGGATGAGTTCTCCATCAAGGGACTCCACTGGGACGGAATGGCTGCAACAACATCCCTTAACCATCTCTTCCCGATGGAATGGGCTAGCCTTCCATCAAGAGCGCCATTGCTAATTCTCTTAGAATGAATTTAAAATAGAAAATGAAATTATAAGTTGGATTTAAAAAAAGTATCAAATTCATAAGAAAATAGTATTAATTCATCAGCATTTATTTATATAAATAATTTTTATTTGCCTTTTTGTTCTCTTTAGTTAGGAATAATTTTAAATTCTCGTCCATCTTTTACATAAATGATAAATATTTTTCAGAGAGAGAAAAAAAAAGCTGGAGGAATGGTTCAAACGATAGTGTAAACACTTGAAAAATGAAAAACAAGTAAAAAGCCTTATTTTTGTAGCCCAACAGGCAAGCCTGCCAGCCACCGGGCTAACCCGCTTAACCCATCACCCGAACGAGCTAGCTAATTTCTGATCGGGTTGTAATTTTTCCAGCCATAACCCTTTAATTTAGTGGGCTAATCGTGTCAACCCATCGAGTTTGGGTTGAACTGACATCTTTATTAGTAATTAACTGGTTCATATTCCTAGTATGAAATGATACTTTAGTTGGTCAACAGACTAATCGGTTCGGGTACTAGCCGAACAGTCCGAATAATCAACGCTACCACAGACCGAATAACCAACGCTACCTTACCTATATACCGCCATCATCCAAAAAATAGTCTTCATAGTGAATGACATGGATTTCAATAAAATTTTGGTAAATAAGAGAGAGAATGAAAAATATGGTTGAAGTATTGCTAGTAGAAAATGAGACCTGCCTTCTGAGAGAAAAAATCTTAAGAGACTAATTTTGATTGACGACCCAAAATAGAAAAAATGACTATTTTTCAATGAGGGGATAGTATGTAACAAATTAACATAATTAAATAATATTTACATATTCCATCCGACCCAACTAAGTTGAGTCGTATTCCTTTTTGAGATATCCCAGCTAAGTTGAGTCATTTCCTTTTTGACTAAAAATAAAAAATTCAATCACTCTTACTTTGTACAATTACCTACTTTACTCTCTCTTCATCCTTCCTACTTTATCCCTCTCTCCTACTTATCAATTCAATTTTTTAATCTTCCTTTCCAAAAGTTTTGACTCAACTTAGTTGGGACGAAAGGAGCAGTACATGACAATAATTATATATTTTCATACTTTTTTAACTGAAAATGTTTTTTTTAGCCAAATGAAAACAAATTAAAGTTAATCATTTTCTTAATAAATGATAGCTGCAATTAACAAGGCCAAAAACCTACTAATGTTGTCGGGGGTAACTGATTTTGCAAGAAATTCAAGAACATTTTGAGAATTTAGGATCAAGAAAGTTATGGATGTAATGTCATTCATTTAATTTCCAACCATTATAAGTAGTTAGTACACTGGGAAGACAAAATTGAGTGGGGCACCTTTGAAAATGTTAGAGATTTTCAACCATTACTTAAAAATATATAGGGTAATATGCATAGAAGGGCAATAAAACATAAATACAAGAGCATCCACATCGGCGAGCTGCAGCTCGTCCGTCCGTCCGTGCCAGCGGCGCAGCATCGCTGTCCGCCGCTGCGCTCTTGCCTCTGGCACGGTGCTGCTCGATGCATCGAGCACGTCCGTGCCAACGAGACGCATACGTGGCAGGCGGTGATTGGCCAACGGCATAGCCGTTGGCAATTTGATTTTTTTAAAAAAAAATCGGATTTTAATTAAAAAATCTGATTAAAAATAAAAAAAAATATTTTCCCACTTCCCAAAAAATTATATCCGTTTTCTACCCACTTTTAATTTATTTTTCAATTTTTCTCCCCCAAAAATACACATTTTCATCTATAAATACCCCAACTTTTACACCCAAAAATTCACACCATACTACACAATTCGCATCTACATTCTCTAATTTCCATTCTCAATTCTCAATCTTTCTTCCACTCCTACAACATAACAATGTCCGGCCACGGACCCCCCGGCTCCCACGGTTGGAACCCCGAGTGGTTCGGTTCACAACCGTTTCCTAGTCCGGAAACGGAATATTCGGCCCCTCCTCAAACCCAAGGTTCGGAAGTTCCGGGTGGCTACCGGCCTTACCCGATCGACGACCAAGATGCCCCCGAAGGGCAATACGGGTGGACACCCGAGCCTAGAGCGAGGTCGAGCGGCCCCTCCCAAACTCTGACTCCTCCTACTCGCGGTGTCCGCACACCGTATACTCCGGCGGAGATGGAGCAATTGTTCAAAGCGTTCTTGTCAATCTCCGAAGATCCGGAGGTTGGCACGAACCAATCCGGCGATCATTATTGGTGGCGCATCTGTCGCTGGTACAATGAAAATCGACCGGCTGCAACAATCGAGCGCAACGAGAGTATGGTGCGCAAAGCCATATACAGAGCCAACGAAGAAATCCAAAAGTTCCAGGGGTATTACCTTCAGGAAGAGCGGTCGGCGGGGAGCAGCCGGAGCGAGGTCGACATCATCAGTTCCGCCTTGTCGACCTACCAATCCATGAACTACAAGCCGTTCAAGTACCTCAACATTTGGCAGGAGACGCGGTCGCATCCGAAGTATAGGGGAGGCGTAACATCCTCCTCTAGCGGCTCCTCCAAACGGTCAAGGTCGGTATCCCTATCCGACGCCGGCTCCGAAGACGTGGCTAGCCAACTTGCCGGAGCTAACTTGAGTAGCCCCAACGCCGGCCCGAGCAGTTCCCAACGCCGACCGCAAGGAAGGAAGAAGGCGGCGGCCAACTGCCGTCGCGCCGCGACTCCATCCGCCCTTGATCCCGAACCCGCTCCCTATGTGCCACCTCAACCCCCCACCAACTCGTTGTGGGGGGTTTTGGCCCAACTCAATTTGGCCGATAGGTCAAATATGACCCCGAGCAACTTTGATCGCATGTGGCGATGATACGGGGTCTCCAAAGAACGTTGGGGGTATTGCCGGATGATGACTAGTCTTCCCCGGATGTAATTTTTACGCTAAAATTGTGTAATTTTTATTTTTAGTAGTTTAATTATGTAATTTTCAATTTTTAGGATTTTAATTATGTAATTTTTATTTTTTAGGAATTTAATTATGTAATTTTTAGTATATTATTCCGGGTATTTTTAATGAATTTTAATTTTATGGAAATGTTTTTATTTAAATTGAATAATAGAATGGTGGAACCCTTGTGCTCATCCTTGCGGAAGAGCACGGATGTGGGTGTTGTGCTCTTGCCTAATAGCAGATAGAAAAAGTGGGGTCGTGCCCACATCCGTGCTCGCTGGTAAGAGCACGAATGTGGATGCTTTAAGGCATGGGTCCAATTAATAGTCTTCGAATCACTCATACATTATTGAATTACTACAACCCATCGTGCTCATCAAGAATGACATACCACCTCTCGTTGACTAAGACTTGTCTAATAATCTTAATTTAAATCACTTTTTTTGAATTTATATGATTTGTATGTATTATTATTATTCTTGAATTTTTCTCACTCAAACCGGCCATTATACTACTCCTAGAAGTGAAGAAAATGAAAAATGGAACGGAATCATTAGGCACCCCGCAACGCGTCTCGCGGGTGGCTCGTATCTCGTCCCGCCGAGGCGAAACGGCGGCGAGATGCGTTGCAGCGCCCCGTCTCGTCCCGGTCTCGCCGAGACGCCTGTCCCATCGAGACACCTCGCGGGCTGTCTCGCCACGCGCTTGCGCGACGTGGCGCGCTACGGCGCCATGCGTGACGCCCACTCGCCGGCCCGCGAGTGAGCTTCGTCACGCTGATGCAATAAATCATTTTTTTAAAAAAAATTCAAATTTAATTAAAAAAATAAATTTAAAAATCGAAAACAGTAATATTAATGTTTTTCGACCATTTTCCTTTTTTTTTCTTTTATTTTTTTTATTTTTTTACTCTATAAATACTCCTATTTCATCTTCATTTCACAAACAAATACACATCAAATCCTCCAAATCATCTCCATTTCCTCTCCAATTTTCATCTAACCTCTCATCACAAAATGCCCGGCGATGGAAACTCTGGCGGTGGCGGCTCCGGCGGGTTTGACATCAACGCGTTTGGCGACTTGGGGGACATGTACAACGTGTTGGGTGGTTTCGGTTCGTCTACGCCGGGCACCCAGGGCTCGTCGACGCCGGGGGGTACCAACCACATCATTTTGATGTGGATGCATACGCTCATCCCTCCGCACCGAGGTATTCACAGGGATTATCCCAAATTCGGGAGGATTATCCGGATGAACCCCATCCGGAAGGAGGACGAGGCGGTGGAAGCTCCAGGGCATTCGATGCCGTGGAGGAAGAGGCGGAGGCGGCCGAGGAGGATGAGGATGTAGGCCGGCATCCGTACAGCCGCAAGGACACGATGGCGGTGTACAACGCCTGGATCGGCGTCTCGTACGATCCCATCATCGGGAATCAACAATCCCAGAAGTGCTTCTGGGAAAAGGTCACCGAGGCCTACAACGAGATCAAGCCAAGAGGGTCCCGCCGCAGCACATTGAAGATGCTCCGCGCTCACTTTGACCGAGTCGACAAGGAGGTCAAAAAATTATGTGGCATCTACAAGAACGAAGCAGCTCATTACCAAAGCCGAGCCACGGGAGCCAACATTCTGAGGTCGGCTTTGCGAGTCTACTTCGACGACACCGGCAAAGAATTCAGACATGTCGATGTCTGGGAGGCCATCAAAGACGAGGAAAGGTGGGTCGGAGGTTTGCGGTCCAGCTCGGGCTTGACCTCGAAGCGGACGAAGCACACGACGGGTGGCCAATACTCGTCTAGTGGGGGCGGTTCGGGCAGCGCCGCACAAGAGGCTGCCTCGCAGGAGGTTGAGGGCACGGCAGACGATGCCGGGGGGTCCTCCTGTGTGCGCCGTCGGCCGCAAGTGACCAAGGCGGCGAAGGTGGCTAGAGGGAGGAGGGGCCGAGGCGAATCAAGTCAGGCGGGCTCGGGCTCGAACCCTATTGTCCATGTACTTGACCGCCACGATGGCGGACACTTCCCGCATGACGCCTCCACAATACCAAGCCCATCTTGCCGGAATAGAGTATATGGCAAGACAAATAGGTATTCCGCCTCTAGGTAGCTTGAGTTCACCGCCACCTCTTTCAGGAGATGATTCACCGGCGGAGTAGTTTTTTTAATTTCTATAAAATTATATTTTTTATTTATTTTACCACGAATTTAATTATGTATTTTTTTTAGGATTTTAAGTTGTATTTTTATTTTATTTAATGAAGTGTGTTTTTTATTAATTGAATTTGTTGGAAAAAAAATAAAAAATGAAATTGAATGAATAGTAAGTTAAGAGATGGTTAAGAGACGGATAAGAGATGGAGGGTTGCAGGTTCTGTCTCTTAGTTAAGAGATGGAGTGAAAAGTACAGTGGGACCCATGAATAGTTAAGGGATGAGACGGTTAAGAGACGGATAAGAGACAGCGTTGCGGATGACCTTATGGATTTGTCAAATTGAGGGATATAGGTTGCATTTTGTTCCCTAGATCAAAGTTATATGCAAATTCGAGTATATTTTGTTGATTTCAGATCAATATTTATGTTTGTGTTTAGATTACTCGTGTTTTTCCTATAATTTCATGATTTTTTTTATGTAACAAAATAGTCTTTTTGCATGAAATTAAAATGACATAGGCATGTCTAGGATTTAATTAGATTATTAAATTTATCCGTTATATACTCCATTTGTCCCACACATTATTAGATTAATTTAATTTTTTCCATTGTTTTGAGAAAATTAATAATAAATATTTAAAGTAGAGAGAAAATAAAATAAATGAGAGAATAATGTAGAGGAAGTACTCTTCTACATTATTCTTTTTCTTACTTAACTTTCTCTCCACCTTAACTATTTATTAGGAGTATCATTTTTTTAAAACACGTGCCAAAAACCAGTCAATCACTTGAGCTGTGATGGAGGGAGTATACTTCTTCTGTTTCATAATAGATGTCAAACTTTTTTTTTTAATTTGTCTTATAAAAGATGTCACATATTTTTTTTGGAAAAAAATTCCCTCATACATTAATATAAATATATTATTTTCTCTCTCTACTTAACACACAAAACAACATCTTTTAAAATTTCATGTCATTATCCAAGTATATCATCTATTATGGGACGTAATAAGTATTGAATATAGATGTGTGTGTTTTTTAAAGCATGGCACTAGCTAGTGAGGAGTGATGTGGGCAGCGTTGGATTAATTATCCTAATCCAATGATGAGTGTGAAGGATTAAGATTTAAGAGTATGTTAGGTGGGAAGAAAGAGCAATTTGACAAGAATAGGCATGCACAAGGGTCACGAACCGCCGGTTCCGGTTCATGAACCGGCGGTTCACGGTTCAAGAAACGCTTGAACCTGAACCGGCCCGCCTACCTCCCGGCGGTTCCGGTTCCGGTTCAAAAACCGCCGGTTCACCAGGCGGTTCAAAATCGCGGGTTTTTTGACTGAACCGCCGGTTCCAGTTCATGAACCGGCGGTTCAACCGAAATTTTAAAAAAAATATTTTTTATTTATAAAAATTGATTTTTATATTTAAAATCAATTTTTACAAACAAATGAATACAATAAATTCGTAATAGCCCATATATATTTGATGGGCTTGCGAATTTAAGAAACCATTCTTGGTTGTTTCTCTTTTATAGAGACATCCTTGAATGTTTTATGTTCCACTTTCGATGTGGGACAAACTCATTCTTGGTTGTTTCTCTTTTATAGAGACATCCTTGAATGTTTTATGTTCCACTTTCGATGTGGGACAAACTCATTCTTGGTTGTTTCACTTTTATAGAGACATCCTTGAATGTTTTATGTTCCACTTTCGATGTGGGACAAACTCATTCTTGGTTGTTTCACTTTTATAGAGACATCCTTGAATGTTTTATGTTCCACTTTCGATGTGGGACAAAATCATTCTTGGTTGTTTCTTTTTTATAGAGACATCCTTGAATGTTTTATGTTCCACTTTCGATGTGGTACAAAATCATTCTTGGATGTTTCTCTTTTATAGAGACTTCCTTGAATGTTTTATGTTTCTCTTTTGATGTAGGACAAAATATGTTGAAGTATTTTCTTTTATAACTACATGTTTAGAGCATTCATTCATCTTTTTCCAATGTGGGATACAAAACTTTCTTTTGTCTTCTATTTTTCTTGATTGATAAAAATAATGAATTATTGAGAAATATGATTTGTATATAGAAAATATTTATTTGTATAATAATTATGGTTAGGTTTATACAATTTGTATAAAAATTATTTTTTTAATGTGTATAATATTATTTATTAGTTAACATATACCTAAATTTATAAACATAAGCAAATCATTAATGATAAATAACTAATGAATAATAGTTTATGTAATAATATTTGTTATTATTACATAAACTATTATGTCCAATATTAAGTATTGATATTTTATAAATATATACATAAATAACTAATGAAATAGAATAATTTGCTTTGATCATAAATACATAAATTTATTATAGAATATTATTGGACATAATAGTTTATAAATAGATAAATAATATTGGACATAAACTATTATGTCCAATATTATTATCAATACTTTAAAAAATATCAATACTTAATAGGACATAATAGTTTATGTAATAATAACAAATATTATTACATAAACTATTATTCATTAGTTATTTATCATTAATGATTTGCTTATGTTTATAAATTTATGTATATGTTAACTAATAAATAATATTATACACATTGAAAGAATAATTCTTATACAAATTGTATAAACCTAACAATAATTATTATACAAATAAATATTTTCTATATACAAATCATATTTCTCAATAATTCTTTATTTTTATCAATCAAAAATATATTTGAATAATAATTTTGTTTATATATATCATACAAAACATGAAGAAAAGTAGAAGACAAAAGAAAGTTTTGTATCCCACATTGGAAAAAGATGAATGAATGCTCTAAACATGTAGTTATAAAAGAAAGTACTTCAACATATTTTGTCCCACATCGAAAGTGGAACATAAAACATTCAAGGATGTCTCTATAAAATAGAAACAACCAAGAATGAGTTTGTCCCACATCGAAAGTGGAACATAAAACATTCAAGGATGTCTCTATAAAAGAGAAACAACCAAGAATGAGTTTGTCCCATATCGAAGGTGGAACATAAAACATTCAAGGATGTCTCTATAAAAGAGAAACAACCAAGAATGATTTTGTCCCACATCGAAAGTGGAACATAAAACATTCAAGGATGTTTCTATAAAAGAGAAATAACCAAGAATGGTTTCATAAATTCGTAAGCCCATCAAATATATATGGGCTATTACGAATTTCTTGTATTCATTTGTTTGTAAAAATTGATTTTAAATATAAAAATCAATTTTTATAAATAATTTTTTTTTAAAATTCGGTTGAACCGGCGGTTCAAACCACCGAACCGCCGGTTTTGAACCGCCGGTTCACGGTTCACAATTCGCCAACCCTGAACCGGCCCGTGTTAACCGGCAACCCTCCAGACGGTTCAAACCGCCGGTTCCGGTTCCGGTTCCGGTTCATGAACCGGCGGGCCCGAACCGGCGGTTAACCGCCGGGCCGGTTCGGTTTGTGCATGTCTAGACAAGAAGAATAAATAAAGAAAAATTGGAGTACTTTATTGTGGCTATAAGTTGATGCTAGATTGCTAGTTGATTCTGACGAAAGAATAACGAAAGCAGAAATTAAACCCTCCATTCTATA
Organism: Salvia splendens; assembly: GCF_004379255.2. Classification (NCBI taxonomy): domain Eukaryota; kingdom Viridiplantae; phylum Streptophyta; class Magnoliopsida; order Lamiales; family Lamiaceae; genus Salvia; species Salvia splendens. Next base: position 19,590,869 of record NC_056036.1, on the reverse strand, counting down.
TTCTCCTCATTTCCAATAAAATTATATGATACTACCAATTACAGATTTCATTTTTGCGGGTTCTCAGTTTCTTTGTGGTGAAAATTTATTTTTGCTAATATAGGTAAATTACGATCTCACCCTGAATATATATACCTCAAGATTCAAGAAATTAGTCGACTTATATAATCATTGAACTTCTCTATTCGTAGATGATGTGATTAGCTAGGCCTTCCTTCAATTGAACTGCTTTGTTCCTTTATTTTACACCCTACTCTCGATCTGATTCAACTAAATTGAGTCGTATTTCTTTTTGGAACGTCCCAACTAAGCTGAGTCATTTCATTTTTGACAAGAAACAAAACACCCAATCACTCTTACTTTATTTTATCACTTGTTTTACTCTCTCTATATCTTTTCTACTTTATTCTTATCTCAATTTTCAACACAAATTCTTAGTCTATGCGCCTAAAAGTTTTGACTCAACTTAGTTGGGATTAAGAAAGTACTTTTTTTAGTCTTCCATGTGTTTTTTACCTTTGTACTCCTTCATTATGTCCCTCATTAAGTGAGACATTTCTTTTCGGCACGAGATTTTAAAAAATGGAGTTTTGCTATTTAAGTAGAGGAGAATAAAGTAAGACAAAGAATAAAGTTAGAGAGAGAATGCCAAAAAATGAAATGACACATTTATCCTGGTACATCCCAAAAAGGAATATGAATTACTTAGCAAGGGACAGAGAGAGTAATTTAAAAAAAAAAAATTAAGTACGGAGTACGGAGTATGTTTTCGCGTTACATTTAATTCATGTTATTTAGCTATTTTATTTTATTTGATAACACAATAATTAACCAAAAAAAGGTGAAAATGGTTAAATAAGTCCGGGCGGATTTTGGGGCAGAATTTGGAGCTAGCGCTATTTAGATGCTAGATCTGGAATTTAAAATGCTGACGTGACAGAGTAAAAAATGAGTTATGATGGATTTTGGGATGGGTTTTAAGGACACTACTGCTAATGCCATTACAAATAAGAGAATGCACACAAAAGAAACACTATTCCTTCCGTCCCAACTGAGTTGTGGCAAAACTTTTGAGTATGGAGATTAAAAACCTTTGTTGAATGAATTAAATAAAAATAAACTAGAATACGAGAAAAAAAAATAGGAGATATAAGAAAGAGTAAAATACGTAATAAAATAAAGTAAAAATAATAATTTTTTATTTAATGAAATGACTTAACTCTATTAGAAATTAGGGTATCCTAAAAAAATATGTCATAACTTAATTGGAATGAAAAAAGTACTACTACTAAATAGGGCTTTTAAAAAAATTACAAGATTTTCATCCATAAATTAAAATTAAAATTAAAAATATCTAGTTTTGAGGTAAAACCCTACAAAGGATTTCGGTCAAACCGCCACAGTCCCAAAATAAAGATGATTAAGTTTTCAATTATTATCCGGCTTTTCAAATATAAATTTACTTTTTTTTTTGTCTTTTTCCTTATTTCTTGAAACATATGGTGATAGTGCATATATCACATTTTAGTTTGAAATAGTGTATAAAAGTAGAATTCATATTCCACTAATTATTACTATCTATTTTAATTAACAAAGTTAAATAATTTCTTAAAGTCAAATATGAGATATTTAATATGAAAATGAGTGTGTACTATATTATTATCGAATCATAAGACCTTTGTTTTTTTGCAATATACTTACATAAATAATACTACAAGTATGAATAAATGAATAAATAAAACAGGAAATGGGGCTCGCGAATTCTGAAAAGGGGTGGGAAATAAGATACACGTGTCAGGGCATGATTATTGTATAATTAAATAAAATAAAAAGGAAAAAGCGAGGCTAATCAGTCACGTGTCGGTGAGATGAGTCGTATTAACTAAAATCCAACCAAATACACTGCCGACTATGTGTTCCCCTGCATCTGCATGTGGCACAAAATCGTCTTCCCTGTTCGGCGTGCTTGGTTTGCCGTCTCCGCCCGCCTCAAATCCCCAAAACATGGTCAAACTCTTCTCTCTATAATTTTAAATATGTTTTTGCAACAAAATTTCTATTGTTAGTTAATTATTCTGGAGCTGCAATTTCATTAGCCATTTTGATACTTTTCCCTTTTCTGGTAGGAGCGGTTTTCTACTTCTGATTGTATTATTCGATTTTCCCTTGTGTGAGGAGGGGAGGGTTTCATATTTTTTTGGTATACTGATTTTTGCAATATATTCCCTCCATGTCATTTGACACTATTTTTAATGCATAATTTGAAAGGTAAGGAAAAAAAATAGTTGAAATTGTATAGTAAATGGTGGGACACATAAATAATAAGGATGTTATAAATGAATATGGTCTATTTTTATTGGACAGACGAAAAATGAAATACGCCTATTTATATTTACGGACCGATCTATATTTTTGTCCCTTATATGTTTATATAAAGAAATTACGCTTGATTTATATTTTACTTTGGAAATTTGGGTGATATGCACCTTTTCCTTCTCTATGGAATTTTATCCTCATTGTTGTTTAAGGATATAGTAGTCCTTTGATGATTTGAGTTATCTCGCGTGAAAAATACTAAAATGGAATCCATGGGGATGTAGCGTAGCATCTACGAGACTGAGATTTTCTCAAAATGACAAGAGCATTATCTTTGCTTCACTTTCTATACTATAGGAAGATTCCTTGCTGCATTCACTAATAAAGGAGCTCTGCTCTGTCTTTTTGCTTGTTTCTTTAATTACCATTGGATGCCTTAGCCAAAACTCTGTTTCCGAATCTAGACTTTGGCGTTTCCAACCCTAACCGACTCTTGCTTTGGGTGTATAGATTCCAATGCGACGTTTCGTTTGACCTCGTGTGGAAGATGATGAAACAAGCACTAAGTAGAGGTCTTGTTTGTCAACAAACATTAATATAGGAAGGAGAATTAGATCGAAGGAGGGTGATATTGTTTATAGCTATTTTGTCAAATTATGCGTTTAGAATGTATGAAAAAGGAAAGGTTCTTGATTTGGATCCACTAGTTAGTTCCACTAAAGAAAACATTAGATTATGAGCTGACAAGAACTAAACCAGTTGTCTTTCCTTTTCTCTCTCTTCTTGGCTTTTGTTTTATGCTATTTTCTGGAGGATTTTGTGGGATTTAAGTTGTGTATTAACTCGTTGATCTAGAATTTGACTGATTTAAGCAGGGTTTGGTGTTTTAGTAGGCAGGTTATGGCAACACCCAAAGAATCAGATTCTTGGTGGAGGAGATAGATGCCTATGGGCATCTTTTCTCTTTTCCTAGTTTGCAACCCAACAAACCTCTTCTCCGATGTGGTATGGGTTTGCAACCCAACAAACCTTTTGCCTCTATTCTCCGATTTGGTATGCATTTGCAACCCAACAATCCTCCCTTCAAACTAAGACCACATCAAGAACACAACCAACATGAACATGGGTCGTTACAGCCTAACCCACCTGGGCTCTGATACCATTTGTTAGGACTATCGATTGCATATAAGTTTGATATTGTTCGCTTTGGGTCAAACCCGCGCGGATTTGTTTTTTAGGTCACTCCCAAAAGCCTCAAACTAATTGGGGTTGACCACCACTTATACGCTGCTTCCAACTTCCCTCTGATATTATGTTATGGTATGGGTTTGTAACGCAACAAACTGAAGATGTCATTTCTTGTGTAGGTGTGGGGCTGCTGAAACTTCACGACGACATTCTGACTTGCGGGTATGAGGATGTGCAGATCATGTGGGAGATGCTGAAGAAGACGGAGACGGAGGTGATGTCGGACCACCGCAAGCGCAAGAGGAGGAACTTCTCTTGGAGAGCCGCGCCGTCGGTGTAGATGAATCAGAGTTAATAACAGAAAGCAAAGCAGGCAGCAGCTCTTGCAAATAATGATGGTATCATCGTCATCCCTTCTTCAGAAAAATGTGCATTTACTTCACATTCACTTTTGGAATGTAAGGCTATCCGCAATGGCGTCTAGCGCACCGCCTAGCCGAGCGCCGGCGCTAGGCGGTCAATTGCAACCGCCCAGCGGATTTCGGAATTAAAAACCGCTGAGCGCTCGGCGGTTTCACGGCGCTAGGCGGTGGGCTGGGCGATCCGCTCGGCGCTATTGCAGCGCTCCGGATCGCCGAGCGCATCGCCTAGCGGATTTTTTAATTTTTTTTTATTTAATGTTTTTTTTTATGAAACTCATTCTTGGTTGTTTCTCTTTTATAGAGACATCCGTGAATGTTTTATGTTCCACTTTCGATGTGGAACAAACTCATTCTTGGTTGTTTCTCTTTTATAGAGACATCCTTGAATGTTTTATGTTCCACTTTCGATGTGGGACAAACTCATTCTTGGTTGTTTCTCTTTTATAGAGACATCCTTGAATGTTTTATGTTGCACTTTCGATGTGGGACAAACTCATTCTTGGTTGTTTCTCTTTTATAGAGACATCCTTGAATGTTTTATGTTTCATTTTCGATGTGAGACAAACTCATTCTTGGTTGTTTCTCTTTTATAGGGACATCCTTGAATGTTTTGTATTCCACTTTCGATGTGGGACAAACTCATTAATGAAGATGTTGTAATGTTATTTTAATTTTAATTAATGTACTTTTTAAAATTTTTATATTATTATTGAATTTTCCCGTATGTGTGTGGTAAATTTAATTCCGTATTTTGTGTGATTGTTAATTATTTGTTTTATATAATTTTGAGTGATGTGGCTAGGCTATGACTAGGCTATGGCTGTGCTATTTGCTTGTTTTGATGATGTGGCAAGGAGAATTTTTAGTGTTGATGATGTGGCAGGAGGAGTTTGTGGCTAGACTATTGCTGGGTTATTACTATCGTGGATGGCCTAATAACTTCATTATTGCAGTGAAAGTCATTTGTAAATATGGCAATCCTACAAGGAATTTTCAGGGAAAAAATTCTCTCATAGTAAAAGATACTAGTTGGACTGTGGATCAAACGACTTCAAATACCATGTGGAAAATCAATAGCCATAATAATTTATCATAATTATTGGGGTGAGTAAAAAATTTAGCTCAAAATTTTCAAATGTTACTCTCTTTCTCACCTGCAAACATGGGCAATGGCAAAATCCAGTAGAGAGGCGCATTACCTTAAATTAGGGTTGACAATTTACGAAACGATACATTAAATATAATATTAATAGTTTAATTAATTTAAAACATACTCCCTCGATCCCATTAAATATGACACATTGTTTTTCGACATGTAATTTTATGTAGTGTTGTTTTGTGAATTAATGAATAAAGTTTTCCGAAAAAACTTGCTAGTGACTCTCTTTAACTTCTATTCGAACGGATTGAATATCTTTTATAAGGAATCGGAGGAATATGACACAATTTTTTTTCAGAAAAAGAGAATAAAGTAAGAGAGAAGAAAAAGTAGAAATGATGTTGTTTCCATTTTTAGAAATCTTTCATTTTAATAGGACAGTCAAAAAGAAAAAAATGTTTCATTTTTAATGGAACAAAGAAAGTATATATTTATTTAGATTTAAATTGTGATAAAATTTTAATCATGTTATATATAATGTTTTATTTGTGTAATACTTATCAAATATTATGGTGTATACCATCAACTTTCAATCCTGTAGTACCGGGTTCAGGTCGTTATCGTGTCGTGTCAACTTGAACTGTATTGTTTACAGTAAGTTGAAAATTTATGATACGACACGAAACTTGAACACCCACGAAGTTAATGAATTAAGTTTGGATCAAGCCATATTGCGTTCTGATCAGATGTGGTCTAATAAGTACCCAATGATATCATATTGAGTTGGATTAGCCCTTATCGGGTTGGTTTGATTTCGTGTTTAAATTTGGATTAGGCCATATTGCATTAGTTCGATATCGGGTTGACCCGATAACGACCCAACCTAATATTGAATCAACCCATACTATTTATCAATTGTACTACCTTAAATGATATCAATCAAGTTTCAAAAGAACAAGAACGAATATTCCATTGTTGGTAAATCTCAAACTTACCTCCAAATAATAAAATGATCCCCAACAAGGAAGTAACAATAAAAATAGCAGTATCTCTGTTATTGTTGGCAACCCAAAGTCTCAAATACACAGGGAAACTGGATCTATGATAAAGTATAATTTTACTTACCATTATGAATCAAGGTAAGCATTTACAATCCTACTCCAAATTAACTGTCAAATGAATAATTAACCTAAAATATAATGCCAAAAACACTTCATTACAGCAGACACTGGAAGCAAGTGGTTAAACTGTATTGTTAATATTAAGATCCCAACCAATATTTGATGGTACAAACACATGACTATTGCATCATGCAAGCAACCCCACCTCTGTTACCACTGAACTACACAAATTATTCCTGCAAAACTGTTCTCTCACTGTAAATTACAACAAAATTGAACTTAATTATACAACAGCCCCAGATTCTTGCATTCAGATTATCACAGTGGTTGCTAATGGTGGCTTCAAAGGCCATCAATTCACTCAACTATATATCAACCAACAAATGTGACCTCTCTGCTATTCATCAAATGCATGTGTACATATTTTCTCCAGCAACAACGGCCAGTCTTCCCCGAGTTTTCGAGGATTCAGCTCCATCGCAACCCTGAAGTCCTGTACCGAAATAGGGCATTCACTTCTTTTTTCTTGAAGTCCCGGTTTTAAACCGTTGATATGCTTCATATGTTTGTTGGTTTTGTTCTTCGTTGGCTCATGTCCTGACCTTGACCCTACAAGCTCGATGCACGACCGGATCAATCCTTTCAAGTATGCGTCTAAACCATGGTTCAGTATGTTGGCAGAATCAACGGACACCTCTTCGAGACCCTGTATCAGAGCAATTTGCCCCATTCGTTCCCTTAATGTTAGACTTTCCAACAAAGCACCGTTTTTATACGACCCAATACATCTACTGCTACTCGACAGAGGCAGAGCTCTGTGCGCCCTACCAACATTAACCGGACAAAACGGAACCCCAAGGGGGGCTCGAAGTGGACTTCTGGTGGAAGCCTCTTTCCCGTCTCTGACAACCAACTCGGTTTGGTCTTTGCTACATGAAGTAGCTGAAACGTCCAAAGATCTCCTAACAATGGACATTTTGGCAACATTTGGAGCCAAGATCTCATTTTCACTCACTGAATGCTGCAGTGGCCTCCCCATCTCAGCTGGATTCGAATCCCCGTTCTCCAACACCAAACTAGCCTTCCCATTAGGTCCAAGTGCACTACGACGATCACCAGTTTTCCGGTCACGGATACCTGTCCTGGCCTTCCGAGGCGAGAGAGGTAGCAGCAGCATATCACCACCTCCATTCGATAAACCGGGAGAACCAGAAGCCTGAGCTACATTGGCGTGGGACCCGTTTGGCAGGAAATCAGCAGCAGATGCATCCTTGCCGCCAAGTTGTGCTCCATCTCTCGAAATACCACCACCCTTCTGATTGGCTGGAGGTGGCGTCTTTGCACTACAAGCATTTCTCAGTATCGAACAGATGAACTGATTGTGAAGTGGAATATTCTCCCGGCTAATAATTCTAACACAAAGCTTATTGAACTCAACCTTACTCAGTTTCAAACTCAAGAACCTATGAAGGAAATAGAAATATTGCTTTGACCCCTCCGGCCCAAGTTTCTTCACTAACTGAGCTTTCAATTCAGCAAGATTGATCCGCGAATGGTGATGTGGCGGTTGCATCTCCGTAGTCTCACTCTCTCTACACTAAAACCCCATATAACTGAAAAACACACACTTTCACACAACCCTACAGCCCCTTCAATGAGTTAGGGTTTTTTGCTGGTACATCTCCAAAAAACCAAATTCGAAACATCCAATCACTCTAAAAACAACCCTAAAACTGTCAAAGCTGTGGATCATCTCCAACACTTCAACTTTACACACTACTGCAATTTGAGGGTTGACTGAGATCCCAAACTTCCAATTAAAAATGAGTCTCCCTCCAAAACCCCAAATTCAAGATAATTCTCAAATTCTGCAACACCAACCACAAAATTCAACCAGACTCCAGAATCCAGATACCTCCATGCAACTCTAACTAAACCACCAACAAATTCTACCTGTATTAAACAAATTCAACAATAACCAAAATGCCACTCCCTCAATGAAAGATTCAAGCTTGAATTCTGAACTTTAAGCTCAGATTTTACGCTAAAAATTCAATCTTGAAACCAAAGAAATTGAATCAACTAAGGGTAAGCATAAAAATCCAAACTTCCACAAAAAATTGAGTTCAGACCAGCAAGAAAACAAATGGGCTGACCTTAGTGAAGCTCCCCAAATTCAGATTCAACACAAAATATCAATCACTTCCAGCCTTAATTCACTTCAATCATTTTTCTGTTAAAACTACTAACTCTGAAACCCATGAAGCTCCTCTCAACATTGCTTCAATTTCTTGTTTCGCTTTCCCCAATTCACTCTCTTCAAATTTATTGCAGAATGATTCGGAATCAGAAAATTGAGAAGACCCCTTTTCTTTGTTTTCCTCTCTGATCGCTCTCTTCTTCGATACTCCCTTTCTCTCTCTCTTCACCTCTCATTCGATTTCTGTCTCTATGAAAAGTAAAATTGTTTTTTTGTGTAATTTTGTGGAGAGGTACAAACTTTGATGCACATGATACTACAGGTGGGTGTTGTACATTGCGCTGGAAATATTGTATTTCGATTTGGCTGGAGGGATAACAGTTTGGCATTATAAACTTCTTCTTTTAGAAGGTTTAGGTACCACGCGGATAGAGATGTGTAATATCTACGCGCCTTATCATTGGTTAGTTTTGAGTGACGAGCTTTTATATTATTGCGCCGAGAAGAGACTACTCTAAAATGCGGGTGGGAAATAATAACTCATTTCGGTTGTTATATTTTTACCTATTAACCATGGGTGTAAGCATTATAATTTTCACATAAAATTTGAGAGGGAAGAACAAAGTTCATTGTGTTCATTCACAATAGATTTGGTGCCAATTTTAAAAGAAAAATGAAAAAGAAATAACCCCATCTGAGACTGAATTTATTTATAAAATTAACGAATCTTGTGACTGAAACACAGTAGAGGATGTTGCATTTTAAATACGACGCCGATTGTGAATCTTAAAATCTTTGCCAAATAAAAAACGGGGATACGCTTATTTAAATAAATTGTCTATCTCTTCCCAAATATTTTTTTCTCACACGCTTGCCTGCGTATAACTTTCAGGTATGTATTTTTTTTCTTGTGAATGTATTTCTTTTAATTTATTTAAATATTTTTTTATTCCTAAAACTTTGTAGGATTTGTCGATTTCTCGACAATAATTGGAGTGGAGAAAATACCAATTCAAGTTGAAAATAATGTTACTCCACATACGGGGGTTATAAATTTTTTCATTTTCATCGATTAAATAATATTGAAATTTAATTACTTGAAAAGTCTGTTTTAAATTGTCAAGTTGCAAATAGTTATTTACCAAGATCTGATTATGAATCTGATGGGATACGAACTAAACAACTAAACAATAATTGCGAGCCCGATAGCAGTGACGGCCCATCAGCCCAAAACCCAAGAAAGAGTATCAGTTCGGCACAACCAAAGAGTTCGGTCACAGCCTATAGCTCGGTAGTATCAGTTCGGCACAACCAAAGAGTTCGGTCACAGCCTATAGCTCGGTAAAAGCCGACCAATCGAGCTCAACTCTCAGATCGGCAAAAGCTGATCGGCAAAGTTCAGCAGTTCGGTCTCAGTATTCGACCGAACAAGGAGATAGTGGACCCATGCAGGATCTCCACGACCTCCATTACACCCACGATCTATTTAGTGGTATTAAGCAGTTATCAACCCCACTACCAGGGCTGCAAACCACGATCTTAGTTCGAATGTATAAATAGAACTTAGATCAGATAGACCAGGGTTAAGCTCTCTAGATCCCGAATCTTATAGCAAATCAGTATTGTAATCTGTAAGCGAGACCAAGCAATACAAATTTGCCCTCTCTTCTTCCCGTGGACGTAGATTTACCTCAGTAAATCGAACCACGTAATTTTCCGTGTTGTGATCGTTTATTACTTGCATTTATTCCCATCAAAAATTCGCCACATCATCACTGGCGCCGTCTGTGGGAAACAGAGAACCAAAACTGTGATAAAAGCGAGTTTTTGATCCTTTTCCACCAAAAAATGCGTACCAGATCACATAATACCCATACTTCCGTCCGTGATGAACGTGAGGAAGCTAGTCCAGCCCGTAGGTCTGGAAAACAGCCTCGGGAGAAATCTGCCTCCAGTTCTCACGGTGAAAGAACAAACCACTCAAAAAGTCATCGCATCGAGCCTCCCCAGCAGCTCGCTTTGAATGAGGCTGTCAAGTTGTTCTTGGCTGAGAAGCAGGATGAGTTCTTAACATTCCTGCAAAAGAGCCAGAAGCCGGAGAAGAAAACGGCGGATTCTCCCTCCCCCTCCAGACATGAAAGTCACTACCGCAGTAGTGTCGTATCTTCCAGGAGAAAGAATCCTCACCACCGATATGTTCCTTCTCCTCCTTGTTACCGAAATCACAGGAGAACTCCATCTCCACCATACCGTAGAGATGTCGGATTCGCTATGTATGGAGCGCTGAAGACTCCATTTTCGGATGATATCACCAGAACTCCGTTGCCACAGAATTACCGAACTCCGTCAGTGACTTATGACGGGTTAGTGGATCCTCATGATTTCCTGGGACGCTATCAGTATAATATGGCGAACCAAGGTCTCAATGAGGTTCATATGTGTAAGCTGTTTCCCGAGCTGCTCATCGGGAACGCAAGAAGGTGGTTTGATAGCCTCCCTCAAGGCAGCATTCGATCTTACAGAGATCTAATGGATGCTTTTCATAGGAGGTTCTTCCAGAAAGCTGAAACCCGAATCACTTCGGCTCAGCTGCTTTCTATACGTCAAGGTCGCGATGAAAAGATTAGCGACTTCATGACAAGATTCCACAAGGAATGCCTACAAGTAGATGATCTCAATGATCTACTTGTCATTTCGGCATTCCAAAATGGAATTCTGCCAGGAGCTCTCTACAGAAAGCTCGTTGAATGCAGTCCGCAAACAGCTCAAGAGATGTGGGACATTGCGGACCAGTTTTCTCGTGCTGATGAGGCAGACCGTCGAAAACGGTCTTTAGACAGCTCTTCCAGAGGAGACAAGAGGAAGCCCGATCATAGCGATCAGGGACATCCTCGCCGAACTCCTTTTGAAAGAATTCAAAGGGCACCGGTACAAGACAGGTTGGGACCACGTCTCAATCTTGAGAAACCCCCCGCTCAGTTCGTACCATTGAACAAGTCGAGAGCGGAAATTTTCGAACTGCATTCTGATATGTTCGAAAAACCAAAGCAGATGACGAAATCGGCCACGCGCCGAAGTCAGGATAAATATTGCTCCTTCCATCAAGACCACGGTCACGATACCGAGGAGTGCCGAAATTTGGCAGCAGGTATTGATGTTCTTGTGAAAGCAGGGACGTTAAAAAAATACCAAAGCAAGCCGCCGAAAAAGAATAAGAAACAGAGAAGTGCGAACTGCGCACCTCAGGATCCTAAAAGGCAACAGGATCCCGAAGACGATGATGAGCCGCAATATGATGGAGTAATCCAGACTATTGACGCTCTCCCAGCCGGGAAGACTAAATCGTCTCTAAAATCAGAGCGCAGAGGCTTCAACCGAGAGGAGCCAACACATAAAAGGCTGAAGAAGGAGGAAGTGATTACATTTTCAGATGCAGATCCCGTCCCGGCCATTTCTCCTCATCAAGACGCTATTGTCATTCAAGCTGGAGTGGCAAACAAACTGATCCACAGAGTGTTTGTGGATACAGGAGCGTCGGTTAGCATTCTTTTTAAAGAATGTTTTGATAAATTGGAAGTGGATCCAGCTCGGCTCAGTCCGGCCCCACTTCCTCTGAAAAGTTTCGCCCAGGAGGACACCCGCCCTGAAGGTATTATCAGCCTTCCGATTACGGTAGGAAGAGCGCCTACTAGCTCCAGTACGATGATCGAGTTTTTTGTGGTAAAAGCTCGATCCCCGTATAACATTATACTGGGAAGAGACTGGCTCAACACAGTTCGGGCCATTTGCTCTACTTATCACCTCACAATCAAGATCCCCACTAAAGGAGGGATAGCAGTCATCCGAGGTGATCAAAAGAGAGCAAAAGAATGTCTGCAGATTGCGCTTAAAAGTGCCGAACAATCAGATCGGCACCATCAAGCATAGCAATCACAGCAGCCGGAGTCAGAGGCAGGCGAAATGAACGAAGTCACACCGGAGCCGAACTCGAGGAAAGTTCAGTTATACGAAGATGATCCATCCAGAACGGTCAAGATCGGTTTCGCGGGAACACCTCTACTCCGGGAAAAGACCATCCAGCTCCTCAAAGAGTACAAAGATGTCTTTGCGTGGTCTCCGTTGGACATGACTGGAGTGTCTCCCGAGGTAATTACACATCGGTTAAATATTGATCCTTCAGTCCGGCCTATAAAACAGAAGCAAAGACTCTTTGCGGCAAAAAGAAATCAAGTCATCCATGACGAAGTCCGCCAATTACTGAAAGCGGATGTATTATTTGAAGTAAAATATCCTTCTTGGGTGGCCAATCCTGTGATGATCAAGAAAAAAGAAGGAGGATGGCGGATGTGCATAGATTTTACGGATCTAAATAAGCACTGTCCTAAAGATTGCTACCCCCTTCCCAACATAGATAAAAAAGTAGAAGCTCTGATAGGCTTCGAAATTTTCTGTTTTCTTGATTTGTATAAAGGATACCACCAAGTTTTAATGGATGAGAATGATGCTTCAAAAACGGCTTTCATTACTGACTTCGGTATTTTTGCTTATAAAAAGATGCCATTTGGTTTAAAGAATGCCGGAGCCACATATCAAAGGATGGTAGATAAGCTATTTCGGCACCTGATCGGAAAAGAGGTTGAAGTATATGTTGACGACATAGTTGTTAAAAGCAGAAGCACTTCGGAGTACGAAAACAATCTCAAATCCACTCTCGACGTGCTCAAAAAAGCCAACCTCAAACTCAATCCCCAAAAATGTACCTTTTTGGTAGATTCGGGAAAATTTCTGGGTTGTTGGGTTTCAAAGGAAGGACTCAAGGCAAATCCCCTAAAGGTTCAAGTTGTTCAGAACATGGCAGTGCCGAAGTCCATACGTGATGTGCAAAGGCTAACTGGATGTCTAGCCGCACTGAATAGATTCCTTTCCCAAGCAGCCGAAAAGCAAATGCCGTTCTTCAATGTTTTGAAGAAGGCACCAAAGTTTGAGTGGGGAGCCGAACAGAAAAAGGCTTTTGACGAACTCAAAAGTTATTTAACCGAACTTCCTATTCTCTCTGCTCCAACAGATGCCGAAGTGATATTCTTATATTTAGCAGCATCAGATCAAACCATTAGCGCGGTGCTTGTGCGAGAAGAAGGCCTAAAGCAGCGTCCTATCTACTTTACAAGCCGAGCATTAAGAGGTCCCGAAACAAGGTATCAACCTCTGGAAAAAATTGCTCTGGCATTAGTAAATGCAGCAAGGAGACTGCGGCCATATTTCTATGCTCACAAAGTATGCGTCTTAACCGATCTTCCACTTCGGCAAGTTTTGACTAAGCCAGAAGCATCAGGCAGAATTGCCAAGTGGGCCATAGAGTTGGGAGAACATTCAATAGAATATCTACCTCGGAAAGCCATCAAGGGACAAGCCTTGGCAGATTTTCTTGTAGAGGCAAAGTTCGATCAGGCAATCCCTATTATTGCCGAACAGAAAAATCCTACCAATGACGAACTAACACAGCCCCAGAAACCCGAAGTAGAGCCGCCGGACTGTTGGATTGGATTCGTAGATGGAGCTTCGAATAAGACAGGAAGTGGAGCTGGTATTCTACTTATCGCTCCCGACGGACACGAAGTAACTTATTCACTTTGGTTCTTATTCCCAACCACTAATAACGAAGCCGAATACGAAGCCCTTCTTGCCGGACTTCAGTTAGCGCAACATCTACTTGTCAAATCTCTCAAAATTCATTGTGATTCACAAGTCATAGTGAATCACATGCTGGGTACAAGTGAAGCCCGTGGTGAAAGGATGAAAAAATACTTGGACAAAGCGCAAAGTATTAGCCGAAATTTCTCTTATTTTCGGATAATCCACATTCCCAGAGCGGGAAATAGCCGAGCAGATACTTTAAGTAAGTTGGCCTCATATCCGAGCTCAAAGGTGGAGGAATTACCGCACAGAAGCATTGATGAAGCTGAAGTACACTCAGTAACCAGTTCACCAAACTGGATGACGCCAATATTAAAGTATCTAGATCAAGGACAACTGCCCGAGGATAAGAGAGAAGCAAGGAAAATCACATGCCGAGCACGTCGGTATGAACTTCATGAAGGAGTCCTATATAGAAAGTCCTACCTTCAACCGTTATTGCGATGTGTAGGACCAGAAGAGACGGATTACATCCTTAGAGAAGTTCATGAAGGATCTTGCGGTAGCCACATCGGAGCTAGAGCATTAGCTAAAAAAGTTCTGAGATGGGGATATTATTGGCCAACTTTGGTACAAGAAGCAGTACAGCTAGTTAAGAAATGTACGAAATGCCAAATCCATGCAAATATCCCAAGGACGCCGCAGACTGATCTATGTGCTATGCAAAGCCCTTGGCCTTTTATGCAATGGGGCATAGACATAGTAGGACCACTACCACAAGCTCCCCGGCAAATGAAATTCTTGATCGTTGCCGTGGATTACTTCACAAAGTGGGTGGAGGCTGAACCATTAGCTACGATAACAAGCTCAAAGGCATTAGATTTTGTCTGGAAGAACATAGTTTGCCGATTTGGCATACCCCATATCCTCATTTCGGATAATGGGACTCAGTTTACTGACAAAACATTCAAGAATTGGTGCCAAGAGTTGAATATTCAACAGCGGTTCACTTCGGTCTCTCACCCACAAGCAAACGGACAAACGGAAGTAACAAACCGTATTTTGGTGAAAGGA
The DNA here is from genome assembly GCF_004379255.2 of Salvia splendens. Classification (NCBI taxonomy): domain Eukaryota; kingdom Viridiplantae; phylum Streptophyta; class Magnoliopsida; order Lamiales; family Lamiaceae; genus Salvia; species Salvia splendens. Next base: position 19,575,815 of record NC_056036.1, on the reverse strand, counting down.
TTAAAAGCTCGGTTAGAACAAGCCAAAGGACAATGGGTAGAAAATCTTCCTCAAGTCCTATGGTCTTACCGAACTACACCAAAAACCTCCAACGGTGAAACTCCGTACAGTCTAGTGTACGGCACTGAAGCCGTAATTCCGGTTGAGATCGGCATACCCAGCCCCCGAACCCTCAATTTCTCAACAGAACTGAATGATGACGGACTGAGAGCCGAACTAGATCTTGCCGAAGAAAGAAGAGAATTGGCCTGCATAAAAGCAGCCAAGTACAAGGAGCAAGTAGCCCGGTATTATAACCAAAGGGTGAAAAAGCTGCAGTTTCAAGTGGGAGATCTCGTATTGAGAAACAATGAAGTAAGCCGAGCAGAAAAGCTGGGCAAACTTGAACCCACATGGGAAGGTCCGTATCGGGTGTCAGAAGTCCTGGGAAAAGGGTCTTATAAATTAACCCATATGTCAGGAGAACAAGTACCCCGAACATGGCATATTTCCAACCTCAGGAAGTTCTATTTGTAAGAGACAAGGTCCGGTCAGTCTTGTGTCTAGTTCGGTCCTAGGGTTATGTGCTTTCATGTTTTTATTGTTCTTGTGTCTAGTTCGGTCCTAGGGTTATGTGCGTTTTGTCTCTTACAAATGTTACTGAGGTATATTGTTCCTTAAAGGCAGATCCCCTTTTTTTAGAGCATGTATTAAAGACAATTGTGAGTCCAAGCTTCTAAGGAAGATACAAGATTCCACAATTCAGCTTAAGAAACAAGCAATTCGTCTGAAACGAACTGCAATAAGCCGAAAGCCACTTCGGTTAACTAGGGAAAGTCCAATCCAAGCGATAAAACTCGCCAAATAAGGACACTAACTCAGTCCGGTCAAAGAAGAGTTTACTTCATAAGACCGAGGACGAGTACAGGGAAAGTCCAATCCAAGCGATAAAACTCGCCAAATAAGGACACTAACTAAGTCCGGTCAAAGAAGAGTTTACTTCATAAGACCGAGGACGAGTACAATAAATGAAATAAAAAATCGCTGAACTGTAAATACGCAGTGATAGAAGCGAAATGAAAAAATTTCATTTACTAAGTCTTGTTGGGCATACAATTCCGTTGCCCTACGAGAATGCGTTACACCATTACAAAGGACTATTCTACTGTCTACGATTGCTAAAGTTGAGCCACCTATCCGAAAAATCCTCATGATGCTGAGTTCGGGCGTTCCGAGCAGTTGACGAATAAGTAGGTGGACGAGATGCTCTGATCGACCTACCGCCTCTTCCCTGAGTCCGGGAAGTTCTAGCACCTCGGCGGCGAAGAGTCTCTTCACGAAGCATTTGCTGATCTTGCTCACTCATATTCACAACTCCTCTACGAACTTCAGGGCGTTCTTGTCTTGACGTTTCCGGTTGCTCCTGAGTCCATTGCTGATTTGGAGTAGAATTTTGAGTAAGTGGATTAGAGGTTTGAGTTGGAGTGTGAGCATCTGTTAGAGGGAAACGACTAAGGAATCTCTCGATTGAGGGACGCCGGGAAAGAATGATGTCGTACAGAGAAGCCAAGCGCCGCAATGATTTCACAACTTGTTGGCAAGCCGAGCTCTCCAGCACATTGTTCCTCCGGAGTACATGAAGCTCCTCCCACAGTTCATCAACTTGATTCTGAACTTCAGATATAGTCATTCCCCCGCGCCCGCAGATGAAATTTTCATATGCAGTCCTCTCAGCGATGACAGTATTCAGCTCGGCCTCCAGATCTTTCTTTATGGACTCTAAGTCCTTATTGTTGGACTCCAGCTCCACTAAACGAGCCAAGAGTTCATCATACTTCATCTGGTCATCTATAGCTTTTTTCTCAGCTTCATTTAAAGCCGAAGAGTATAGCCGCTTCCAGTGAAGTACCTCCAGCTCCTTAGAGTAAAGAATACGAAGCAGCTATGTCAGTTCGGCATTTCAGTTTACCGAGCAGGCAGTAAACCACAATAGGAGTAAAAGAGATTAAGAAAAGCTATAAAGAAGACACGAGTGTAGAAAGGAGAATTTTTTCATTCAAAGAAAAAATTTACACAAGGAGGGCTTCAAGGCCATTTTACAAATAGAAAGAAACTAAACTAAGAGAAGGGAGACGAAATCATACTCCGCCAGTTTCGTCTCCGGCTTCTTTCTCCTTGTCTACCTCGGTCTCAGCCTCGGCCTCCCTACTCCCTCCCTCCTGGTCGGCGCCCCCATCGCCGGTCTGCTGATCCTCCTGCTCGGTCTCCCGGCCGGCCTCATTTTCCTGCTCGCCCTCTTTGAAAATTGAAGCGGGTGAAACAGGCCCCAAGGAGGCAAAGATGGCCTCCATGTTCTCGTCACGGTCAGCACGGCAATTACGGACTCGTTCAGCAGAAAGCAGGACCGATGAAGACGCAAGCTCCTCAAGGAGCGGCAGACTCTGGAGGCGCGCTGCAATCTCTCGGCCATACAGCGGCAAAACGACTTCAGGTTCCTGCACAGCGTTATCGGTCATCAATTTCAGCAGATCGCCGATAAGGGCCGAAAATTGATTGCTCAAAAAGAGTTTCTCCGTGTAAACACGGAGAGCCTCCCCCTGAGCAACCACGGCAGCAGCCTCCCTCTGTTTCGACTGCTCTCTCTGGATGATGAGCTGGTTTTTGGCACGCTGGGCTTCATCCTGAGCCGAGATCCTAGCGGCCCTTGCCTCCTCAAAGTCTGCCCGAGCCTGTTCGGCCTGGTGACGAGCAGCATTCAAATTCCTCTGCATCTCATCATAATCGCTGGACGCTTTAGAGAGTTCAACTGTGACGAGCTTGCAGAGCATATTGTTCCTCTGAAAATGGAAAAAGGAAAAAAGTCAACAGAGGGGCCACAAAAAATATAGGAAAGAAGCAAAACCAGAAAATCAAGAAGGAAATTCACCTCCACAAAGTCCTTTGGCCATAAAAAGGGCTCAGAGATATGTTCCGAAGTGGCCGCAACCGCTCCGGATCCACAACCCCCCAGGACAATGTCTCTCTGTGGCGCTTTTGGGGGTTTCTGAGTCTTCGCCTTCCCCTTTGCCGAAGTCGATTCCGGTTTTTTTGGATCCGAAGACTGACTCGAAGAGGTCTTCTGCCTCTTCGGATTCTTCTCGGCATCAGACGCCGAGCTGGTGGCTCTCTGTTTCTCCGGCTCCTTGGATTCGGAGGATTTGCGACCTAGCCTGCTCAGCATGTTCACTGCCAAAAAGCGAGAAAACAAAGTTAGTTTTCGCCGCTAAAGCAGTAAAGCATAAAAAAGAAATCCTCACCCTCAGTCTCTTCGTCCGAAGACGAGGAATCGAACACGAAGTCACCCTTGACGAGCTCAGATTCCGAATACTGTTTCCTAATCATGGGAATCTTATTGAGCTCGCCCTCGAGCTCGTCCAACGGTTCTACCCGAGGATGAGGAATTACGGACTTCGGCCCTCTCCAGGAAAAGTCCGGAGCCGCTGTCCTATTGTAAAAAAAGAAACGATTTTGCCACTTCGGCCATTTGGTTTTACAGAATGCTCTGAAGGGCTGTAAAGGGATCAAGTAAAACCAGGATCCCTTTCTCTTAAACTGAAAGAAATTAAGGATTGCCCTCAGAGACAGATCCTTTTCTAGTCTACGCAGCTCGGCAGCAAAGGCCGATAAGTGCCTCCAAGAATTTGGAGTCACCTGACCTAAAGGAAGTTGAAAAAACTCAAGAAGCTCTACAAAGGCAGGGGGAAGAGGGAAACGAAGCCCGCATTCTAAGCAGGCTTCGTAAACGGTGGCATAACCCTCCGGCGGCGAGTTAGCCCTATGAATGTCGTCGGGAATCACCACTAACCCCCCAGGAAGAAAATATTTTCCGTGTAAGGATATCACAGTATCCTTACTCAAAATGCTGTGAAAATATTCTACCGTCTTCTCCCCGGACCTTTTCCGGCCAGAAGACCCCTTACCCCCCTTCCTACCACTACCTGATTCAGAAACAGATTCAGAAGAAGAAGACATGATTCTTACTCTTTGATGGTCGAAAGTCTCTGAAGAAATTCTTGAAGAAGCGGAAGAAAATTTTACGAAAAAGAGAGAGAATGCAGAAGAAATAATCGCAAAAGTGTTCCAATGATGAATAAAGGAAATATTTTTCAAATTCGTCGCACCGTTTCAAATCCCACTTTTTCTGGATTCTCTGGCCGGATTTGCTGTCACATTTAATGCAGACACGTGCAGAGCACGTCCCCTGACGTCAGCCTCCCCCTTACACTTATCCGAAATGCCGAAGTGATTCACTTCGCTTTTCGGGGGGGGGTGGTGATGGGATACGAACTAAACAACTAAACAATAATTGCGAGCCCGATAGCAGTGACGGCCCATCAGCCCAAAACCCAAGAAAGAGTATCAGTTCGGCACAACCAAAGAGTTCGGTCACAGCCTATAGCTCGGTAGTATCAGTTCGGCACAACCAAAGAGTTCGGTCACAGCCTATAGCTCGGTAAAAGCCGACCAATCGAGCTCAACTCTCAGATCGGCAAAAGCTGATCGGCAAAGTTCAGCAGTTCGGTCTCAGTATTCGACCGAACAAGGAGATAGTGGACCCATGCAGGATCTCCACGACCTCCATTACACCCACGATCTATTTAGTGGTATTAAGCAGTTATCAACCCCACTACCAGGGCTGCAAACCACGATCTTAGTTCGAATGTATAAATAGAACTTAGATCAGATAGACCAGGGTTAAGCTCTCTAGATCCCGAATCTTATAGCAAATCAGTATTGTAATCTGTAAGCGAGACCAAGCAATACAAATTTGCCCTCTCTTCTTCCCGTGGACGTAGATTTACCTCAGTAAATCGAACCACGTAATTTTCCGTGTTGTGATCGTTTATTACTTGCATTTATTCCCATCAAAAATTCGCCACATCATCAGAATCATTAAATGGTAAAATGAATAAACATTCGCAATTATAAGGGTTGTTCCTAAAGGCTTCGACAAATTCTTAATTGGAACGTACTCGTTAGTAGTTAGATACGTATGAACATATCTGAGAAAACCCCTGTATAGTTTCTTCAATTTCTCCATAAAGAGAAATATGACCAACAGTGGTTCTAATGTATAGAAAAAGAATTTATTTTTTGATACTTCTTACTATTAGATAGTGTCCATAAATCTCATAATAATTGCCTAAAGATTCATAGTGAACTTCGATGGGAGTTTCACTTGAAGAAATAAGGTATTGATCTAGTCTCCACTGAAGCCATAAAGGGCTATCTAAATTGGTTCAATGTATCAGTTTTGCTGGTTATTGAGTTTTGCCATATATTAAAAGGAACGAACCTGCTGATACTTTTTCCATCATGAGAAAAAGTGAGATAGGTTAGAAAAGTTAGAATTTTATGTTGAAATTGAAGTAGTATAAGTGAATTCCCATATATTATTATTATTGATGGTCCATCTGCATAAAAGTTTCTCCTTGTGTATCATCGGATATTTTTATGTTTAAGTGGCTTTCAACAAACTCTTACAATGAATTTGTGCTCAGACTCTAATTTCAGGCCTAGAATCGATATGGAATTTGATAGCTTAGATGATGCTTGGATATTCTGGGTTCAATATGGAGGGAAAGATAGATTTGGATTTCAGCTATTTTAACAAGAGCAAAAAAAACTGGTCAGTTACATAATACAAATATGTATTTTTTTGCTTATGAAAGTATTTCTTTTAATTCATTTAAATATTTTTATTCCTAAAGCTTTATGGGATGTGTCTATTTCTCGACAATAATTGGGGTGGAGAAAATAGCAATTCAAGTTGAAAATAATGTTACTGCACGGTCGAGGGTTATAAATTTTTTCATTTTCATCAAATAAATAATATTAAAATTTAGTTACTTGAAAAGTCTGTTTTAAATTGTCAAGTTGCAAATAGTTATTTATCAAGATCTGATTATGAATCATTAAATGGTAAAATGAATAAACATTCGCAATTATATAGGTTGTTCCTAAAGGCTTTGACAAATTCTTAATTGGAACTTACTCATTAGTAGTTAGATACCGTATGAACAGGCCTGAGAAAACCCCTGTATGGCTTCTTCAATTTCTCGATAAAGAGAAATATGACCAACAGTGGTTCGAATGTATAGCAAAAGAATTTATTTTTTGATACTTCTTACTATTAGATATTAATAGATAGTGTCCATAAATCTAATAATAATTGCCTAAGGATTCATAGTGAACTTCGATGTGAGTTTCTCTTGTAGAAATAAGGCGTTGATCTAGTCTCCAGTGAAGCCACAAAGGGCTATCTAAATTGATTCAATGTATCAGTTTTGCAATAACAAACCTGGAGATACATTTTCAATCATGAGGAAAAGTGAGACGGGTTAGAAAAGTTAGAATTTTATGTTGAAAAAAGTAGTATAAGTGAATTTCACATATATTATTTTTATTGATGGTCCATCTGCTTAAAAGTGTCTCCTTGCGTATCATCTGATATTTTTATGTTTAAGTGGCTTTCAACAAAGTCTTACGATGAATTTGTGCTCAGATTCTAACTTCAAGCCTAGAATCGATATGGAATTTCATAGCTTAGATGATGCTTGGATATTATGGGTTCAATCTGGAGGGAAAGATGAATTTGGATTTCAGCAACAATATTTTAACAAGAACAAAAAAACTGGTCAGATACATCATACAAATATGTTTGTTGTAAGGAAGATGTGCGCAAAGAAGACAAAAGGGATTCTTTGACGCTCAATCTTCGACTTGAGATTCGAACAAATTGCAAAGTAAGATTGTGGGTAACCTATGTGAATAGTATATACGAAGAAAATGAGTTTAATGAAGAGCATAATCATCCCTCCATCTTCCTGAGGCAGTACATGGGATTATTTTATGATAGTCGATGCTCTTAGACTTATGCAGATCGTGCGCTTAGATATTATGTCATGCAGATGAATTCAACTGGCCAGGAGGACACCTAGACCTAGCCTTGTCGTTGGGCACTTGTCTAGGCCTCTACCAAAACCTTAATCCACTTACTACTACTAGTCTAGGGGAGTAAGAATCGATCCCATGAAGATGGATGAGCCCAGGCCTATGTCTAGAGCGGGCTGGTCTGGGCCTAGGTTTTGATATGCATATGTGGGCCCAGCCCAGTCCGAGCCCATCTGGTAAGTGGGTCGGGCCAGGCCTGGGTCAAGTTCAAAGTTTTTAGAGTATGATTATATAACAAAAATAAATGGAATCGTAAAACATTCCTAATACACCAACAAGATATTGACATGTGGACATTTCTCTCACACTATTCTTCTCCTTTTTTTTTTCTTTCAGCACTATCAATGCAAGCTTTAATTTAAGGGCTTGATTGATTGTATAGAAAGGAAAATATAAGACATGAATGTAATAAGATTTTCTAGATTATTTGGATAGAGTTAGTAATCATAATCCATTGTTTGATTACCTTAATAGTAATCCTAGGTTTGACCAAAGGGTGTTTGATTGGCATGGTAGCTGACTTGGTTACCAATACATTTTTCCAAAAGTATCCTCAAAATAGCACAGCAGGAATCCAAAATTTCCCAAATTTTTCTCCATCCCATTTCTGCAATGTCTTTTTATTCTGAAAACACCCGTCAATTGAGAGAGGACTTCACTGGCTTCCATCTTGGGTAACAAATCAGGAGACGATCGAAGCAATTTCGCGCAAAATAAGGCATGGTTTCATTACACTTTCTTACTCGAAATGGCACTCTCTAAAATCCCAAACCTTAGTTGTATACAATGACTCTTTTCTCCTGTTATCACCTGTTTTGCGTTTGTAAAATCTGCGCAACAATCTATTTTGTGCTCACCATGTGTTTGTTAATTGGCGATTCTTTATAAATGCTTCTTTTTTCTATTTTGTTTTTGTAGAACATGGATGAATGATTGGAAATTTCTTACAATGTATTGTAGTGTATTATATACAGACTAAAGTTTCAAAATGGTCCTTAACATATTGCGTTTTTTGATTTTGGTCTAAAACATTATCTTTTGAATTATTCGGTCCCTCACATTTGAAATCGGATCACATTTGGTCCATTTTGGACGGTTCTGTCAAATTTTTGACGGTTTAATTACTGGGTCACAAATCCTTCACTAATTGGGAGAAACTGATCCGTCACAAATCCGTCACTAATCCGTCACGAGACTCATACTATCCCATAATCCAAAACAGTACGGCCCCGAAAAGAAGAGTGTGACCTGTCAACATAAATCTGCTGCTTCTACTTTTAAAACACAAACCTCCATTATACCTTGCTCCAAATTAGGTTCCATCGAAGAAGACGATGAAACTCAAACCTCTTCTTCTCATTTTACTATTCCTCGCATTAACTTCTTCCTCCTCTTCTGCTCCCCTTCCTAACGATGCAGCTGCATTGCTCCATTTCAAATCCAAAGCCGATTTGAGGAACCAATCGAATTTTTCGCCTAAATCTAGCTCCGCATTTTGCAAATGGAAAGGAGTCGAATGCTCAGATTCCAGAGCGGTTTGACTCATCGTCAAGGATGTACAACTAGGTGGCGTTTTCGCACCGAACTCGCTAAGTCAGCTCGCCGAGCTCCGACTCCTCAGCCTGTAGAACAACTCACTCACCGGTCCAATCCCCTATCTCTCCAGTCTGGTCAATCTCAAAGCGCTTTTTCTCAACCGGAACTACTTCTCCGGCGCAGTGCCTCCCTCCCTCTCCGCCCTCCACCACCTCAAAACCGTCGATCTCTCCTACAACATGCTCGCCGGCTCGATTCCGGCCCATCTCAACAGTCTGGATCGGCTCTGCTACCTCCGGCTCGATTTCAACCGGTTAAACGGCTCCGTCCCACCGCTGAACCAGTCCTCGCTCCAGATCTTCGACGTCTCTCACAACGACCTCACCGGGGTGATTCCGGTCACTCGGCTCTATCGCAGTTCAATTCTTCGTCGTTTTCGTTGAACTCCGGCCTATGCGGTGAGATCATCAACAAGGAATGCCGCTCCGATCGGCCATTTTCAGTTCTTCGGCGAATGCGACGCCTGCGCCGCAGCATTCGCATGTGGCAGCGCTCGGCCAGGCCGTGAAATTGGACGGCGCAGGCAGCGTGATGCGGATGCATAAGAGAGCGGATTAGTGGCGGATTAGTGGTGGATTAGTGACAGATTTTGTGACGTAGTAGTGACGGATCGGTTTATCCCAATTAGTGACAGATTTGTGGCCCGACAATTAAAACCGTCAAAAATTTGACGGAACCGTCCAAAATGGACCAAATGTGATCCGATTTCAAATGCGAGGGACCGAATAATTGAAAAGATAATGTTTTGGACCAAAATAAAAAAACACAATATGTTAAGAACCATTTTGGGACTTTAGTCTTATATATACGAGCATTGCTTAAATTTGCTATGTTTGTTGTTCCCTCAAGAAGAAACTTCGTATGGTTTTGGTTATAACTGTCATGGCATGAAAAACGAAGGTTAAGGGCTGCAGAGTTTGGTCATATGGCAGACTCGCAGCTACGTAGCAATGCTTACGAATGGGATCCAAGTGGTCAGGGTAAGTGCACTAGACATTAGTTACTTCAGCTATTTCTATTGGTGCATCTTATGAATGAAGGATTGTGAAGGAATTATCTGCTTATTGTGCAAGTAGCAGTGAGTTTGGTCATAGTAAAGCACTAAAAGGAGATAGGTCCAGGCGTTCTTGGTCAGACCGAGAGGAGGGTACGTTGTTTGCTGCACTTAAGGAATTGGTTGCAATTAGGTGGAAATCTGATAATGGCTTTAGAACAGGGTATTTACAACGACTGGAGGAATCAATGAAAAGGGAATTTCCAAAAACCGACATAAAGGCTCATCCCCATTGTAGGGATCAGATCACTCGGGATTCACTGATTACCGGGACCTCTTTTTGTATTACACTTTGGAGATGGTCAATCTCCAAAAACATTGACCAAGAATACAACTAGAAGATACAAACTATACAATCTAGCACTGCACTACAAGTTACAGAGAAAACCCTAGCTCTAGTCAAAACCCTTGACCGGGTCTGGACTCCGAGCTATCACTGCTGGAACTTGACCTGCACACTAAGTAGATTGATCAGTATAGAAAGAAATCAGATCCTAACAGATCTGAGACAAGAAAGTATAATGAAGCACAAGGCAGAAAACCGAGGAACTATGGCTAGGGTTCCACATGCAACTTCACTGGGCCAGGGAGTACCGCAAGACAAATCAGGCCCCAAATACCAGGGATCCACCGATTGCTACTTCGCTCTAGCTAACTTCACAAGAATCCGATCACAACACACCAAGAAGTCACAGATCTCTCAATCGCACATGAAACAACTCACAAATCTACACCGGGAGAACAGATCAGAACTAGAACCGTTCGATCACCACCAGATCCATTACATCAACACGGAAGTTGAAGGATCTCACTCAGGTCTCACTTAGAACAGAGATGAGTGGCCGGAGAAGATGGCCGGAGTCATTATCAGAAGAGAGATGGATAGAATTCTAGAGAGAAGGAGGAAAGAGCTCAAGAGTCAGAGAGAGAGAGTATAGAGAATAGAATGAGAGGCGGATAGAGAGAGGTGTGAGTTTAACCACTCACAACAAACACACCCTAGATCCAACAACCAATATTCATTATCGGAGTGAAGTGCCACGCGGCTGCAATCGGTTCACCCATGGTAAGTAGTAGGCCTCAATCAAATTGGGCCACACATTAGGATCCGGGCATAGAATTAATTCAGACCAATGATTTAATTCATCAAGCCCAACTCCAAATGGTCCATTTATCTCACACCCATATTTACTCTAAGTTCACCACTTGGAAGAAGAACTATTCCTCACTTTGTAGCATGCTCGACCGTAGCGGGGTAGGTTTCAATCTACACGATGACTACAAAATAGAGTGTGACGATGAGCATGATGGGGCTGGCAGCGGAAGCACAAATAAATCAGAGAATAAGATCTATTTAGCAGATTATTCAAACAAATTCTATTCGTGCAATTATCACATGTATCATGCTCATAACTTGAATTAAAACATGCTTTTGATTAATTGAAACCTAAAACATGCTTTTCTATGGAATATAAGTTATATCTTCTTGATTCTCCAAAGAATCGCAGATGGCTTGCTACTTCTCCACGTGACCATCTTCAATACTCGACCACATATCTTCTAATTGGTTCCGAAACCATATTCTGAAATCAGTGTGGGTTGATCTTATCAGAACACTAAGGCTTGAATAAAGAAGACAAAAGATTCTCATGCAGGATAGCTGAAGAAATCGTCCACTCCTTACAGAGGGGGGGGGGAGATGAAAATTTTACAGTGTAAAATAATAAATCTCTTATTTTGTCTCTCATTTATTCTCCTATTTATATTAAGTTCATATTGGGCTCAGTCAGGGATCTATGGAAGGTTTGGATGTGGCCTCCCCCAATAAAATTTTCTAATTAAATTGAACTCAAAATTTAATACAAGCTTATATTGGAATATCATTATCAGCCACTAAAGTAATAATTTTGCACTGCAATCCGAAATTACAAGTAATTCGGGTTTCCATTTTGTTTAAATGTTTATTTCCCGCACTTAAGATAGAAATGTCCATTAATTAATTATTGTCCGCCATAGGGGCAATTAATTAACTTCTTATTTATTCCAAGAGTGGACTTAGTATGAAACACTTATTTATTATTCATATAGTAATCAAACTCCAACTAGCTAGGTTCTGAATAATAAAACCTTGTTTCACGCTCCTCTTGAGACATTATCAAACGAGACTCACATCGCATGCGATTCAACATAATAGCAATCCTAGTACCGCTAGACATTAAACACCACTACCCAATATATCAGGATTATTGGTTTACGGAAAACCCGCACCACTTGATAAGTCAAAGTAGTGCATAATCAATATCGTATGCTCAATGCTAACATATGTAGATTAAGAAATAGTTATTTATCAAGATCTCGTCTTTCAGTAGATAGCATAAAGACATGTCTTGCTGTTAGATCCGTTTAGTGCTATACCACACCAATGTCATCTTATTTCAGTAAGGCTTAGAAATATGCGGATTGACATTGCAACCTTTCACGATACGTAGTCAAAGCCTATCTAGGTTGTGAAATCAATTTTTTCTTTGTTCAGAACTAACAGTGTTACCATAAAGTGGACGACGCCCAAAGACTTAGACATTGTTAACTTTCTTATACATTTAAACATGTAGTAAAACAATCATTAAATGTAAAACATAATAATATTATGGTATGGAATAGATGATGCCTAAGGCAAGCAGCTTCAAAACTTTCTTCAGAACTTCCTCCCTTATGTTTGGATTTAGCTTACGTTGCAGGTCCTGTAGGCCTTCGCTCCTTCTTCCAACCTGATGTGGTGCATGCAAAGATCCGGACTGATTCCTACTAGGTCTGAGAGAGTCCATCCTATTGCCTTCTTGTTCCTTCTGATTACCTCCAGCAGTGCCCTTTCTTGTTCCTCGGTCAAGTTGTTGTTCACTATTACTGGGAAAGTCTCATTTTCTTCCAGATAAGCATACTTGAGGCCTGGTGGGAGCATTTTCAGTTCCTTCTTGGGGGTACTTGTTTCCTGGGGCAAGGTATTTTTTTGTGTCGCATCTGTTATCATTCCCTTAGCAGACCTAGAAGAATTTTCCACGCTTGCCACTTGGGCTAATTCCCTTGACCTGGCTGACTCCGGATCTCTACAAAACTCTGAAATAGCTTCGGCTAACTCTTCATCCGATAATTCCTTTGTGTGCATTGCCTCACACCAACCAGCTACCTCTCTGTCAATGGAGTGACTTAACTCTGAATTATCAATCTGCTCCTGCATCAACTCGGTCTCAAGATATTCCTGGACCAGGGGGTTAATAACATCGATAGCATGCAAATTCTCTACATCTAATGGTTTCTTCATTGATTCATCTATGCTAAATGTATTTTCTTCCCACTATAGTCCAGTCATATTGTTCCATCAAAGACATCGATAATGGTCTTAGCGGTACGCAGAAAAGGTCGTCCTAAAAGCACCCCGCTAGACTCAGCAGATTCATTATCACTCATTTTAATAACATGGAAATCGGTCGGATACAGAAAATCATGCACTTTGACTATATCATTTTCCAAGACTCCCTCTGGACAAATGCACGACCTATCCGCCAATTGGATCACCACTTTTGTATCCACCATTCCTACTCCTACCAACGTTTTGTAAATAGAAAGCGGTAAAACATTTATCGATGCCCCTAAATCACACATAGCATGCTCAATTCTGACATCACCAATGGAAATGGGCTGGGTGAACATACCTGGGTCAGTGCATTTCGAAGGCATCCTTCTTTTCTGAATCATTGCTGACACGTTCTCGCCAATCAGGATCTTCCCACTGGGTCTTGTCTTTCCAGCTATGAACTCCTTGATGAATTTACTGAAGACCGGCAATTTCAAAGCCTGTAAGAACGATAAGTTGATCTCCAACTTTCCAAAGATATCCATAAAATCCACCGGTTCATCCTTCTTCTTCTTAGCCTCTCCTCGGTGCGGAAATGGTTTCAATTGTTTCCCTGCACTTGTAGATCCTCCAGCTAATTCATTCTCTACTTCTGGCTCTGGGTCTAGGAAAAATGGTTCAGCTTCACTAGGTAGCGGTTTCTCTAGATCACCTTCCCGAAGGTCATCTCTTCTTACGGGACTGTCCCCCTTCGAGTTTCTGAGTTCGGAAGCTGAATTCTTCCCTTCCTTGCCTTCCGTGAGGGTTGTCTCTTCATTCATCCTCATCACTGGTCCTTCATACCCTCGTACGCTTTTTTGGCCTCTATCAACTTCCCCAAGATCTCTCTCGCTTCACTTCCCTTTTTCTTCGTAAAATTTCCCCCGCTCGAGGAATTAATCAGATCCGTTGATTCAGGGTTCGCTCCCTCATAAAACAGGTAGTAAATCTCCGCCTCGATCATTATATGATTCGGGCAAGCATCTAACAATCCTTTGAATCGCGACCAATATTGACTCAGAGATTCGTCATATTCCTGCTTACATTCTACGATTTCCTTCTTAAGAGCATTTGTCTTGTTTGAAGGGAAAAAATAATCCAGAAACTCCAACTTGAAATCTCTCCATGTACAGATGGAATCCGGAGGTAGCCTCAGTAGCCATGTGTTAGCCTCTCCCTTCAGGGCAAATGGAATTGCACGTAGGCGATAATCCTCCTCTGTTGTGTCATTGGGCCTTTTCTGAATATTGCACAACTTGCTAAACTCATTTAAGAACTCGTATGGACACTCGTTCCTACGCCCGAAGAACGTTAGTAGAATGCTTAGCACATTTGTTTTAATATCGATGGCTCTCTGATGCGGATTCATAACTATAGCCTGGGCTGGCTCACCATCTAAATGGGCAGTGAGCGAACCGATCTCTGGATCCAGATCTACTACCTGTGCCATGTCTCTGACCAATACCTCATCTGTTTCTGTTTCTGAAGATGACTTGGGATCCTCTCTTCCTGACGAACTCCAATCCTTGTCACTTTCTAAACCAAACGAAAATGGATCTCCCGTAGATAATCTCGATCTGGTGGTGACCGTAGATGCTGTGTCCCTGACCTGCCAAGTAAACTGATCGTTTCTCCACCCAGATGCGTTATCCCAGTGTCCAAACCGTGAGCCGCTGCTCATAAACTGAAAATAAAGGAAAAAGAAAAATAAAAAATATGTACGCCAAAATCTTCTAAACACAAATGTAAACTACGCCATCCATCCCCTGCAACGGCGCCATTTGAAGCTCGCTCGAGAACTGTGTGTGCTTTTGTGCTAGGTCAAGCTTCGCAAACCCAGGGAATCCACTGGATCACAAGGTCTAGAAACTCAGAGGATCCTGGAAGTCTCGGTCGTCGAACACACAAATTCCACGTTCAAAACCCTCAACCCGCTATACTATGAATTAGTACAGGGAAGTAGGGATCGATCCCACGAAGATGGATGCGTAAGAAGGCATTTAAAAGACTTTGGAAATGTGATTGGCTGCTGCCACGCAATTTTGAGTTGAAGAAAGCTATTACTAGACTTAGGAATAAAATCTAACACTAGACCTAGGAAACAGAGAACAGCATGCAAACATCGGACATTCTCGTAACTTCAATATCTCAAACAAACTTCCTTGACCTAGTAAACGGCTACCTAAATTAGCTAGACAGAAAGTAAACATGTAGTGGGGACCATTTTCCAGAAACAGCAAAGTACGGATGAAAAGCTGCAAATAACAAACTATGAATTTAACTAACAACGACCTGCATCTCGTTACCTGATTCAAACACGAACATGGAGAAAACAGAGTAAATAGCTAGATTCAAACAGAATATAAAAATTCGGTCGTCGGAAACTGGCAGTTAATCGGAAACCAACAGATCTACTTCTACTGGACGAAGTAAACAGAACACAGAAATGAAACATCAAATTCCTGCTCAATCAACCAACTCTGCTTCAGATCCACACGTCGGACGCTTAATCCACTCCGGATCCAAGCAATCCGAACCCGACTACTACCAAAAACAACTCCATAAACTCCGATTCAACCAGTCTGCTCCGATCAACAACGATTCAACCACGATTCTACTCCAACTCAACAGATCAAGTGCGAAAAGCATCCATTCAAGTAAATAACTATATAAACTCATAAACAAGCATCATCCATACTCGAAATCAACATCATCATAACGGAAAATAGAAATTGCATAGAAAGATTCAACAATGTTTCAACAGCCAACAAAAACCGAGCATCGAACAGCGAAGACTCGGTGATATTCATAGCAGCAATGAAATGAAAGCAATAAATTGTTTCTTCCCCCTACGTGAGGACGGTGGTACACAACATCAAACTAAAAGTGAAACCCGAACCCCTTGCCAATTCCTAAAAACCCCATATGTGTAAAAGTGTGTGTACAAGTGAGCTGAGAGCCTCTCTCTCGAGATTTTTTTTCATGAATTGCATGTTCTCTCTTATATAGTTGCGGAGGTGATCTTCTAGAAGCCTTCGCATGAAATCTCTCTTCTGCCCTTCAGCTTAGCGATCTCCTCCGTCTGGCTATTTTTTCCTTCAAAATGCTCACTCTATTGCCAAATTTCCTTCGCCAGGCAATTGTCTTCCCTTCTTCCTTGGCCTGGAGATATCTTCTACACACCTGGCTTAAAAAATGTGTTAGACCCCGTAAATGCATGAATTTAACCCCATAACCGATGCATGAAATTAGCCTTATCAATGGCACATCTTCCCAAATACCAGCCGGTATGGGGACATTCCGATTGGCGTCTTAAAAGCTGTCCTATAAGTCCAAAGCGCGTCCTCCAGACAACGGCTTCAATCCTTTCTTGTAGGAATAACTGTTTTTTCTAGAATCACCTTGATCTCTCTGTTCGATACTTCGGCTTGGCCATTGGATTGCTGGTGGTAGGTGTGGACAGGCGGTGGTGGACTCCATACTTTCTCATTAAGGCTTTGATGGTTCTATTGACGAAATGAGTTCCCTGATCAGAGATAATGGCCCGTGGTACCCCATATCGGGTAAAGATGTTTGACTTTAAGAACTTCGCCACTTCCCTGGACTTACACGTCCTCGTCGCCTTTGCTTCTATCCACTTGGACACATAGTCCACTTCCATTAGGATATAGAGATTGCCTTCAGAGGATGGGAAGGGTCCCATGAAATCCATTCCCCACACATCGAATATCTCGCAAACAATTATGGGGACCTGAGGTATCTCGTCTCTTGTAGAAATCCCTCCCGTAAGCTGGCATCTTGGGCACCTCTTGCAGAACTCATAAGCGTCTCTATGGATGAATGGCCAGTAGAAACCGCTGTCAAGTACTTTCCTCACTGTTTTCTTTGGCCCGAAGTGACCACAACAGGCTAGTGTGTGGCAGTGGACCAACACGCACTCTTGCTCCCAATCTGGTATACAACGTCGGATGACTTGATCCGCCCCCATCTTCCATAGGTAAGGATCATCCCAATAGAAGTATCAGGAGTCGCTCTTGAGTTTTAGCTTCTGCGATCTTGTAATCTCACTACTTCTGGGCAACTCGCCCGTTACCAAATAATTGGTCATGTCAGCAAACCATGGCTCATGTTGCTTGTGTTGCCCCTTAGTTCCTTGGTCGGCTTGATCAACCTCTTCTGCTCAGTTGATCCACGGAAGTTCAGGTGTTGAATTGATCAGATATAGATGCTCCTCAGGGAAAGCGTCAGAGATGGCCTCCCCATTATCTTCTTGTAGAATTCGGCTCAAATGATCAGCCACTCTATTCTCGCTTCCCTTTTTATCAACTGCTTCCCAATCAAATTCCTGTAGAAGGAGGACCCATCTGATCAGACGAGGCTTTGACTCCTTTTTTGCCAGTAGGTACTTGATCGCCGCATGGTCAGTATACACAATAACCTTTGAGCCTAGCAGATAGGGCCTGAACTTCTCAAAGGCGTAGACCACCGATAGCATCTCCTTTTCGGTCGTGTCGTAATTCTTCTGTGCTTGATTTAGAGTTTTGGAAGTATAGAAGATAACGTAACTCTTTCCTTCAATCTTTTGACCTAATACTGCCCCTACTGCATAATCACTGGCGTCTCACATCACCTCAAAGGGGTGACTCTAGTCGGGGGCGCGTATAATTGAAGAGCTTATCAATCTGTCCTTCAGCAGCTTAAAAGCGTCCTTGCAGGCATCAGGAAATTCAAACTCCACATCATTTTGGAGTAGTCTTGTCAGGGGCTGGGCTGTCTTTGCGAAATCTTTGATAAATCTTCTATAAAACCCAGCATGTCCTAAAAAGGCTCTGATCTCCTTCTGGTTGGTGGGATACGGGAGTTTTGCAATGACCACTACCTTCGCTTGGTCGACCTCTATTCCCCTGCTCGACACTACATGGCCTAGGAAAATTCCTTCGGTAACCATAAAATGGCATATTTCAAAATTCAGAACCAAATCCTTCTGCCGACATCTTTCCAACACTCTGTTCAGGCTATACAGCCCTTGATCGAATGTGTCCCCATAGACGGTGAAGTCGTCCATGAAGATCTCTATGCAGTCTTCCAACAGATCAGAGAAGATGCTCATCATGCATCTTTGGAAAGTGCCCGGGGCATTGCAGAGGCCAAACGGCATCCTCCTATAGGCATAGGTGCCGAAAGGGCAGGTGAAAGTAGTCTTCTCTTGGTCTTCCCAGCTAACTTCTCAAGCATCTGATCAATGAAGGGCAATGAGAAGTGATCCTTCTTCGTGGCTGCGTTCAGCTTCCTGTAGTCAATGCACATTCTTCACCCAGTAACTGTCCTTGTCGGAATCAATTCGTTCTTCTCATTCTTTACTACTTGGATTCCCCCTTTCTTCGGCACCATGTGCACTAGGCTGACCCAGTTACTGTCCGGAATGGAGTAGATAATTCCTATCAAGACCAACTTGACAATTTCCTTAAGCACCTCTTCCCTCATGTTGGGGTTGAGCTTACGTTGTTGGTCACAGTGTGGTTTGGCTCCTTCTTCCAGTCGGATATGATGCATGCATAAGTCTGGGTTGATGCCCACCAGGTCTGTCAGCTTCCAACTGATAGCCTTCTGATTTCTTCTAAATACTTCCAGCAATTTGTCTTCCTGCCCCTGGGTGAACTGGCTGTAGATAATGACAGGCTTCGTTTCTTCCTCCCCCAAGTAGGCGTACTTTAGATGTGCTGGAAGGGGCTTTAATTCCTTCGCGGGCTTTGGCGTCTCAGCAGGCAGCGGATTTTCCTCTGCTTCTTTTCTCAGCTGTGCGCCTTGAGCCTTCCCGCTTGACCCAACTGGTCGCGGGCGCTCGCAAAAATCCATCATCGCTTTTGCGATGGCTTAATCATCTATTTCTCCGACTTTCATGGTTTCATACCACTCTGTAACTTCTCTCTCGACTTCTTCATCTGCAGCGGAGTCAGTAAACTGCCTCTGTAGGAATTCTTCCTCCAAATACTCCTGCACTAATGGCTCAGTCACATCTACTGAGTACACGTTCTCACTATCTGCGTGTTTCTTCATAGCTTCATCAATGTTGAACGTGAACCGCTCTCCATTGAAATCCAAGCTTATCACCCCATTATGGACGTCTATTATTGTGCTGGCCGTAGACAGGAACGGCCTTCCCAATAGGACTCCACTTGACTCCTTTGCGGCTGGCTCTGTCATCTTGATTACGAAAAAATCAGCTGGGTACAGAAAGTTATTCACCTTCACGATCACGTCTTCCGGAATTCCCTCCGGGTGAATACACGATCTGTCAGCCAACTGTATCATTATAACAGTATCGACGAGCTTGGCCTCTCCCAGCTTCTAATAAATAAAGTACGACAGAACATTGATAGACGCCCCCAAATCACACATAGCCTGCTCCACTTGAATATCTCCGATTGAAATCGAGAGCGTAAACATTCCCGGATCAGTGTTCTTTGAGGGAAGATCATTCCGCTGGATCACTGCCAGGTAGTCCTTAATGAATTTGCTGACCGGGGGCATCTTCAAGGCCGTCAAGGAAACCTTGACTTCCACATCTTTGAACATACTCGCCACGTCGAATGTGGCATCTCTCTTCCTGGTGACCATTCCTCTGTATGGATATGGCTTAACCTTCTCAGCTTCTGCTTCTTGTCTTTCTTCTGAGGATTCACCTCCTACTTTCTCTTTGCCTTTTTATCTCCCTTCGCTAGATCCGCTCCACTGGATTCACCTTTTTCTTCACGGCTCGGTCCAGACACAGAAGCTGGAGACATCCCAGGTAGGCTGGGGCTCTGGTAAACCTTCCCTGACCTTAGGGAGACTTCGCTAATGTTCTCACGAATAGGTGGCTGCACAGTGGCAGGGATCTTTCCTTCGTTGCCTCTCAGCTCTCCCAGCGACATCGCAACTTGAGATAGTTGCTTCATAAGCATATCCAACGCTGCCCTTTGCTCCTTCTGAGACTCCTGAATTTCCCGCATCCCATCATTGGGAAGGTGTAGAACTATCATATCTCCTTGACCTTCGTTGGGGTGCCGATTATATCTTTGATTTGAGGGCCCCCCACCGTGGTTGGGCTGTGGGTAGTCGGACTGCCTAGAGTGCTCTTGCTGGTACTGTGGCTGGTTGTGTTGTTGGTTGCCTCTTTGATGTTGCGGGACATAACTCACCATCTGGTTGTTCGGTTGCCTTCCTTGGTTGCTTGACTGGGGGCCTTGATGTCTGTACCCCTAGTTCCCTTCATTCTGTCTACTTGTCCAGTTGGGTTATCCTCCACTGGACCAGTTCCCTTGAGGTCCACTTGACCAACTCCCCTGACCTCCCTGCATTCGGTTCCCTCCATTGTTTGATCTTTCTTGGTTTCGAGCGGGCAAGTTGGGCTGCCCTTCAGAGGGTTGTATCTGCTGTGTCAATGGTTGAGGATGATGGCTTTGATTCTGATAAGTCCACCTAAAATTGGGGTGGTCTCTCCACGGGGCGTCCCTTTGCTTCCCCTGGATCCAGTTGCCACTCGCGTTCCAGTGGCCTACGGCGTTCGCCTGGGGTTGCGGCTCCGCCTCAGGGAGAAACTCGCAATAATAGTAGTCGTGCTCCTCTGGCGGTGGCGGTGGTGGCACATATTGCTTCTCCTTCGGTGTAGGTGGTGGAGGTGCTCTGGATTTCTCTACTGCCTCCAACAGCTTCTTCTCCATTTGCTCGAATCGAGCCTCCAACTTCTCATCACTGCGCGCCTCTGCTGTGCGCACGGCACCTCTTCTGTACTGGCCACGGGATGTCTCATACGACCGCTTAGCTTCGATTAGCCTCTCCAGGATACTCTTTGCTTGGCTGAACGGGGTTTTTGAAAAATCCCCTTGAGCTGCTAGGTTGAGATCGTTCTTGCTATCCACTGTGAGTCCGCCGTAGATTGTTGAGTAGATCTCCCTCTCTCCCATCTTGTGGTTGGGGCATGCTTGGAGCAGCCCTTGGAATCTATCCCAATACTGGCCGAGGGATTCATCATACTCCTGTCTGGCCTCTGTATTCTCCCATTTAAGGGCACTCGTCTTCGATGCTGGGAAGAAGCGATCTAAGAATATCATACGGAACTCGGCCCAGGTCCTGATCGATCCTTCTGGCAACCTTGACAGCCAGCCTCCCGCATCGTCCTTCAAGACGAAGGGAATAGCCTTGAGCCTGTAATCTTCTGAAGTGGATCCAGCTGGCACGGGCTGAATATCACAGTACCTGCAAAATTATTCTAGAAAGGCGTAAGGACACTCCTTCGAGAAGCCATAGAAATTGGAAAAAATGGCCAGTACTCCTGATTTGATTGCGATGGTCCGCGTCCCAAGAGTAACAACAATGGCATGGGTGGGCTCCTTCTCGTCATGAGCGTGCAGAGAGCCAATTCCTGAGTCATTGTCGACTAGGGCCATTTTTGCTTCTGCTTGTTCAAGTGGTGGTGGCTGGGGTGGCGCGTTCTGTTCTCCCTCTTCTTCGCTGGTCAGTTGATCAGCGGCTGTTGCTGCTGCTAGTGCGGCTCTGTATCGCGTGGTAACAACACCGGCTTCCTGGACTCTCCAATGAGCGTTAGTGTCTCTGTATATATGAGGATGATTCCAGTGTCCACCGCGTTGGTACCTTCTCATGAACAGAAAGAAAAACAAAATGAGAAAAGAAAGAAAAATAAAACTATTTACACCTATGCAATACACACAAATATAAAATAACACCATGTTTCCCTGGCAACGACGCCATTTTTGGTGGGACGCGCGCGAAATTGTTTCGGATTTGATCAAGTTATATAGAAGATAACCGACCGGATGGATCAGTTAGCAAATGTCGTTGCTACTTAATCAAGGTGTTCTTGCTCTCGCTCACCACCAATGTAATTTGTAACTCTAAAACTCGCACAACTTTAACAGTAAAGCGGCAAGAACGGGGTCGATCCCACAAAGAAACTGGTGTATCGAGTGTGTGAGTAGTGAACAGGGTTCGGCTGCTGCCACACTTTAGTTTGGGAGTTTCTAAGCTACTTAATTTACGCTAGGCAAAATGTACACTATCTACTTGATCAAGCTACTCATTATGCTAACACAATTTAATGGATCAAGTAAGCGACAGGCGAAAATAAGATCTTAACTACCTAGGCATGCTACGAAAAACACAAACACTTTGCCATTCAACATAATAAAGATTCGGACAATTGATCGAAGACTTGAAAGCGAAACTAAACTGGAAAAGTAAACAAGATGACGAAAACAAAACAACTTCGACTTTTATACCCAAAGCTCATAATAGTGCTGTGAACATGCGGAATATATAAGATCGTTTCTTTAACTATGAATTAAACTAAGCTATGAACTTCGGAAAATAAGAAAGTAGTAAAGCCGAGAAGTTCTCGGTCGGAAACTTCGAGAAGACGCCGAACAGATATTGAGTATTCTGTCACGCTCGCTTTCTGTCGCTCTCTCTCTAATTGAACCTTTCTCTAACTAAGCTAACTTTGGAACTGGAAACTAAACTCAACTTAGAACAGAAAAAAAAGAAAATAAAAGAAACTAAAATGAAGATGCTGAAAAAGAAGATTATTCATTTTGGTGGCACATCCTCTATTTATAAGTTCGCCGCAATGACCTCCAGCTGGATAACGATATCTGAAGAGGATATTCGCTCACGCTATGATCGAGCGTCTCATCGATTGATACGTGCCTTCCTTCTAGAATGACGTAGTTCCTCAATAACAGAATGATGACTCAGCTCCGTTCTTGCGTCTTGTATTTCAGCACGTGTCCCCTTCTAGAACGTCATCCTTGATAACAAAATGATGATCATCATCCAGCTTATTAGCCTCATATGTCCTTCTTCCAGAACGCAGTAGTCCCTGCCTAACTGCTTGATCACCCCCTTTGATCATTCCCCCCGATTTTTGGCCTTTTTCGCCTTTTGTACCAACTTGATCAGCTTGGCCTTGTTGCCTTAGTCAAGCGGCATTCCTGCATAATTAACACTTGCTTTGCATGATAAACTGATCAAGTAGCATACATTTTACCCCTAAACCGATGCATGAAATAGGCCTTATCAGACTTTAAGAGTCTATATAGTCCATCTTGAGGGGGCCTATTAATGATGCTATCTCATCACCTTCATCATACAGCTGCAGCCATCTTCATCATCATCCTCACGCAGCTGCAATCAACCATGCAGCCTCATACAAACGACCATGCACCTCACCTACACTCGAGCTCTGCTATGGAATGAGAAGAGAAGTTGGAAGTTAGTTAGTTTGTGACAACTGGAAGTTAGTTAGTTAGTTAGTAAGTGTGTTTGTTAACTATGCACCGAATATATAAGGTGTGTTGTACACTTTTGAATTCATTAAATAAAAGTTTTCAATATTCTCTCAAATATCGTTTCTCTCTTTCTCTGCATTCATGAAGTTAATCTTCATGAGTTTGTTAGACTGCTCAGTGGCGGCAGCCAACGAACAGCAGCGGCTGAACAGCGAGCTGAACCAGTGAGAGCAGCGGCGATGGCTGCTCGGAACAACGATAACAGCGACGGTGATGGCTGCTCGGTACAGCTGTTGGGTCGTGACAGAGGGCGGACACTCGGCGGCGAATTGAGGTCGGAGTCGGCGTGAGAAGAAGTAGGCGACAGGTTAGGGATTTCTCCAAATTGGGGGATTTCTCTTTTGTGAAGAAGGGGGACAGAGAAGTTGGGCGGATGGGGGGATGAGGACCGACTCCTCAATTTCTTTTGAAATGGAGTTTTGAATTTGGGCCTTCTGAATAAATTGGAGAAATAAGGTGGGCTAAGTGAATAATTATCTTGGGCCAAATTAATTGAATCTTGGGCCGATAATTTAATCGTGGGATTTATTTATTTAATTTTTTAATAATTTGAAGGATAATCATTTATCCCAAGTTTCGAAATAAATATAATTGCGAAGGGAAAATGGTTGCGATAATTTTAATTATGCGCTTGTATAGTTTTGGAAATTTAATTTCGACATCGTGGAGGAAATACGAGGAGCCAACAGAGGAATTTTTGGCTTGAGCGGCCCACCGGTGTGGCACGCGACACCTTGGGCGGCCACCGAATAATCGAAAATATGCAAAAATCGAGAAATGAGATAAAAAGACCTTAATTAGGGTGCATGTATTCTAATTATTAGTTTTTCTCATGCTCATTGTTGTGTTACTACCTTGTTGTGTAAATGGAATTGTTCTGTGGGACTCTAAATTTTGGAAAGAGGAAATACTCAAGTGTGATACTGTTTTAAGCGAACGAGGTGGGCTTTCTTTTAAAGTATATTTTGGGCTTTGTTCCCAACGATGATAAATACTTTGACGTGAAATGAATGATTGTCATGCCGTGTTTTGGATGTTGTGGAATACCTATTTGCTTTGACTGTGTGTCGGATGCCTGGCTTTGCCAGAGGTTTAATCGAATTCGGGTTTAAGTGTGGGCCACAAACCCCGCTTAGACTAGTGATCACCATGTGGGAACCGTGAGCCATTTGTCGCGCATTTGGCCGGTCCAGTGACCATTGTGGAATGTGGCCACATTCTCGGTACACGAGGATTTCCTTCAGATAGGGTATGGATGATGGAAAAATGTTTGCAAACGACTTTGATGAAAATGAAAATATTTTGTGTACTTGGGTCTTATGAAAGCTAAACCCCAAGATCACTCGATTGGGCTTGACAATTATTTTTATGCAAAATATTTTTGGCAACTGTCCACTGAGTATCTTTTCAAGTACTCAGCCCTGCATATGTTTTCCCTATGTGCAGGATGAGCAATGACGAGTCATGGTGGGTGTTGAGTGGAGCCTCTGAGGTCTACTTGATACCTGTACAGAATGGGTCGTGTCTTCATACATGACGTCATTCTTTTACTCTTGATTGCTTCTACTGAACTATTTATCTTTTTTGAATAATGCGTTGCGCACCGAGATACATTAAACTCGATCACTCTGATACATCTTTTTGATGATTAAATAAATTACTATTCGGTCTATTGCTGTTCAAGTGTGATATTGCTTCATTCCCCCTTTCTTCCCCGCTTCTTATATCCCACCCCAGTCGCGATAAACCGTTATCTCTATCCTTAGAAAGGGCGGGCGTGACATCCTCATCCACCTTCACACCTTCCCTACCCACAACAACACAAAGGAACACAACTTCATCAACACAAAAAGTGCATTTAGGCAATTTAGCATATAAAGCATGTGTTCTCAACACCTCAAGCATACCCCTAAGATGACTAGTATGTTCTTCAACACTTTTACTATAGATTAAGATAGCATCAAAGTACACCACATCAAATTTTCCAATAAAAGGCCGTAGAACATGATTTATCAAACGCATGAAAGTAGAAGGGGCATTGGTTAATCCAAAAGGCATCACAAGCCATTCATACAAGCCAAATTTGGTTTTAAAAGCGGTTTTCCACACATCCCCTTCTTTCATCCTAATTTGGTAGTATCCACTACCAAGTCAATCTTAGAAAAACAAGTAGAGCCACATAGATCTTCTAGCATGTCATCCAACTTAGGTATGAGGTGCTTATACTTAATAGTGATCTTATTGATAGCTCTACAATCTACACACATTCTCCAACTACCATCCTTCTTTGGCACCAAAATAACGGGAACGGTACAAGGGGAGAGAGATTCTCGAATCAAACCTTTGGCAAGGAGTCCCACGACTTTCCTTTGTAGCTCTTGGGTCTCCATTGGGTTTGCCTTGTAAGCCACCCGGTTGGGAAGAGATGAACCCGATACAAAGTTAATTTGGTGCTCAATTCCCCTCATGGGTGGGAGCTCATTGGGTAGCTCGTCCGGGAAGACATCTTAGAAATCCTGCAAAACATTCTCAATCTCCATAGGACAAGGATTAGAGTTAGCATGCACACATAAGTCATCCCGGACCATAAGAAATATGGTTGCACGGCAATTTAGAGCCCACCCAAGGTCGGAGGACCTAGCTAACAAGCAACCTTTTCCCTCCCTTGCTTGTGATTTTTCACGTTTGGGTGCCTTAGTTTTATTCTCACCACCCTCACTCTCACATGGCTTTTTCATCTCACCCTCACTCACTAGCCTTTTCTCTCTATCCCTTTCCCTTTGTAGGTGTTGGTGATCTTTAAACACATCCTTGGGCAAAAGAGGCTTCAACCTAATTTTTAAGCCATTGAGCATGTAAAAATACTCATTAGTGAACCCATTTTTGTAGACCTTCCTATCAAATTCCCATGCCATACCCAACAAGACGTGGCAAGCCGTCATGGGTATCACATCACACAACACTTTATCTTCTAACACCCCATTTTTCAAGGGTACTGGGCTTTGAGTAGTCACTTTCAACTCCCCGGCTTCCCCCAACCATTGAAGTTTATAAGGCCTAGGATGTTTGATGGTCTCCAACCCCAACTTGGCCACCACTTGCTAACCCACAACATTAGCACAACTCCCACCATCAATGATTACCAAACAAGTTTTGTCATTCACCTTACAATTCATGTGAAAGATATTGCACCTTTGTTCCTTATGCTCCTCAAGCTCTTGTTGGGCATGAAGCATCCTAAGTACTACTAATGTTTTCACCTCCTCATTCTCCTCCTCTCCACTAGAATAAGCCATGCGCGGATCCACACACTCCTCATTTCCCTCTACTTCACAATCTCCCCCATCCTCACTATATACTCCCCCATCTTGCCCAATCACCATTACCCTTTGGTTAGGGCACTCACGCGCATAGTGTCTATACCCCTTACATTTGAAGCGTTGTTACTTTTTGTCCTCCACGGGTTGAATGGCTTTGTTATCTTGGGGCCCCGGTAAGGCCTTGTAAGGAGTCTTCCCTTGAATAGGAGAAGAGCCCTCTAGTTTCTTGGGCGGAGTACTCCACTTGCTCGTCCCCGTGCCTCGCCCGGGTTGGTTAGAGGTCAATTTGGCTTTGCTAAGGGCCAACTCCTTTCCTTGTCTTTCAAAGGTCTCGGCGAACCCCAATACTTCACTCAAGTTGATCCCCCCTAAGGCTTCTACTTATACCTTATGCTTCAAATGAATGTTGAAACCATGTATAAACCGGTCTTGAGTGGCTGCCTCCGACTCTTCTATCCCCACCTTGCTCATCAAGGATAGCAAATCATAATAATAATCCATTACACTCTTCGTTCCTTGCCTCAAATATTGGAGTTCTCCCCGGAGCTTAAGGTAGTAGGATTTCGGGACAAAGGTAGCCCTCAAAAGTTCACACAACTCCTCCCAAGAGTTCACTTCCCCCGCTCCTCTCATTCTTCTCCTTTGCAACATATCACTCCACCACATGTTGGCATTCCCGCGGAACTCGGCAATAGCTAACTTCACCTTGTCAAACTTAAAAAAATTGTGGAGTGCAAAGATCTTGCTCACTTGAGATTCCCACTCCAAGTAGGAGTCCGGGTCAAACTTGCCATGAAACTCGGGGAAAGTGTACTTGATGGCCTTAGAAGGGTCATTAAACCTCGGTCTCGGATCTCTCCCAAATTGTTCACCCCTCCTACGCCAATCGTTCCCCCCATTGTTCTCCTATGGTGATTCCCTCCCCTAAAATATTTAAATCCCCATAGTGTGCATTGAAACTTGCATCCACCCGGGCTTGGACCTCCTTGAGCTCGCCCTTGAGTCCCGTGAACTCGCCCTTGAGTTTCGCCATCATCTTCACTATTGTGTCCATGTAGTCACTCCTGGGCATGACATCACTCGAGCTCCCCCCTTATCACCTCCATCCTCATGGATGTGCCCCATCTTGTTGGACCGGGTACGAGGAGGCATAGAATAAGTACCTGAAAGATCTCAGGTTTGCGTAGGTGTCGCTCAAGCAAGGATCTATCCTACTGATCAGTATAAGAATCCCCGCTAGCCTAGAACCTGCTTTCAAAGAATCCTCAACCCTCTTCTACTGGGTAGTATAGTGAAGGTAGGGGTCGAATCCCACAGAGATGGTGCGCTAAAACTATTGCGGTGATATTCTGGAGGGTTTGGTTAGCTACCACGCTCGGGTTGAGTCTCTACCTAGGCAAGAATTTAAAAGTAGTATCCTACTGACTAGAATGGGGGAGAAGTGTAGAGGTGCAGCTGTGTACGTGGAAATGGGTAATCATGGTGTAACAGAAAATATTCGAGAAGTACTGGGTTTCTATTTTGGGCCAAACGGAATATCCAAAGGTAGTGGGAATTGTGTGACTAGGCTGACAGATCTGCAGAGTACAAACTAAAAGTGAAGGACAAAAGGCAAAAAACATCTAAAAAGTAAAAGTGGTCCCCAACTATTGACATGGACATCATCTTCTTCAACACACTTGATCAAAATTAAATGACAACTCCAGATTCGCCACGTAAAACACAAAATAACAACTCAAGAACACAGATCTACAAATAAAAATTCCAAATCTGAAATCAAACACCAACATTGTAACTCCGCATACCGGTCAACATGAAAACAAATCGAAACTCAAACTAGACTTTGCATGCAACGATTTACTTCACAATCAAACAGTTCCCGATTGTACTAACTCAGAGAAAATTACGACGAAAACAGCAACAACCGATTTAACACTTAAAACAACCAGAAACTCTAGGTCTAAGCTAACTAGGCAGAAGGAAAAGAGATCAGCGAGGTAAACTGAACAGAAAACAATTTCATAGCATAAAACAAGTTCGGATCTGCAAACAAAGTAGTTCTAAGCCGTGAAAATCAAAAGCAACACAGATCCATCGTGAAGAAAAACAAGAAATTTAAACTACGAAAGCGAAATAAAAGTGTTTGCCACTCCGGGCGATGGAACTCCTAAACTATGATCTTGCTGGCTGGAACGAGGATGACTGGAACTCCGGGAGCTTCTGGAACTCAGGTAATCATGGTTGTGTTGAGGAATGAGAAACTGGACTGGGCTGAAGAACTGAACTACCGTGAGAAATCTACCTAAAAGTGATGATGGTGAAAATAGATATCCCTTTTTCTTTCCAAGTGGGTTCCTTTTATAGGGAGGCTTACCCTTGATTTTAGGGTAAATCCTTATTGCAAGATGACTCCTTTGCCCTTAATTGTGGGTAATCAGCCTTAGCTATCCGTCTTCTCCATCTCGAACCGTTTTAGCATGTATACTGATCAGGATAGCAACATCCTGACACCCTTTTCACTTGAGTTATTCCGAAGCTTCCCTACTGGTTAGAACACTCAACCTGCACGCTTAAGCAACTTGTTTTGCAGATAAAGTTCAAATATGCACATCATACTGACCAGTAACCAAGGCATAGAATACGACTTATCAGTACCTACAAATAAAACACACACTAGGAACTAGTCCTATAGGTTTTTAATAAAGGAAAAGAGAATTTAAGAAGATTAACTCAACCACAATGTCCCAACCCTCCCCACACACACAAAACACTCCCCAATATCTCTCGACAAAGGCTTAGAATATCGTGAGAGGTGGGTTCACTCACACTCGCAAGCTCCAACTCCTAACTATAGATGCGTCTGTATGATCAATCAAGGTATACCTCTCAACCTTGTGAAGCAAGTAGTGTAGTTATTCAAAAACAAACATACTTAGCAAGTTGAAGATAAGGTTCAAGACTTAGAGCAACACACACAAGCCATATATGAGAGCTGAAAATGTAATAAGCATGGACTGATTTTGGGAAATTTTTTATATATAGCTACCCAACTCCAAAGTGAATAAAATTTTGTGGAGAGACTCAATATCAAGTTTTTTTAAGGTTAAAGTAAGCCCCAACATTCAGATTTTGTAATAGTGTATGATTTTGTCCTTTTCCCCCAGCTATGCAAAAACAGGGTATATGTATTTAATTGATCATAACTATAGGCAAACGTGGGTTTGTTTGGATAAATATTTGTGGGTAATTAGCTAACATATCAAAGGTTCCTCATGCCAAAATTCAGCCCAATCCAACAACCATAGATCCCTCTACTCATCATTCACATATAGGCCAAAAACAAAGGAAACACACAAAGGCTAAAGAAAAGAACAAAAAATCAAAGACACAATTGATCTCAAACACCTAGTGGGTACTAGGCTCTAGATACCAAATGATATAGATACATATTGATTGTGATCCATTAACCCAAGATTTATACCCTTTGATGATGTTTGATCTTCAATTGCAACACAAAAACACAAAAACAATAAAGGATAGGGTGGATCTAGCCTTCAAAAACTAGACCCAAAAGGAAATTGATGTAGAAAACACTCTAAGCAATCTTCAACATGCTAGATTCAACTATTTGCTCCACTACTCAAAGGAATTCACAAGACCTTTGATGCATACCTTTATTTGATCATACTTGATTGGATCAATTGATGATCAAGCAACCTAAAATTAGGAATCGGATAAAACCCTCTTCAAGAGGAAACAAATCTCTTAAGCACTTAATTTCAGCAAAATCTAAGGAAAGAAATGACATCAAAAGGTATTTATACTAGGGTCCAATTCCCAATGAAAAGGCCCACAAAATCTGGTCTGCGTCACTCTACCCGACCGGGTGAAACATGACTCCCTCACGCCTTGGACGGGGCACCCGGGCGGGTGGCAGCATTCGTACCCGGCCGGATGGTGTGGCGCCTCAAAACTCACACGGCCGGGTGGAAGCGCTCATCCCTCATTTTTCAGCACGATCCATGTCGTTGGCTCCTCGTTCTTCATGGACTCCTCCTACTTAGCCTTTTGAATGAAAGTAGAAAGCCCCTTTCCTAACAGCCTCGTCATGGACCTTGTCATGGGTCCGTCACGTGGGGTCGTATCACTAACGACATTGATTCATGCTTTATTTTATAACAGTAGCATAGTTCAATGCAGAACTTGGAGTAGCCTTCTTAGCCCTATTATACTTTCTTATGTGTACTCACTATGTATTTGTCTTATTTATGTGGACTCGTTTTAATTAGAAGGACAGCAACGCAAGATACATGCGCAACAAATCTTGGCCTCATTGGGATTCATGGAAAGAGATCTTCAGGAAAGATCGTGATGTTGGTGTGCTTGCAAAAGATGTTATCGCTAAGATGAAGGCTTCACAGGAGCACACCAATGGTTATGTGGAGGGCATTTACCATGTGAGCTTGGACGAGCTATATCCTGATGAAGTAGTAGCTGAACATGTCATCCTAGTGCAAGGAAAGGAAAGCCATACTCATGGGGAGAAGCCTGCACAAAAACAAGTTTAAAATGGAGGTAAAAAACGCAAATATGTGGACCAACTTAAGTGTGTCCTTGATATCATGAATAGGATGAATGACAATACAAGTGAACGGCTTCAGACCTTATCCAAATGGATTGGGTACGAGTTTGAACAAAGTGCTAAGAGGGATGAGGTGTACAAGCTACTAAGGCTCATCTCCGAGCTAACATTGAGGCAGAAGTTCTACATATCTGCCAAACTTGTGAAAGAGCTGGAGCTGTTGGATCTCTTCCGAAGTATGTCGGAAGAGGACTGCCCGAACTTTGTGGTGTTCATGCTAGAAAGTGATGGCTTTATTTGATGGAGATGTTTGGTTGCCAGTTTTGCATCCGTTTTGGTGGCATCTTTTTGCAATTGTTAGATTGTTTAGTAGCTTCTTTAGGTATTACGGCTCTGTATCGTCCCAAGTATCCAACTTTATGCTAGATTATTTTGTATGAATCGAACTAAATGACTTTGTAGTTTTTGTGAAGATGCTTAGTTTAATTTAATATCAGTGACCAATGCTTGATTATTTTCCATAGCATATTTGACCCTCAATATCATTTAAGTTTTTTTGATTAATTATATTTGGGAATGGATCCTTTGTAGCAGTGTAGTAAAAACACCGCATGGACTTCTATTATTAACACTGTAACATATATTAAATTAATTATAACCATTTAATAATATAACTATTTCTTTCAGCAACTAACTAATTAAATAACCAATTTAAATTCATGGTGTATATATAGTGAGAAAATGGGATTAAGTCTCACATGTAGATAAAAAAAAAACTGATCCCATTAAATAATTAATGAAGCATAATCTGCCATATAAACAATAACTCAATAATGCATACCAAGTTTAAATTAGCATCATAAGTGTGCGAGAAATTTGAAGGAAAAAAATACAAGCTCCAAACAAGTACAATGTTATCAACAAACTACATATTGAAATCAAGGTACATTTCAGCTGCCTTTTCAGCTGCTAAGTCGTCTCTCTTCTTAGACCATGCGGTGGTAGGTTCGATGCTCTGTATGAAAGCCACTCCATCATCATCAGCATCAGATTGACTCCCATCATCTGCTTGACTATCAATCTGCACCTCAAGAGGATCCACCTCCATTTGCCCATGTATGAAATTGTGGAGCAAAAAAGCAAGCAATGATAAGGCTTGTTTGCACATCTATCGGATAAAAGCTTGCACTGCGTAGAATTCCCCAACACAATTTCATCATAGCAAAGGCTCGCTCAATGATGTTCCTCGCTTTTGTATGGCGCATGTTGAACAATTCTGCGGGTGTCTGAGGGGCTTCACAAATGGGACCCCATTCTTTCAAATGGTATCTCACTTCTTTGTATGGCGTGATAAAGCCGTCACTATTCGCGTACCCATTGTCGCATAAATAGTATTGACCTGCAGAAGATCAACATTCAATCTCGAGGTAGAAAAGTAGAGTGGAATGAA
Source organism: Salvia splendens (assembly GCF_004379255.2). Classification (NCBI taxonomy): domain Eukaryota; kingdom Viridiplantae; phylum Streptophyta; class Magnoliopsida; order Lamiales; family Lamiaceae; genus Salvia; species Salvia splendens. The sequence continues at coordinate 19,543,104 of NC_056036.1, read as the reverse complement.
GTTACATATAATCCAAGAAAATTACAAACCTTTTGGTACTTTGAGACCATGTGGTCTACTAAGTGAGTCTCTTAATATTCTCGAGTCCCCTGCAGATCCCTCCCAACCACGAAAGACATAGACAAATCTTAGACGGTGGTCGCATACAGCTAGTGTGTTGATGTATGTTCTGTCCTATGCTCCAAGACCGCCCTTTTGAATTACAACAAAAAAACAATTTATGCAAATTAGTACAGATGGGGATAAGCATATTAGATTAAAGCAACTAATTTGGAGCAAACCTTAAACCGCTTCCACCTTACGTCGGTGCAATTTTCATCAATGGGTTCAGGTTTCACCAACAAAACGTCATGGAGCTTTAGTACAACATATAAAACAATGTGCATGTAGCGAGAAACGGTCTGCGGTGACCGAGTGAAGTTGAAACCAGCCACCCGAGTTTTCTGATGGTGAGACAATACAGCTAAGAACATCGCTACTTGCTCCTCAATGGTGACAAACTTTTTATCCACAAGATCGTTGCGGTCCTTCAATAAATGGAATAGTCGACCGAATGTGTTCCTATCCATGCGTAGATTATCTAAGCACGACCGATCAGTTAGATCAACTAATCAGTTGATGTGGCAAACATTGGCAGGAATGCACTCAAGCAATGAAAACCTATTCCTCCAAAACCTTTTGGTTTGTTTGCTCTTCTTGGATATCAAAATGAAGAGTAACATCCGAACAACTAACATGTTGAATTGATGGATCCTAATTATCTTGTCAAGCACTAGCATGAAGTTCGATAGTTCTTTACGCCTGCGTGCAACCTGAGAATGGTGCAAAAGAGATAATTATTGAGTTCAATAGCTAAAAATGATACAACAAAAAAACAACAATCAAATCAAAAGAAATCAGAAAGAGTGCTTGGATCAGAAAAACTGATTCTCAAGAAATATTGTCATTTGATCAAATCAACTAACTTAAAATAGAGCAAATATGAATCATATCATCTAGAGGGTTGAAAAAAGGGATTTTGCACTGACTTGTCAAATATACACATTTCAGATTATCTACTCTCTACATTCCTCAATCCAAATACGCAGGAATATTGAAATTTCAACTTAACCAAATTCCATAAGTGAGTCTCCTAAAAACTATACTTCAATGCAAAGGAAATGAGTGAATAATTTACTGAATCGAGCCCGTAATGCGTAGAAAAATTCGATAATATAAATCACTAGAACTAGATGCAAGTAAATTGTTATTTTCAGCAATCAATTCGAAATCGAGATGTGAATTCGAGAAAAAAAATGGCAACAACTTGAATCCAATTGAGGGGAAAGAGGCAACACCTTATTTTGGGTGATTTGATCTTCCATGGCAATCGCAATGTCTCCCTCCTTCAACCAAGACTAGATCCGATGGGTTGCATTGCAAATGAGGAAAAAAATTACAGCGACGACAAAAGAGAGTGATGTGTGTGCAGCCTTCTACATCGACTCGTCTTTTGACCGAAACATAACAAACACAAGTTATGCAGCTCCCAATTGAATTTCGGGTGAGAGGATTAGGATTAGAATGAGAATTATAATTATAATTAGAATTAAAATTAGAATTAGAATTAGAACACAAGAATTAGAATTGGGGGCAATTTGGTCTAGAAAGGCTCAAGAATTGAATCTGGATTTTCTATGCAATCAATCAAGCCCTAACTTGTTTTAACAATACAATGAATCTCGTAGCCATTCTTAAATTGAAATAATTTTTTATAGTTAGAATATTTATTAGTATAATTTTTATTAGTTTTATGATAATTTAAGCATAGAATTGATCAGAATGGTAATTTAAGTATATATATTCCACTAAATCAGGAATTGAAATCTACTAACAATTTTAAATTGTATATTCTGCAAATTATTAGAAGATTTTTTTCTATTTATTAAAAGAATTGTTATTCCCATTTCTTAACTTTATATTTACATTAAGCTGAATGGGTTTGAATCTTAAAATATTTTACAAAGATAACTGAAAGCAAAAGTCTTAGCATAAAATATTACACAGAAACGATTTACATATGTGTATACACTAAAATCGAGTTCCCACAACAAGTCTATGGTATAAAGGAATACTATTATTTTAATTTTTATTCATCAAGTATACCCATTTTGTGACATAGAATTCATTACAACACAAATACACAAAGGCAATTCATATATAAAATCATCAAAAATAAAGTAGGTCTCTACTGGGCTGGGCCTGGGCTAGTTCCGAGCCTGGGTCGGGCTTCAAATGGGCCTGGGTTTATAAAAAAGGCCCAATTGGAGCCATCCTTAACTCCCAAGCCCAGGCCAAGCCAGCTCTATTTCACTAGTGGGTTGGGCTTGGGTCGAGCTGTAGCGGGCCTGGGCTGGGTCCGCCTGACCCACTTGACAAGTTTACTTGCGTGCACCTAAGTTTCAGGTAATGAACATAACTTTCCTAAATTAGACTAGACAATGAAAAGGTGACACGGGACCACAACCCTAACTAACCGACATGGTGTTGAAAAGCTGAGACTACATGTAGGTACAAAATCATAGAGAAACCCAGATTTTGATTTCAACATGATTTTCTGACATCTCCTCCTCCACAATACTACTAACAGAAAATCTAAACCTCCATTGACAACTTAAAATCGAAAAACTAAACTGCAGATCTTAGACGAGAACATGAGAGTTAAAGCAAGTAAACCTTAAAACCTAATTGAAATTACCAACATGAATGAACGATAGAATTGAACAACAAACTAAACATTTCTTGGAGATTAAACTCATCAACACATGCAAATCACTTCGACAACTATAGATCTGACTTAAACAAGTATAAACCAACTACTAAAAGCATCCAAACATTAACCAAAAACGAGATCAACTTAAATCCAACAAAAAACTTCAAATAGATTGAGTACGTGAATCAAGATTCAACATATCCAAAACAAACGATCTAAAACAACGAGATTAACCAGAAGAGTTTTGAACACTAAACATCAAACGATATCCAAAACCAAAAGCAAAAGCAAAGACTGTAATATAAATTGTTTCTTGCTCCTCAGAGCTATAACATTGCTGAATATAACTAAGATGTGGATGGAAACCGGCATGGTGATCTCACCCTTCCTCTGGTAATGGATGAGGAAGACTTCAAGTATGTAGTGCCTGACTTTGGGAGTGGGCGGTGATGATCATCGATGATATCTTCATGTTTTCTCCTTCTATTTATCAGGAGGCTTAGCTTTAATCCTCAGGGATATTTTCTTTGTGTGTTGACACTTTTGCCCTTCAGAATAATCAACTCCTAAAAGTTTGCCTTGCACTTCTTACGCTTCACTCAATGTCGCGACATTCTGACCAGTTTACATAATCATGCTTCACTTCCACTTGATTCTCCTTCGGCACTCCTTGGACGCATTTCTACCCATTTTCCTGCACACTAAGCAACTTGTTTGCGCATATTATGTTTAAGCCCATCAAACTGACCAGTAACCAATGCACAAAACATGCCTTATCAATTTAGCAGATGATATAGGACCAATCATAAATTATCTTCTAAATTGATGACTAGACAAGCCAGGGAAGAGATGGGATTAGACGCTAAGAATTATCTTTGAGCTAAGAGACAAAGAAGCATGGTATATGGCAAAGTTGGTTGTCTAACAAGATACTTTCAAGATTAGTTATCTAAAAACCTTTCATTTTATCATGCGAACAAAATGGATATGGAAGAGAAGATAACTAATGTTTTTTGGGAAGATGCTAGAATTCTGATTGATTATGAGTATTTTGGTGATATTGTTTCATTGGATACCACTTGTCGTATTCTCAGGTTTCAATCGTCATAGAAGAACTGTGATTTTTGGTGCATCGCTTTTATATGATGAAACAACACCATATAAGTGGTTGTTTGAAACTTTTTTGGAGGCACACAAACATACAGGGCCTCTCACTGTCTTCACTGACCAAGATCAAGCTATGGCGAAAGCTTTGCACGGGGTAATGTCGGAGACATTTCACGGACTATGCACTTGACATTTAATGCAAAATGGGATCAATCTTTTGGGGAACCTTATGAAGATAGGATAGCGTTCATGACAGATTTTAAGAGGTGTACATATCGATTTGAGGAAGAAACCAAGTTAGAGGAGGCTTGGAGCAACTTATTGACACAATTTAATCATCAAGATGATACGCTCAGATTTTGCACTATTTTAAGGCCTTTATTTGGTATGTTTTTAATGTCAAAATCACAATTCATGTCCATATTTTGCATATTTTCTCTATTTTGGTATTTTGACGTGTTTTGTGAGAAATGTGCATATTTGAGCCTAAAAAGACAGCAAAAAGTCGAAGTTCGAAATCTAGAGCTTTCGAGCCGCCCAGTGGTCCGCTGCAACACAGCTAGTAGCCGTCCACTCCGGGAAAGTTGTGCATGAACGAAGAACACGTCCAGCGACCGCTGGTGTCACGACCGCCCTTACTAAGGATAGTAAAGACGGGGAACTCGTGACTATGGGGAAACGATAAAGAACAACATTTAATATGAAAACTCAATTAACTTCAAGAGAAAGTGTTTTAGTCTACAAAATGGTTAAGTAGTGGATAAAAGTCTCAAAGTACTTAGTGGCATAAAACTGTATAGCGTAATGCGGAAGGCTGAAAAAAAATAGTTTTAAATAAGGCAGCGGAAAACAAGTATCAAAGGAGAGTCATAGGATGACAACCATGTATGAAGACACGACGCATCCGGGAATTCCTAAAGCTCGACTCAACATCCGCCGCAACATCCCGCTCAACCTGCACATAGGGAAAACATATGCAGAGCTGAGTACTTGGTATACTCAGTGGGCTCATGCCGAAAACATTTTATAACAACTATGTCATCCATACCACAGTGAACTCGAGTTTTACATTTAAATAAGAAATATCATCGAGTGTCACAAAACCAGTTTCATAGTCTGGCCAGACAAAAAATCTCCCTACTTTCTCAACAATCAAACAATCACATCATCTTTCCACAGTACGACGAAAGCGTGGCCACACTATTCGCCCACGAGACCGGCCGACTAGCAAGGACGGCTCCCGATCCCACCAGTGTACACAGCCTGATAGGGTTTGAGGCCCTACTCAGACCCGAATTCATTTCACACATAGCCCTATAGCCTAACAGAGCAAGCTCAAATGAACTAGCCATCAGGCAACAATCTCAACATCAAAACAACCATGGCATGACAAACACTTTAAACCACCCTTATAACTCCAATATAACAATTTTGAAACGTAAAAGGAGTTCAGTAAAAGAAAGCACAGCTCGCTTGCTTATACACAATTCACAACTTTATTTCAACCCTTGCTCTTTGTACCCACGTAAGCACCACAATCCTTGTCAACACCATAACACAATCAGTCTTTCCATCAATACATTTGTCATGCATGTCATATCGTTCCTTCCATTGTTTTCTTATATTGCCCATCCCAACGTTCATCAATTTAAACGAAATGAACACTCATGCATACCTCAACGTGCAACACATAACCACATCATAGGATACGTTCCTTATTCACATATGTATCATGTAATTCACTCAAACTTGTCAGCAAAGATCATTTCAACAAAATCAGAATCTAGCAGAACAACGCAGTCTTTTTGTAAAATTCATTAAAACTCCATCCGACCACATATGACCCTAAACTTTGGTCACCACACAGTAGACACATCAAGGTTTATTCAGTTAAAATTTCACACCAAAATCACATCTTTAGGTCCGTCAAAGCAAAAATGAAACTCACTGGACGAGAACATAAATTCTGGCAGGACTGCGCAGTTCAATTCAAAAATTCGTTAAACATTCATCTTTCATCAATTGGGCTGAAATTTTAACACTACACAGAAGATGCCTAAAACTTCACTCAGTTAAGGATTTGTGTCAAAATAAGATCGTTTCATCGGTCAAACACTCGTCGGAACCTACTGTCCGAACACCACAGTTTTCATGCTCAGCATTTACAAACTAGGGTTTGTCTATCCTTCATCCACACATACCTATTCATACTTTCAACACATATTCATGCTTCAAAAATGACCTCACAACCATGACCTCGTATTTACACATAGCATTCACCAATGAATCATCCACAAACTCACACACACATACATACACGCACATACACATACTTTCTCATGCAAACATCCTTCCCAACCGATTAATTTTTAGGTCTACAATTTCTACACTCACTATATGCATGAGGGGATCAAGACACATGGATTCAATGGTAAGAAAGATAAAGATGATTCAAGTATACCTTTCGCTTGCAAAAACAATCGGTAGGAATTACGAATGAGGCGATTCTTCGATGAATCTTGAGTTTCCAACTCCAAAATGATGCAAGAACAAGGAATTGGTGAAGGAATTGTGGAGGGGGTGAAGTGAGGGAGGGAGGCGTGTGGGAGAGAGTGAGAGGGAGGAAAAATGTGTGAATGGGGGCTAAGGTTAGGGTTCATCCCTTTTTATATTCTAGGATTAATCCCACACTTAAAAAATAATTATAATTAGAAAAGGGGGCGTGTACTTTAGGGAGTAGCATGGAAATTATTTAAATCCTCCAATAAAATAGGAATAGGATTTAAATTTGGTAATTTGTTTGTAGAAAAAGACTCCCACAAAATAGGTAACAAATAAATTAATTCCCCAAGGAAATTTATAGGTATATGAGGCGAAAATTATAGGCCTTAAAGAAGGAGGAGTCAAATCCTAATTAAGTTAGGATATGAAGGGATTTGACAAAATATGGTTAGATTTAATTGGATTTTAAATTCAAGATGGAAATTAAATAAGGTACCAATTAAATCTACAAAAATAATTCATTCGCCTTATTAATAGGGGATTTTCGAAAATCTCCAAGGAATAGGCTAAGGGTCGAAAATCATGTAGAATAAATTAGGGATAATTTGGTTTAGATTTAATTTGGATAAATATCCCAAAACAATTAATTAAATTCAAAAATAGAAAATATTAATTCCAATAATTTGTAGGGGTCGAAAATTCCAAATAAAATGGCTAGAACAAAATGCATCATCCCATTTAATGAATTTCCCACATTGGAAAAATATAGTACATTATTCCACATAATTCACAACAATTAAAACTCACATCGTTAACTCAAACACATAGAAATTAAATTCCATGAATGAAATTCCAAATTGACAACCACATTAAAGAAAACAAAAGTCAAAATTTTTAGGGTGCTACAGCTGGGATGAAGTGTAGCGACCGCTGTTCGAGAGGCAGAGGCTACGGATCAACATGCAGCGACCGCTGGCCAAGGTGCAGCGGCCCGCTGGGAAAACGCGGCGCACGAAATTGACCTACTTTCTCCCCAAGATTTACCAAACTTAGCCACTTTTTGCCTTATTTGATTGAGCTCGAATTTTCCTTTATATATAACCCCTCAAACCTCTTCATTAGTATCTTTTTTTGCCTTATAATTCTAGAGCATATATTTGAGAGAGTTCTTCATTGTGCAAGAGGTTGAACAAGGAATCAAGAGAAGATCAAGGCTACAAGGATTCAACCTTTGGGTTTTATTGCTTTATTTCTTATGTTCACTTTGTTTTCCCTTCATTCTATGTTTTAGCTTATTCAATTATGTGTAACTAAATTCATAGGATTCTAGGGATGTGTTAGTAACAACTTTGGTTATACAATTTTGTTTTCTATTTAATATCCGTTTTGTTTTTACTTCGTTTCTTTCCTAAGTTGTTCTATAATACTTCATGTTTGAGTGGCACATTCGGTGATGATTTAATATAACTTGCTACATAATTGTCAGAGGAGGTTGGCGAGTTAGATCCACTTAGTAGACACTACAATTAGCTTCCCTTAAAACGACACTGTTAATTGAGAGTGAGGACTTTTCAAGGGTCTTAGGAGCTTTTAGGAGTTACGAATCTAGGATTGAAAACCCTAGTGTTAGTAATATACGCTTGTGCCGCATGGGCAAACCTTATGTGACTCGTTCTATCGAAGTATAAACTGTGCTAGGGTATTGTAGTTGGAATTTGTATAACCATAACTGTGAACGCACATCCTTGGAATTCTCTTATCTCTCATATTTTACCTCTTTAATTATTAGCAATTAGTTGTTTATCTGCTTTCAAGTTATTTTTAGTTTTAAAAATCCATTTTTTCTCGATTTTCCAAATAGTGAAAGAAGCTTAGTAGGAAGCAGTCAATCTGTGATTGTTTTCCCTGTGTTCGATATCTGGTACTAACCTTTAGCTATACTATATATACTCTGTATACTTGCAGATTTATTTAGTGCTAATAAAAAGTGCATCACAAGACAACACATGGTTGAAGCACATATATAACGTGAAGGAAAAATGGACACAATGCTATATAAAAGCCTCCACACTTGGTATGAGAAGCATACAACTTAGTGTGAGTGTTAATTCTAGTATCAAGAATTACATGATACCCCAACTTATATATTTCTCAATATTCAAGAATTTTAAGTGGGCTGTGGAGGAAAAACGGTATTGTGAACCAAGATCATCTCCAATGATACACTAAAACCTAAAATATGATAGGTATTTACCTCGAATAGTACTCTAAAACCAATCTCATTTTTGGTTTTTGAGTAAAAAATACCTATCTTTAGGTTTAAACTAAACCAAAATCAAAATTTTTTTTAAAATTTTATGAGTTAAAAAGATATAATATAGAGAATATTCTTTTAAATTTGAGTTTAGTGTAAATTTTTGGAGTGAATTTATATTTGATGTGATATTTACACTAAAATGAGTTTGAGTTTAGTGTAAATGGTAGGAGATGCTCTAAAGTGTGCTTTTGGGGCATGCCAAAAGTTACCCAGATTGAGGTTAGAGAGCTCTTCTATGTTAAAACAACTTTATAAGATCTATACTTCATCGGTTTTTTATCTATTTCAGAATGAGTTTGTCTTGCTTGGAGCTGCATACATAAAGAACAAAGATGAAACAAGATCATTATTTGAATATGTTCTATGAGTAATTGATCATGATAGGGGATGGAGGGTGACCTATGATCTCAACACAAAGATAATTCATATAGTTGTCGAAGGTTTGAGATGATGATTAATATGTTGCCATTTTTATGTGAAAGTGTTTGATGTGTTAGATGTGAAATTTCTTTCAAAGAATTATATTCTTAAGAGGTGGACAAGAGAATCTAGAACTGGTGTTGTACATGACTACATAGGCAATACAGTTGAAGAAGATTCCAAATTACAAAGTAGTAAGCGGTATCAGAGACTATGTCAAATGCTAATAAGCTTGGCTAATGAAGCTTATGTCCATTAATCCACTTTCTCCTTGGTGAAAGAAACAATGTATGATCTATACAAAAAGGTAATGGAAATGCGTTCAACATAAGAAGATCAAGTAATGTCACAACCGCACTTCCTAAGGATAGAAAGCACGGTGGATCGCGAATAGTGGGGGAATTAAGAAGCGGGAAATAAGGGGTAGCAATCAAGGAAGTACGACATATAGATCAAAAGATGAAATTCCATTATCAAATCAAAGTTTCAACATAGTTTGAATGACATAGCTCAACAACTTAAAGAAAAAGTAAAAATTCTTAAGACTTAGAGTAGCGGAAGCAATTGAGAGTTTGACTACTACTATGTATGAGGACACAGTAGTAACCGGAACATTTATTGAATAAAAATCTTGGCTCATTGCTCAACATCCTCCGCCTCCCGTCCTCGCTCAATCTGCACATAGGGAAAACATATGTAGGGGCTGAGTACTTGATGGACCCAGTGAACTCATACCCGAAATACATTTATCGTTTAAGTTATGTCAAGCCATCATCGAGTGAAACTCGGGTTATACTTTAAAAGGCCGAGAAACACTAAAATCATTCCTTAAAATAGTGTCCGCGCAGACAAACATCATCCTCCATCATATACCATATCTGAACCATCATGTGAAACGAGATGTTGGCCACAAACTCGATCACTGGACCGGCCGACCTAGAGGACGGCTCACGATCCCCATCAGTGCACTAGCCTAAGTAGGGCTTAGCCCCTAGTTAGATCCGAATTCGTTAACCATCAAAGTCTAGTTGAACTTTATTCTAGTAGACAAATCAGATAGACAATTCAAAAACATAAAATACGACATGACATAATATTTAAAACCACCCTTATTTCACCATAAACATATCATTTCAAATAAAAGAGATTAAGTAATAAAACCCACCTCAAAAGCTTAGAGTTTTCCTTAGTAGCTTCTCGTTCCGACCTTAGCGGCTGTGCGAACCATCTTTTCGGAAAATACATAAAGTACCCATCAAATCTCGGTAACGAAGATATTTAGAATGCATGCACTCTAAGTAAAATCTTTTAATTCGTTTTCTCAGTTTTTCGTGCGTTTTCGATTATTCGGCGGCTGCCCAAGGCGTCGCGTGCGACGCCGGTAGGCCGCTTACGCTCGTTCTTTCCTCCGTTGGCTCCTCGTATTTTCCATGACGTCGAAAAAAAAATTCTAAAATTTAATCAAGCACATATTTAATTTATCGCAATTATTTCTCTTCGTAAATATTTTTTTTTACTTCGCACTTGGGGTAGTATTATCCGGCTTTCGAAATATTCCGGGATTTAATTAAATAATTTCTCGCGGTTTAATTTAATTGACGGCCCAAAGTTTTATTTACTTAGCCCACCTTATTCCTCCAATTAAATTTTGGATGCCCCAAATAAAATTAAAGAGGCCCAACTAAAATAGCCTCCCAATAAAAACAAGGCCCACAAAAAAAAGAAAAAAGAGGCCCAACTATCACTCTACCCTCTCCACACCTCTTTATCTCCCTATCTTTCTCTTCCTTCTCTCTCTCTCTCGCCGACGTAAACCAGCGGATTTCATCCAAATCCGCCGGTGTCTCTTCAATTCCTTCCACGCCGCCGTTCCTCCGTCATTACTGTCGCCGTCCGTTGCTGCTGGTGCCGGCTTCTCCAACGAATCCCGTTGCCTTTCAACTCAACTCCGACAAGCTCCACTTCAGTCGGCCGCTCGCCGTCGGCAACACGAGGCCGCTGCTGCAGGGAAGACGCGACGCCACCGCTCTCTCGCCGGGAAGACGCGACGCCACCGCTGTCTCACCGGAAAGCCGCGACGCTATTGCCGTTTCGCCGGGAAGACACGACGCTGCTGTCGCCATCGAGCTCCTCTGCTCCAGCCGGCTTCACCAGCCACCGCCGATGTTCACAGCGAGTCGTCGGTGGTCGGACAGCCCAGGGGCGTCCCCGCCACAAGCCCGAACAGCCCCGCACAAGCCCGAAAAAGCCCCGATTCCCTTCGGCCAGCCCCGTACTTAACCCGAACGTCCCGCAAGGTATGTTTTTATTACCAAGTTATATTCTTTCGGACTTTCGATTACATACAGCGAGTGTTCGATTATGTTGATTGTTAAATTGTTTGAATTACTTGTGGAAGGTGAATTGTAAAATGATGTTGGAAATATATATGTACTAAAACTTCATGCTTTGGGGATTGAAAAGAGATTATACCTCAAGAAGGATTGAACTTGGTGGTGGAGGAGCAAGAATGGTAGAAGTTCCTACTTCCTTCTCTTTCGGCTCTCACTCTATCTCTCGGCCCTCCCTCTCAAATTTTTTTCTTTCTTTAAATGTTGGAGTAGAAGAGTAGTGGAAAGATGAATGAACATAAGTTATAACATGGGTGACTCTTGATTTTGTAGAATTAATTGTGGGAGGTGGAAGGTGAAGAATTTGGAGATTGGAGGGTCTCCACTTGAAGAGGGCGTCGGCCATGAGGGAGAGGAAGAAGAAGAAAAGCTTCTTGGGCTTGCTCCCATTTGTTTGGAAATAATTGGGCTCCAAGTTGATAATATTATTAACTAGTTAGATTCTTAAATAGTTAGGGTCCAAGTCATTTTTTATATACTCATTGGACTCTAATTTAATTTGAGAAGCCCAAAAATAAATATATACATACTTTATATTCCCGCATTTCTTTCGATAATTAAAATTTACGGAAGCTTTATTAAATTTCGTTATCTTGTTCTTCACAAAGATTAATGCAAAAAAAAATCACCCCTCGTCACAATTCATATTTGATGGTGTTCCAAATATAATTTCTTCGACCGTTCCTCAATTTTCGTGCGTCATCTTCCATAAAAATATTCATCTCCCACATCTCATTCATTATGCTAAAAAAATAGCAATATCGTCACCATTACTTTAACGAGACATTCACACGTCTCCTAAAGTTCCATAATTACATAAAAAACGTCCCAAAGTCACGTAGTCACATAAATACCATACTACATTCCAAAGCACGTTAACGCGAGGCATAGCATAATTAATAAAATTTTATTAATTATCTCATGACATACTTTAGTTTCGTACTTAAAAGTACGGGTGTTATATTCTACCCACCTTAACAGAAATTTCATCCCGAAATTTTCTCATTTCTAACGAACAACTCTGGGTATTTCTCTTTCATTTTATCCTCGAGTTCCAAAGTAGCCTCCTCGTCACCATGATGTTTCCAAAGCACTTTCACGGACGCGATTGATTTATTTCTCAATTCTTGCACTTTCCTGTCCAGAATAGCTTTGGGCTTCTCCTCATAACTCAAGTCGGGATTCAAAATCATTTCCTCTTGATGAACCACGTGTTTGGGATCGAACACGTACTTTCATAATTGTGACACATGGAAAACATTATGCACGGTCCCAAAACTCGGTGGTAGTGCCAACCTATACGCTACGGGTCCCACCTTCTCAAGAATTTCATAAGGCCCTACGTAACGCGGCTTCAATTTTCCCTTTACGTCAAACCTCGTTATCCCCTTCGATGGAGATACTTTCAAGAACACCTTATCTCCAGTGTTGAACTGTAAGTCGGTACGCCGGACATCAGCATACGACTTCTGTCTGTCTTCAGCTTCTTTTATCCTTTGTCGAATTTGTCGAACAATTTCAATCATTTCTTCTACTAAATCTGGCCCGAGTATTCTTCTTTCACCAACCTCATCCCAGTAGAGTGGTGATCTACACTTCCTCCCATACAATACTTCATATGGGGCCATATTTATCGTCGCCTGGAAACTGTTGTTGTAGGCAAACTCGATCAAGGGTAGTACAACTTCCCAATTTTCTCCTCTGTCAAGAACCACGGCTCTCAACATATCCTCGAGAGTTTGAATCGTTCTCTCGGACTGTCCATCGGTTTGTGGATGGAAAGCAGTACTAAAATTCAGTCGTGTACCAAGCTTTCGTTGCAGACTTATCCAAAATCTTGAAGTGAACCTTGTGTCTCGGTCTGACGTGATTGTTACTGGCACTCCATATAGTCGAATGATTTCTTTCACATAAATCCGGCTAGCTTGTCGGATCCATGAGTTATAGGGATAGGTATAAAATGCGCACTCTTAGTGAGGCGGTCTATGATTACCCAGATGGCCGTATTCACTTGCCGAGTTTTTGGTAAACCCGTCACAAAATCCATGGCAATATGTTCCCATTTCCACTCCGGAATTTCTAACGGTTGCAGCTTCCCATATGGTCGTTGATGCAGAGCTTTTACTTGTTGGCACGCCAAGCATTTCTCCACAAACGAAGTTATATCCCTCTTCATTCCATCCCACCAGAATGATCCTTTCAAATACTGGTACATCTTTGTACTTCCAGGATGAGCGGTATATAGAGTCTCGTGTGCCTCGGTCAAAATTTCATTTCGAAGTCCTTCGTCTTTCGGCACACAGAGTCTCCCCTCGTAGGTGAGGGCATTGTCAGCCTCCTCTCGGAATTTCTCTTGCTCGCCTTTCCTCACCTTCAGTCGAACCTTCTCCAAATCTTCATCATTTCGTTGACCTTCTCTTATCTTTATTCGCAGATCGGGTGCAATTACCAAGGTGGTGATCTTTCCTTTCACGGTCTGCGGGGCTCTCACTACTTCCATTCGTATCTTGCTGAATTCGCGAATCAACTCCGCTTCTTGAGTGAGAAAGGTAGCCAATTGTGGTTGGGCCTTCCGGCTCAGTGCATCTGCCACTACATTTGCTTTGCCCGGATGATAGTTAATGCCACAGTATGCCACAGTCATAATCCTTGACTAGCTCGAGCCATCTACGTTGCCTCATGTTCAAGTCTTTCTGCTCAAAGAAATATTTTAGACTCTTGTGGTCAGTAAAAATCTCACACCGGACTCCGTAGAGATGGTGCCTCCAGATCTTCAATGCATGCACAACGGCTGCTAATTCCAAGTCATGGGTGGGGTAGTTTAGTTCGTGTGGCCTCAATTGACGCGAAGCATAGGAAATCACCTTACCGTTCTGCATCAAAACACATCCAAGTCCAACCTTAGACGCGTTAGTGTAAACCACATAGTCTATTCCCGGTTCTAGCACGGCGAGAATAGGTGCGGTGGTCAACTTCTCTTTCAACAACTGGAAACTAGCCTCACACTCCGGTGTCCAATTGACCTTGGTCCCTTTCTTCAGTTGTTGGGTCATCGGCCTTGCAATTTTGGAAAATCCCTCAATAAATCTACGGTAGTATCCTGCCAATCCCAGGAAACTCCGAATCTCATTTGGGGTCTTTGGCGCCTTCCACTGTTGTATGGCCTCCACCTTTGTAGGGTCAACTCGAATCCCTTCGGCCGTCACAATATGCCCCAGAAAGTTTACTTCCTTTAGCCAGAAATCACACTTACTAAACTTGGCGTACAACTTCTCCTATCTCAGCGTCTCTAGAGTGATCCTTAGATGTTCCTCATGTTCTTTTTCATTCTTTGAGTAAACTAGCACATCATCTATGAACACCAGGATGAACTTGTCCAAGTATGGATGGAATACTCGATTCATCAAGTCCATGAATACTGCGGGTGCATTTGTCAGTCCAAACGGCATTACTACAAACTCATAATGCCCATACCTTGTTCGAAACGCCGTCTTGGGTATATCTTCTCTTCGTACCCTCAACTGGTGATATCCTGACCTTAAATCCATTTTCGAAAATACTCCTGCTTCCCTAAGTTGGTCAAACAGGTCATCTATTCTCGGCAGAGGATACTTGTTCTTGAGAGTTAATTTGTTCAATTCTCGGTAATCTATGCACATTCTCAGTGTTCCGTCTTTCTTCTTCACAAACAGCACAGGTGCTCCCCACGGCGATACTCTAGGTCTGAAAAAACCCAAGTCCAAAAGTTCTTGTAGCTGGATTTTGAGTTCTTCCAACTCTTTTGGTGCCATCCTATAAGGTGCCTTCGATACTGGTACGGCTCCTGGTTCCAGATCGATAGTAAACTCCAATTGTCAATCAGGCGGAGGGCCTGGCAACGCGTCAGGAAACACGTCGGGGAACTCGCGTACTACCGTCACATCTTCAACTTTTCTTTCTTTCTTGTCACATCCTTGCAGGTAAACGAGATAGGCAGGATGCCCCTTTCTAATCATCGTAGTTGCTTGAAGTGCCGATATCACACAAGTCCGCTGATTCATCGAAATCCCGTGGAAGGTAGAGGGCTCCTTCCCCGGGATTTGTAACGATATTTGTCTCTCTTGGCATCGAATAATGGCATAGTTTTCAGCTAGCCAGTCCATCCCCAGAATAATGTCAACGTTATCCATTGGCATAACATGTAGGTTGTGAGCCACTAAGCTAAGTTCTCCCACCATAAATTCTATGTTCGAGCAAGATTGTGAAATATCTATAAGGCCTCCTACCGGTGAGTTCACACTCATCTTATGTTCAAGTTCATCAACAGGAAGTCTTAAAGCATCTACGCAGGAGTGTGATATAAAGGAGTGCGATGCACCCGTATCAAACAGAATAGCAACAGGCATGTCAAGTAGTGTTCCCATACCTGCCAGATTATCCTGTTTCGGATCTCCTTATGCGGCTTTAGCTTGTTTGCGTCCCAAAGCATAGGCCCTAGCTTGAGTGGGATATGTTTGGCGACTCTGCTGCGGCTGCTGAGGTGGTGTAGGATTCCCTCGAGGCCCATTTGGTGTTCCCCCAACGCCAGCATTATTATTGCTCGGGCACTCTTTGGCGAAGTGTCCAACTCCACCACACTTGTAGCACACATTTGTCCCGATTCTGCACTCCCCCATATGATTCTTCTGGCACTTGGCGCAGGGAGGTGCTCTCTGACGGTACTCTCCACCTTGGTATGGAGTAGTTTGCTTTCCCTTGCCCCGTGCAGAGTTTAGGGTACCTTGGAATATCTTGTTGTCAAAGGGTTCTCGACTCCCGTCCTATTTTCTCTTATCCCTGAAATTCTGTTGTGGTGTAGGTGGTGTTGGAGTAGTAGGCGTAGCTGTCTTTTCTCGTGGCATTGCTTCCTCCACGTCCAATGCACGAGACAGCGACTCGGCATACGAGAGCCTTCCACGGCATGCCAAAGCCATCCTGATTTTGTGCCTCACACCGGCACAAAACTTCTCCGCCATTTTCTCATCGGTATTTACCTGCTCCGGTGCATATCGCGACATGTCACATAGGGCACGGTCATATTCAGTCACTGTCATCCGCCCTTGCTTCAGATTGTAGAACTCGGCCTCCTTAGCCTTGCGGTAACTCCTCGGGATATACTTATCATATAGTTCCTCCTTGAAGTCTTCCCACGCCAGGGCGTCTAGTTGTTCCCGCGTAATCGTCCGCTCCTTAGTCTCCCACAAAAACTCCGCGGACCCAGTGAGCTGGTAGGTTACGCACGATAGGCGCTCCTGGTCGGTGCACCTTAGGAACTTGAAGATGCGCTCTATGGCCCGAATCCAGGTTTCAGCCTTGGCCAGATCTCCCATTCCATCAAACACGGGAGGGCGTTCCTTTCGAAACTCCTTCTCGATGTTTCGTTCCGGCTGTGGTGGTGGTGGAGGTGGTGGTGGTGGTGGCGGTGGTTGTGGTTGTCCTTCAGGCCCCACACTACTTTGGGTCTCATTGCTTGCCTCGTTTTCGTGATGAACTGCTGCACGTCGGGGAGACATTCTGTTCAACACACGCATTAGTACAAAAGTCCGAATTTACCATCACCACACCACACAACCTTTCCAAAAGAGATTTCACAAGTTTTCCATACATAACAAGGTAAAAACGAGCACAACGATAAAACAACAGGAATTTTATTAACTTAAAAATAAGTACGTGTTTCCACAAGGTCTTTGAAACAAGTGCAACCAAAACTCAAAAGAAAACATTACATAGTTCGTCAAAACATAACATTCAAAAACCAACAAAAAACAGAAAAAGAAAAAAAACGCTACTCCTCGGGTGCTCTCTCGACATTAGCCCCTCCATCGCTTTCAACTTCAATCTCCCTTTCAAGGGGTTCTTCATCCTCGTCGGGGTCATCCTCTTCCTCCATGGGATCCTCCTCATCTTCAAGAGGTTCTTCCTCATCTTAGAGAGGATCTTCCTCCTCTTCCTCATCGTTCTCCCTCACATAGGTAGCTACGTTGATATGCTTATCGACAACAAGGACTTCCGTCGCGGGAGGTGCGGAGGTGCGCATCCCAAGCCTCCTCCTCTTGGGGAAGTTTGGTTGCGGCGTCTCACTCTCGTACCGACCCCCGCTGTAGGGGCTGAGACTCGATGAGGATGCCTCCTTCCTAGGTGGGGCATAGGGTGGTGGTCCGTCACGAGCATCGACCAGAGCTTCCAAGAGAACCTTCACAAAACCATGCATGTCTCCTTACACACTATATTCAGGGAGCTTATGCCAAATGTACGGCCGCGAAGCCTCATCAGCCCACCTATTCCAAGGCGCCGGCATCCCGCCATAGTGCCAAGTAGTCAGAAACATATGACATCAAAGGGGCCCTCTCGTCTCTCTCGAAACCCCGATACAGTTCCACCCCCCGTAGTCCATTCTTGACGTACGTTTCCCTTAGCGGCGCGTGGATCATAATCGCCATCTACATGAAGTGAGTTTCCTTAGTAACGAGTCGAAGAAAAGACATAAAGCAAGGTAGAGAAGGATAAAAACGCATAGAGAACGTCATACGTGCTACCGTGTGTATACCTGTCGATTTCCATAAGAAAAAGGTCATAACAATTCTTTCTTTTTAAGTTATCATCTAAGGATAGAAGTTTTCCATTTTAGGAACGTAGTAATTTACAGTCTCGTCAATCTTTCGATCTAGCGTTAGTCGCGCTTCACAAGGTTATCCTTGTCCCGTCCTCTCATCATCCCTTGGAATTCGCACCTTTCCACGCCCCGTTCGTTCCATCAATACATGTATCATCTTCAAACGAAGAAATTCGCATAAACGACTAGCCTATATCTAAGGCTTTTGAAGTCTACATCTCAATCATATCCCATTCGTTATCTCGTCTATCATGCCTCGTTTCAAAACATTTTACCTTCTTTCTTGTTAAGCGCGGCGAGATGGAATGTTGAGCCTTCAATGAATACTCTTTTAGTCTAGCAAAACGAGTCTAGACTAGATTGAATAAAAGACTCTCGGTCCAGAGCGGAAGGAAAAATTGCTCTGATACCATTCTGTCACGACCGCACTTCCTAAGGATAGAAAGCACGGTGGATCGCGACTAGTGGGTGAATTAAGAAGCGGGGAAGAAGGGGTAGCAATCAAGGAAATACGACATATAGATCAAAAGACGAAATTCCATTATCAAATCAAAGTTTCAAATCACGAAGTAACATAGTGTGAATGACATAGTTCAACAACTTAAAGAAAAAGTAAAAATTCTTAAGACTTAGAGTAGCGGAAGCAATTGAGAGTTTGACTACTACTATGTATGAGGACACAGTAGTAACCAGAACATTTATTGAATAAAAATCTTGGCTCATTGCTCAACATCCTCCGCCTCCCGTCCTCGCTCAACCTGCACATAGGGAAAACATATGCAGGGGCTGAGTACTTGATGCACCCAGTGAACTCATGCCCGAAATATATTTATCGTTTAAGTTATGTCAAGCCATCATCGAGTGAAACTCGGGTTTTACTTTAAAAGGCCGAGAAACACTAAAATCATTCCTTAAAATAGTGTCCGCGCAGACAAACATCATCCTCCATCATATACCATATCTGAACAATCATGTGAAACGAGAATGTGGCCACAAACTCGATTACTGGACCGGCCGACCTAGAGGACGGCTCACGATCCCCATCAGTGCACTAGCCTAAGAAGGGCTTAGCCCCTAGTTAGACCTGAATTCGTTAACCATCAAAGTCTAGTAGAACTTTGTTCTAGTAGGCAATTCAAAAACATAAAATACGGCATGACATAATATTTAAAACCACCCTTATTTCACCATAAACATATCATTTCAAACAAAAGAGATTAAGTAATAAAGCCCACCTCAAAAGCTTAGAGTTTTCCTTAGTAGCTTCTCGTTCCGACCTTAGCGGCTGTGCGAACCACCTTTTTGGAAAATACATAAAGTACCCATCAAATCTCGGTAACGAAGATGTTTAGAATGCATGCACTCTAAGTAAAATCTTTTAATTCGTTTTCTCGGTTTTTCGTGCGTTTTCGATTATTCGGCGGCCGCCAAAGGCGTCGCGTGCGACGCCGGTCGGCCGCTTACGCTCGTTCTTTCCTCCGTTGGCTCCTCGTATTTTCCATAACGTCGAAAAAAAAATTCTAAAATTTAATCATGCACATATTTAATTTATCGCAATTATTTCTCTTGGGGTAGTATTATCCGCCTTTCGAAATATTCCGGGATTTAATTAAATAATTTCCCGCAGTTTAATTTAATTGACGGCCCAAAGTTTTATTTACTTAGCCCACCTTATTCCTCCAATTAAATTTAGGAAGCCCCAAATAAAATTAAAGAGGCCCAACTAAAATAGCCTCCCAATAAAAACAAGGCCCACAAAAAAAAAGAACAAAAGAGGCCTAACTATCACTCTACCCTCTCCACACCTCTCTCTCTCTCCCTATATTTCTCTTCCTTCTCTCTCTCTCGCCGACGTAAACCAGCGGATTTCATCCAAATCCGCCGGTGTCTCTTCAATTCCTTCCACGCCGCCGTTCCTCCGTCACTACTGTCGCCGTCTGTTGCTGCTGGTGCCGGCTTCTCCAACGAATCCCGTCGCCTTTCAACTCAACTCTGACAAGCTCCACTTCAGCCGGCCGCTCGCCGTCGGCAACACAAGGCCGCTGCTGCAGGGAAGACGCGACGCCACCGCTGTCTCACCGGGAAGACGCGACGCCACCGTTGTCTCACCGGGAAGCCGCGACGCTACTGCCGTTTCACCGGGAAGACGCGACGCTGCTGTCGCCATCGAGCTCCTCTGCTCCAGTCGGCTTCATCAGCCACCGCCGACGTCCACAGCGAGCCGTTGGTGGTCGGACAGCCCAGGGGCATCCCAGCCGCCGACCCGAACAGCCCCGCACAAGCCCGAAAATGCCTCGATTCCCTCCGGACAGCCCCGTACTTAACCCGAACGTCCCGCAAGGTATGTTTTTATTACCAAGTTATGTTCTTTCGGTCTTTCGATTACATACAGCGAGTGTTCGATTATGTTGATTGTTAAATTGTTTGAATTACTTGTGGAAGGTGAATTGTGAAATGATGTAGGAAATATATATGTACTAAAAATTCATGCTTTGGTGATTGAAAAGAGATTATACCTCAAGAAGGATTGAACTTTGTGGTGGAGGAGCAAGAATGGTAGAAGTTCCTACTTCCTTCTCTTTCGGCTCTCACTCTATCTCTCGGCCATCTCTCTCAAATTTTTTTCTTTCTTGAAATGTTGGAGTAGAAGAGTAGTGGAAAGATGAATGAACATAATTTATAACATGGTTGACTCTTGATTTTGTAGAATTAATTGTGGGAGGTGGAAGGTGAAGAAGTTGGAGATTGAAGGGTCTCCACTTGAAGAGGGGGTCGGCCATGAGGGAGAGGAAGAAGAAGAAGAAGAAGAAAAAGAAAAGCTTCGTGGGCTTGCTCCCATTTGTTTGGAAAGAATTGGGCGTCTAATTAATTAAATGGTTTTGGGCTCAATTGGTTGTAAGCCCAAGTTGATAATATTATTAATTAGTTAGATTCTTAAATAGTTAGGGCCCAAGCCATTTTTTATATACTCATTGGACTCTAATTTAATTTGAGAAGCCCGAAAATAAATATATACATACTTTATATTCCCGCATTTCTTTCGATAATTAAAATTCACGGAAGCTTTATTAAATTTCGTTATCTTGTTCTTCACAAAGATTAATGCAAAAAAAATCACCCCACGTCACAATTCATATTTGGTGTTGTTTCAAATATAATTTCTTCGACTGTTCCTCGATTTTCGCACGTCATCTTCCATAAAAATATTCATCTCCCATATCTCATTCATTATGCTAAAAAATAGCAATATCGTCACCATTACTTTAACGAGACATTCACACGTCTCCTAAAGTTCCATAGTTACATAAAAAACGTCCCAAAGTCACGTCGTCACATAAATACCATACTACATTCCAAAGCACGTTAACGCGAGACATAGCATAATTAATAAAATTTTATTAATTATCTCATGACATACTTTAGTTTCGTACTTAAAAGTACGGGTGTTACAAGTAAATATTAACAATGTGAATATTTCTTCAATGATCTCTTTTATGATAGCATTCAAAGGATTCAAGAAAAAAATTGTGCCTAAAGATTCAAAACGATTGAAGAGTTGGGTAGAACTTCTGTCAAAATAAAGAAAAACAAACCATAAAGGACTGGTATGTGCAAAAATTAAACTTTTATATATTTGGAAAATAACTTAATTAAATATACATTTTAATATATTGTAGGATGATGGAGCACGAGGTACATTGCATGTTTCTTGTTCGTAGTTCCACCACCTCATGCATGCCTCGAGAGGATACAAATCATTTGAGTTTCATTGAATTGTTATTGGTATAACTATTTGTAGTACAAAGTTTTTGGTGCAATTAGTCGTGATTTTTCTTTATCTGTTTCTTGTTTTGTATAGGCACCATTAGATCAAACTTTATAATATGCTAATAGAACATATTTTGATGGAACAATGGGCTCAACTTCGAGATGGTACAATATTTTGCTCTATATTCATTGTTTTGTCCCTCTTCGAAATGTAGGTTTTCATCTTAACATGAACCACTTTTGTTGATTCAACACTATACACTTCTAGTTCAAGATTTAATAATTTGTGTGTATTTGGTTTACATGACTTGCAGAAGGCACATCTAGTGTTATTTATCAATATCGAGATGGAGATCGAGATCATTGAGATTATGTCTCGTAGAACAGTACAGTTGATATGATCATAGGAGCCGAAACCGTGAAGCAAGTGAACCCAAACCATTTGAAGGCACTTGGAAAGCCGACAATGCGCTCAATGACCTGTAAGAAGCTCGAAGAGTTAACCGTGCTAGTTCGGAAGCTACTAGACGAGAAAGAGGCACGAACGAGTCTCGAGGAGGGAATACAGGAGGTTCACCCAGACCCGGTGGCTCAATGGCATTCTCACTCGGCCTGAGTACAAATACTGTTGCGGCTGGATGGAAGACATGACTCAACCTAGACCGGGTAGCTCAAGTGCTAATTCCACCGTAACCAGGTTTTGAGGCAGGGTCCAGCCAGATCGGGTAGCCCTTGCATAGGTTCCACCCGGACCGAGTAGGGTGTCCGAAATCTAGGGTTTTCTTTTAAAAACATGTATTTCCTTCCTTGTTTTGGGGCTAGTATAAATAGACTTAGGTTTTGTCATTTTAGACTTTGTTGAATATTATTTTGAAGACTCCTTTGAGAGTGTCTCTAGTGAGTTTTTTTATCCAAATTCTTATTTGTAGGTTGTTTGATTTCCTCAATTAGATTAAGTCAAGTAAAGATATGCATTTATAGGTATGTATCCATAAATTGTGGAGCCAATGGACTGCTTGTCTTGGTGAATGTCGCCTAGGGTTGCCCTCATTGTCTTGAGGGAGTTCTTAGGTCCCAAAAAGGGTCCTCACTCTACACTTCTTTCCCCTTTCTAAACTCTTCACCAAATCCTTTTGGGGTCTAGTTTTTTAGGCTAGGCCCACCATTCCTAGTTATTTGTGTTATAACTAGGGCTGGGAAAATATACTGAAATACCGAAATACCGCACTTACCGTACTGAAAAAATACCGAAAATACCAAAATTTCGGTATACCGTACTTTTCGGTATAGCATCATACCGTACCGACAGTTTTAGGTACGGTAAAGGTATGCATTTTGTATATACCGCGGTATACCGCGTTATACCGCATCATACCGCAATTGCGGTATATAGCGCAAATAACATGGTATACCGCAAATACGGTATATACCGCAATTGCGGTATATATCGGAAATCACGGTATACCGCGGTATACCGCATATTGCGGTAAACCAAAATCACGGTACGGTATACCGACAAAAGCGGACCGGTAACGATATCTAAATTTTGGTAAACCGACTTTTCGGTATACCACAATTGCGGTATACCGACAAAAGCGGTACGGTAAAGGTATGGTTTTTGGTCATACAGCACGGTACGGTACGGTATGCGGTATGGCCATTTCGACTCGGCATACGAGAGCCTTCCACGGCATGCTAAAGCCATCCTGATTTCGTGCCTCAGACCGGCACAAAACTTCTCCGCCATTTTCTCATCGGTATTTACCTGCTCCGGTGCATATCGCGACATGTCGCATAGGGCATGGTCATATTCAGTCACTGTCATCCGCCCCTGCTTCAGATGGTAGAACTCGGCCTCCTTAGCCTTGCGGTAACTCCTCGGGATATACTTATCATATAGTTCATCCTTGAAGTCTTCCCACGTCAGGGCGTCTAGTTGTTCCCGCGTCATCGTCCGCTCCTTGGTCTCCCACAAAAACTCCGCGGAACCAGTGAGCTGGTAGGTTACGCACGATAGGCGCTCCTGGTCGGTGCACCTTAGGAACTTGAAGATGCGCTCTATGGCCAGAATCTAGGTTTCAGCCTTGGCCGGATCTCCCATTCCATCAAACACGGGAGGGCATTCCTTTCGAAACTCTTTCTCGATGTTTCGTTCTGGCTGTGGTGGTGGTGGAGGTGGTGGTGGTGGCGGCGGTGGTGGTGGTTGTCCTTCAGGCCCCACACTACTTTGGGTCTCATTGCTTGCCTCGTTTTCGTGATGAACTGCTGCACGTCGGGGAGCCATTCTGTTCAACACACGCATTAGTACAAAAGTCCGAATTTACCATCACCACACCACACCACACAACCTTTCCAAAAGAGATTTCACAAGTTTTCCATACATAACAAGGTAAAAACGAGCACAATGATAAAACAACGGGAATTTTATTAACTTAAAAATAAGTACGTGTTTCCACAAGGTCTATGCAACAAGTGCAACTAAAACTCAAAAGAAAACATTACATAGTTCGTCAAAACATAACATTCAAAAACCAACAAAAAACAGAAAAAGAAAAAAAAACGCTACTCCTCGGGTGCTCTCTCGACATTCGCCCCTCCCTCGCTTTCAACTTCAATCTCCCTTTCAAGGGGTTCTTCATCCTCGTCGGGGTCATCCTCTTCCTCCATGGGATCCTCCTCATCTTCAAGAGGTTCTTCCTCATCTTAGAGAGGATCTTTCTCCTCTTCCTCATCGTCCTCCCTCACATAGGTAGCTACGTCGATAGGCTTATCGACAACAAGGACTTCTGTCGCGGGAGGTGCGGAGGTGCGCATCCCAAGCCTCCTCCTCTTGGGGAAGTTTGGTTGCGGCGTCTCACTCTCGTACCGACCCCCGCTGTAGAGGCTGAGACTCGATGAGGATGCCTCCTTCCTAGGTGGGGCTTAGGGTGGCGGTCCGTCACGAGCATCGACCAGAGCTTCCAAGAGAACCTTCACAAAACCATGCATGTCTCCTTGCACACTATAGTCAGGGAGCTTATGCCAAATGTATGGCCGCGAAGCCTCATCGGCCCACCTATTCCAAGGCGTCGGTAACCCATCAATCAACCTCTTAATGCCCTGGTAGTGCTTCACTCCACATCCATGAGCATCCCGCCATAGTGCCAAGTAGTGGGAAACATATGACATCAAAGGGGCCCTCTCGTCTCTCTCGAAACCCCGGTACAGTTCCACCCCCCGTAGTCCATTCTTGACGTACATTTCCCTTAGCGACGCGTGGTCATAATCGCCGTCTACATGAAAGTGAGTTTCCTTAGTAACGAGTCGAAGAAAAGACATAAAGCAAGGTAGAAAAGGATAAAAACGCGTAAAGAACGTCATACGTGCTACTGTGTGTATACCTGTCGATTTCCATAAGGAAAAGGTCATAACAATTCTTTCTTTTTAAGTTATCATCTAAGGATAGATGTTTCGCATTTTAGGAACGTAGTAATTTGCAGTCTCGTCAATCTTTCGATCTAGCGTTAGTCGCGCTTCACAAGGTTATCCTTGTCTCGTCCTCTCATCATCCCTTAGAATTCGCACCTTTCCATGCCCTGTTCGTTCCATAATTACATGTATCGTCTTCAAACGAAGAAATTCGCATAAACGACTAGCCTATATCTAAGGCTTTTGAAGTCTACATCTCAATCATATCCCATTCGTTATCACGTCTATCATGCCTCGTTTCAAAACATTTCACCTTCTTTCTTGTTGAGCGCGGCGAGATGGAATGATGAGCCTTCAATGAATACTCTTTTAGTCTAGCGAAACGAGTCTAGACTAGATTGAATAAAAGACTCTCGGTCCAGAGCGGAAGGAAAAATTGCTCTGATACCATTCTGTCATGACCGCACTTCCTACGGATAGAAAGCACGGTGGATCGCGACTAGTGGGGGAATTAAGAAGGGGTAGCAATCAAGGAAGTACGACATATAGATCAAAAGACGAAATTTCATTATCAAATCAAAGTTTCAAATCACGAAGTAACATAGTCTGAATGACATAGTTCAACAACTTAAAGAAAAAGTAAAAATTCTTAAGACTTAGAGTAGCGGAAACAATTGAGAGTTTGACTACTACTATGTATGAGGACACAGTAGTAACCGGAACATTTATTGAATAAAAATCTTGGCTCATTGCTCAACATCCTCCGCCTCCCGTCCTCGCTCAACCTGCACATAGGGAAAACATATACAGGGGCTGAGTACTTGATGCACCCAGTGAACTCATGCACGAAATATATTTATCGTTTAAGTTATGTCAAGCCATCATCGAGTGAAACTCGGGTTTTACTTTAAAAGGCCGAGAAACACTAAAATCATTCCTTAAAATAGTGTTCGCGCAGACAAACATCATCCTCCATCATATACCATATCTGAACCATCATGTGAAACAAGAATGTGGCCACAAACTCGATTACTGGACCGGCCGACCTAGAGGACGGCTCACGATCCCCATCAGTGCACTAGCCTAAGTAGGGCTTAGCCCCTAGTTAGACCTGAATTCGTTAACCATCAAAGTCTAGTAACTACTACGATTAACTCAGATCTATGTTATGCTAGGAGATATGAACAACTATTGATGAACTATTTTTTAGCACTATAACTACTCTCAAGTATACATGATAGATATAGTATAGCTAAGGGTAAGAATGGGGATATCGAACACAGGGAATGCTATCACAGATTGACTCTCTTACTAAGCTTCTTTCACTATTTGGAGACACGATTGTGGGTTGGAAAAACAGTAAATAAATAGAAAGCAATAAGCGATTGCAGATAAAACACAAAGATAAAATGTCACGACTGCACTTCCTAAGGATAGAAAGCACGGTGGGTCGCGACAAATGGGGGAATTAAGAAGCGGGGAAGAAAGGGGAAAAACCATCAAGGGGTACGACATGTAGATCAAAAGATGAAACTTTATTACCAAATTATAGTCTGAAATCACGAACAACAAAGTTCATAGGAAAATAGTCCAACAGATTAAAGAAACATAAGAGTTTTAAAACTTGGCATAGCGGAAGCATTTGAGAGTTGGCTACTACTATGTATGAAGACACATTAGCAACCGGAACATTTATTGAATACGGTCTTTGTCCAAATGCTCAACATCCTCTGTCCTCGTCAACGCTCAACCTGCACATAGGGAAAACACATGGAGGGCTGAGTACTTGATGCACTCAGTGAACTCATGCCAAAATACATTTTTTTAATAAGGTTATGTCAAGCCATCGTTGAGTGAAACTCGGGTTTTTCTTTAAAATGCCTAGAAACACTAAAATTACTTCCATCAAAAGGTGTCTGCGCAGACAAATATCAGCATCATCCTCCATCATGTACCATATCTGAACCATCATGTGAAACGAGAATGTGGCCACAAACTCGATCACTGGACCGGCCGACCCAAAGGACGGCTCACGATCCCCATCAGTGCACTAGCCTAAGTAGGGCTTAGACCCTAGTAGGACCCAAATTCGTTAACCATCAAAGTCTAGTAGGACATTATCCTAGTACACGATCAGATAGGCAATTCAAAACAAAATACGGCATGACATAACATTTAAACCACCCTTATCTCACCATATACATATCATTGCAAATAAATGAGTTTAAGTAATAGAGCCCACCTCAAAAGCTTAGAAATTTCCTTAACAAGCTTCTCGATCCGACTTTAACGAGTGTGTGAACAACCTTTTTGAGAAAATTAAAGTACACATCAATCTCAAGAAGGAAAACATTTAGAATGCATGCACTCTAATTAAAGTCTTTTATCTTGTTTCTAGGTTTTCGTGCATTTTCGATTATTCGGCACGTAAGTTAATTATCGCAATTATTTCCCTCAAAAATTATATTTATCTCGGACTTAGGTTAAATTATTCATCCTTCTAATTATTCAGAAATTAATTAAATAATTCCCCACAATTAAATTATCGGCCCGAGAATTTAATTAGAAGGCCCAAGACTTATTTCCCCACCTTATATCTCCAATTAAAATACGGTCTTTGTCCAACATTTATTGAATACGGCCTTTGTCTAAAATTTTTACTCATCACCACACCACACAACCTCTCAAATGCTTCCGCTACGCCAAGTTTTAAAACTCTTATGTTTCTTTAATCTGTTGGACTATTTTCCTACGAACTTTGTTGCTTCGTGATTTCATACTATAATTTGGTAATAAAGTTTCATCTTTTGATCTACATATCGTACCCCTTGATGGTTTTTTCTCTTTCTTCCCCGCTTCTTAATTCCCCCATTTGTCGCGACCCACCGAGCTTTCTATCCTTAGGAAGTGCGGTCGTGACATAAAATATATGAGACAAGGGAATTGCAGGGATGTGCTTTCACATTTATGCTTTATACAAGTTCCAACTACAACACCCTAGCACAGTTCAAAGTTTTGCTAGAACGAGTCACATAGATATTGCCCATGCGACACAAAATAGATCACACACTAGGGTCTTCAATCCTAGATTAGCAACTCCCAAAAGCACATAAGACTCATATTGTTCTCATTAGCAATTAGAAGTACCGTTTTAAGGAAAATTAGTTGTAGTGTTAACTAAGTTCTTCTAGCATATAAATCCTCTCTCGATTACTTTGCAAGCCAATAAATCATCACAAGAATGTGTCACACAAACGAAAAAAATCCTCTACATAGAAATAAAGCAAGCAATGAACAAAACAAAAAGGAAATAAATAAGAACTGTATAAACCAAAGTTGTTACAAACATATCCCTAGAAATCTACACATTCAGCTACTCATAGACAAATAATCTAAACCCATAGTTTGTAGGGAAAACATAGAAAACATAAAAACTAAGATAATAGAACCCCAAAGGTTGAATCTCGTAGTCTTGAACTTCTCTTGAACCCAAGCTTCAAACCCCTTGAACGATGAAAATGATGACGAATGGTGCAAGAAACTCTCAAATATTATTCTCTAGTGTATTATGCAGCAAAAGGTTCATTTGATGAAGCTTTAAGGGGTATTTGTAGCCTCCAAGTCGTGCATGATGATATGGTAAATCTTCTATCCCAATTAGGAAAGTCTTGGAGAGAAATTAGGTAAACTGCTGCGCAGCGGAATTGCCAAGCGGGCCAGCGATCGCTACAGAGCCATTTGGAACTCTCTGGGCTCTAGTGAGTGGTCGTTGTACACACCCTAGCGGTCCCTGGGCGTGTTCTTCTTTCAAGCACAATTTTCTGAGAAGGGCCACTGTAGGATCAGCGGGCGATGGTGGCCAGCGGCCGCTGAGTAAGTTCCAGTGGACTGCTGGCTAGCTCGAATGCTCTAGAGTTCAAACTTCAACTTTTAGTTATCTTTTAGGCTCTATTTTGCATATTTCTTATAAAACACGTCAAAATACCAAAATAGATAAAATGTATAAATAATAGACATGAAATGCAACTTTGACACTCAAATGGACCAAATAATGGACTCAAAATAATGCAAAATCCGAGTGTATCAATGTCGTAAGCACCCAACACACGTAAAAACAGAGAGTAAGCATAGTGACCAACTGAAACTTTGAAAAACATGAAAAAGTATCAACACTTGCAAGATTCAAAGTTGAAAGTAATATTGAACGGAAATTCGATGCTAAAATAGATGTAAATGGTAAGTATCTAAAGATTCACAATTGGAAATTCAAAATTAGTGTCAATCAACACGAAATACAAATTGTTTCTCGCTCCGAAGAGTGGTAGGAATGCTCAACTAGCTAGGACTTGATGGCAACGGGCATGGTATTCCTCTTCAAGTGATGGCGGTCGAAGGGTTGGGACTGAACTCGGGGAATGGAGAGATTGATCGACAACCATCAAGAGATTTAGAGCATCCACAACCGTGTTCTTGCCAGCGGCACGGTTGTGGGCCCGACCCCACTTTTTCTGCCTGCTCTCTGGCAAGAGCACAACACCCACAGCTGTGCTCTTCCGCAAGGACGAGCACAATTAATTTAAAATTCAATTACACAAAAATATTTCCATAATACTAAAATTCATTAAAAACCCACAATAAATATTACAAATTACAAATAAAATAAAAAAAGACATAATTAAAATCCTAAAAATTAAAAATTACATAATTAAAATCCTAAAAATTAAAAATTACATAATTAAAATACTCAAAATTAAAAATTACATAATTAAACTCCTAAAAATTAAAAATTACATGATTATTGGCTAATATTACCCGAGGAAGACTACGCATCCGGCGGCACCAACCCCAATTGTTTTTTGAGACCCAATATCATGTCCTCGTGCGTTTGAAGTTGCGTGGGGGTCATAGTTGACCTATCGGCCATATTGAGTTGGGCCAAAAGGGCCCACAACGAGTTGTTCGGGGGTGGAGGTGGAACATAGGGTGCGGGTTCGGGGGCGGGGGCCGATGGAGTCGCGGAGCGCCGGCGGTCGGCCGCCGCCTTCTTCCTTCCTTGCGGTCGGCGTTGGGAACCGCTTGGTCCGGCGTCGGGGCTACCCAAGTTAGCTCCGACGAGTTGGCTAGCCACTTCTTCGGAGCTGGAGTCGGATAGGGATACCGACCTTGACCGTTTGGAGGAGCCGCCCGAGGAGGATGTTACGCCTCCCATATACCTCGGGTGGAACCGCGTTTCCTGCCAAACGTTGAGGTACTTGAACGACTTACCGTTCAAGGATTGGTAGGTGCTCAGCGCGGCAGTGATGATGTCGACCTCGCTCCGGCCGCTCCCGGCATTCCTCGACTCCTGGAGGAAATAGCCATTGAACTTGCCAATTTCTTCGTTGGCTTGGCCGAAGCAGTTGCGCACCATACTCTCGTTGCGCTCGATCGTTCCCGGAGGCCGGTTTGCATTGTACCGGCGAGAGACGCGCCACCAAAAGTGATCGCCGGATTGGTTCGTGCCAACCGCCGCATCTTCGGAGATTTCGAAATACGCCTTGAACAATTTATCCATCTCCGCCGGAGTGTACGGTGTTCGGACACAGCTACGAGTAGGAGCCGGCGGAGTTTGGGAGGGGGCGGTCGGCCTGGGCTCCGGTGTCCACCCGTATCGCCCTTCGGAGGCACCTTGGTCGTCTATTGGGTATGGCCGGTAGCCACCCGGAACGGCCGAATCTTGGGTGAGAGGAGGGGCCGAATATTCCATTTCCGGACTAGGAAACGGTTGTGCACCAAACCATTCGGGGTTCCAACCATGAGAGGGCGGGTTGTCATCGCCTTGGCCGGACATTGTTAGGGTATGAGAGAATGAAGATGAAAATTGATATGGGAGAATGAAAATGAGAATGGATATCGGAGAATGAAGATGGGAATTGTGTAGTTTGATGTGAATTTTTGGGTGCGAAAGTGGGGGTATTTATAGATGAAAGTGTGTATTTTTGGGGGGGGAATGTAAAAAACGGTAATAAACGGTTATAATTTTTTTGGGAAGTGAAATTTTTTTTTATTTTTTATCTGTTTTTTAATTAAAAACCGATTTTAAATAAAATTTTTTTTGAAGGCAACGGCTATGCCGTTGCCCAATCCCGTGCCGCCACGTCAGCTGCTCGCTGGCGCGGCGCGAGCGCAGCGGCGGCGGTGCTTCGCCTTGCCAGCGGCGCGGACGGCGGTGGCGACCGTCGCCACCGTTGCGGATGCTCTTAGAGCTCCGTTCTCCATGTACCTTTGGTCTATTTATTGGGAGGCTTGGCTTCAATCCCTAGGGTTGGTCCTTCATATGTTGACATTTGTGCCCTTCAAAAGGGATACCTTCTAGAAGCCTGCTCCACTTTTTGAGTTTTTGCTCCTTCATGTCTCATTCTAGCCTGTTTTCCCCATTTTTCTTTACTTCAGCTTGTTTCGGCACGTATTTCATGCATTTCTACCTCTTTCGTGCACATTTAAGCAACATTTTGTGCATATTATCTTTGAACGCCCATCAACTGACCAGTAATCAATGCACGAGACAAGCCATATCATGAGGGATCTTGTATTATGGATTTTTATTGTAGCTTTCAATATGTGTCTTAAAATATGTTGGTTAGAGAAACTCATTTAAGCTCTAGATTTTGTTCTTCTATGAAACAATCCAATTTACTGTATGAAAGGGATATGTGCATTACAGTTGAAAATGAATGATGAATCAGTAAAATTCCTAAATAGTGCGAGATGTATTTCTGAGGTAGGAATCTCATATCATTAGGACTGCTGGAGGTGAGGAGGTTTTATTTTAGATCTTCGGGAGAAAAAATTGTAGTATAGATAGGATCTCAAATCAACATACAGACAAAACAAAGAACAAGCCTGTGTTATCTCTCTTCCACGGTGAAAAAGACTTTCAATGGAAAGGTAAATGCAATAGGCTCAAAAAATATCTATGTGGCACATAGCTGTACAGGGCGAAGTCAGCGTTTTAATTCAATAGTGGCAAAAATATATATAGGAAGAAATTTTAAAAGTTTGAGGTGGAGCATTTATAAAGGAAATCAAATAATTTAAAAATTCTATAGCAAAATAGCATTACATTAGTCTACATGAAATATATTGAGAATAGGCAAATGCCCTTGTCCTCCCCTACTAGATCCGCCCATGGATATCTATGTATATATGACATTACATAAATTTGTAACGTCCATTAGCTTTATCCATTCTCGTTAACATATACTCTCATCGTTCCGGCTAAGATGACATATTTCTTAGTCGGCACGAGATTTTAGGAGTTATTAGTTGAAATGGTTAATTAAAAAGAGAATTGATAGGTGTAAGCATTAAATGGAGAGAGAAAGTGAGTTTAAAATTTAATTGAAAAGAGAAAGTTATCAAAAATAGAAATGTGTCATCTTAGTTGGGATAAACTTAAAAGAAAAGTGTGTCATCTTAGTTGGAACGAAGGGAGTACTTGTACCTCATTTATTTATTTTTATTTTTTCTAAATTAAAAACACCCAGTATGGGCGGGGTTTAGGCAGACTTTCCACCCGTGAATAGAATCAAAATATATCGTTCCAAAACATGGTTCAAGCCCAAAAGTGACTAGGATCCAAATCAAGAACAAGAAAAAAATAAATTGAAGTCCCACGAGTCGGGTACCTCATTTATTTTGAAGTTATATGACCAAAAAAGTGTTCTTATCATATTTTATTTATTTGTCTTTTCTACTAAACTAGGGACGTATCTAGGTGAAGTCGGGTGGGGTAGCCGACTCCGCTAATGTCCCCTGCCGATGGAGTACCTTCTTCCGTCGCCCGCCGACCCCAAGGCGGCGGCACATCCGCCCCCACCCACCCACCCACCAGAAGCAAATCTGCTCGTTTCTTCCAAAGGTGAAAATAACTTTTGTGGGCTTTTATCTACTGTTAAAGTTCATGTTTTCTAATCATGATCAAATCCTGGATCCATCTCGGTGCCAAACTATGCATGTTGTAATAATCTCACTTCCTATCTTTCGATCCATTCAACTATTTAAAGCTAATTTAATACTACTAGACAGCGACAAAATCTATGACATGATAACTCACCCAAATCTCATATACCGAATGAACATATTTGATCCATTAATTGGTGGGCCATGCATATTCAATTCTGTCCTAGTTATAAATATGAGTTTTCCTAAATGACTAAGTGAACAAGTCCTAATTAACCTCAACTTTGATCATTTTTTTTTGTCTGAGTTACCGTTACTACAAATATTGTTAAAAAACACGGGTTTTTTCTATTTTTATTCTAAAATAGAACTTAGCTTCCTCGTTTGTTCTAGCGTTTTTTTTTTGTTCCGGATTTGGGAGAGACGCATGACCCTCATGCGTCTCTTTTTAATGAGACGCATGACAATTATGCGTCTTTCATAGAGACGCATGAGGGTCATGCGTCTCTATTTTTTTTTCTTTTTTTTTTAACGACGCATGAGGGTCATGCGTCTTATGTATAGACGCATCTCCCTCATGCGTCTATTGTTTTTTAAAAATATAATAGACGACGCATGAGCATCATGCGTCTTAGGGAGAGACGCATGAGGCTCATGCGTCTCTATTTCGAATTAAATCAGTTCCGCGAGAGGCAGAAGGCAGAATACACGCGAGAGAGAATTCTGATAGGCGACTTCCGGCGATTCCTTGGCGATTTCTTGGCGAATCCGACGATTTCCTCTCGTTTTCCGGTAAGTTTCATTCAATCCTTCAACATTCCTTCCTTATTTGTTGTTAATTTGCATAGTTTGTTTAGATTTCCCCTAATTTTTGTAAATTAGGGTTTATAACAAATTGGTCAATTTTGTCCGATTTTTTGGTGTTTAGTTAATTGTAATGGATTTTAGTGGCTAAATTCATTCTATTGTATAGTTATTCATATATTAGAGATGCTTGGTGTTGTGATTTTGGTTGTTATTGAAGAATAAAGTATAGGTTGAATTGCATATTTTAATTTAACCTTCTAATTTAGTAGCTATATGTAAATTAGGCCTTATAAAGCATGAATGGTGTTGAATTGGAGTGAATCAATCATTTGTTTTATGATGTGTTGTTATTTTGAAGATGAATTTAAATGGATATGTAATTTGTGTTGTAAATGTTAGTTTGTAATTGTTGTTTCGTGAATATGTACTTAGATTAGATGGAGACTTCAAGTTCTAGTGGGCAATTATTATATGGACCCGAAGACCCGTCCTTGCTAAATTTGCAGAAACATCACATTTCACATAAACTCATGAAAGAGGGCACAACCCAAGTATTTAAAGTCCGAAGGACAGAAAGCAAGACTTGGGACGTCGAAATTCACGAGAATGTTAGATATTGGCTTGACGTCTTTGGTTTCAAAGGCGTGATCGATTGTGGGAAGCCCATGAAGGTGGACAACGAGCTGATCACGGCGTTGATTGAGCGTTGGAGACCGGAGACACACACTTTCCATCTACCGATCGGTGATGCGACGATCACCTTGGAAGATGTGCAAGCCATTTGGGGCTTGAGGGCGGATGGTCGCGTTTTCACAGGGCGTGACTATCATGACAACTTTCCAGACTGGACCAGCAAGTGCCGCGATCTGTTGGGATGGATACCAGATACTTCCACATAGACAAAGCAAGGCGGTTTGCTGATGACCGCACTGATCAACCAGACAAGGATGCCTCTGGGTGATGACCTACCTATGTACGTATACATCCAAAGGGCACGTATCCATGCCCTAATTTTATTAGGAGGTCTCATTCTACCGGACACCACGGGGTGTAAGGTGCCATTTATGTGGTTGAATGGGCTTGGGGATCCAGAAGAGGTGAAGAATATTAGTTGGGGAAGTGCGGCATTGGCCTACCTTTATCATTATCTGTGCGAGGCTTCCATGGATAAGAGAAAAGAGTTGGGCGGGCCTATGATGCTTCTGCAGCTATGGGCGTGGGAAAGAATGCCCACATTGAGGCCTGCGTTCATTGGACCAGTTGTGCACGAGCCATATACACCATGTGGCGCCAGGTATATATCTAAATATTTATTTATTAATTTATATTGGATTATTTGCTTACATACAAATATATGTACAGGTGGAAAGGAACAACGCAGATAGGAAATGCTCCTAGACACTCGGTTGAGCATTATCGTGACCAACTATCTCTGATTAGACCTGGCCAGGTGAGTATTATTTCGGTTTAGACTTCATTTAAGAACTTATTACGGAATTATTCAGTGGCATTTGCATTGCTGTTTTGTAGTTTATCTGGACGCCATACGCACATTGCGTACTGCCTGACTACTGCAATGATGTGACTGGATGCTCTCTGTGCGAGACCTACTTGGTATGTTGGGCCTATGTCGAGGCCCATGAGCCTGGACGAGTGCGACGACAGTTCAATCGGTATCAGGATATACCGCAGAATGTAGACAGGATGCTAAGGAACGCCGATCATTTAGGCAAAAATGATCGGCGTGGTAAGAAGGGCAACAACTGGGCAAACACGCATCAGTTCTACATTGGGGAGTGGGACATGAGGTACGAAAGGTTCCAAGCTGCCGAATACGCCGCACCGATGTCTTTGGATATTCCCATGAGCCCGGGTTATATGGCGTGGTATAACAGAATTACCGTGACGTACATGACTCGGCCTGGGGCACGGGCCACTGCTGGGATGAATGAGTCGGCTGCTTCGATGCGACTATTTGTAAGTTTGTTATATTAAACTATATGCTTTCATGTGATATAGATTGTTTCTTATTGATATTGGTATCATTTTTTGTCTAGGTTGAGGCTTTTCAGCGGGTTTTCCATTTAACTACGGAAGACGAAATGGACCCCCGAGTGCGCCAGATTCGAGAAATTGTTAGGACTACCCTCGAAGATACGAACAACGGTGATGTCATGGAGTACCCCGCTTCTCAAAATCAGGATGTGGTCATGCCGTACCAAGAAGAAGTAGTTCCACGGCGTCGTGGAGCGCGTGGTGTTCGGACTGGGGGACACGGCTACACAAAGCAGTTTAGGATGTCTCAGGTGCCTCCCGATTTTGTAGCACCAGAGGCGCAGTATCAAGAGCATGACCCACCCCAGTGGTATTCACACCCGACGCATGAGTCTCAGTGGGACCGTCCACTGCATTCTCCAAGCCAGCCTGAGCCCGATTGGAATCGTCGCCCATATTCACAAAGCCAAGACATGCCGCAATGGAGTGGGGCCCGAGCGTCGGTCGATTCATTCTTCCAGAATTATCAGGTCATGCCTCCTGTACAAGCTGAAGAAGAGGACGATGATGAAGAAGAAGATGACAACATTGTCGAGGCACATGAGGAAGAAGACGTTGTTCATAGCATCCATGGCCAACCTCGTCCAGCTGCGGAGGGTTCATCACGCAGCGGGGTTGGGAAGCTCGTGAGCAAAGTGTACAAGAGACTATCTTCGAGGAAGAACAAGGGGATTGAACCGGCTAAGTGCACTCCGTCGTCGTATAAGTAGCATGAAGAATGAGGGTAGAATTGCTCGAATTGATTGAACTGATTGCAACATTGTTGCATATGATATGATATTTGGATATCTATGTTAGTGTTTGGTGCTCAAATTCATGTTAATTTTTCTATGTTGGTGAATTAATCATGTTTCTATTCTATTGACAAGTCTTAATTGAATATTAATAGATTACTATTAATGAATAACTAAATAGTGTATTAATTATGTGTTATAAATATAATTAAAGTATGTAAATATGAAAATACTCCGAAAACGCCCGATCGGGCGAAATTAGAAGATGGAATCGCCCGAGCGGGCGAACTCTCTGTATTCTGACTGCCTGATGATGACGACAATTCTGGATCATCAAGGTCTCTTCGTACAACATGAACATCATCATGCTCTTCTACAGTCTCTTGAGTATTCAATCCAACATCAGCAGCATCTGCAACATCTGTTTGCTCATTCATACCGCAATCCATGCTCAATAGTTCAAACCTCGTAGATGATCCAACACCATGATCAACAATTGGTGGGATGAAGGCATTTCCAACATACGAATACTCAACAAATAATTCAATATGCCGAGTAGAATTTAGAGCCGCATTGAACATATAAAACACACTTTGATCACTGTCAACTGCAGTACATACATAACTCGTACCGGTACCCAAGAAACAATGCCTCCAAGATATTTCAATGAATTGTTGGTTGAATCTATTCTTATCTTAACACATATCATTGCAACTAATTCAGATAATGAGACACATGAATCCAATACGATGGAAGCTCTCGCACGAGGAGGATCATAACAAATACCCACTTGAGGAAGTTGATATATTCTACCACCCCAATATAAACTCACGTATACTTGCATGATTTCTGCAAAAATATATATACAAACCAACAACAATTAAAGACAATTTTTTTCATTAAACCCTAATATAGTAAATATACAATAGATTTATCAAAAACCCTAATAATATGCAAATAAACAACAAATACGGGAGCAATGTTGAAAGATTGAAGGAAACTTACCGAAATATGAAGGGAATCGCCAAGAAATCGCCAAGGAAATCGCACGCTTTGTCTTCCTCTCTTTCTCTCGCGTATTCTGCCTATTCTGCCGTGGGTACTGATTTAAGCAAGTTAGAGACGCATGAGCCTCATGCGTCTCTCCCTAAGACGCGTGATGCTCATGCGTCGTCTATTATATTTTAAAAAAACAATAGACGCATGAGGGAGATGCGTCTATACCGAAGACGCATGACCCTCATGCGTCGTTAAAAAAAATGAAAAAAAAATAGAGACGCATGACCCTCATGCGTCTCTATAAAAGACGCATAATCGTCATGCGTCTCATTAAAAAGAGACGCATGAGGGTCATGCGTCTCTCCCAAATCCGGAACAAAAAAAAACGCTAGAACAAACGAGGAATCTAAGTTCTATTTTAGAACAAAAATAGAAAAAAAGCCTAAAAAACACTAACGTAAACTATAATATTACCTGTTTTTCTTGTATATTTTGATCATATGATCATTTTTGTCTCTATATATCTTAACTACAGTCTACAAATATGGTATATATAGTTTTATTTTTGTTTATTTCATAGTTCGAGTAAAAATTTTGGTCCTTTTTAACACATGCGTATACCAGCGATAAAATATATTTTAATTTAAAATAAAACAATAAATGTAAATTGATTTGTTAAAAATTATTGAAAGCAACGCGATGATTCGAAAATATTTTATTTGTGATTTAAATTAAGATATAAAAAATATTAATAGTGAAGAACATATGTATTTAAACAGAAAGGATCAAACATGACCAAAGTGGGACCATCGGCGGATGCAGGTGGGGTCGCGCGGGGTCGGCCGACCCCACCGCCGTCCCCTGAGAACCGCCGGAAGACTCCTCCCAACAGCCCCCGACCCCACGGCATCCGGAACTCCGCCCCATGATTCATCCTCAGACCTCAAGCAGCTCAGCTTTTCCGATGAAGACGATCAGGCCGAGGGGCAGTTCGCCCTTTACAAGGGGTTTATTCCGACGATATCGAGGCAGGGGCCGTTTACGGTGGTACTGTTTGTGACGCTTGAGCAGGTGAGGAAGTTGCTCAAGGATTTCTGATGAAGATGTGCTGATGATGATGAAGAAGAAGGCTAGTTTAGTCTTTTTTAGAATATTAATTGATATGGTTGTTGTTTAGGTTATGGTAATTTGGTTTAATTTTGTGTTTTTATTTTAATGGGAAGAAATGGTATACTTGCGTGCTTTGATTTATGATGCGAAAATATGCGCCACTTTGAGAGGACAACATACATTTATTGCTCCAATGGAGTTCTTTTTCTTCTATATGAGGAGTATATGATTTAATTCCACGTAATTGCATTCTAATTTGTAAGATCATACAGTTTTCTTTTAGTAAAGTGAGGTCTTTGAACTAATATATATTAGTTCAAATGTGTTTATTATTATTAATATTATTATTGGTTATTGGTTATTATCATCTAAGCAAGTGATACCTCAGTACAAAATTTAGAGTTATATTTAAGTACAACCACTTTAAATAGGGAAAATTAATTATTAGCATTGTCCCTTTCAAAAATTGACTTTTAAATACTTTGATAAACGTGATTAAAAAAATGTACATGTATGCACATTTTTAAAGTAGTACCCCGTTTTTTAAAGAGTTAACTATGAAATCAAAATTCGAATTATTATAAATTTGAATATTGTATCAAGGTGCGGCATTTCAGTGGAAAATGGTTATTCCACTGAAAATGAGTATTAAATTTTAATATTGAAATCAAAATTCGAATTATTATAAACCAGTAGTTTATTGATTATCTTTTAATCATGTATTAGTTTTTACTTTTATTTTAAACTAGTAGTAACTAATAAATTTTTTATCTAATTTTAATAAATATAATAATTGCTTTTAATCATTGATTTTAATTACTTTTCATTAAGATTAATGGATACATTTCTTTTATAAAGATTTTGCGCTTTCGTCTGTTTTTCTAGTACTAATGTTGAACACGACTAAAAGATACACATTCATAACTATTTCCAATGAAATAACTTTAAGTTAGCATCAAAATATGAATACTCACAGAAGTCAATTATCGTGCTTAATATAAAATAGGGATATTTCATTTGTAATGTATTTTTACTACTATTTTATATATTTAAATATTATTATATTAATTTTCTCGTCCGACCCCACCATTTTTAATTCCTGGATCCGCCCATGAGTGGGACTATTTTTTAATAATGGTTTTTATATTGAGATACAATGTAGCATACGCTTTGATTTAATTGATGCTCATACATTATTTTCATTAGTTTGAAACTAGTGGTATTTTGTAGGTTACTACTACCTTTTAGCTAATTTTAGAATAAAAATACAATTAAGATTGATTTTTTAATTTGAAAAACAAATTTAATCTGTTGTTACCTTTGAACACAACTACACAGGTTACAATACTAAAAATCTAAACCTGCTCTAAGACATTCACCATGGGAAGGCCCTCCCAACAATCTTCCCAAAAATACCTCATGCCACATCATTAAGCCCTCCCAAAAATACCTTGTGCCCTC
Organism: Salvia splendens; assembly: GCF_004379255.2. Classification (NCBI taxonomy): domain Eukaryota; kingdom Viridiplantae; phylum Streptophyta; class Magnoliopsida; order Lamiales; family Lamiaceae; genus Salvia; species Salvia splendens. Next base: position 19,502,702 of record NC_056036.1, on the reverse strand, counting down.
CCAACAGCCCTCCCATTCTAATTCATTTTAATTTGTTGATGTTTCGTCAAATATTTAAAACAACGATTACGAAATTAATTGGACATAAAAAGAAGGAAACGCAAACCTACTACATTAAAATTATAAAAAATTACACTAAGGACTCGTTCACTTTGTCGGTTTTGACCAGTTTTGGGCTCAAAACTGGTGAAATATGGGTGTTCAACTTTTAAGTTATGAAACTGTGAAGCCCAATATATAAAACACGGCCCGCACTATTCATCTAAACATTCTCCAGTTTTAAAACTTCCAAAGTACGTGATTTTCAATTCTATGCTTGAAAGTTAACCAGAATTGGTGGGGCCCACATGATAACTCACCCAAATCTCATATACCGAATGAACATATTTGATCCATTAATTGGTGGGCCATCCATATTCAATTCTGTCCTAGTTATAAATATGAGTTTTCCTAAATGACTAAGTGAACAAGTCCTAAATTTTTTTTCCCAAAAGCTTAAACACACCGTCCCGCGCGGTTCACTTGTCGGCGTCCTCCCCAGAAGCATCCCCAGCGTTAGCCCCACCATCGTCCTCATCGTCGTCCAGTGGCAACCCCATAGTGCGCTTCATCGACTAAATGACGATGAATAACTGTATCTTGACTCTAAACCCTTTCTTGACTCTGGGATCGGTTGTCGCGTACTACTACATGACGGCGTCTAACAGGTGCTTTTCATGCTGCATCCTGATGTTTAGAGACAGAGTCTCGGTGGCGGAATATTGGACTTCAGCGGACCCACTCGTCGATCCTCTCAACATCCCCATCGTCGTTTTCTGGCTAATCGGACGCTTGGGGAGGCACATCGTCGACATCTTCGGAGAGGTCGACAAAACCGCCGCTGCTGTAGTTGCCAGAGATACGGAGCCGCATCCGCTTCGGGAAGCCCTCAGCCCTCCCCTACTGGAATTTGGGGGAATCCTTCAGGACCAAAAATGAATCCCAATACTTAAACTGCGGAAAGCGCCCGGCCTCGCGGTACTGGCTCTACGACAACTCCTTGATGTCGTCCATTGCCTGGCCGTTGGTCATCGAGCGGACATTGTTCTCGTATATGCCGGCGAATCTGGATACGACCTTCCTTATCCAATCCCATGCCTTTCGGAGTTCGTCGGGACTGTGTTCCTTCGAGCCTTTGGGCTTGCAACGATTGTAGTTGTCCTGAATACGAGCCCATAACCCCTTATGTGTCTGCTTATTCCCCTCAAGGGGATCATCAACGATCGAGCTCCAAGCCTTCAGAATAGCAGCACACTCCGCCAAACTGTACACCGACCTCTTATCCTCTTCCTCCTCCCCCTCCTCCACAGGAGCGTCGGTCTACGACGATTGGCTGGCAACTTCCTTCCACTTCCGGCCGCCCGTCTTCCTCCCCCTTCCCCTGCCGAAGTCACGACACCTTTCCCACACATTTTTTTCGACGGCGCGTGCAGTGGCACCGTCCTGACCGCCGACCCGCACGGCGGTGGCACGGCCAGTGGGACGACTGCCACTGTGAGGGTGTCCACTATAAGGCGGACACGCCCAATAGCCCCGCCCCAGTTTTTGTCCATAGCCCCAATTTTATTGTCCATAGCCCCAAAATTCTATTTCCGCCACTATAGTGGACACCTCCAATAGCCCCAAAATTCCAAATACAAAATTCAACATTTTCATAGCCGCGTCCTCGCCCCGAACGCGGCTATCCTGCGTCCGCCGCCCCAATAGCCCCCAAAAGTTGTCCGCCCACCTTCCCCACTATAGCCGCCCGCCCACCGCCCGCCCACAGCCGCGTCCTAGTGGAAACTCTGAGTGCTCTAATAGAATCAACAAAGTCGCTATTTATTTAGGAAAAATCGCATTTAACTGAAAACTTGTATGTCACGTGCTGCGGTCGTGCCAAAGTCAGTGTCAAAATTGAATTGACAAGTTTTCAAGATTTTGTTGCCACACCCTTTTTCGTTCTCTCAATTCGATCCGTTGTGTGCTTCTAGGGTTTGGATATTTCTCATTAATTTCGCATTTTTCTGATTAAAATTGTTGGTTTTCGGCGATATGAAACTCACCGTCAAAACTCTCAAAGGCAGCCACTTCCAAATTAGCGTCCATGCCACCGATACCGTCAGTATCGTCTCCTTCTCTCTTTCTTCTCTCTATTTTAACTAACGTGAAAACCAATTGCATTTTAGCGTTGAATTCGAACTTGTTTTTTTAGGTTGAACACTAGCCCATTGATGATTGTTCTGTTGCTAAGCTTTTTTTTTCCTTCTAATTTTTGAAATTATATTGGGCAATGTGGGGTAGTTGATGCCCCTTTTTTTGTTAATGACTAAAGCAATTCAAGGAAAATTAATTAGTGGTCATAGATGATGTCAATTGATATGATAACATATCATAAAAGTTGAAATTTTGTTCAAGGAATTGGAATTTTGGGTATTTTCTAAGGGATTTTGTATAGTGAATATTTTTGGGTTGTCCCTTGTCTGTAGAAAGAAAAGTTATCATCTTGGTACATTTTGGGGAAGTGTGTGCAAGCCAAAATTCTGTAAAGTTGTCAACTTTTTGGGGAATATGTTTCCGGGATTTGGAATAACGAGGTTGTCAGTGAGAATTGTTGTGGATGTCTAATGTTTTTTGCTTACTTTGCTTTGATGGATCTGTTATTTCTATTTGATTACCGTAATACCGTGCTAAAACATTTCTAAGAATAGTTCAATGTTAGGAAGGGTGTTCTGTTAGCATCTGCGCTGTTATTGTCGACTGATCTAGATCTGGATACTTTTCTCGTCTAGATAATGGCTGTTAAGAAATGCATTGAAGATGTGCAAGGCAAAGATAATTATCCATGTGGTCAGCAGTTATTGATTTATAATGGGAAAGTTTTGAAAGATGAAAGTACCTTAGCTGATAACAAGGTCTCCGAAGATGGCTTTCTTGTTGTCATGCTAAGCAAGGTAACCACTTTGCCCTAGGTTTTATGCTATTTACGGATTGTAATGTACTGCACTAGTGTCGTGCTGGTTGTGCAGCCGACATGTGATTCTTGAAAAAAATGATGAAAGAGCCTTGTTAAACACCTCGTTTCTTTTTCTTTCTTTTTTTCTGCCATATATAGAGCAAAAGCTTGAGCTCAAGTGCATCAACATCTTCTCAGGTGCGAACCTTGGAATGCGCCTCTTTCTTCTCGCTTTATTTTCGTGTTCATTATATTTTGAGACAATTAACGCTTAATTATTTCTGTAGCCTGCTTCTACTGCTGCACCAGCTAGTAAAATAGCTGCAGCGACTAGTAATCCAGCTCCACCGGCTAGTATTCCTGCTCCTGCGGCTGAAGCTCGAGCATCTGTACCGTGAGTTTTAGTAAAACATCAGAATATGCTACATTGCTGATGGTTATATATAGATATATATATTCCTATTTACGATGTTACTATCATCATATAGGGCTCCTAAGAGTACCGGACCAGCTTCTGTTGCTCCATTAGCGAAGTATGGAACCTTTTCCTTTGTAATTAACTAATTGCACATGCTTGTGTAAGTTCTCGTGAGATTTGACAGTAATGTTTATATTATTGCTACAGCGACCAATCTGGATCATATGACGAAGCTGCTTCCAGTTTAGTTGCTTCCGATAATCTTGACCAGACTATTCAGCAACTGATTGATATGGGTGGTGGTAGTTGGGACAAAGAGACAGTGAGACGTGCTCTTCGAGCTGCATACAATAATGCAGAACGAGCCGTTGACTACTTGTATTCAGTATGGTTTCATTTATCTTCATGCCTTACTTTTATCCGTGGTGGTTATAATGGATACCTAATTTCTATTTTCCTTTATCAGGGAATCCCTGAGACCGCAGAAGTGGATGTACCATTGGCTCAACCTCTCGTTGATTCCATGGTTGGAACTGGTTCACCAGCTTTAGGAGGACCGAACTCATCCCCTTTGAATTTGTTTCCTCAGGTTCTTCATCATCCTGGCGTTGCTTCATATGTCTTGTTTTTCTTGCGTTTCTCACTTTTCTTTGGAATACAGGAGACTATTTCTGGTGCTGGATCCCTCGGTTTCCTCAGGAACAACCAACAGGTGAATGAAATTTTTCCCATCATTTTCTATTCCTCTTATACGAGCTATATAACTAAATTTTCTCTGATTGGTTCCAGTTTCAAGCCCTGCGTTCGCTGGTTCAAGCTAATCCGCAAATTCTGCAGGTTGCCTTCGTGTGGCTGAATATTCATCTGCGATAATGGTTTCTTTTTCCTGGAGCTAAATTTATTCCTTTTACAGCCCATGCTTCAGGAGCTTGGAAAGCAAAATCCTTCACTCCTGAGACTTATACAAGAAAACCATCAGGAGTTCCTCCAATTAATTAACGAACCTGTTGATGGTTCTGAAGGGTGAGTATTAAGATATTGCTTATATATCAGCACACGGCATTTTGTTCATGTAAGATTCATGTAAATTATATTACTATGAATTCTTATTACTATCACACCCCTTCTTTATTACTCCCTCCGTCCCACTTTAGCAGTCCTGGTTTTCCATTTTAGTCTGTCTTGCATTAGGAGTCCTGGTTTTCCATTTTAGTCTGTCCTGCATTAGGAGTCCCAGATAGAATCTTCCATAAATGGTAATAGGTCTCACATTCCACTAACTTCATTCCACTCACATTTTATTATAAAACTAATACATAAAAATGGGGCCCACATTCCACTATCTTTTTCCACCGACTTTCCTTTACATTTTTTAAAAGCCGTGCACAACTCAATTGGGACTGCCAAAGTGGAACAGAGGGAGTATTATTAAAACCTCTGCTTGACCTGTGAAATCTGGTACTACTGTGAGGAATTGCATTTACTGCTTCCACTTTACGTGAGTGTGTTTTCTTAGTCTTAAACATTTCCTCCTAAATTTTCCTTGACCTATGCTTTCTGTAAAATCTGGTAATGCTGTGAGGTAGTTGCATTGATCAGCTTCACTTTTTCCTCTGGCATTGTGAAAGGAGTTTTTTAATTGTTCCAAAACCATGCGTTGAGTTCAATTTTGTAGCAAGATTACTTTGCGTCTGAGTGTTCATGTCTTCTACTTGTTTGGACTAATTTTCCTGATATATATTCATGTGGACCTGAGTAGCTTTCAAATGTTATTAGGGATATCTTTGATCAGGCTGAGCAGGACATGCCCCACGCTGTCAGTGTCACACCTGCAGAACAGGAGGCAATTGAAAGAGTATGAAAATGAAACATATCAAATACCTTGGTTCTTGCATATACTTGTATTTGCCAATCATGTCAATAAACTAACATCGTTATTTTCTAGATGGAAGCAATGGGATTTGATAGAGCTCTTGTGATCGAGGCATTTTTAGCTTGCGATCGCAATGAAGAACTAGCACTGAACTACTTGCTGGAAAACGCTGGAGATTTTGAAGATTGAAGACGCTTACAGGTTTAGATTGACCACTTTTTTAAAGTTAAATACAAGGTTGAACAAAATTTTCCTTGCAATACCTGCAACATTTTGAAAGATAATACTCCATATATATAGTATGTTTGTTGTTGGTTGAGGGTGTGGATTGATGATTTGTTAATGATGTTCAACTAAAGCTTGATTGATTGTTTCTGCCTTAGTTGGCTGAGTATGTTACTATGTTTGAGAACGGAAAACCAAAAGAAATGACATCGCGTGTTGTTCAAAACATGCAGTGCTCCGATGGTAGCCGTATAAAGATCATTGGCGATGCACTCTTTTATTGTGATCAACAAATTCTACACAAATTTTATTATTGTCTAATTAGTTTATGCATTTTGAGAGTCGAATATGTTTGTAACAATGAAGGGCTGAAGACATCAATGTGTAGTAAATTAGTAGTAATCATTATTTTATGAAATTAGGATTGCTGATCATAGGAATGCTGTTTTATTTGAATTTGGCGCCAGAGAAACCTACCAGACTTTCTAATACTTGCATTCATTTTGGATTTTGTTAAATACTTGTTACTTATTTACAACAAAATAAAAATCTGAAGCAACACACCCAAACTGAATTGTATATCGAGTGCACACACACTCGGTCGTGCAATTTGAGCTAATCAGCTCCCTACTTACAGCCTTACATCCGACCCTGGATTGCTTTGGTTCATCAGAATTCTCTGACAGGGAAGAGGACTGGTGCGACGAGAGACCATATGAACAAGGCAGCAGTAACCCAACCCATTAAAATACGATCACAGACAGATGGCCAGCCTACATCAACCAACTTCCCGCTCTCTCCAGCAGATGTTGACCAAGTGGGAAAATGAATACGAGTACGAGACAGGCTTCGACTTCTCTTTCTGTGGCATATTTGATATTTTCCTAAAGAAGGAAGCATAACAATGCCGGACAGGTTCATTGAGTGATGGTGAAACTTTTCCTAAAAAAAAGAATCATATGTTTCATATGATTTAAACTGACTATTGCATCTGATCATATAATCTTCATACCTAAAAAGCCAACATTGTTATCTTGCTTTATGAAAAGACAAAATATGAGCTACGTCTAATGAAATGAGTAGATGTAGTGTGGCTACACCTAAATGAGAAGCAAGAGAAGGCAAAAGCGACCGATCCACAATCCTTAGTGCTGCTGCCCAAAGACCCGACCCTCGATGGCTTGGTCTAGGCATCGTTGCAGGGGACGTTGTTGGACATCGCCGGGTCACTCTTGGTGATCCAAGGGGATGAAGAGAGAAAAGTCTTCCATCAAATCATCAACAACCTAACCAGATCAATTGAGATTCAATTGATCTGGTTTATTCCTTTATTCTACTAGTTTTTTAATTTCTCTTTTTTTTTGCTTTGTAACCTTTTTTAAAATAAGTATATAAGTTTTGGTATTACCTTTAATTTATGTTATTTTGTTATTTTAATTTATTTTTTTACATAAAAATAAAAATAGTTGTGAAAATGGGGATAAACGAATTTTAAGGGAAGAATTTATGGCCCTATTGCACATGCTTGGGCTGGATGGTAATATGTTGATGTGGCAAGCAAAATGAGGATGTGTGAATTTATAGGATACTACTATGATATGCGGATGCTCTAAGACAAATCTAAAAAGAAAGTGTGGTATGACGAAAGAGTGGTAAATAAATGAATTTTACTGTGTTTTGTGATGAGTTGTGGACGACCTATTTTTGGAGACATGCCCAAGGTTCCAGAACCGAACATTGAGCGTATTTCATGGTTACGGTTCAAAAACCGCCAGATATGGTTTAGGTTCCGAACCGGCACTTTTTCAAGTTTCGCGTTCGGTTTGGTTTTAAACCGCTGGTTTACAGGTTTTTTGCGGTTCCGGTTCGATTTTACGGTTTTCCTACAGTTTTTTGTGGTTTCGGTGCAGTTTCAATTCTGAAATTTTGGAACCTGAACTAACCCACGGTTCTAAATGTAGTTTTGGTTCCATTTATATCTCATGGTTCCGATTCGAAACCGTAACCGCCGGTTACAATTTCCCAATTAACCGCCCAAACTATAAACCTTGGACATCTCTATTAATTTCCCTATCAAATTATGGATGAGATTCATTATTAAAAAAAAAGCATTAAACAGGAAAAAGAGAAATAGTAGTACTATGAGTTTGTAACTCGTTTTCGTTTCACCATCAATTCTTGTTGTTCTTTCTGTCACGTTTGCTCCTAACATTATCCTTAAATCATGCCGATAAACAAGCGAGGGAGAAATGCATTATAAATTCACAGAAAAAAATCGTTAAATGATATTAGATACTTCAATCATTTTTGGGTTTGAAGTATCTTTTTGTTAAAGCTTCTCTTTTCTCCTCGCGTCCGCAGGTATGTTCTTAATCCATATAGATCTGCCAATTTTTCGCTCTTTGTTTGCGCGATTTTTCTGATTTTGGTTTCAGAGAATTGTGCTAATCGTATTATTGATTAATTTCGTATTAATTTGGAGTTCATTTGGCTTTATTGTTTATGATATGATTTGATGATTAGGGCTTCGGATCGGGTTGATCTGAAAATTTGATTGGGAAAAAAAGGGAAGAATGTTGTGTAGGAGATTATTCAATTAAATGATCAAATTTGGAATCGTAATGAGGGTTTTATGTTGTTTAATAAATGTTGGACAAAATATGTTGGTATAATAGTATTAAAATGTTATTCCATAAATAGATATGAACACATTTTCATCGTATTAGACAAGATTGAATTTTTCTATGTAGCTTTTGACATTTAAGATAATTATATTGAATCAACAAAGCATGTTCAACGTTGACGCGGCCTTTAAATTTCTATTCATTTGCGTATAAAAAAAGAAGAATGCTTGGCAAATAGCAATGCCTCTTTGTTTGTGTTAAAGTTTGGCTCATACTCCATCCGTCCCTAAAAAATAGACAATATTTAAAACGTTACAAGCTTTAATGTATAATTGGTAAAGTAAGAGAGATAGAAAGAAAAAGTGACTGTAGTATTGTTCGTCCAGTATGGGACCTGACTCAATAGAGATAAAAAAGTTTCCTTAAATAAAATTGGTCCATTTTTAAGGAACATCTCAAAATGACAAATGTGGTCTATTTTTAAGGGACGCATGACGTATTATTGATTAGTGTTTGAAGCCCTTTTTGGTTTTTGAGATGATCTTGAGTGTTCATATTATTATATTTCACGGGATAAAATACGTGCAGGAATTGATTCTTGCGATTCTAAAACATGGCTCTCGACAGCATAATAACTTCTCCTCATCGAAGGTCGCAGCAGACACAGTCTGCATTCTCTCCTCGTTCTAGGAAGCAACACTGGCGAGACGCAGAATTGGGAAGCTGGCAAACCCTTGTTCAGAGACATCAATTCCTCCTGACTGCTCTTTCCCTCCTCGTAGCTCTCTGCACTATTTATCTTTACTTTGCCGTGACTCTTGGGTCAGCAGATGAATGCTCCGGCTTGGCGGGAGCTGAAAAGGTGTCGTGTCGTCTTCAGTTGTCTGCAGCCAAGGGAAAACTAAAATTCCTTTAGTAAAATGAGTTCATTCTTTGCCCTGTCTGTGTAGATTGTTTTAAACACCCTAGGCTTATTGTTGCTGTATATTCACAAAGCAATCTGCTTTGCAAAAGTTTCTATGTAACTTATACTCCGTACTTGTGAAATTTGTATTCCTTAATCTCTTTGTATCTTAACATTCATTCACAACGCATTCTGTTTGGCAAGCTCATGAACCTTTTTGGAGTGAACTTTTTAATTCAAAAATAGAAATAACTCAAATATTTTGGAATTTCTCAAAATAAAAAAATAACTGAATTAACATTGGGTTCGATCCTTAACTATTGCTTCGGTCATTTTTCTCTTGTAACTAAGAGCATCCACCATGGGGCGAAGGATAGCCCGCTCTATGCATCTTCCGTGGATGATGAACCATTTTTTGCATCCTCCGGCCTATCCTTCGCTCCATTGTGGGGGTCCAGAGGATAGGTCTCGATGATGCAATACATTTTCTTTTTTTTTGTTTTTAAAATTTCTTCTATATATCCCTACATTTTTACTTCACATCACACCTTTCACTCCACTCTCTTCCTCATCTCAGTTCCCACCCTTCCTATCGTTGTATTTTTTTTAATTAAGTAAATGTAGGATTTTCTTTTAATTTGTAGTGTTTTTATATTTATTTTGCTAATAATTGACATATTTGCAAACATAAAAAATAAATACAAAATAGTATTTATAACTATAGGGCGGGCTATAGGGCGTCCCATTGCACATGGATGAGGCGGAGGATAAAATGCTGATGTGGCGGAGTATAGAGCAGGTTATAGGGCGGATTATAGAGCGCCCCATCGTGGATGCTCTACCTCTAAAGAGTACTATTAAGATAATTCTTGCTTGTTTGTGTTGAATCCGTCGTCATATATATTATACCTTAAAATACACACATGTTTTTTAAAGTTTGGATTGATATGGAGGTGTTGTTGCTTTGTTGAAAGTGTGGAGCTGACAAGTTGGTAATGTTGTGTAGGTGCATAACCTGGATTGATGTGTAGGTATTTTTATGCCACCATGTATCACCATGTTGGATATATATAATATGTAAATCAATAAAGTAGGAGAACGTAAAATAGTTGAAGTGTCTTTAGTCCGGAAGGTGCGCGAAATGCTTAAAGATTTTGATTTTGTTGTGATTCCATATGTGCATAGAGAAGGAAATTCTGCTGCTGCTTTTTTGTCGCATTTTGCTTATAGTTTTCCAAGTGGAGTCCATGTTCTAGAGGCTTCACCGAGAGATTTGAGTAGTTGGTTGCTTCATGATAGAATATGTGTTTCTTATTTTCGTTAGTTTTCTTTCTTCCTCGGGTGTATCCCGCTTATGTAAAAAATAGAGAGAGAGAAATAAAAGTAAGATATTGATTAAGATATTTTACGTAAAAGAAATATGCATCTTAGTTGAAATCAAATCAAATCCAATCTGTATAAGAGGGTATTTTTATTGAGTTGAAGAGTTCGCAAAGGAATGTCGAGATTCAAGGAATTGTCAAAGTGGGATTAGTATAACACATGTACAACTCAAATTGAGTTTTCAAATTAATAATTTTCAAATCCCCGATGGAATAGTCAAAGTTAGTAGTATAACACATATACAACTCAAATTGAGCTATCAAATACTAATAATTTTCGAATCCCCGTGTCCTCACTAATCTAATTTAAAACTTTGAGCAATGTTAATGGAATTATGGAACGTGGAATTACTAATTCTGCTGACTTATCAATTATACATATTGATTATCAATGTTAACATGATGTTATTATTATGTCAATTATCAATGTCTACTTAGTTAATATATTTATGCTATATCTTTAAATTCACACATATGTTTAATGTTACATAAAGTGGATGTTTATATTTTAGACTTATTGTTTTTTTCATACATAATTTTATTTTCCTTCATAATTGTTACATACTCCAATAAAATTATGATAACATTTATTGTGATTTTATAGTGAATTAAATTATAATTTTTATTGTAGTAGTATTTGTTTATTCAAGTAGGGGAGGGGAAGTAGGCCAAATTCATCATTATTATTTACTAACAGTACTAAAGTAGCTAGAATCCTATCTAAAAATTGGAGATTCAATATTTACTGTTTAATCTATTTCTTTTTAGAACTATATTTTTTGAATTAACCATACAAATTATTCCGTTTACCTTAAATTAAAGTTGCAACATAAATTTTTGATCGCAACAAAAAAATATCAATTACTATAAAATTTTAATAAAAAATACTATTAATCTATGTGATAATAGTAAATATCAAATGTATTGCTGGAAAAAAACCATTCAGATTCAAATTGGAAAGAGTATATACTTTGATTAATGGCATTTACAGATTTACTTGATGAAAAAATAGCCTAAGTGAGTTGTTTTTATTTACCAATGTCGTGTCTCCCAACAAAAACAATTCTCTATACTCAGAGACCACTCCCCCACCTACCTCGACAATTGCATAAACCCCATTTCAACGAGCCAAAATCTTGAACCAAGATTCCATAAAAATTCAATCTTGCTAAATTGCGCGACTCACAAGCAAGCGCTGGAACTCGATTTCAAGAATGGACGACGAAGACGGACTCCCCCTCCAAGCCCAGAAAGAAAAAGTCGCCAAAATTGGAATGTTTGGCCAAATTCTCAGCCCTTTCAGCTGGCTGAAGAGGCTGAGCGATGAGCTGCACTGGAGCTTCGTTTTGGGGGTGGTGATCGTGTACGGAATCAATCAAGGGATTGGGTTAGCGCTGAGCCGAGTGGGGACGCAGTATTACATGAAAGATGAGCAGAAATTGCAGCCCTCTGAAGCTCAGGTCTACCACGCCATGATTATGATGCCTTGGATTGTCAAGCCTCTGTGGGGCCTTCTCACCGATATTGTTCCCATTGCGGGGCGAAGGCGCCGCCCTTATTTCGTATTTGCTGGTAGAGAGAGATGTTATTTTTATCTTAATTTGTCTTTAATTTATCTTCTTCAGTGAAATTGATGCATTGGCATGAAAGAATGGGTGCTCTTGCTTAGTTGTTTTCTTGATTTTATGATGTTGCTTGCTTGGTGGTTTCTTATTGAACTTGGAAATTTGAGCTTATTAGGGGACATTGTAGTGCAAAAAGAAGTTTTTAGTTAGTTGTTACATGTGTAGTGGAGATTGGGTGGGGTACATTTTGTGCTAGCACTATTGTACTCCCTTTGTCTCTATGTAGTAGGGGCGTTTCTTTTCGGTACGAGATTTAAGAAAAATGGTGTGAAGTGAGTTAAGAAGTAAATGGATAATAAAGTAGGAAAGGGAAAAGGCCGAGGGATGAAGAGAGAATACTGTAAGAAAGAGTAAAGTAAGAGAGAAGAAATGTCGTTGCTTTTGCCAAAAAAGTAAATGACTCAGGTACAGTGGGACAACCGAAAAATGAATACGACTCAGCTACAAAGGGACGGAGGGAGTATAATCGCATAATAAGCACCATTAGAAGTGTGAAAAAGGAGATAGCCCCTAGTTTTTTCTATTGAATAAGATATTTTCTTGAAATATTAGTAAGGTCTCTTCGTAGTGAATCTGTGTTATGCTCGAGGACAAAGAGGGATATTTCTCAAGTGGCTGCCTACATATCATGTTGTGGACAACTAGTTTGTTTCATAGTTTTTAGTCGAAGCATCGAGCATGTAACTTGTGATGAACCTCTTGGCTGATTAGGCTTAAGTATGCTAGTTCACTGCATGTAGTTGGTTAGTGAACACCTTTGAGCTAGACAACACGTTATGCCATGTGCAAGTGACCCAGTCTATCACTATTAAGGGCTTCTGGCAGAGTAATAATTGGAGGATATACTCTTTATTAAAATCCAAATGGATTTTTGTGCCTTAACAATCAAGATACCGACAGTTCACAGGTTTTTCTGTCATCAATCTTGTTGAAGATATTGTATAAGTGAAAGCCTTTTTCATGAGCACCTAAAATGAGATATTCAAAAGGAGGAGCCTGAGACTTTAGATCCTAAACCCCAAGATACATTTAGTCTTCCCGACATTTCTCAATGCACCCCATTTGTCCTAATACATGTTTCCCCATTTTTGAGATCAATTCCAGTGTACTGAGATATCTGGAGATGTATATACTATATAGAAGCACCCAACTCAAAATTCTGAATAGCTGCCTGGCTTTCCTGGGAAGAGCATTCTATTTGTGAGATTTAATGTGTTGTAGGCACACTTTGTAATGGACTAATGGCAATAATTAGGGTTATAACTGAGCTTCTCATGATTACAGGTGCAGTAAGCGTCGTTTCCATGATTATTTTATCCCTCAAAAAGGACATGTACCTTGGATTGGCTTTGCTGCTCCTAATATGTGGGAGTGCTGGTGCTGCAATTGGAGATGTTACTATCGATGCCTGTGTTACTGAAAACAGTATTGCCCATCCTTCTCTTGCCGGAGAGATGCAGAGCTTGTGCGGGTTGTGCTCGTCAATGGGGCAGTTAATTGGATTCATAAGTAGTGGCTTTTTAGTTCATCTAATTGGATCCAAGGTTTCTTATTACAATAGCACTATAACCATGTTGTGATTTTGAAAACTAGCTCCGAGCTATTGCTCATTTGCCTAACTCTTTATGTTGACTTGGTTATATGTTGAATATTTACAACGATTCTTGCCTCGCAGGGTGCGTTAGGAGTCCTCAGCATACCAGCTACACTCGTGATTGTGGTGGGAATCATTATACAGGAGCCGGTGATCAGAAATGTTTCTTATAAGCGAGTAAGAAAATGTTAGCCAGTGGTCATTTAGGTTTATTGCTTGCGAGGAGCTGACCTAGAAAATGCGTTTTTTTTTTCTGAATAGGTTAGTCAAAAGTTTCAGGATGCTGGTCGAGCCATGTGGATAGCTCTCAGATCACCTGTTGTTTGGAGGCCTTGTTTATACATGTACCTGTCACTAGCTGTCAGCCTCCACATACACGAAGGAATGTTTTATTGGTATACCGATGCGCCAAATGGTCCTTCTTTCTCACAGGTACTTTACTTCTTCAACCTTTTAATCTGGAGTAACGAGATCTGCAAAATTCTCAAATTGAACACTTACTACTCATCCCCAAAGTACTCAAAAGCACTATCGTTTATGTGATTGGACTATAATACAGGAGGCGGTTGGATCAATATCAGCTGTTGGTGCGGTTGGCTCTCTTTTAGGTGTTCTGCTCTATCAAAATGCTTTTAGGATGCAACCTTTCCGCCGAGTGCTTCTGCTGGCACAGTTGCTGTATGGTGCATCAGGAATGATCGACTTGATGCTGGTTTTGCGTATAAACTTGATAGTTGGGGTTCCGGATTATGTAGTCGTTGTATTTGATGCAGCCGTCACTCACATGATTGGCCGTCTTAAATGGATGCCTCTTCTTGTGCTGAGTTCGAAGCTCTGTCCCTCTGGGATAGAAGGCACGTTCTTTGCCTTGCTCATGTCAATCGATCATGTAGGCTCATTTACGGCATCTTGGTGTGGAGGCCTCTTGCTTCACACTCTAAACGTAACCAGGACGACGTTTGATAATCTCTGGTTGGCCATATTGATAAGGAGCCTTTGTCGACTACTCCCCATAGGGATTCTTTTCTTGATCCCCAGTACGGACCCCAACGTGGCTATTCTTCCAGCTGACATGTTGATGTCAAAGAGAGGTGAGGGCTTATCCGAACCGGCTAACACGGAAATGGAATCTCTCATCAGCAGGACTGGTCATAGCTCACAACACTCATGTAAGTATTGAAGCTAAGACTTTGTGTTACTTAGATGTCTCGTATTTCTCGAAAAAGTGATTCGATTGATGGGATTTGGTATGAGATCGATGATATCGATGAGATTGATACTCAAATATTTCTTCTTAGAACGTAGTGATTTGACCCCATAAGCGGGACCAAGCATGTTGCCGCCAGAAGCCCATATTTCTTCTAGAGAATCTCCTAATTGTTAACCAGAAAGAATTTGCTAGAGATGTAGGATACATATCCAGAAGTTTTCGTAACTCAATCATAGATGATTTGACCTTTTCGATCTCCATTCTCCCTTGTTTATCACTTGTATGTCTTCATACTGTTTGTATTGCAGAAGAAATACGACAACCACGGCTAGCGAAGAGGATCGATACAGCAGCTGGAGAACGGTGGCTTCACCTCCTTAAACCTTCACCGTCTGTCAATTTCGTCGGATAACGCCAGACGCCTCTAACATCGAGACATGCTTTACAGGCATAGGAAATTCAGAGATTCCTCTTGAAAAATATAACATCATTTGTGGTGAATATGCAGAAACAATTCGCTCTTGTCATTTTGTTTGTCTGTAACTGATGTTAATGTACTTCTATGATTAATTTATAACTATCTTTGTCCATTTCTGTGGTCTAAATGAAAGATCAAAGTCTGAGAATATCCCAACTGCATATGTTTTGCCTTAGTTTCTTTGATGGAGTACTATTTACCAGCGGGATTCTTTTCAAAATCGATTAAAATAAAATGACATACATTTATTCAAAAGCTAAACATTTAATATTCACTCTTAACGGGTAATTTTTCTATTTTGGTAAAATATTTTATAACAAGTTAGATTTTTAATTATCAATATGAAAAAATAAATGAAATTAACTTAACACAACGAATCACTATATAGTTGGTAAGTTATCTAGATGAATGAGTGCGTGAGTTATTTGTATATTTTTTAAAATAATAAAGTAATAATTCTAGAAGTCAATATTATGTCGCACAGTCGCAAGTAGGATGTTATTATATTTACCTCTAGGGGGGCGTGTGTGCATATGTCCCCTTATCCATGCTTATATTTGTGCTCGTTTACAAGCCGAAATTGGAACACAGACTCGTAAAATCCTTGCGACTCTTATTTGTATCATGGATTCAGGATCCACAATTGAGAATAACATAAATCCCGCATAATGATTTCAAATGTTGAGGTGTGTCATTATTAAGAGATTGGAGTGATGGAGTACGTACTAAACAAGCCCAACAGCAGTAAAGCCCATCAGCCTAAAGCCCAAGAAAGAGTATCAGTTCGGCATGACTAAAGAGTATCAGAGTTCAGTTCGGCACGACCAAAGAGTTCGGCCCCAGCCTACAGCTCGGTAAAAGCCAACCAATCAAACTCTGCTCTCAGGTCGGCATCAAGCTCTACTCTCAGATCGGCAAAAGCTGCTCGGCAATAATTCAGCAGTTCGGTCTCAGTATTCGACCGAACTAGGAGATAGTGGACTCATGCAGGATTTCCACCTCCACTACACCCACGATCTATTTAGTGGTGTCAAGCAGTCATTAACTCATGCAGGATAGTGGACCCATGCAAGATCGCCACGATCTCCACGACATCCACTACCTAGTAAATGGTGCTGCATGCCACGATCTTGGTCCTTTGTATAAATAGAACCTAGATCAGATAGATAGGGTTAGACTCTCTCGCTCTCTAGAGATAAAATATCAAATAGCAAGTCTGTATTGTAAGCTGTAGAAAACAGATCAAGCAATACAACTCTGCCCTCTTTTCTTCCCGTGGACGTAGATTTACCTCAGTAAATCGAACCACGTAAATTCATTGTGTCGTGATCTTTATTCTCTACCTGCATTTACAAACATCAAAAATTCGCGGATTCATCACTGGCGCCGTCTGTGGGAAACAGAGAACCAAATTTGTGATAAAGCGAATTTTTGACCTTTTTTCCACCCCAAAAAAAATGCATACCAGATCACACACTACCCGTAATACCGTTCATGAAAACCGTGAGGAAGCTAGTCCAGCTCGCAGGTCTGAAAAACGGCCTCGGGAGACATCTACCTCCGGTTCTCACGAAAAAGGAACAAGCCACTCCAGGAGAGATCGCACCGAGTCTTCCCAGCAGCCCGATTTAAATGAAGCTGTCAAGCTGTTCTTGGCCGAGAAGCAGGAGGAGTTCTTAACCTTCCTGCAGAAGAGCCAACAGCCGGAGAAGACAACGGCGGATTCTCCCTCCTCATCCAGACATGAAAGTCACTACCGCAGTAGTGACGTGTCTTCCAGGAGAAAGAATCCTCAACCCCGACATGCTCCTGTTCCTCCTCGGTACCGGAACCACAGGAGAACTCCATCTCCTCCGTACCGAAGAGATGTCGGGTTCGCCATGTACGGAGCATTAAAGACTCCGTTCTCGGACGATATCACCCGAACTCCTTTGCCGCGGAACTACCGAACTCCGTCGATAACCTATGACGGACACGTGGATCCTCATGATTTCTTGGGACGCTATCAATATAACATGGCGAACCAGGGTCTCAACGAGGTCCACATGTGCAAGCTGTTTCCCGAGCTGCTCATCGGGAACGCAAGAAGATGGTTCGATAGCCTCCCCCAAGGCAGCATTAGATCTTACCGAGATCTAATGGATGCATTCCATAGGAGGTTCTTTCAGAAAGCGGAAGTCCGAATCACTTCGGCTCAGCTGCTTTCCATTCGTCAAGGTCGCGACGAAAAAATCAGCGACTTTATGACAAGATTCCACAAGGAATGCCTGCAAGTAGACGATCTCAACGATCTGCTTGTCATCTCGGCATTCCAAAATGGAATCCTGCCCGGAGCTCTCTACAGGAAGCTCGTTGAGTGCAGTCCGCAAACAGCTCAAGAGATGTGGGACATTGCGGACCAGTTCTCCCGTGCCGATGAGGCAGACCGTCGAAAACGGTCTTTAGACAGCTCATCTAGAGGAGACGAAAAGAAGCCCGATCATAGCGATCAGAGGCTTCCTCGCCGAACTCCTTTTGAAAGAATTCAAAGGGCACCGGTACAAGGCAGATTGGGGCCACGTCTCAATCCTGAGAAGCCGCCCGCTCAGTTCGTACCCTTAAACAAGTCAAGAGCGGAAATTTTCGAACTGCATTCCGATATGTTCGAAAAGCCAAGGCGGATGACGAAATCGGCCGCGCGCCGACCTCAGGATCAATATTGCTCCTTCCATCAAGACTACGGTCACGATACCGAGGAGTGCCGACATTTGGCTGCAGGTATTGATGCCCTTGTGAAAGCAGGGACGTTAAAAAAATACCAAAGCAAGCAGCCGAAAAGGAACAAAAAGCAGGGAGGTGCGAACTGCGCTCCTCAGGATCCGAAAAGGCAACGGGATCCCGAAGACGATAACGAGCCGCAATATGATGGAGTAATCCTAACTATTGACGCTCTCCCTGCCGAGAAGACTAAATCGTCTCTGAAGTCATAGAGCAGAAAAAGGCTTTTGACGAGCTCAAAAGTTATTTAGCCGAGCTTCCAATTCTCTCTGCTCCAACAGATGCCGAAGTGATTTTCTTATACTTAGCGGCATCCGATCAAACCATTAGCGCGGTGCTTGTACGAGAAGAAGGCCTAAAGTAGTTTCCCATCTACTTTACAAGCCGAGCATTAAGAGGTCCAGAAACAAGGTATCAACCTCTGGAAAAAATTGCTCTGGCGTTAGTAAATGCAGCAAGGAGACTGCGGCCATACTTCTATGCTCACAAGGTATGCGTTTTAACCGATCTGCCTCTTCGGCAAGTTTTGACCAAGCCAGAAGCGTCAGGCAGAATCGCCAAATGGGCCATAGAGCTGGGAGAACACACAATTGAATATCTACCTCGGAAAGCCATCAAGGGACAAGCCTTGGCAGATTTTCTTGCAGAAGCAAAGTTCGATCAAGCAATTCCTGTTATTGCCGAACATAAGAATTCTGCCAATGCCGAACTAGCACAGCCCTTGGAATCCGAAGTAGAGCCGCCGGACTGCTGGAGCGGATTCGTAGATGGAGCTTCAAACAAGATGGGAAGTGGAGCTGGTATTTTACTTGTCGCTCCCGACGGACACGAGGTAACCTACTCACTTCGGTTCCTATTCCCCACTACTAATAATGAAGCCGAGTACGAAGCCCTCCTGGCCGGACTCCAGTTAGCGCAAAGTCTGCTCGTCAAATCTCTCAAAGTCCATTGTGATTCACAAGTCATAGTAAATCACATGTTGGGTACAAGTGAAGCTCGTGACGAGAGAATGAAGAAGTATTTGGACAAAGCGCAAAGCATCAGCCGAAGTTTCTCCTATTTTCGGATAATCCGCATTCCCAGAGCGGAAAATAGCCGAGCAGATACCTTAAGTAAGTTGGCCTCAGATCCGAGCTCAAAGGCGGAAGAATTAATGCATCGAAGCATTGATGAAGCCGAGGTACATTCAGTATCCAGCTCGCCGAACTGGATGACGCCGATCTTGCAGTATCTGGATCAAGGACAATTGCCCGAGGATAAGAGAGAAGCTCGGAAGATCACGTGCCGAGCACTTCGGTACGAACTTCATGAAGGAGTCCTCTTTAGAAAGTCTTACCTCCAGCCGTTATTGCGGTGCGTAGGACCAGAAGAGACGGACTACATCCTCAGAGAAGTTCATGAAGGATCGTGCGGTAGCCACATCGGAGCCAGAGCTTTAGCTAAAAAAGTTCTGAGATGGGGATATTATTGGCCAACCATGGTACAAGAGGCAGTGCAGCTCGTCAAGAAGTGTACGAAGTGCCAAATTCATGCAAATGTCCCAAGGATGCCGCAGACCGATCTATACACTATGCAAAGTCCTTGGCCTTTCATGCAATGGGGCATAGACATAGTGGGACCACTTCCTCAAGCTCCTCGGCAAATGAAATTCCTTATCGTTGCCGTGGACTACTTCACGAAGTGGGTGGAGGCTGAACCATTAGCTACGATAACGAGCTCAAAGGCATTGGACTTCGTCTGGAAGAACATAGTGTGCCGATTTGGCATACCCCACATCCTCATTTCGGATAACGGGACTCAGTTCACCGACAAGACGTTCAAGAATTGATGCCAAGAGCTGAATATTCAACAGCGGTTCACTTCGGTCTCTCATCCACAAGCAAACGGACAAACGGATGTAACAAATCGTATCCTGGTGAAAGGGTTAAAAGCTCGGTTAGAACAAGCCAAAGGACAATGGGTAGAAAATCTCCCTCAAGTCCTATGGTCCTACCGAACTACACCCACAACCTCCAACGGTGAAACTCCGTACAGTCTTGTGTACGGCACTGAAGCCGTGATTCCGGTGGAGATCGGCATACCCAGTCCCCGAACTCTAAATTTCTCAGCAGAAATGAATGACGACGGACTGAGAGCCGAGCTAGATCTTGCCGAAGAAAGAAGAGAATTGGCATGCATAAAAGCAGCCAAGTACAAGGAGCAAGTAGCCCGGTATTACAACCAAAGGGTGAAGAAGCTGCAATTTCAAGTGGGAGATCTCGTCTTGAGAAACAACGAAGTAAGCCGAGCAGAAAAGCTGGGCAAGCTCGAACCCACATGGGAAGGTCCGTATCGGGTGTCAGAAGTCCTCGACAAAGGGTCTTACAGATTGGCTCACATGTCAGGAGAACAGGTACCCCGAACATGGCACATTTCCAACCTCAAGAAGTTCCATTTGTAAGAGACAGTCCGGTCAGTCAGTCTTGAGTCCTGTTCGGTCAATGTGCTTTCTTTGGTTTGCTTGGTCTTTGTTTGTCTATGTGCGTTTTGTCTATGTGTGTTTTGTCTGTCTATGTGCGTGTCGTCTCTTACAAATGTTACTGAGGTATCTTGTTCTTCGAAGGCTGATCCCCTTCTTAGAACATATACAAGCCAACGATTGTGAGTCAAAGCTTCTAAAGAGGATACAAGACCACAATTCAGCTTAAATAAGCAGTTCGTCTGAAACGAGCTGCAATAAGCCAACGATTGTGAAGTCCAAGCTTCTAAAGAGGATACAAGACCACAATTCAGCTTAAACAAGCAGTTCGTCTAAAACGAGCTGCAATAAGCCAACGATTGTGAGTCAAAGCTTCTAAAGAGGATACAAGACCACAATTCAGCTTAAACAAGCACTTCGTCTGAAACGAACTGCAATAAGCCAACGATTGTGAAGTCCAAGCTTCTAAAGAGGATACAAGACCACAATTCGGCTTAAAAATCAAGCACTTCGTCTGAAACGAACTGCAACAAAAGTCCGATTCACGCGATAAAACTTGCCTGAATTAGGACAAGGGAAAGTCCGATCCACGCGATAAAACTCGCCGAATTAGGACAAGGGAAAGTCCGATCCCCAAATTAGGACAACGGAAAGTCCGATCCGAGCGATAAAACTCGCCAAATTAGGACACAAACCAAGTCCGGTCAAAGAAGAGTTCACTTCATCAGACCGAGGACAAACATCAACTTACCCCGTACCTTTATTCAGAATGCCGAAGTGATTCACTTCGCTTTTCGGGGGGGGTAGTGATGGAGTACGTACTAAACAAGCCCAACAGCAGTAAAGCCCATCAGCCTAAAGCCCAAGAAAGAGTATCAGTTCGGCATGACTAAAGAGTATCAGAGTTCAGTTCGGCACGACCAAAGAGTTCGGCCCCAGCCTACAGCTCGGTAAAAGCCAACCAATCAAACTCTGCTCTCAGGTCGGCATCAAGCTCTACTCTCAGATCGGCAAAAGCTGCTCGGCAATAATTCAGCAGTTCGGTCTCAGTATTCGACCGAACTAGGAGATAGTGGACTCATGCAGGATTTCCACCTCCACTACACCCACGATCTATTTAGTGGTGTCAAGCAGTCATTAACTCATGCAGGATAGTGGACCCATGCAAGATCGCCACGATCTCCACGACATCCACTACCTAGTAAATGGTGCTGCATGCCACGATCTTGGTCCTTTGTATAAATAGAACCTAGATCAGATAGATAGGGTTAGACTCTCTCGCTCTCTAGAGATAAAATATCAAATAGCAAGTCTGTATTGTAAGCTGTAGAAAACAGATCAAGCAATACAACTCTGCCCTCTTTTCTTCCCGTGGACGTAGATTTACCTCAGTAAATCGAACCACGTAAATTCATTGTGTCGTGATCTTTATTCTCTACCTGCATTTACAAACATCAAAAATTCGCGGATTCATCATGGAGCATTCTACAATGTTGACAAAGAGGTGAATATTTTTTGTAAATTAGTTAAAAAAAACTTGATCTGCTTTTGCTCCCAACTTGTGATTCTATAGATTACTGAATTTCGATTATCATGTTTGCAGCTGCCCGCATAGCATGTACTGAGTTATTTTTCGTTTTAGTGGAAATCATGCAATGACATCAGATGAACATGCTCCTACTGAGTTTGGTTGTGTCCCTCTTCATTCTACCCTTGAGGTGAGATATTCTATTGTTGCGAGAATTCCAGCTCAAATCAAGCACATGGATAGGCTTACACGAGTTTCGGGCCAATACATTCGGTCGCTTGTGCTGAGTTCTCCGACAATACAACGGCCTGACCGACTCCATGTACATAAAAGTTGAGGAACAAGTGGCCATGTTCTTATGCATCTTATCCATTTACAAGAAAACTAAAGTTATTGGGTCTGATTTCATAAGATCCTCACATATGGTGTCTCGTTGTATGCATAATGTTCTAGGTGGTGTACTACTGCTCCATGAGATGTTATATGTGTAGCCTGAACCTGTCCTGGATAACTGCACCGACCATCATTGGAGGTGATTTAAGGATAGTGTCCTTAATGCCGTAACTAAGTCGTTCATCTCCCACCTTATTCGATCTGCATTTAAGTTTATATTGCTACGAGTAAGTGATTTTGTGTTTGTGTTTTCCTCCAATTAAGTTTGACTCATGTGTTGTTGAGGAATTCACAGTTGTGTACTTGTTATTTATACTGCTACGTTCACCACCAACTGAATATGCTGATTTAAATAATACGAAATCATTTTGTGTGTAGGGTGTCGTAGGAGCATTAGATGGAATGTACATCAACGTGCGGGTGCCTATTAAGACCAACCAAGGTACCTGAGGCTCGTTTCATGCATGTGTTCTGGGATAAAACTACACTAAAATCTGTAATTTAACGTCTAATTTTGAGCCAGGTGTGTATGAAAGTTCGCCATATTCAAAGAATGAACTGATCAACTAGGCGAACGAACGGATCAAGAGAAGAAGTCTAATTGCTGCGCAAACGGCTCAAGTTAGATCAAATGACATGCAACAGGAGCACCCGATTAGAAGATTGAGCGTCACACAAGAAAAATCCCCAAGGGCAAAGGGTAAAGAGGACTTTTCAGAGAACAGATGCCCTAGGGATCAATACCTTACACCTTCCTATAAATGGAAATAGAGAAGGGGGCTCTCAACACTCCAAACTTCTGATTCCCGTAGCATACACACTTAGTTCATATTCTAGTTTAGTCTGTTAGTGGTTTGTTGGTGGTTTTTATCATTTTAATCGTTTGGTTATGTGATTCCGCCTTTTGAAGGTGCGATGAAACAATTTCTGTTTTGTTTTGTCTATTTTCAGTTTACGCTTGATGTTGCAACTCTTGATGTTTTGATTCAGTAGTGTTATGCTCTCGATTCTAGTTGTAATGTTCTGTTTACCATGCATGAATTTTCCGATCTACTTGTGATTTCCGGTTTATGATGCATATCTTAGCTCAAATGTTTTGTTACAGTTTGATTTGGTTGGATCTGAGCTTTCGACTTATGTTTTTGTCTAGTTGTGAAGAAAATTATGGATAAGCTGTTTTAGGATGTCTGGATCTAGTAGCTGATTTGTGTTATCTGCATGATCATGGTTTAGTTTCTTATTTACGTAGGTGTAACTTAGTTTTTTAGGAGTAGATTTAAATTTACAAGTTGTTATGATGGTTCATTGTTTGTAACTGTTCATATCTGATTTTACTCTGTTTTTCATGTTGATTTCGTGAAGAAGATGAAGTTGTTAGAAAAGTTTTACTTTATTGTACGTTTTGCAGTAAACTGACAGTCGTCCACTTTTATTTTGTTTGTCTATTTCTGGAAATTGCATGATGAGTTGATAAAGTAGAATTTAGTTCCGTTTAGTAAGTGGATCAGTTTAGTTAGTTTAGTCTCTCAAGTCAAGTAGTTTAACTTAATCCACTGGAAAGCGTGGCCGCAGCCATTCCCATTCGTGTCCGCAACAAATGTAAAACGCATCGTCTCTGTGGGATCGATCCTTACTTCCCTATACTAGTTAATAGTATTGTGGGTTAAGGTTTTGAAACACTCTTGAGTCTCTCTGTTTCTCACTCAAGTTGGATAAAGTCGAGTTGATCAGTTTGATTTTTCAATGGACCGACTCACTTGTGTTCGTAGGTAGAAACGACAACAGTAGAAGACAGAAGACATAGCCAAGAATAAGTCGTTTTAGTACCATACTCGGAAAGGAAAAATATCGACCAATGTTCTTGCCCTATGTGACAGATTTTAAGGTTCACATATTTACTTCCCGGTTGGGAAGGGCCGGCTGGAGATTCGAGAGTTTCCGTGATGCAGTCTTAAGGCCATATGGACTGCGCGTCCCTAGTGGTTACTGTCTGAACTATAAAGAAGCTGCTATGCCTTACCAATCATGGCATAAACTTTACTTCCTACGATATTTGCATACACATACTATCTATGCGACAATGCATACGCTATTAGCGCGGGTTTTTTGAACCTTACAAAGGGTGCGTTACCATCTCAAAGAGTAGGGCCTAATGCGCACGTGCCTCAAAATCTTGAGGAGATTTTCAATATGAGACACAAAAAAGCGCGCAATGTCATTGAACGGGCATTTGCCATATTGAAGATGCGTTGGGGAATACTAAGGAGTCCTAGCTTCTACCCGCTACAGGTTCAAGTGAGGCTAATCACCAGTTGGTTCATACTTTACAACTTTATCAAGCATGAAATGGACGACGACCCAATCGAGAAGGCACTCGAAATCGAGCTAGGGGAAGATGTAGGGGTTAAGAGCCTTTGGAGAACCCCAGTTATATCGACAACATTGAGCCTACAGATGCATGGACTAACAAGAGAAGAGATTTGGCATTGCACATGTGGAATAACATAAATGTCCCTGAATTTGTTCGCATATGTTTGACTACTATTACCTAGCAAAATTTATTACTCTTATGTTTATGTTTTCCTCTAAATTGACTTCAACTTATTAGCTTTGTCTATGGATATTTCAAGGACCATTATTGGAATTTTGAACTACGGTGTACAATATTTTAATTTGCAACTTAGAAATAGTAAATCCATTGGTTATCTGAGTCATAAAACAAATTTTTTTTTGCAATGGTAAAACCAATGTTGCATATACAGAATCATAGATAGCCCGTATTGTTCGCATGGAATTAAGTTCAAATTAATTGCATACGCTCTCAAATATATTGAAAATGAGTTGGCATGAAGATAAATATTCTCCTACATTTGTTTTATGAAGATGGAATAATTAGATACCAACACTTTTTTTTTTTCGAATTTTCTCTTAAACGAATTGAATGATGAGTTCTCTTTAAAATCAAGCTGCATATAACGTGTGCCTAATCAATAGCCTAAACCAAAGCAAACAAATATATACGAATCTCTTTCATGAAAATTCTACCCTAACTAAGTGACATAGAATAAGAAACTTGTTAAAATGTTTTATTCTAAGGTATTCTTGTTTGCAATCTCTAATCTACATCGCAAGCAATAATATTTGAAGAAACTTCATCAAACATAAATCAAAATTTACGTTATGTATGTATTATAACATTAAAATTATAAAGGTCCTATTTTATTGAGAATATGTATGATTTTAAACTTGTGTACTGACCTATGCTTTCATATTTTCAACTTTGTAGTTGTTATCTTAATCCATCGTCTTATATGTCTAATCTCCTATATAAAAGTAATTTTAAGTTAACAATATATGCCATATAATCCACACAAACCTAAATAGTTCATACATATTATTCCTTGAATACATACTTCGGCAAAAGAACTACTCCCTCCGTCTCATAATGGATGTCACAATTTCCTTTTCAGTTTGTTCACAAAAGATATAACGTTTCCTTTTTTGGAAAAAAATCTCTCTCACATTAATATAAATATATTATTTTCTCTCTCCACCTAACACACAAAACAGCATCACCTAAAATCTCGTACATTCTTCAACTATGTTATCTATAATGGGACGGAGGGAGTACAAAATTGAAAATAGTCTCCACGACGACAACTACTTAGTACTTCGTCTTAAACATAGTGACCATAGAGGGGGGAGTTCATATCATATCTTATAACAAAAAAATGACTCCTTACTAGCCCACATAGACGTAGAACTATAACCGTACCAATGCTAACAAAATACGGTGGAGGTGCAACACTGAATTACACGATGATATGGATGAAAAAGTGATGGTTCGACTTCAACAAGGTTGAAACGAAGTCAACGATCTTCACATCCCTTGAAAATGGCCTTGTACACCAGCTCTTTTGTGTTGGAAGATACCGAAGTTTAGGGAGATGATTTGCTATGATTTGGAAGATTGATTTGTTACCTAATACATGATGGAATTGTTGGAAAAAAACGTGTAAATTTGATGGAAACTTTTGATATGGCCAATCCTTTGGCTTTCCATCTCTTGTAACCACCTTTTGCATAATGGTTTGCTTAATGGTGGATTATGATCAAGACCTTCCATGTCCTCTTTTGTGCCTATATAAGGCATGTGGATTTGAGAGATGTGTACACACAAACAAAACATTCTATCTTCTCTCTAGCTCTCAAGCATTCTAGTTAGCTTTTTAGGAGCATTGTCTAGCTCGATTCTCGGAACTCCATCAAATTCGCCGGTGCCTAGCGGGTTTGAGGTGCTTCTACACGCTAGGAGGAAGTCGTTTTATCTTTGGGGGCAATACGTCATTCCGTGAGCACTAGCCGGGGCGTAATTTGTCTTGCGGAAAGAGGGCTTTCCTCGACTCGACTTATAAATTTGGTTTGCTTTATTTCCGTTGTATTTTTCATTCCTCTTTTTGTTGCAAGTTTCCTTTCGATTGTAATAGTTAGAGTACCGCCTGTACATGGCTTGGGAATTTCTTCCCATTATTTCTAACAGTCGCAAGACAAATTAATGTACTCTTCTAAGACAGGATTATACCAATTGAAGTTGGAGGAAACATGAGCTCCAAAGCTGGAATGAAGAAACGAACAGTACCAATGTTCATGGGCTACGAAATGGTTAATTCCTTGAGATCTACTCTCTTGAGAATTGTGTTTATCGTTTGTCATTTGACAAGCAAGACCAATTTTGACTTGGTAGTAATAATTGGGATGCTTGTGGTGTTGAATATACCAATGCACATATGGTTCGATATAATTGTGTACTTATTGTTGGAGACGATATTGTGCAAATTATTTGAACGTGTTGTTATAAACAACAATGATCACGAGGTGGTCGCAATGGTCTCCGACGTGAACCATGGTAACAATCCAAATGAATGGTTTGTTGATACGGGTGCCACATGTCATGTGTATCCGAGAGAAGCGTTTTTTCTACCTACAAATCTGTTGGAGGTAGAAAAGTACGTATGAGAAACCAAGTCTCTTCTAAGGTGGTTGGTGTGGGTAATGTGTTCCTAAAATTAGGATCTGGAAAAGTTCTTACCCTTAAGGATGTACTGCATGTCCCAGACATCCGAAATAATTTGGTGTCAGGCTCACTTTTAGTAAATCATGGATTTTCACTAGAATTTGAGTGTGAAAAGATTTTATTGACCAAGTATGGAAAGTTCATAGGTGAAGGCCACCTAGTAAATGGACTTTTTGAGCTAAATGTTACGGTCATTCACCGTGGAAAAAGGAATAAGCAATAAGGAAGATGACACGTTCTCTTATTTGCTTGAGAGCTCTGATTTATGGCATAATAGATTGGGACATGTAATCTTAATTTACTAAAAGTAGATAAGTTTAACTCACAAGAAAGATGTGAAGTGTATGTTGAAGCCAAAATGGCTAAACTGTCGTTCCATTCGGTAGAGCGAAGCACAAAACCTCTTGAATTGATCCATACAGACGTATGTGATTTAAAATTTGTGCAAACAAGAGGTGGTAAAAAGTACTTTATCACATTTATAGATGATTGCACAAGGTATTGTTACCTTTACTTATTAAGAAGTAAAGATGAGGCAATTGAAGCGTTTAAAGACTTCAAAAATGAAACCAAAAATATGTTGAAGAGAAATTTCGACATGAAAGATATGGGTTTAGCTGATGTGATTCTGAGGACTCATGAGGGAATTGCTCTGACACAATCTCATTATATTGAGAAAGTGCTAAAGAAATTTCACTCGTTCGATTGTGAGCCAGCTAAGACTCCATTGGAACCCAACGTGCATTTAAGTAAGCACACGGGTGAGCCTATAGCTCAAGAAAAATATGCAAAGATCATAGGGAGTTTGATGTTTATCACAAACTGCACCCGACCAGATCTTGCGTGTACGGTGA
The DNA here is from genome assembly GCF_004379255.2 of Salvia splendens. Lineage (NCBI taxonomy): Eukaryota > Viridiplantae > Streptophyta > Magnoliopsida > Lamiales > Lamiaceae > Salvia > Salvia splendens. The sequence goes on along the minus strand of NC_056036.1, from coordinate 19,474,331 downwards.
ATAAGCTGAGCCGATTTACGAGCAACCCAAGCAAGGAACATTGGAAAGCTCTGCGTAGGGTTTTGAGATACTTGAAGTATACTCTTAACTTTGAGCTGGAGTACACAAGATATCCCCAAGTACTTGAAGGGTACTGTGATGCAAATTGGATCTCTGATTCAAAAGACTCGTTCTCGACGAGTGATTATGTGTTCACTGTGGGGGGTGGTGCTGTTTCATGGAAGTCGACGAAACAAACGTGTATAGCTCGATCCACCATGGAATCTGAGTTTATCGCGTTGGATAAAGCAGGGGAAGAAGCCGAGTGGCTCAGAAATTTCCTAGAATGTATTCCATGTTGGAAGAAGCCAGTGCCGACAGTAGTGATATACTGTGATAGCCAAGCAGCTATAGGGAGAGCACATAGTGGCTTATACAACGGTAAGTCTCGACATATTCGTCGGCGACATAATACCGTCGGACAATTGATCACAAGTGGTGTTATCACAGTTGACTATGTAAGGTCAGTTGATAACTTAGCGGATCCGTTAACGAAAGGTTTAAACCGTGATCAATTGCATAAATTGCTAAAAGGAATGGGACTGAAAACCACATCTTAAAGGATGATTATAGTGGTAACCCAACCATACGATTGGAGATCCATGAGCTTGGTTCAATGAGAAAACGAAGCTATATGAATCTAGTTGTAACACTCGGAAGATTTTTAATCTTCGCCCATTCTTTAGAAAGCATTGAGTGTTGTAACCTGCATGTGGTAAGAGGCTAAGTTTTGACTTTTAATGATTCTTAGAAACCTCGAGGAGGTGGGTATTGCAGGATACCTAGAAAAGAATCACCTATGTAAGTGAAGAAGTGTGGGCCGCTTCAACATGTGAATCACTTATGAATCCAAAGTGGTGTTCCATGGCCAGTAAAGGACACAAACGTGAGAACTGATGAGTTTGTAAATAATATTGTGTCAATATTATTATCTCGGTATACACCAAGGAGGAATGGTTCAAGGCATCACGTCCACCAGGCCGCCGGTATGCCCGATAGTTTGACTATGGAAAGTTCAAAGCCCCAAGCTACTATTCCAAATGCAATATTGTTTCTCGAGAATTGAGCATAGAGTCTGCATGCATGCATTTGTGTCTGGTGTTGGTTTGAGCTTGCAGCGCTCTAACCAATGTGGGGGATTGTTGGAAAAAAACGTGTAAATTTGATGGAAACTTTTGATATGGCCAATCCTTTGGCTTTCCATCTCTTGTAACCACCTTTTGCATAATGGTTTGCTTAATGGTGGATTATGATCAAGACCTTCCATGTCCTCTTTTGTGCCTATATAAGGCATGTGGATTTGAGAGATGTGTACACACAAACAAAACATTCTATCTTCTCTCTAGCTCTCAAGCATTCTAGTTAGCTTTTTAGGAGCATTGTCTAGCTCGATTCTCGGAACTCCATCAAATTCGCCGGTGCTTAGGGGGTTTGAGGTGCTTCTACACGCTAGGAGCAAGTCGTTTTATCTTTGGGGGCAATACGCCATTCCGTGAGCACTAGTCGGGGCGCAATTTGACTTGCGGAAAGAGGGCTTTCCTCGACTCGACTTATAAATTTGGTTTGCTTGATTTCCGTTGTATTTTTCATTCCTCTTTTTGTTGCAAGTTTCCTTTCGATTGTAATAGTTAGAGTACCGCCTGTACACGGCTTGGGAATTTCTTCCCATTATTTCTAACAGATGGAATCCCTATAATCTAGGTTTACCATATAGATAGTACTCTATGCCTATAAATCATGTATTATACCTTGTAATTATAATCAAGTAAATAAATCAGAAATCTTCTTCCTATCGTTTTTCATGGCATCAGAGCAGAACAAAATATGGCTCAGAAAAGCTTCATCATAGCCAAGAAACCATACCAATCTCGGCCAAGAGGCTGAAACCGATCCCAAGCCAAAAACCATACCAATCCCGGCCAAGAGGCTGCCGAAAAATCCCTACACATAAAACATGTAAGAATCAGATTCCGAAGGAGACAATAAACCCACAATCAAAACATCCAAGATGAAAACAAGCAAGCACGTCACTGTTGCATTCAAACTGAATGGGAAAAACTATCCTTTATGGGCTCGACTGATGAAAGTCGCGATAGGAAGCCGAGGAGGGTATTCCCACATCAAAGATCCGCAGCCAGAGCCAGAGAACCACGGATATGCCGAGTGGGAGGAAACTGATCTCGTGGTGTTTTCGTGGATCATCGACAACATTGAAAATGGCATAATCACCGACTTTTCTCACCACAAAACCGCAAAGGCAATCTGGGACAATCTCGCCGTGACATTTGAAGGCAAGAAAGACCCGTATCTTATATACGATCTAGAGGATAAAGCCATCGCACTCCGCCAAGGAAGTCTGGATCTCGAAACCTACTACCGACGAATCCACGGACTGTGGATCAATGTAGATAGGTGTCGTAAACAGCCGGTGGATTGCTGCGACAAGGGGGTCAAGCAGTTCCGAGAGTTCTCGAACACCATAAGGCTATTCAAGTTCCACACCGGACTCAACCCTGAGTATGATATAATTCGCAGGGATATCCTCAAAGAAGAACCTTACCCCTCAGTCGAAGAAGCTTACGGAAGGGTTCAGAGGGAGGCGGCTCGATTGAAGATCATGCCACCGGCATCCTCCAAACCCACCGAAGATCCTGGCATTGGCAGCGCCGATGCATCATCGGGGGAAATCGGCTACGGGTTCGGAGCACAGAGAGACCAACCAACCAACCGAGGACCGCCGCGACCGCCACCCACCCGAGCCAATCACCAAGCCGGAGGAAGAGTCGACAAAACCAAACTATGGTGTTCACATTGCGGGAAAAACAAACACACGAGAGATACCTGCTTCCTCCGTGTAGGATTCCCTGAATGGTGGGACGAAAAACAGAGGGCACGAGCACAGACGAAGTTCGCAGCCGTCGAGGTCAGCGAAACGGGGCAAAGGCAGGGGAATCCCCAAATTCAACCCAGAGAAGGACCGATGGGAGGACCGAATCAGGGTACCCCAGAATATCCCGACGATAATGGCGGTGGCGGCGGAGGCGGCGGAGTTCGGATCGGAAATTTCGTGGAAAGAACGGGAACTCAGAACGAGACGCAAAAATGGAATGGAGGAAAAATAGGAGGTATCGGGTTTGATCCAAGATCAAACCCTAGATTTTTCCCTTTATTGCAATTTAATCCCCCAAATATGAAAGTCATGCAATTTAGTCCTCCACTTATTGATAATACCAAATGTGACCCCCTAGATCTGAATATTTGTCAAACCAACCCCAAATACTCTAGAAATTCCGAATTATACCCACCCTGTTAGCCATATCTCCACACATAATCGGTTTACACCTCTGATGAATATTTCCGCTGCTTTATCTGTGAAAAATACAAAAAATGTTGATAGGAAGGGATGGATTTTTTATTGTGGTGCCACAGACACTAAGACTCCAGAAAGATGTGATTTTAGTAATTTTAAAAAAGTTACTAAGACCTACATTAGAACTGCCAATGGAGAATTAATTACTGTAGCAAGGGCGTAAACCATAAAAATTTCTCCCACTCTTCGACTATCAAACTGTTTGTTTGTTCCTAGCCTATCTCAGCGGCTAATGTCAGTAAGCCACGTAACGAGGGAATTGAATTGTACACTGCTAATCCTTCCAACTTTCTGCATCTTACAGGATATTCAGACGAGGAGGATCATTGGGCGTGGCACTGAGAATCAAGGACTCTACTACGTGGATGGGGTAGCTCAACATGGCAGTGCGATGCTGGCTCACGAATCCACGAGAAGGGAGGCTTGGCTGTGGCACAGAAGACTAGGACATCCGTCTCATGGTTACTTTAAACTTTTGTTCCCAAATTTTTCTTTACCCAAGGATTTTTCTTGTGAAACTTGTGTTTTGGCCAAGAGCCACAGACAGTCTTTTAAACCTTCAGATACTCGTATGAAATCTATGTTTGATTTAGTGCATGCTGATGTGTGGGGCCTGCACCTATTATTGGGGGTAGTGGATTTAGGTATTTTGTGACTTTCATTGATGACTGCACGAGAATGACCTGGATCTATTTTTTAAAACACAAATCAGAAGTGGTTGACAAATTCATCCTGTTTTTTCATACGATACACACCCAATTCCACACAACCATAAAAGTCCTTCGTTCGGATAATGAGAGGGAATTTGTTAATAACACTATGTCTGACTTTTTCCACAACAAGGGTCTCCTTCACCAAACATCTTGTGCTTATACACCTGAGCAAAATGGGGTTGCTGAGAGAAAAAACCGAACCATCCTAGAAATGACCCGTGCTCTTATGATTGAGTCCAACGTCCCAAAGTTCGTTTGGCCCGAAGCCGTCGCGATATCTGTCTACCTAATCAACAAACTGCCCACCAAAATCCTAAAAACCAAAACCTTACTTGACATCCTTTCCCAACAAGCCCAGCTACCAGAATTCCTTAGCATGACACCGAAAGTCTTTGGGTGTACTGTCTATGTTCACATTCCCAAACATGAGAGAAACAAATTTTCCCCGTGTGCAACCAAGTGTGTCTTTGTGGGGTATGGGGTCAACCAAAAAGGGTATAGGTGCTTCGATCCAAGCACTAAGAAAATCATCACCACCATAAATTGCGACTTCCTAGAAACCGAGCCCTTTTATACACACCACCTTAGCAGTCAGGGGGAGAAAACCGAGAGTAACCCAAAAAGTAATCATGAGGACTGTCTAAGTTGGTTTGTACCACCTCCAAGCCACTCGATTGAGGATCCACCAGAGACAGTTGTCACTGCCACCGAGCAAGCCTCTCCAGAGTCTCCTCAACCACGTTCACCTGACCCTCCTCAACCAATATCCGAGGTATGTCCGGAACCAGTCTCTGAGGAAAATACTGTAGTTGATACTAACAAAGCAGAAGCTGAGGAGAATGCTATAGACGGTGACACAGGGAGATATATTCTTCCCCACGGAATAATCGAGGTGTTCCCCCGAAGAGATATTCTCCTGAGAGGATTGGCAAGAAAAGCAGATATGGAGTGGCTAACTTTGTTCAAGGAAACCTGAGTAAAATGGCCCGAGCATTCGAGGCCGCTTTGTATGAAGAACAGGAGATCCCACAGACAACCGAAGAAGCAATGAAATGTAAACACTGGAGAGAAGCCATGCTCACTGAAATGAGAGCCTTGGTGAGAAATGATACTTGGGTGAAAGGAAAGCTACCTAAAGGAGTAAAATCCGTGGGATGTAGATGGGTGTTCACAATCAAGCGGAGACCAGACGGTTCGATTGATCGATATAAGGCTCGTCTAGTAGCAAAGGGATATACCCAATGGAGTCGATTACGCTAAAACTTTCTCCCCAGTAGCAAAGATCAATACCGTGCCAGTGCTGTTCTCGACGCGGCCAACAGAGACTGGCCCCTCCACTAGTTCGATGTCACAAATGCATTCCTACACGGTGAGCTGCCAAAACCAGTATTTATGGTCCATCCACCAGGTTCATTGACGAATTTCGAAATGGAGAAGTGTGCAAGTTGAAAAGAACATTGTATGGGCTGAAGTAGTCTCCAAGAGCATGGTTCGGTAGGTTTACCGAAGTGATGAAGAAATATGGGTACAAGCAAAGTAACTCAGATCATATGCTGTTTCTCAAAAAGAAGGATGGAAAAATTACGTGTCTCATCATTTATGTTGACGACATGATTATTACGGGAGACGATGAAGAGGAGATAGGTGAATTGAGGAAGAACTTGTTCACAGAATTCGAGATAAAGGACCTAGGTCATCTCAAGTATTTCTTGGGCATTGAAGTCTTAAGGTCAAACCTAGGAATCTTCATAAATCAGAAAAAGTATGTGCTCGATCTGCTCGCAGAAGTTGGAATGATAGACTGTAAACCGGCCGACACCCCAATGGTACAAAATCATGGGTTGCAGATACGTGAAGGAGGAAAACTCACTGACAAGGGGAGATATCAGCGTTTGGTAGGAAAAATTATCTATCTTTCACACACCCGTCCGGATATAGCATACGCTGTAGGTGTGGTCAACCAGTTTATGCACTCACCACAGGAAGATCATTGGGAAGCAGCCATAAGGATCGTTCGATACTTGAAAGGAACGGCAGACCATGGAGTGCTATTTGAGAAGCACGGTCACTTAGAGGTACATGGGTTCACTGATGCAGACTGGGCCGGGAACCCGAGCGATAGAAAGTCAACCGTTGGATACTTCACCTTTGTAAGAGGGAACCTTGTTACTTGGAGAAGGTAGAAACAGAAAGTTGTCGCGTTATCAAGCGAGGAGGCAGAATTTCGAGGTATAAAGAGTGGCCTCACCGAAGTATTATGGTTAAAAGGACTCTTGACAGAACTTGGTCTCCACTCGTCACAACCTTGCAGACTTTTTTTGTGATAACAAAGCTGCGATCAGTATTTCAGAGAATCCAGTTCAACATGATAGAACTAAGCATGTGGAGGTAGATCGACATTTCATAAAGGAGAATATTGAAGCCAAAGTTGTCGAGCTGCCGTTTGTCAAGTCCGAGGATCAGTTGGCTGACATATTGACCAAGGCAGGGAACTCAAAGTCCTTCAGAGAAGTGTTAGACAAGGTAAGCGTTGGAAATCCCATCACTTAACTTGAGGGGGAGTGTTGGAAGATACCGAAGATTAGTGATACAGACCAAACAGGAGAACTCATCCCAAAATACTAGCCTGTTAGAAGAGAGAGCCCATTTAGTCTATATACCCCACATCAGTTGTTCTCACAACCGATGTGGGAATTGAGTCTGTAACATTCGACCCTCCTTTAAGGGCCAACGTCCTCGTTGCTCACGGCCACGTTGGTCACGGCTGGTTCTTTGCCAGGCCACCACTCCGTGGGCCACCACTCCGAGTTCTCGTTGGTCACGACCACGTTGGTCACGGTGGATTCTTTGCCCGGCCACCACTCCGTGGGTCACCACTCCGAGCGGCCACAAACATTGGTCACGGCGAGTTCGCTGCTCGGCCACCACTCCGAGCCGTTTGGGCTCTCAATGAAAGCACCGATTGATACAGACCAAACAGGAGAACTCATCCCAAAAGACTAGCCTGTTAGGAGAGAGAGCCCATTTAGTCTATATACCCCACATCAGTTGTTCTCACAACCGATGTGGGACTTGAGTCCGTAACACCAAGATGATACGAGTTAACTCGTATCGAGAGATAACTGCGAGAAATCGCTGAGAAGATATTGGTTCGTTCGCGGGGAGAATCCCGTCGAGCAGCCAATTATCGACCATATAGGGTTTTGAGCAAGAAATAAATTGCAGGAAATGAAAGAGACGATAAAAGTAAAGATAATTCTGATATATTCATTCATTGAAGAAAATAACAATGTCTCCTATTTATAATTGGAGTATTCTGACTTAATGAACAAAAAATAAACCTAACTTAATAAAAAAGAAATAAATATGCTAGAAAGATATGATAGCTAAATAATTAATAAGATATGAGGGATATTCTTGAAGATATTCCCGTATCAACTTCCCCACGGTTGAAATTCACCTTGTCCTCAAGGTGGAAACCAAGAAGCAACAAAGAGCGTTGATGAAGAACCCATGACGAATAGATCAACGGGAGAAATTCTTGGACAATTCTCAGATCGATTGTTCATAAGTCCCTCGGCTAAGACACCGAACTCTGAAATTCTTCTAAGAAAGTCCACAAGAGGAGCCTTCACTTTGTCATCTGGACTAATAAATATTGAAGCGGCTATCATATGATTTTCTGAATCATTTTTCCCAACGATAAGAGAATTTGCAAGTGTTCTCCATTGTAATTGCTCAACAATTTCCATTGTAACCATAGCCAAACCATTGTACTCCAAGTTAGCTCCCGCTGCAGCAACCTCATGAGACGTGTTGCAGAAATTGACACTTGCATAATTTCGATGAATATGTAAAAGAAACCCAGATATATGAGCTTGAAGTTTTGAAATTTGCTGACCAAGGTCCCATTCATATAGAAAGTTTGCAGCAACATGAGCATGGCTCGTGCTCCTGCCCACCACGCAGAATGCACCAAACGCAATGGCCAAAGAAGACTGCAGAAGCTCTTCATCAACCTTAGTTATGACAAATTTTACCACCACCACGAGTAAACCACCGTGGATTACAAACGACTCATCAATGCCTTTTTCAATGGAAGTAGCATATGTAAACCATGATTTACCCAACAATGTACCCACCAATACACTTGCTATCCAAAAAATAACCGATGGAATTTGCTGAAGATTAGTAGAAAAATTCCTACTGAGACCACCAATAAATGATAAGGAAACCACTAAATCATCGTGTGTAATCAAAATCCATGGAATAAGTACACTTAACATGACATCCAAGTCCCATCCCTTAAGAGAGGTAGATTCTAAGAGGGATAAGTATGAAAAATTGGCACTAGCATAAGGCTTCCAGGCCATTCTCTGACACATTTTTGCATCTGTAATCATAATGCCACTTGTGACTAAAAAACTAATCCCAACATTTGGATCCTCTATTTTCAATTCAATAAATGAATCAATCCTCTTCCCATCACGAGCAAAATGTTGCGAAGGACTCATTCTCGGTCGTTGTGGACAATAAATCACAATTGCCTCAACACCATAACAGTAGAAAGTCCCACAGACATCCGGTCCCACGGGAATGCACTCTAGCGCTTCACGTCGAGCTCGAAAACAAAGCCCATGAATAATCATACCACTTGATGAAGCTATTGGAAATCCATTCATCTCTTCGTGGTCTAACAAAACCTCTTCAATCCCAACTTGATCTCGGTTAGGCAATCGCTCAATTGCATTAATCGAACAAGATTTTACTGATTCTTCACTATCATCATCAACAATTAATTCCATTAGATCGTACCTAATATTGGGGCTGCACGACAGAGTCATCATGGTTGGTGGAGGCTTGTCATCGTCTAACAATTCATCCTCAACTCCAACGATATCGGGACTGCGCAGAACAGCAGCTGCAGCAGACAGCGGTACAGCTGAGCGGCAACAGCTCGTCGGGCTCGTCGAGCTCCAGTAAGAGGGTGAGCGTTGCGGTGGTAGGTTGAACCCCGACAACGGTCCTGAGGTGGGCTGCTGCCATACCAGGGGAGCATTCGGTGGTTCCGGCTCAGGCAAATCAGGCAGACGGAGGCTGTTCACGCGACGATCGGTGATGGCAAGATGAGACTCCATCTCAGGCTCGTGCAGCGGAGACGCAACTGCATCAGAGGCAGTGTAAAACGGCTGATCAACGGCTGAGGTCGCCGAGATCTGGTGGGAAAATAGCTGTTGTCCGTGCTGATATCTGGCGTGGAAGGTCCGTGGTTGCCCGAGTGTCTCTGAACCAGCAAATTGTGGCAAGGACGTGCAATCCATCAATTGCAATGGGTAAGAGATCGGTTGTGGCAGCATACTGCCTGCAAGGGTTGAACTGCTCGAATATCCTTTTCCATTGTACGCCGGAGGATATAGCTCTTCTGACGGCTGAAAGTGGGAATACGGATCATCCTGCTGCGGCATCAGCGAGGGAATGGACATCTCCTGATCCGTGTAGTGCTGCTCTCCGTGCGGTAGTGTTTCTCGTGACCCAAACAATGGCAGTTCATAAGGCGGGGTAGGTTCAAGCGGTGGAACGTGATGGAGAACGGCTGGGGCTGGTGGAGGTCGCGTCGCAATATATGGATCTCCTAGGCAACGTTCTTTTGCATCCATTCGAGACACCAATTGCTCGACATCCGCGGTTAAGCGCTCAAGCTGTGAAACCAAGGTATCCATCGACAAGTTCGGTTTCAAATTCGTCGTGTATTGGGGCGGTAGTGGCTGTAGGTGATCAAATTCTGAGTACTCGGGTTGCGTCCAATCCAGGGGGTCGGGTGGCCGATTGGGAGGCGGATAACATGGGTGATAGCCGAATTGGTATGTCTGCGGAAGTCCACACCACTCCGAGCCAACACATGGTGGCCGTGGCTGCTGAAAACCAGGCTGTTGGGCAGCGTAGGATCGATACGGCTGCTGCCACTCCACATAATCGAGTGCGTGGGTAGTTGGTTGCTACCAATCTGTATAAACGGGCTGGCCGAACTGATAATTGGCATAGTTGCTTGACATCATGATGGTAATTGGAGGATGAGAACTCGATGAAAGCACTAGATGATACGAGTAAACTCGTATCGAGAGATAACTGCGAGAAATCGCTGAGAAGATATTGGTTCGTTCGCGTGGAGAATCCCGTCGAGCAGCCAATTATCGACCAAATAGGGTTTTGAGCAAGAAATAAATTGCAGGAAATGAAAGAGACGATAAAAGTAAAGATAATTCTGATATATTCATTCATTGAAGAAAATAACAATGTCTCCTATTTATAATAGGAGTATTCTGACTTAATGAACAAGAAATAAACCTAACTTAATGAAAAAGAAATAAATATGCTAGAAAGATATGATAGCTAAATAATTAATAAGATATGAGGGATATTCTTGAAGATATTCTCGTATCAATTAGGGAGATGATTTGCTATGATTTGGAAGATTGATTTGTTACCTAATATATGATGGAATCCCTATAATCTAGGTTTACCATATAGATAGTACTCTATGCCTATAAATCATGTATTATACCTTGTAATTATAATCAAGTAAATAAATCAGAAATCTTCTTCCTATCGTTCTTTATTTCGCACCAACGTTCTTCCTCCAAAATGAAAATGGGAAATTCTGCATGACAACGATCACATGGCCATAAATATTAGGTTACCTAGTCCATAATATTCATAACAACGAGGTAGTTCGTTTGCAAGCTCACCAAGTCGTTCTTGACGTGCAAGAGCAAAAGCTTGATAGTGATGTTGGGTGGTGAACTCAGATTCCTAGAAGACATAACGGTATCTGCCTCCTTCGCGTCCTCGACCTCAACGTCACTGTCTGTGCTCCAATCAAGTGATATGTCTACGAAGAATGTTAGACCACAGCTACAAATTACGACGTATATTTTTTCAGCGGGGAAAGTTAGTAATAAAAGGAACTTAGTGTCGAAGTTGAAATGAGGAGGGCATGCATTTAGCTTGTACTGCTTCACCAAAAACACACCCTTGCTAACGTAGACAAACGTCAGCATGTCGGTATTTTAGAAGTGGTTTTCACTAGCGAATACATGTCATTCATACTTAAAGAACCATCCACCGGGAGTCCCCAGTAGTGTTATGTCCCACTTCTTTGTCGGAGCAAAGACCGAGCAACATGCATCGGGAATGTAATTCCCGTAGGATTCAACCCAGGCATCCAGAATTTTTTGAACATAAATGCAAAGATATTAGAAGACCTATGTACAAAAAAACCTTTATTGATTGAAAGCTAATATGGTGGTGAACAGTACTGGCATCATGGCTGATTCATCCTCTGAATATATCGCTTAGAAAGTCGGCATGTTGTGATCAAGGAAGGGGTTTCGCCTACGATAAAGTGTGAAAACATAAATTATTTAATTAAAAACATAATTAATGAGGTCGAATGGTTTACAAATGTTACCCATGCCACAGATTGGGTCCTCCCAAACACTTATATCTGACCGCAACATTCCCTATGTTTGGTAAGTGTTTGAAGATCGACGCAAATAGAAAAATCAAAGTAGAACGTATACCCTCTGACTAAATGAAGAGCATGTAGGTTACTTGGTGGTTTGGTGTGTGTTAACACGTCTATATACAGAAGTGTTAGGACCCTTTTGAAAGGGCTAGGGAAGTAATGGCATGTGAGAAGCTGCTAGTAGGGGTGGAAGTATGAAGCAACACCTCATCAAGTCATGCAACTCATTTGTGGTGATTTATGCCTTCCAATTGGCAAAGAGTTCTTTCATGGACATGCTAAGAGTCTCTTCATCTTTATCCGTCCAACTCCTCCGTGTCCTATCACTCCTCGAACCTCTCGATCGTCCGGTGTTACTTCATGGCACTTCATGAACATGATTTCCAACGACACCTACAACATTTCATTCAAATAGTATACAGACAGAGAAAGTGGGACAACTACAAGTTGTTGTCGAGAAGAAATTGCATAAAACCAATTAAGACCAAACGCGCGTAAAAAATCATTGTCACAATCATAGGTGAATTACTTTACAACTGACTCATACTCCCATAAATAGGCATTTATATGTATCATAATCTGTAGTGATATTGGAATGAAATTCTCCCTTATCCATTGCAATTCTTGTTAAGCAGAGGGAAACAATCATATAAAGAGGTTCATATTCAACGAAGAGCTAAGACAAAGCGTCAAGCGTAGGGCTGTTGAATTGTTTCGAAGGCCACTGATCACTCATGCTTCACAAAATTGACGTTGAAATTTGCTCAGAGCTGATGTAAATCTGATGACATCCGAGCAGACCAGAAGCTTGGTTGGAGTATCGCTGTTTACGAGTGGCGTACTAATGGCGGGAGTGGTATATTAGTGGGTGCGCGAATGAAACTGCCCTAGGGTTGCAAGGAGGACAAAATTGGGATTGAATCTTTTTAAAAAGGCCAAAAGTGTCTGTCCGCAGGAAAATATCACATGTATTTTGGCCCCCATAGATTGGCTATCCAGTTGGGAAGGGGATGCCCAAATCGAAAACAATCACTTTGGATATGGAGAGTCTTGGATTGGTTTCTGGCAGTATTTTCTCCACGACCACACGTCGGAAGATAGATTCTCGGCTGCCATGTGGCAATCCTTCTTGCTTTAGCACTTTCTGTAAAATATGTAGTAAGAAAATTGCAAAAAAAAAAAAAATTGAAAAAAAAATCCAATCTTGAAATACAAATCCAGACTAAAATATCTTCTTTGGGGCCATGGGATGGTAGTGTGAGAAGCAATAATTTTTGGAGAGCCTTAATATACTACTACTACTACTACTACTACTACTACTTATATTTCATTAATCCGTTGATACGTCGAGCCGCCGTGATCCAATAAAACCGGCCGACTAAACCGGTTCAAATGGAAATCGGAAACCAGTTTTGGAATATTAAAATATTTTTTCAAAAATCTTTTATGCCCGTCTTCTAGATCTGCCGCCCCCTCCATTCTTAGTGCTGCCCTCTTTCAGCTGCACGCCGTTGCAGCCTACTGAGCCTTCTCATTCACCACCATCGCTGCATCGAGGCAACAAAGATCTCCAAATTCGTGGTGGTTGCCATGCCAGAAGAGAGAGTGCGAGTGAATGGCACATGTAGAAAAAGTGTATGAGCATTCACTATGGAAGGGCCCTCCCAAAAGGCCTTTTTTTTTTTTTCCACATCATCATTTTATCAAATGGCCTATCTCTCTGCAATGGAAGGTTCATCTGGGAGGGCCCTATCCCATCCCATTTCATTTCCACATCATCACTATTTTGTTTTAATTTTTAGCACTTCTATATATAATATGTTATTAAATTAAATAAATTTAAATGCAAAAATATTAATCCGCAAATCTTCGTTGTATTACAATATTGGAAAATAGAATACAACGAGATGCAAATTTAAAAAAAAAACCCTACATTCAGAAAGTAACAAACAAAAAAACACAAATAAAAACTAAAAAACACAGATGAAAAAGACAAATAAGAGTCAAGCGTCGTCGTCGTCGGAATGTAGACCCAATTGTTTCTTTATCCTGCTGATAGTTTTCCAGATGTCCGTCTTGACACGATCATCCGGCTAATCTCGATACAGCCTGTAGAACTTATGCAGCTGCCCATAGCTGGCAATTCTTAGAGCATCTCCAATGGTTCTGGATATGCAATAGGCCTCCCATAGCCTTCCCACTGCCACATCATCTACACTAAAATCCTCCTGCCACATCATCTGGACATGCAACTGGACATGCAATAGCCCTCCCATAGCCTATCCACATCACTAATAACAATTATATAATCTAATTTACAATCGTAGCAACATACGGAATTTAATTTACGAGACAAATACAGGAAAATTGAATAATAATATTAAAATTTATAAAAAAAGTACAATAATTTATAAAAAATACATTAATTTAAAATAAATACAAAAATTAAAAAGTACAAAAAAAAATACATAAAAAATCACTCCTCGCCGCCGTCCTCGCCTCCGTCGTCGCCCAACCCTTCGTCGTCGTCGCCGCCGCCTCCGTCGCCCCCAACACTGCCGCTACTCCCACCGGTATCCCTCTGAAACCCTCCAATTCTTCACGCATGCTCCGGAGCAATACAAGAAGATAAGTCTTCTCCTCAGGGTCCACCGTCGTCCGAAAGTCGGCTAAGGTCTTCACCATTTGAGTGCGCGTTTGTTGATGCGTGAAGAATTTGAGCTCATCGATGGACCTGCCGAGGGGGATGCCGACTGGACCTCCTGGGAACTCGGGGTGCCCCCCCTCGCTTCCAGTTGCGCCCGCCTTTGGCCAACCGAACGAGGTCGGCGACCGAACGAACGAGGGGTCGGGAGCTCCTGGGCCGTTTCAGGGAGGTCGTGGGAACCACCGCTGCTGCCGTTATACTCACCGGTATAGTTCAGTTTATGCTTCTTCGACCAGCCAGTCTCGACACCTGCCCGGAATTTTTCCGACTCGTGGAGCACAAGGTAGGAGGTCCAGTAGGTGAAGTCGTAGTACTTCCCGGGATCCGGGTAGGCTCTCTCCGCAATCCTCATGCAGTCCTCCTCTGTTTGGCCACTGGTCCGCATGCGGAGGGCGTTGGCGTACAAACTCGAAAATCGAGAGACGGCAGACCTGATTCGGTCCCAGCATTTCCGGCCCTCCTCCCCGGTGCGCGGTCTCCCTCAGGGCAAAATGCCATGTAGGCTGAGGCTACCTTGGCCCACAAGTTGACGATCCTCTGGTTGTTCGAAACGAGAGGATCATCGCAGACACTCACCCACGCCTTGGCCAGCGCAACGTTCTCTGCGCCCGTCCACTTCCTCCGGACCCCGCTATCCTCAACCGGCTGCGACGACTCGCCGACCTTCTTGGCCTTGCCCTTCTTCTTAGGGGCGCTCGGACCCGCCCTACTCCCCGGCTTGGAATGGGGGTTTCCGGAACCTCGTTAATATCAAAACCCAACTCCTCTAAGGAGAAGCTCTCAAATGGCGTGTACTGTGCATCCGTTGGGGTCGATGTGTGCGAAGAACCAGTGGAAAAATCCAAAGCCGACCGATAGACGTTTTCCCCCCCGGGCTTCCCCTGCGGCGGTGGCATCATCTGCTGCGCCGGTGGCTGCATCCCGGGTGCCCACCTCGGCATCATCTGCATAGGGGGTTGCATCGGCGGTACCCCCTGCTAAGCCGGCAAACTTCCCCCGGCGACCATCGGTGGCATCATCTGCTGCCACGGGTACATGTTGTAGTACCCGGTCATCGGAGGCCAACCACCTCCCACGGGAGCCGAGGGAGTCTGAGACCCTCCCCCGGGAGTCGGGGGAGTCTGAGACCCGGTCGTCACTGGAGTACCTTCGTAGTTGTTCTCCATTTCTCGTTGTTGATCTTGTACAGAAATTAAGACAGAGAGAGTACTCATTAATACAAGTGGTGCGAATGAAAATGACGTCCAAAGCGCGTATATATAGTGTTTCAAAAAATTTTAAAAAAAAATAAAATTCTGACGCCGATTCGGGGCCTACAATGGGGCTGTGAGAGTCGGCGTCAGAATCGGCGTCAGTCCAAGAATCGGCTTAGGCGCGTCGATTTTGACGCCGGTTTCGCTGACGCCGGCTGCAATGGTTCGGCGTCAGCACCGGCGTCCGCGAAAAACCGGCATGCCTACGCTGACGCCGCCATTGGAGACACTCTTACATCACCCTATGCGTCCCCATCGGTCGACTGAGAGGCGCTCCCTGTGACTTCCCCTTCCCCCTGCCCTTCGCCGCTTTCCCTCTAGTTGGGCGCCGAGCAGTGGGTTGAACTACATCAACCGACTCGGCGAAGTCGGTTGGAGCTGGACCGCTGCTGCTCAAACTCTGGGATCCGACGAGCCTCGTCCTCCTCGAGCCTTGCACCAATGTTGCCTCAATTCCTGCCCTAAATTTGGATTGATCCTTCAGTTTCATGTAGGCTTCCCAGTGTTGGAATCCGGCGCTGCTGACGGTACTCATGAATTGGGCTTGCGACAAATCCCAAACGCCGTCGTAACTCATACCGCTCCCCATTATTCGGCAGTTGTTCTCGTAGATTCCATGAAACTTATCGATGTGGAACATGACACGCTCAAAATGCTTGCGAAGCTCTGGCGCCTTGTGAGTCGGTGCCCCATCAGGCTTCACTACAGCCTAATTGCATCGTTGCGCGATGCGGGTCCAGAAACCAATCTTCCGTTGATTGTTACCTACAACCAGATCCTAGCTGATATCTACCCAACACCTCACCAGAGCAAGCGTCTTAGTTGCCGATTAATGTGTTCTCGGCCTCCTATCCTTCAGACCAGGCGCCGACGGCTCCGCGGCCTTCCCTTCTCTCTAGAAGGTGATGGGTGCATTTCCTCCACTTCGTACTCTTTCGTGCTGAAGCTCGGATCTGTGACTGGAATAGTTGTGGATCCGTGAGTAACGGGTGTAGAAGTCATCATTTCTAGCCGGTAGACCGCGTCTCCGTAATTTGGGTCAATTCCTTTTCCGATGCTTCAGTGGAACGCCTGTGGGGTTATTGGTCTACCAACACCAAAAAGGTGTTGCCGGAGAATTGAGGGAAGTTTGGGTGTTGGTTCCCGGTAAAGTAAGGGGTCCCAGCATTGCCTACGAAAGGAGTGAATCCTCCGGCGAATAGGTTACTACCGGGAACTTGGTTGAAGTAAGGATTTTGCTGATTGGGTGGGAGGTTGGTTGAAGTAGGGATTTTGCTGAGTGGGTGGAGTTTGGGTTTCGGCCGAAATTTGGGTTCCGCCTGTGTATGAGCTTCCATCGTCGGATAATTGCGGAGAGTTGTCGGAATCCATTTTGTAGAGAGAGGACGTGTAGAATGAGAAGATGAATGATGAGAAGTGGAGGGATGAATGAAAATGATGGGAAGTGGATGTATATATGGAGAAATTAAAATAATTTTTGAAAAAAAAAATTTATATGAGAGTGCCGATGATCGACCCTTTCTCCACAATGGAGGGCCGATCAAAGGGCCATTCTCATCGGCTAGAGCCGATACATCAGCTATATAGGGAAGGGTGTGATCATCGGCCCCTCCGTCGCAATGGTTGGCCGATGGGGGCCGATCGGGAAGGCCTCTCCATCAGGCAGCCTCTTCATCGGCCAACCATAATGAATGCTGTAAGAAGATAATGAACATGGAAAATTAGAGAGAGAGAGCTAAAAGGAAAATGGTGATTGAGTAGTCACACTTAATTGAAATGTGTGCAGGGAGTGGGACTGTGGAGGTGTATTTCAGAATAGGGGATTCAGAAGTAGGGGTAGGCTGGTGTTGGGTAGCAAATCATAGTAGTATATAGCGAATCATAGTATTCCATTCTCTTGCAGACTTTTATAACTACATGTAACTCTATTATAAAAAAAATGCAAACAAATCAGAAACGGATATTGATAACTAAAATCATAAACCTGCCTAAATTTTTACGAAGTTTAAAATTGGTCAATAATATCACAAACTTTACACATTGTTGGTATTTCCCACGGCATGTCTATCACTATATTTGACTAATTTACGAGGTTTTTTTTATCATACTTGACACAATTAAATCAATGTGGTTTTCAACATTCTTTTTATCCTATTTGTTATGAACTTAAAAAGTAGTTTATAATATCATAAAACGTGTCACGGTTGCCCACGTAAAATAAGATTTTGATGGAAATATCTTATTTGAGTCAGTTTGGGAAATACCAAATAAAGTGCAAAGTTTGTGATATTATAGTTTATAGACCAATTTTATCGTTCGTGGAAATTATCAAATTTTAGTCAAAGTTTATGATTTTAGAGACCAATATCCCGATCAGAAAACATGTTTCAGATCATTATTGAAAAAATTTAGAAACGCATGGAAACTGCATCATTTTATAGAATTACAAGTTACAACAAATCAGACTAGAAAAAACGGAAATATTATTTGCCTGTCTTATGTATGCTAGTTTATAAATAGCGAAAATAAGAGAGCATTTCTGTTATATTGATATTAGAAGCAAAATTAAATCTAGGATGCACTTTTGATTCCAACCAATTATAACCAGCAACAAATGATGTCATTTTCCATACTAATTAAGTACTTTCATTTTCCCTTGAAAGAGGAGTAATTAAAAATGATTGAAGGTGTATTATAATGAAACTATCTCATAGTATTAAAATTCCAGCCCGGCGGTTACCGCAGCATCTTATTGCTGAAACTATCTCCCAAGAAATGTGCAATAAAGAAGATGACGATAGATGACTCATTTCCCCCCTTTATGCATTTGTCTGTGCTTATTACAAAGTCTATATAAAGTGCATGATTTGGGGTAATTTGTAGAGAAAAGCAAGAAAGAAAAATAGTATTGTACTAGTAGCAAACATGTCTAGCAAAATAGTAGGGATATTGTTTGCATTTGTAATTAATGGGTTTGCAGTATGGTGCTGCCTCAGTAATACTAATATTCCTGATTGGAATGGTGACCAAATTCCTCCATTGTGCCTGTGTTCAAGGAGCATGGTCCTGTGGGTAATGTTATTCACATGAAGATGTTTTTTCTGCTGCGGCTGCCAGCAGGGGCGGACGCAGAAATAATCATCTATAGGGGCTGAGATTTCTAAATTTTATTTTGATGTATATTTTTGAATAATTTAGATAATTTATAGAGGCTTTTATACTATAACTTACACTAAACTTGACTAAATTTCAAAAAAAATTAATAGAAAAATGTTTAAAAAAATATTTCATTGAGGGCTTAAGCCCCTCCCCCTTACACTTTGGGTCCGCCCATGGCTGCCAGAACGCCGCCGGTTGTGTCTTCTGCTGTGCTTCCACCTATGCCAAAAATGGGACTGCCTGATTCATCTCCATATACTACTTGTATTTCATGCTTTCACATTTTCATCAAATGTCTACTATTGTTATGTATGTTTCATGAATTTCCTTACGTAAGCCATAAATAAATGATAAAAGTATAATAAATGTTAAAAACAATACTACCCTTCTTCTCTTCATTCAGCTCTAGCCCTGTTTCTTCATCTGGTATTGATTCATTCCACTGCAATAACTTGAGGGATCTTTTCCATAAGACAGACGCTCAATGCCCATTTTCGTTGTCACATGCTCCTTGTAATTTCCATCAATTTCATTGCCCCCATCCGCAATAAGATAGGGCAACTCCACAGCTGAATCAGGAGCGGCAGCACCACAGCTGTGAAAGATGATGAGACCGAGATAGATTTCCATCTATGCATACGCGATGAAGTGAACTTGAAAACTTCCTCATGCATACAAAGGTTGAACCGAAGACATGAAGCTTCATAACTTTCTTCTCATACATGCTACGGCTGCCATGTCAGCATAGATATTTTGGAAGAGTTAGTTAGAAGTTGAGTTAGTTATAGAGTTAGTTAGAAGATATTTTGCTTAATATCTTAGCTTAAATTCTAGCTCATATCCTTGTATAAATATAATAGTTTCCTCATTTATAACACTTGAATTTTCGATCAATAAGATTGAATTCCCTTCTCTTGGATCATATGAATCCACATTATACATTTTCTACATGGTATCGGATGTGATTTGAATTACTTCCGCTAATTCAAACACTTTTCCTTCTTCTTCATCCTTTGTTTTTCTTCAAATCTTCAATGGTGTGTGGTAACAGTTCCACCTCCAACGCAAATATCACTCATTCCTCTCCTATGGAGGACAATTCCAGCCCTTATTACCTTAATCCAAGTGATAATCCAAGTTTGCAGTAAGTTCCTCATGTTCTCACAAGATCTAACTACATTCATTGGAGCAGATCTGTAAACACAACACTTGTGGCGAAGAATAAGATTGCTTTCATCAATGGTGATCTGTGAAGGCCGCGTGATGATGATCTACTTTTTTCAGCATGGCTGCGGTGTAATAGAATGGTTGTTTCGTGGCTTAGAAACTCCATCTCTCCTCAGATATGTTCTAGCATTATGTATCTCGATGATGCTCATGAAATTTGGTCAGATCTACGGCTTCGCTTCTCTCAACTTGATTCTGCTCGAGCTTATCAATTGAAGCAGCGCATTATGTCTCTTACTCAAGGAAAAGATGACATCAATGTCTACTTCACCAATCTTCGCATCGTTTGGGATGAGTACAAGCATTCACAACCGGTGGCTTGGTGCATTTGTGCAACTTGCAGATGCAATAGTGCCTTGAAATGGTATGAGTATCAAGAGCAGGAATGCACAATGATATTTCTGATTGGATTGAATCCTATCTTCTCTTAGATCCGATCTAATATTCTCTCTATGGTTCCAATTCCTCCTCTAGCAAAGGTTTTTTCACTTGTTTTGCAGGAGGAAAGGCAACAGAACATTGATGGCTATCCTCTAGTCATATCTTCCCTTATGAGTAAGCAGCCTTATCTAGCCAATGCTGCAACCATATCGTGGACAAATGCTTTGTTCTTCATGGTTTTCCACCAAGTTTTGGTAAGGGAAAGAGCAAGTTTAGTGCTGGTGGCAAGGAGATCAAGTCTATCAATATTGTGGAGGATAACCTTGAAGATTCATGTGATAAATCTGGTTTTTCTTCCTCACTGAATCTGCCTACTCAGGAGCAATGTCAGCAACTGATCAGTCTGCTTCAGTCTCAGCTTGCTGCTGCTGCTACTCTCAATCCATCCACTCCTCCTTCTGCCGCACCAAACATGCCTACATCCCCTCACATTTCTCCTTTCTCAGGTACTACTTTCTTCACCAATCCTTTCATTAATTCTTTTTCAAAATCTCCAACTGTTTGGTTACTAGACACTGGAGCCACACATCATGTGTGCTGTGATCTCTCCATGTTTACTTCTTCTTCACCTATCCTAAATGCCTCTGTAAACCTTCCTAATGGTGCTACAACCTCTGTCACACATATTGGTTCTGTCTATTTGACACCTTTGAATCACTCTTCACTCTATCCTCTAAGTACTACCTTATCTTTCAATCTCATTTCTGTGAGCTCATTAACTTCTTCACTGCCATGCACTGTTATTTTCACTCATGATTCTATTGAAATTCAGGCAGCTTCTCAGGAAACTGTGATTTGGAGGGGTAGCAGATTGGGCAACTTGTACAAACTTGATGTTCCTTCTGGTCCAAAGCTTGAAGAAGGTTCTGTCAATTCTTCTTCATTTACTTCATCTTTTAATATCCCTTATGCTAATTCAGTCACTAGCATAGATGTTTGGCATAAGAGGTTAGGGCATGTATCTTTTGGAAAGCTTAAAACAATGTCTGATGTCCTCAATTTTTCAAATAAATCTCATTCACTTTGTGATATTTGCCCTCTTGCCAAACAAAAACACCTTCCTTTCTCCAAATCTGATTCAAATGCAACTAAATGCTTTGATTTCATCCATTGTGATGTCTGGGGACCCTTTAATCCCTCCACTACCCAAGGCTACAAATACTTCCTCACTATAGTAGATGATTGCTCCAGATTTGTCTGGACATTCCTGATGCACAACAAGTCTGATGTTGGAGCTATTCTACCTCATTTTTCAATACTGTTCATACTCAATTTTCCACAAAAATCAAAGCCATTCGTTGTGACAATGCTCAAGAACTGAACATTCCTTCATTATTCTCATCTTTTGGAACTATCATTCAACACTCTTGTGTTGAAACCCCCTAGCAAAATGCTCGGGTAGAAAGAAAACATATGCACCTTTTGAGTGTTGCTAGGAGTCTGTTATTCCAATCTTTTCTCCCTATTCAATTATGGGGTGATTGCATTCTTACAGCCTCCTATCTCATTAACAAAGTCCCATCCTCTGTGCTACCAGATAATTTGACTCATTTCCAAGTTCTTTTTTAAAAACCCCATCTTATTCACATCTAAAAGTCATTGGCTGTCTTTGTTATGCTTCAACTTTAGAACGGGGCAGAGATAAGTTTTCACCTAGAGCCACCAGATGTGCTCTACTAGGATATCCCTCTGATTACAAAGGTTATAAACTCATTGACTTAGACTCCATGCAAGAAATCATCACCAGAAATGTCACCTTTCATGAAGACATTTTTCCCTTCTCTCATCTATCTCCATCTAATTTTCCAATTTCACCTCCACCTCAAAACATTCCTACACCATCCGTACACACTCCTCCCACTTCAAACTCTCAAATCACCACTCCTACTCCAAATAAAACTATCACTTCCTGCCATGGCAGATCAATCAAGCCCCTCTCTCATCTCACAGACTTTATCTGCAACTCTGTTGCATCAGCCACTCCATATCCCATCTCCTCTTATCTCAACCTATCCAAACTTTCCCCTGAGTACCTGAAATACACTATTCTCATGTCTGCCATTCCTGAACCTACCACTTATAAACAAACCTCCCAATATAAAGAGTGGCAGCATGCAATGCAAGATGAATTAGCAGCCTTTTCTAGAACAAGCACATGGTCTGTCACTGTTCTTCCACCTGGCAAGACTCCCATTAATTGCAAATGGGTTTATAAAGTCAAATTCAATCCAGATGGAACAGTAGAAAGATATAAAGCAAGGCTAGTTGCCAAAGGATTCACTCAACTTGAAGGAGTGGATTTTCTGGACACCTTCTCTCCAGTAGCAAAACTCACTACTGTGAAGATGCTTCTTGCTCTAGCATCTATTCAAGGCTGGTCTTTATCTCATCTTGACATCAACAATGCCTTCTTATATGGTGATTTAAAAGAAGATATTTATATGACATTGCCTCCAGGCTATGAAGTTGATTGGCATTCTGTTGAAGGGGCAAACTCAGAATCAACCCTTGTATGCAAGCTCAAGAAATCTCTCTATGGTCTAAAACAAGCATCAAGGCAATGGTACTTAAAACTATCTGAAGTGCTCAATGGTTTTGGTCTGCAACAGTCTGCCTTTGATCATTCATTCTTCTTCAAGAACAATAACAATGGCTTTCTTGGAATAGTGGTATATGTTGATGATATTCTTGTTGCCACCACTCATCCAGAAATAACTGAAGAATTCAAGACATTTCTCTCACAATACTTCAAATTTAAGGATCTTGGAGCTCCTAAATATTTTCTGGGATTAGAAATTGCAAGAAACAAGAAAGGGGTATTAGTCTCCCAAAGGAAATACACACTGGATTTGCTGAGAGACACAGGGATGCTTGGCTGTAATCCTTCCACTGTGCCCATGGATCCCTTAAAAAAGTTAAGACTGGACTCTGGAACTCCCTTCAAAGATGCTGCAAAATATAGAAGACTTATTGGAAGATTGATCTATCTCTGCATCACTAGACCGGATGTTACATTTGCAGTGCACAAGTTAAGTCAATACGTTTCAAATCCAAGTGATGAGCATTGGGAAGCAGCTGAGAAAATTCTCAGATACATGAAGGGTGCACCAGGTCATGGACTATTCTATTCAAGTAATAGCAAGATCAATTTGAGTATATTCTCTGATGCTGATTGGGAAGCATGCCCAGATACAAGAAAGTCCATGACTGGCTACTGCTTATTTCTTGGCTCTTCAATGATTTCATGGAAAATAAAGAAGCAAAACACCATTACTCGTTCATCAGCAGAAGCTGAGTACAGAGTCATGGCTCAAGCAACATGTGAGGTAGTCTGGGCTATTGCTCTTCTCAGAGACTTTGGAATAAAGGTTGAAAAGGCTGTGCCATTGTATTGTGATAACTAATCTGCAATCCATATTTGTTCAAATCCAGTTTTCCACAAGATAACTAAACACATTGAGATTGATTGTCACACCGTGAGAGAAAGATATTTGGAGAACGTGACAAAGCCTGTACACATTAGGAACAATCTGTAACTAGCAGACATCTTCACTAAGCCCTTGGGAGCATTGGCCTTTCGTTCTATATTGAGCAAGATGAATTTTGAAAGTCTATACAATTCATCTTGAAGGGGCATGTGAAAGATGATGAGACCGAGATAGATTTCCATATACGCATACACGATGAAGTGAACGTGAAAACTTCCTCATGCATACAAAGGTTAAACCGAAGACATGAAGCTTCATAGCTTTCTTCTCATACATGCTACGACTGCCATGTCAGCATAGATATTTTGGAAGAGTTAGTTA
Organism: Salvia splendens; assembly: GCF_004379255.2. Classification (NCBI taxonomy): domain Eukaryota; kingdom Viridiplantae; phylum Streptophyta; class Magnoliopsida; order Lamiales; family Lamiaceae; genus Salvia; species Salvia splendens. The sequence goes on along the minus strand of NC_056036.1, from coordinate 19,450,088 downwards.
GAAGTTGAGTTAGTTATAGAGTTAGTTAGAAGATATTTTGCTTAATATCTTAGCTTAAATTCTAGCTCATATTTTGTATAAATAGAATAGTTTCTTCATTTGTAACACTTGAATTTTCGATCAATAAAATTGAATTCCCGTCTCTTGGATAATATGAAACCACATTATACATTTTCTACATAGACATTGCATAGTTTTAGACACGAGTAAGCTAAGTTAATCTAGAAATGAAGAGTTTTAACATGGCCACAACCTAAAAAAAATCCTAGCTCATGACACAACATATTAACGGAATAAGAAGCCAACTATCTGAAAAGCATAATTTTATCTACATTGTGATGCAGAAATAGTTAAGAAAACATATTTGCGAATATACATATATTTTCACAACAAATTACAAATTGAAGCCAATCATTAGTAATTTTATCATCTCGATAATTACAAACCCTTTTTCCCCAAATCCGAAATCCCATTTTCTTTGCCGATTTCGACCACCCGTCTAGTATCGCAAGATCCGCAAACGTAGCAGCCTTTCTCTGTTTCAAATGGCCCGAAATTTACTGCTTCTCGCTCTCCCACCTCAAGGCCCAAAAGAAGGTATATTAGTCTGGATTTGTATTTCAAGATTGGTTTTTGTTTTTAATTTTTTTTGCAGTTTTCTTACTAAATACTCCCTCTAAAATTGATATAACCTTCTAAAAATGGAATGCAAATATTTTTATGATCCCATAATATACTAATCACCCCTAGTATAGAACTAGAGACTAAAATATGACTGATGGATGAGACGAGATATTGTACAAATAATTTCCATCATTCATCTTACGAGCAATTTCCTTCATCCCAAGGGCAATTTAGTCATAATACATTATTATAAGTTATTTTAATTTCTCGGGTGAAGTTTGGACTGTTCAAATTTGGTTCATTATAAGATGAATAAATTATATCAAGTTTGCTAGACATATGCATCTTAGGAACATTGTCTAGCCCGATTCTCAGTAGTCCATCAAGTTCGCTAGTTCCTAGAGGGTTTGAGGTGCTTGTACACGCTAGGAGGAAGTCATTTTATCCTCGAGGACAATACGGCAATTCGTTATCATTAGCGGGGGTGTAAGTTGTCTTGCAGAAAGAGAGATTTCCTCGATTCGATATATTATTAGTTTGTTTTCTTATTTTTGTTGTAATTTCTATTCCACCCACCTCCGTTCCGGCACGGTCTTGTGAGTTACAATGGGAGTCGCGAGCAGCTGCACCTCTTCTGGCACCCCTACCCCGGCCCAACCCCCGTCGCGATGACTTGATCAAGCAAGCTGATGACTTGATCAAGTGCGATGACTTGATCAAGTCATCGGTGATCAAGCGCGATGACTTGATCAAACAAGCCGATGACTTGATCAAGTGTGTTGAAGGAGATGGCTTGATCAACCAAGCCTTGTTGCATGAGAAAAGTGGAAATGTGCATGTGAGGACTTCGCATGAAAGTCGTACACGAGGAAAAGCAAGTGACAGCTCCCAACAAGCTGTCATCGCACAAGCCAACACCTCACGAGCTCAGCTCATGACTGTACCCATGCTCACAGCTAAGATGCGGGACCACGAATGTACTTGGAGAGACGTGGTGCTAAAGGGATTAAAGAAGGAAGTAGATTAGCAGAGTTTGTTATGATTAACTTTGTAATCTTGCTTTAACTAATACTAAATGGATTATGGTAGAGTTTTAGATGTTTCCTATGCCACACATATGTAACCGCACTTTGAGCATTTTGCATCATTCAATGAAATAGTGAATTCGACTCTCACCATCTTCTATATCAAGTTATGTTTTGCCTTGCCTTAGCTTTCATGCTTTATTATTGTTCTTTTCATGGTATCAGAGCGGGATCTTTTTGATCTTGTCTCCATACTTCTTTTTCTTCTTGTTTGTTTTGTTTCCAAGAATGGCAAGCTCCAACACTTCATCTGGAGACATTGCTCAAAGTCAAGGAACTCAGCCTGCCTATGCGCAGCTGCCCCCCATTTCAGTAAAATTGACTGATGGGAACTTCTTAATGTGGCAACAACAAGTTGATGTCACTGCTTATGGGTACAGGCTAGAAGGATACCTAAATGGTGAGAAGAAACCTCCATCTCAAACAATAGTTGTTGCAGAAGAAGAAGGAGGATTAGCCATAAATGAAGATTTCATTTCATGGCAGAGACAAGATAGAAGAGTGGCTGCGTGGCTGCTCTCATCTCTATCAGAAGAAGCCCTAGGTCTTGTTGTGGGACTGAGATCGGCTAGAGACATCTGGAGCGCTCTCGAGACAAATTTTGCCAGCAGATCTACTGCAAAGATCATGCAATATCGACAACAAATGCAAAATTTGAAGAAGGATTCACTGAGCATGAGTGAATACATTGGAAAAATGAGAAACTACTTTGATCTTCTAGGATCTGTTGGGTGCAGAGTTTCTGAAGATGAACAGGTCATGCATATCCTTGGAGGACTTGGACACGAGTATGTTCCTGCAGTTAGTGCCATCAGCTCCAGATCTGATTCATGGAGTCTAGGAGATGCCACTGCTTTCTTGCTCACTTTTGAGTCTAGAATGGAGACCATGAGATCTCACTCTTCCAGTACAGAAGGCTCACAACCTGCTCTCAACTTGATGCAACAGTCAAATCAGAAAAGAGAGTTCACCCCATACAATCAAATAAGGTTTGATTCAACTGCAAGGGGAGGCTCAAGAAATCAGAGAGGAGGTAGAGGCTTTGGAAGAGGAAACAAAGTGATTTGTCAACTATGTGACAAACCGGACACACGACAGCCAAATGTTGGCACAGATTTGAGCAAAATTATGTTCCTCCTCAGTCTTAGCTGCAATTCAGAGGGAATCCATCCAATCAGAATCAAAGTTTCTCCAATCCATCAGCACATCTGGTGCATACAGCCTCTGCAAGACCTTCTCCATCTCCCAGCTCTTCTAATGTCTCTGAGTTCGGCTATGATTCTGCTGCATCAACAAGCTGGTATCCAAACTCTGGTGCTACTCATCATGTCTCTGGAGATTTGAGCAATCTCAACACAAGCTCAGAATACACTGGAGGTAAAAGTCTTTTACTTGGAAATGGATCTGCAGTTATGATTTCTAATGTTGGAGAATCAGAGTTAAAGTCCCATTCTGCTAGCTTTTCCAGGAAACTCACCTTAAAGAATCTTTTACATGTCCATAACATAACCAAAAACCTCCTTAGTGTGTCTAAGTTTGCTACAGATAACTCTGTCTTTTTTGAATTCCATCCTGACTTTTGTTTTGTCAAGGACCTGGGAACCAAGGAGGTCGTGCTCAAGGGAACTTTTGACAAGGGACTATACCATTTCCTAGTTGATCACTCACCAATCAAGAGAAGCTCTAGCTCCACCATTTCCTTTCCTGTTTCATTCAATCAAGGATGTCCAGCTATCCATTTTGTCAGCACAACAGTTTCTAGCCATTGCTAGTTCTAAATCTGTTCCTAGTCTTGACTTGGCCTTGTGGCACAATAGACTAGGACATCCTACCTTAGACATTGTCAAGAGTGCACTAAAAAGCTGTAATATCCCTTTTTATTCAATAAATGATTCACAACTTTGTCATTCTTGTTGCATATCTAAGGCTCATAGGCTTTCCTATAATTCCTCAGAATCTGTGGTTTCATCTCCTCTTAAATTGCTACATAGTGATCTCTGGGGACCATCCCCAGTTGTTTCAAGAAATGGATATAGATACTATGTTTCATTTGTGGATCATTATTCAAGGTTCACATGGATTTATCTGTTGAAGAATAAGAGTGATGTTTCTGATATCTTCAAAAAATTTAAGTCATTAATAGAAAATCTGTTTCAGAGGAAGATTAAGTGTTTTCAATCTGATTGGGGAGGAGAGTTTCAATGTTTAACTTCATATTTTAAGGAGAATGGGATAATGCACATGCTTTCTTGTCCCTATACTCCTCAGCAAAATGGATTGGCTGAAAGGAAGCATATACATATAGTGGAGACTGGCCTTACTCTTCTCACTCAATCTTCTCTTCTAGTTGAATTCTGGGATGATGCTTTTGTCTCTGTGGTTTTTCTTATCAACAGAATGCCTTCCAAGATCATTGCTGGGATCTCTCCATTTCAGAAATTATTTCTCAAGAAACTTGATTATTGTGCATTGTGTTTTCCCCTGGTCCGGCCATATAACAAGAATAAGCTTGATCACAGGTCATTGAGGTCTGTATTTCTAGGTTACAGTGCCTCTCATAAGGGGTACAAGGCTCTTCTCACAGATGGAAGAGTTATAGTTTCTAGAGATGTCATCTTTGACGAACATGTATTCCCCTATCCAACTCTTTTTCCATCTAATGACACAGATGCCTCCATTGTATCTCCATCTGTGTTGCTTCCATATCCACCTTCACAGACCATCTCTGTTACTGCAACACATCAGCCATCTCCTGTAATTCCTTCTGCTACACCCCATTCTTCACCTTCTCCTATCCATACTCCCACATCTCCACACATTTCTCCTCCACCTCACCATTCTGGTTCTGATTCATCTGCTAGAGACCAGTCCACTTCAGCCTCAGATGCCTCTCTTGCTCCCCCTGTTGCTTCTGAAACTAACACTTCTAGCTCACACCATATGACTACTAGATTCAAGTCTGGAATCTTCAAACCTAAACTCTACACTCTACTTGTCTCTCCACCTCCAACTCCTAAATCTGCCACTAAGGCATTGCTCATTCCAGTTTAGAAAACAGCCATGTTGGCTGGATATGTTGCCTTACTCAAGAATAACACTTGGATCCTTACTACATTGCCTCCTGGAAAGAATCTAGTGGGGTGCACTTGGATTTTCAAATTGAAACTTCATCTTTCTGGAGAGATTGCCAACACAAGGCCATGTTTGTTGCTCAAGATTTCTCACAACAATCAGGGTTTGATTTTACTGAGACCTTCAGCCCAGTGGTTAAACCTGCAACAATTAGAATGATCCTCACAATTGCTGTATCTTTTGGTTGGGAAATAACACATCTTGATGTCAACAATGCTTTCCTCAATGGTGAGTTGAAAGAGGATATCTACATGAGGCAGCCTCAAGGTTTTGAACAAGGTCGTCCTCACCTGGTCTGCAAGCTCAAAAAGGCTATCTATGGTCTTAAACAGGCTTCAAGAGCCTCGTTCATTACCATTCACTATGTGCTCATTTCACTTGGTTTCAAGCAATCCAGAGCTGATGCTTCTATGTTTGTCAGAAGATCAGGTTCAGAGGACATCTTTCTCATAATCTATGTTGATGATATGCTTGCTACAGGGAACTGCCCAGCTGCAATCCAGAAGGTGATCAGTGAATTACATGCTCAGTTCTCTCTTAAGGTTCTTGGTGAAGTCAATCTCTTCCTTGGAGTAGAAGTTGTCAAAACTGAGTATGGTCTTCCTCTTTGTCAATCTTCTTACATTAAAGATTTACTAAAGAGAGCTAACATGACTAGAGCTAAGGGCTTCCCCACACCCATGGTTTCAAGTTGTGAACTTAGCAAAACTGTTGGTGAACCAGTCTCAGATGCCAAGTTTTACAAAAGCATTGTAGGTGCTCTTCAATATGCTGCTATAACTCGGCCAGACATCAACTATGCAGTCAATAAAGTTAGCCAATACATGGCCTCTCCTCTTGATACTTACTGGAGGGCAGTTAAACGCATTCTAAGATACCTATCTGGGTCATTGGACTATGGTATACAAATTCACAGGTCCAATGGTGTTCTATCTGCTTTCTCTGATTCGGATTGGGCGTCTGATTTGGATGATAGGAGGTCTACCACTGGTTTTTGCACTTATTTTGGTAGAAGCTTGATTTCATGGTGTGTCAAGAAGCAAACGGTTGTAGCTCTCTCTAGCACTAAAGCTGAATACAGAAGCCTCGCTCACACTGCATCTGAGGTAGCTTGGCTTACTTCCTTACTTGATGAGTTAAGAATGTCACTCAAATCGCCTCCTGTGATGTGGGCTGACAATTTAAGTGCCATTACTCTGGCTTCTAATCCAGTTCTACATGCTAGAACCAAACACATAGAACTTGATGTTCATTTTGTTAGAGATAGGGTTCTCAACAAGGAGCTTGAGCTACGGCATGTCCCTACTCAAGACCAGATTGCGGACATCTTCACCAAACCTCTGGGCCAACAACCTTTCGTGAAGCTCCGTAACAGACTTTGTGTTATTTCCTTAGCTTCCCTCATGTTGTGGGGGGTGTTAGAGGAGTGAAGAATGGCTTGATCACCCAAGCCGATGACTTGATCAAGTGCGATGACTTGATCAAGTCATCGGTGATCAAGCGCGATGACTTGATCAAGCGTGTTGAAGGAGATGGCTTGATCAACCAAGCCTTGTTGCATGAGAAAAGTGGAAATGTGCATGTGAGGACTTCGCATGAAAGTCGTACACGAGGAAAAGCAAGTGAGAGCTCCCAACAAGCTGTCATCGCACGAGCCAACACCTCACGAGCTCAGCTCGTGACTGTACCCATGCTCACAGCTAAGATGCGGGACCACGAATGTACTTGGAGAGACATGGTGCTAAAGGAATTAAAGAAGGAAGTAGATTAGCAGAGTTTGTTATTATTAACTTTGTAATCTTGCTTTAACTTGTACTAAATGAATTATGGTAGAGTTCTAGATGTTTCCTATGCCACATATATGTAACCGCACTTTGAGCATTTTGTATCATTCAATGAAATGGTGAATTCGACTCTCACCATCTTCTATATCAAGTTATGTTTTATCTTGCCTTAGCTTTCATGCTTTATTGTTGTTCTTTTCACTCCCCACTCCCGTCGATACAATGGAGGGGAGACGCCGGCTGCACCTCCCTTAAGCGGCGCGGCTCTTCCTCTCTTCTCCACTGTTGATTGTAGTTTGAAGAGAGGCTTGACATGATAAAATGGTAACGATTGGTTTGAAAGTAGACATACAACGAAATTAACAATCATTATCCACTCCCTAATCACCTTATTTTTTTACGTGTCTCCTGATGCTGTCAGATTCGTCCACGTGCAATCCCACTGATAAGGCTAATTTCATGCATCAATTTAAGGGTAAAATGTACTCTACTTGATCAGTTTATCGCGCAAAGCAAGTGTTAAATGTGCAGGAATGCCGCTTGACCAAGGCAACAAGGCTAAACTGATCAAGCGAGTACAATAGGCGAAAAGGCCAAATTTCGGGGGAAGTTGATCAAGGGGAGTAATCAAGCAGTTAAGGAGGGGACCACTGGATGTCAGAAGAAGGACACGCGAGGCTATGAGCTGGATGGTGCGCAGCATTCTATTATCAAGGACAACGTTCTAGAAGGGGACACGTGCTGAAATATGAGACGCAAGGACAGAGCCGAGTCACGATTCTGTTGCTGAAAAGCGTCGTCATTCTAGAAGAAGAGCACGTAGCAATCAATGAGTCGCTCACTCTCAGCATGAGCGAATATTCCCTGCCAAGATCGTTATCCAGCTGGAGGTCGTGATGTGCCACCACATGAAAAGGGAATCCGATCCTTTTACTTTCCGTCTAAGTTTAGCTTAGTTCTCTAGCTTAGTTCAGTTCTCTAGAATAGCTTAGCTTAGCTTAGATAAAGTAATGCTTAGTTAGAAAGGGCGATCGAAGGAGCGCTACAGAATACTTGATATCTGTCGGCGTTTTCTTAAGTTTCCCGCCGAGGATCTCCTCGGTTTTACTTGCTTTCGCAGTTTCCAGAGTGTTAGCTTAGTTTAAATTTCACGTTGTACTGTTCTAGTTTAATCGAAGTTGTTTTCGTTTTCATCCTCGCATTTACTGCTTTAGTTTCAGTTTCGTTACGATGCACTTGACCAGTAGTTAAAGTTACATTGTTCATGTTAGCCAGTTTAATTCTGCCTAGAGTAAAATCAGTAGTTAAAAACTCTCAAGTTAAAGCGTGGCAGCAGCCAACCCCCTGTTCACTACTCACACACTCGATACACTAGCTTCTCTGTGGGATCGACCCCGAACTTGCCGCTTTACTGTTAAAGTAGTGCAAAATTGGGAGTTATAAATTACTTTGGTTGGAATCGAGTGAGAGCGAGATTGCATTGATCAAGTGGCAACGACTTTTACTAACTGATCCAACCGGTTGAGTCATCTTCCATATAACTTGATCCATTCACGCAACCTCCCGTTCGAGACCATCCACCCACCCAATCCCTACCGTACCACTCATGGAATGATGTAACTTAAAGAATAACTGACGAGCTCTTCACTTATCCACTTCCATCACGTGAATCACATCATTCGGCTTAGCAGCTAGTTAGCACACTTTCATAACAATTTGATATGCGAATTTTTAACAATCACTCATCATATCATACAAGAGGTTATATCATACAAGAGGTTCAAACCCCAATAGCCTTCCACATCCCGATTCGACAGTATTGTGAGGGGTATTAAATCAGGATATGCAGTGACCCGCTAACGGGGAGGGTTTAACCCACTGTCTACCAGAAGCCCACCTCCCAAGACCTCACTCGTTCCCATAATAACTTGCATACTTTTCTTTTTTAGTTTATCTTATAAAAAATATCACATTTAAAAAAAAAGTTTTTCCTCACGTTAATATAAATATACTATTTTCTCATTTCACCTAACACAGTAAACAACATCTTCTAAAATTCCGTATCATTTCTCAAGTATGGTATCTATCATGAAACAAAGAGAGTAATTAGTAGTAGTTGAAAAAATTAGAAAGATAAAACTTCTATATGATAATTTTTTATAGAAGTTATCTTCAAATAGAACACTGATTTGAAGATGGTGGGATCTTATTTACCAGTGTATATGAGAATTATTATAAATTGTTACTCCCTTCGTACTCAAAGAATATGCATTTTGGGTTCGGTATGAGTTTTAATGCAAAATTGATAAAATAAGAGAGATGTAGTGGGAAAAAGTAAAAGTATTGTTAGTAGGGAATGAGCTCCACCTCATTAAAGAGAAAAGAGTTTCTAATTTGTTTATTAGAGTATCAATAACAATTTAATTGACATACTTATGTACTTCTGCCCCAAGTTTTTTGAGTCATATTTCATTTTGAGTTGTTACAAGTTAATTGAGTCATTTCTCTTTTTGGCTAAAAATAAAACATCTAATCACACCAATTTTATTCTTTATTTACTTTACTCTCTTTTCTCTCTTACTTTATTCACTCGTCTACTTTATTTTACTTTATTTAACTCACTAACACAACTTTCTTCAATCCCGTGCCGAAAAGAAATGCCTTAAGTAACGTGAGACGGAGGAAGTATTTATGTTGACATTGGTAATATGTATAGTTGATAAGTTAGTAGAATTAACAATTTAAGATAATCGCCACTAATCATATTTGCTATTTCGGTCATCCGCAAAATGATGTTCACTTTATTTTTTTCAATTTTTGGTAAATGGAGCTCACTTTCTACTAATTCATTACACACATATTCTATTATAAAACTAATATAAAATGTGGAACCACATTTCACCAACTTTTTCCACTTACTTTTCTTTACGTCTCTTGAAACTCGTGACGTATCAAACGTGAACAACATTTTGCGGACGGAGGGGTATCTAATTTAGAATCATCAAAATAATTGATTACTGTGTACTGAGTGTCGTATAAAACTTGATAACCGCTTTGCAGTAGGCTTTCAATAATAAGTTCGAATTAATCAGAGATTGATCGTATATAGCTAAGACAAGTCAATGTAATTAAATCTTCTTTTACATCCGTCTCGTGTTTAATGTGCCATTAAAATAATAAGAAGAATAAAAAATGAAGCATGGTTTCCGAAATGAATCAGGTTAGCACGTGCGAGGCCACCGTGAACACCGAAGCATGTAAAAGCGACACGTGTGAGTAGCTGCCCCCATATAAAATAAGCAAATCAAGTTCAACTCGCACATCTGATTAATTGAAACAAATTAACAAAAATAGCGAAACATCCCCGCAAAAAAAAAATCGATTTTCCATTTCCAGCCAGTCTAAATTCCATCTCGAGATCCTAAAAAATGGTGCAGTTGATGAAGAACGACGAATCGGCATCGCACGGCGAGAAGACGCCGGTGAAGATGGAGGTGGAGGATTGTTTGGAGGAAGAGCACGGTCCACTCCACAAGCGCCCCAAAGTACTCATCTCTTATCGCTATAATTTTTGTTTATTGCTACTCTGATTATTGTTGTGGTGTTCAGAAATTTAATCGAACACGAGGCGTGCAATAAGTCACACTTTTGGTTTCTGAAATTCCGTGAAGGGTAGTGTGACTGTGTGAGAATGTACTAATTTGGCCGATTAATTTTCTCTTGGATGTAATTATAGGTTTATGAATTTCAATTTGTTTCCAATTGAGAGGTGGATGGCCTCGGGATGATTTGTATGTAATACTAAGATAATATTAATTTTGGAGAAATGGAAACCACTGATTTAATTAACCCGTGGAAGGTATTTTTTGCTTGGTTACGGCTAGGATGAGTTGGAACTGACTGCTTGATAGAGTAATTTTGGAGTAAATGGTATTCCCTACGTTCCAAAAGTAAAGTAAGAGAGACAATAATGTTAAGAAGAGTCCCCTGTTAACACGGAACGGAGGGAGTATTTGTTCATGAAAAGGAAATTGTTTGAAATGGGTTATGATGAATGGTCGCCTGAACTCATTGCAGCAGCAGCAACAGAGTGTAGGAATGGATGGTTTCGGGGTCCCACCATCGCAATACAATCCTCTTGATGAGCCAAGTCCATTGGGTTTGCGACTAAGGAAAAGCCCATCACTGCTGGAGTTGATTCAAATTAAACTGTCCCACTCCTCTGTGTCTAAACATGGAAGTCCAAGTAATAGTAAAAAGGAGTCCTTGAGAGCTGCTGGCGCGTCTGGTGATAAGTTGAAGGCCTCTAATTTTCCTGGTTCAGTTCTGAGAATCGGGACCTGGGAGGTAACTTTTGGCATTTTGTGCTTGAAAAAAATACGAAAAACTTTGAATGTTTGAGTGATTTTTTCACAATCCTTTGAATTTGCAGTATAAATCAAGATATGAAGGAGACTTGGTGGCAAAGTGTTATTTTGCAAAGCATAAGCTGGTTTGGGAAGTTCTTGATGGGGGTCTTAAGAATAAAATTGAAATTCAGTGGTCTGATATTATGGCATTGAAGGCAAACTACAGTGATGATACTCCTGGAACTTTAGATGTTGTGGTAATAATCACTATCTTATGATGTAAATGGTATCTTTCACTTTGTTATGTTTAGTCATCATCAATAAGCATTGCAGCGTCCATAATACCCGTTTTTCTGTTCATTTGTCAGCTGAGACATCAACCTCTTTTCTTTCGAGAGTAATCCACAACCAAACACCCCTTTTTCTGTTCATTTTTCAGCTGGCACGACAACCTCTTTTTTATAGAGAGACTAATCCACAACCTAGGAAGCACACTCTTTGGCAAGCAACATCAGATTTTACTGGTGGACAAGCTAGTCTATGCAGGTAAGCTAAGGTTATCCTGCTTCAAGACAGTATGTTCAAATCAAGTTTTTGGTAACCCTCTTCGTGTTTCTTGAATCCATTAGTGAGTTTACTGTTCCTGTTGATTTCATGCTCAATGGTTTCATATTGGTTTGTTTTGCCATATTTCCATGGATAAGGGAGTTGTATATTTTGGCTAGTCACCTAGTGGGTTTTCTAAAGAAGTCCTCCTGGACGTTCCCATGTTTAATTCGAGATGGTTGCATGATATCATATTTCATAAGACATGTTCTTTATTATTGTTTGATTTATTTTTATTTCTCTTTTGTCTGTGTTTTGATATCTATTTCAAATAATACTCCCTCCGTCCCAAAAGAATATGCACTTTGGGTTTGACATGAATTTTAATGTAAAAATTGGCAAAGTAAGAGACAGGGACAAATGGTAGTGGAAGTAGTGTTAGTGGAGAGTGGTGTCCACATGTTTAGTTGGATTGTAGTGGTATAAGTTGTAAATAAAATGATAGGTAAGGGTAATAAGTTTTTAAATATTTCCAAAAACAGAAAGTGCATATTATTGTAGGACGGACAAAAAGGAAAGAGTGCATATTTTTGTAGGACGGATGGAGTAGTGAACTACAAAAATGGTACCTGGACTTCGCCATTTGTATGTATGCAGTCCCTGTACTTTAAAAATATCATTAGTGGTCCTTAAACTTTGATGTTTGCACTTTTTTGGTCCTTTTGCATTTCTCTAAAATTATTTTTGGACTTAAATGCCCGCAAGCCATGGAGGACACTCGTATACTTTTCTTTACCTATGGAGCTGGTTCTTGGGGGGCATTTATGTCCAAAAAGAAATTAAAAAAGTGCTCAAGGACCAAAAACGTGCAAACCTCAAAGTCCAGGGACCAAAAATGTTGTTTTTAAAGTTCACGGACTGCTGCGTACATGCAAACGGAAGTTCCGAGACCGTCTTTGTAGTTGACACACTATAAATGAACAAAAAATGAATTGGCTTAAAACTATGTAAGTGGCTAAACATATTATATGTTCCACATTGCTTGGAAAGCGTATAAATGAAATTTTGAAACAAGTTAGATCAATTTATTTAGTAAACCAGTGATGAATAGTAAAGTTGCTAGCTGCTGTGGTAACCTGTCGCTTATGGGTCCTGCATTTTAGGTTGGGGATTACAAAGTGTCTGGGGGCTCCCTGGAGGTGTGGATGTTAGTCCAGATGGGAATTGATTTCAAATAGGTACTCTTCCAGTCTTCCTACAACATAGGTTAACTATGTTAGCAAAAGGAGAATGGATGTCAAGCAATTGTTGGTGAAGCTTGTGGCACATTCTTAGTACCATTTGGACATACTAGTGGGTTTGGGCTGTTTTAGAGCACCTTAAAGCACTACTATCTCCTAAGACTGACTTTATAGAAAGAAACATGACTGAGAATTTTGTGTCTGTCAAGAACTGAGACTCATTGCAAGTCCCACTTACTTTAATGTGTTTGTAGCATAAAAACTCTTGTAATAGTTTGGGTAAACACTTTGGCAAAGCAAACATTGATCCTAAGCAGTTACTATTGGAGGCTGTTGTGGCGTTGTGGCATTGTATACTGGGTTCCTACACTTGTGTGCTTTACACAATTATGAAAGACAAGTTGGAAATAAAGTACTCTCTGTCCGCCAAAAACATGTGATTGCTTACTTCAGTGACACATGCTTTAATATTTTTAGTTGCATGTTTGTTATGTGTACTGTTCGTGAGGAGAGGAAGGGGTCTCAAATTATTTTAAAATATTAGTGCTAGGCCCAATATTGGGTAAAGTGAGGTTGATAATCGATTTAGATTTTTGTGGGGTAGTGTCCAAAAGTAGATTAAACATTTTTTTGCTGATGGACGAAATAGAGGGGTAGGATTGTTTTTGGCTGATGAAGGGAGTATAATCGTTGATAAGAAATGATAAAAATGAATCTAATTCTCTCTCTTATAACCAAGCCAATTGATAAGACACATAAACTAATAAACATAATTTCTTATCCTTCTAAATGTTCTGTTTTCAGCATCAGAATTCTTCCCAAATGAAAATTCATATGTTGGAGCAGAATGGTAGGAAGGGTCTTATTGGTTGTCATATTGTTTGAGCTGATGGTGACGATCTTCTTTGGAATCCTTTGTATAGTGAACCAGCTCTTCTTACGACTACTGTGCTGGTACTTGTGTGGTGGTTAATTCCAACTTATTTTTTCAATTAAACTATGGGTATCTAGTCCCCTTCTTCTCTCACATTGGATGGTGCTTGAAATGAGTGTATATTTTGGTTTTCCATATTTATTGTGTTGTAGCATCAGAACTCTCTCTCGGAGATGATAGACTGTTTAATGGCATGAAAACTTTCCATACCATTGACCCGTTTTTTTTTCCTTTGGTTGCAGACAACACTTTTTGGAGTGTCCACAAGGCTTGTTGGGGAAACATTTTGAAAAACTCATTCAGTGTGATCCCCGCTTGAACTTTCTTAGCCAGCAAGGGGAAACAAAACTAGAATCTCCATATTTTGAACCCAGGATTCCTGTCTTTGGCGATCAAAGTGAAAACAATAATGAATTTGATTTGAATAGGGAGGGAAGCCCTTCCGTCTTCAGCTTGCATGATACTGCTTCACCATCAGGGCCTCAATCATCATCCTCAAAGAATGATGTAGATGTTCTTGGCAGACATTCAGAATCTTACACCCGTGAAACACCGTCTCCAAGCTCAGGTATGGTTATCACTTGAATAAACGTGCTTTTAAATTTTTATGTGTGTCTATATAGTAAAGCTGAAATTGACATGGTTGGAGTGAATATACTCCTCTTCTGATGCCTCTTGTCTGGTTTCTCCATGTGCATGGCTTTGTTTGTTGATTCTTTCACACATGCTTTTTTCTTATTATATTATGTTGCCAAAACAAATTGGTGAGCTGTTGGGGTATTATTTGATGAACTTCTGTGTCCATTAGTAGTTTTAGTTTTGTTAAATATGTAAGTAGGTGTATAATTTCTTCACCAGTATACTTGATTCTTGATGTTAAAGGCAACTGTTAAAAAAGTTGGTTGCATGAGTTCCCCAACTAAATGGTGCATCTTGTGTGGCCATTCTTCTACAAATCTCTAATCAAGGCAATTATCAACATAATTTGTTAGAAAAAATAGGTGAGGGAGACCGGCATGGGATAGTAAGAACAGAAACTATGATTGATATAAACCGAGTGAAACAAATGATAATTCTCTTATGAAGACCTACGGTAATTGCCATAGTTATACTAAACTCAAGATGATAGATATCCTTCTCAATCCTCAAGGGAACTATATGTAAGACTTGAAAGACTAATGAAAAGACTAGAGCAATAAATGTGACTAGTCAATAAATGTGACAAAAATGATCATAATACATTTATTAGTTACTCCACTCCACTACTTCTTCATCTTGTAACTCTCTCTGTCGTAGCTCTCCACTACTACATCATTATCATAATATATAATATAATTATTAGTAATTGGGGCACTTAATTGTGCATCATAATGAATCTTTTGGGTTAGCTCGAGAAGTGTTATGTCCATGAGATTTATCATTTGGATATGAATGGTGATACCATGAGAATAAGTAAGCCATAGGAATTAGGGATGTAGGGTTTTATCCAAACCGTCGGTTCGCATGGACCAGAGATGATTTTGGTTTTCGAACGATAACCATGGCAGTCGGCTGAACCGGAACCAGTACCTGACCCTGTTTGTGATCGAAATTTTTGAAACTGAAAACCGCTTGATTATAGTTGGTGGATGGATTTTCTGGCATCTGGGAGCGGGTTTGGAGAGGAAGTGTTTTTGGTAATTTTTGAGGAATAGAAGGGAAGGAAAAGAAGGGGGAGGGGAATGGCGAGAGAGGGAAGTGTGGTCAGCAGCAACGAGTTTTTGACGTTGGGGGCATGTTTGGAGAATGAGGTTTTGCTAATTTTGAGAAAGAGAAGGTAAGGAAAAGAAGTGAAGTGGGACGGCGATGGGGGAAGAGGTCGGAGCAACGTTGAGAGTGGATTTTCCGGTGTCGTGCTGGAGGAGGTTTTGGTAATTAAGAAAGAGAAGGGATAGAAAAGAGCTAGGGGGAGAATGAAAAACAGAATAAAGGAAAGGATTTAAAATTAAGAAAATCGGGTAGGCGCAAATGGGACCTGGAGCTAGCTAAAACCGGCCAAACCCTCAACTGTAGTGCCGGTTATCGGTTCCAAACTGGAACCGCTTTACATTTCCAATTTTCTTGGAACCGGAACTGGCAAGAAGTCAACGAAAAGATGCTATTTAAATGGTAATTACTACCTAGTAAAGAAATGCGTGGCAGTCCAATATGGCTACTTGATTGGAGTTATATTAGAAAATTTTTTATCGTGTCATTTTGCATTTGGGGGCTTGAGACTTGGTTGACATGGGAAAAATGAGTCTCTTCCTCTTATGCTGCATTAGATTGTGTCATCAGGTTCTTCTTGTTGTTATTTGGGAAGTCAATTTTTTTATTATAGGGTATATTTCTTCTCTTTTCTCCAGCTGGAAAACCTCGTATTCAGCACTAGTGATGTGTATAGATTTACTTTTGTCTCCGATTGCTGTAACTCTCAACTGTGGGTATACATATTATTGTACAATTGTACAATAATATGTACTCATCAGGTGAAATTAAATATGACCAGTTGGAACTATAGTTTAACTTTATTTGAAAATATAAAACTTCTGTCAGGTTTGAGTTCTAACAGTTTAATTCATCTCATCATATTCACACAGCTAGGGGCACACTGACAGTTGAAGATATAAAAAATAGCAGAATTGATCAACTGAAGGAGTTCAGCAATTGGGATCAGGTCAAGGCTCCTGGTCTCCATTCTTCTATGTCGATGAGCGACTTAGTGAGCCATCTCGAGAATCGGATATCAGAACAGGGCATATCTGACAATCCTACTCTCTCAAGTGAGGAATGGCAGAGCCTCCAAATCTTGGATGACATTAAACGGTGCTTGTTTAGTGAAAGTCAAAACTTGCCAGACTCGGACGAGAAATCACTCATGTCTAGGGTCGATTCTCTTTGCTGCCTCCTACAGAAAGACTCCCCTTCAGGTTCCAACACTCAGCTTAAAAGGGACAACAACATCAATCTGTCATTGATGCAAAAGGGAGATGATGATGAATCGAGTAGTGATGGCTCGTTGTCTACAGAAAAGAAGGCTGGAGATGGCGAAGATGTCTCGGGCCCAAACCAGGTGTCGTCCATGTCAAGGAAAGACTCTGTTGGAGAGCTGCTGCTTAATCTCCCTAGGATAGCTTCTCTTCCGCAGTTCTTCTTCAACATTTCTGATGACTATGGAAACCAAGCTCGGTGATGCAGGCGACTTTGACGCATGTGTGTCTCGGTGATTTGTACATGCGACGTAGTTGTATGTCTTTTGTCAACATTTGTGTAGTTTGAGGATTCGGAAATTAAGATTGATGATGAATCCTGTAATTATTTATGTTTTGAAGTTGGCATTAGGATATATCTCTTGTTTTGCTGCTTGTTCTGATTACCATACTGCTGCAAAATTTGTAATTATTGTTGATTTGTCAAAATGTTTAACTCTCTCCGTTTAAGGAAAATAGTCTCATTCATCCGTCCGTTGAAAGATTAATCTCATACTAAAAGTAAAGAATTACCCTAAATTAATTTAACTTTTAACTTTTTTCTCTTTCAAATGATCCACTTTATCTCTTTTATACTTAATCATTTATGTATTAAAACTTGTACAGGTCCAAAAGAAATTATAGATAAGCGTTCATCATTGGCAAATACTATCTCACACCTCTTTTCAGTCTTGCACATTTTCACATTTTCTTAAAAGATTTACAAATAGAATAAAATAAAATTTATGAATCTGTATGTGTCCCTTCATCCTCCACTGCTTCATTCTCCTGCAACATGTCCATCAGCATCGTTATCTGGCTCTGCAGCATTGTGTTTTGTCTCTCCACATCTGCTCGTTTGCTCCGTTCATCGAGCAGCTGCAGCTGCAGGTGCTCCAGGCATCGCGCGTCCTCTTCCAACTGCTCGTTCAGCCCATTGATTTCCCGGTCCTGCACACATTCCATCAAACAACATCAAACATCATCAAATAAGGTGTTGGATTATTTCAAAAGGCACCACCTTCCGGTTCATCTCCTGCACTGCAATCCTCCGCATGCTCTCCACAACGTCCACGTTCACCAGCTTCCGCTTCTTCCCGATCAGCCACCCCTTTGGGTAGCTTGCTGATTCGAAGTCGGGAGGCGGGAGTAGGGTTTCTGCAGAAGGACGTTTCCCGTTGGTGTTGATCACTGGTTCTAGTGGTTCAAACAGAGCCTTGCGCTTCTCTGAGAGGCTGTTTGGTTCTTGCTGCTTCTCCTCTGCTGACGATTCCGGGGTTTTATCTGCACTCGAGCCATCTACCGCCTCGTTCGTGTTCTTCACACTAGCTGCCGGAACAGTGATCATGAAGCAAAATGTCCTTTGAACACTCAATCAAATGTATTCACAATCTAATGCACATATAAAATGCATACAAGAAACAAGCGAAGAGGCAAAAATGTGGGGATCCTTAAGCATACCGAAACTACAATCGCTAGCATCAGCTTTTCCACAAACGAAAACAAACTGAATTCTTGTCACTAAATGTTCAAACTGCAAGCTTGCACTACATTCGTGCAAAACCTATTTGGTTTGACCAGTGACGAATGTTAAATAGGAGTATCTAAATCTTGTCCCACACTAACTTGATGAAGATCCGTCTAATCTATAAGTGTGGATAACCCTCCCTTGAAGAGGCATTTTAAGGGGGTGAGTGACCAATTTCTAATATGGTATCAGAGCGGGCCCAAGCTGACTCTTATCTACCTCATGAGTGGAAGACCGATGTTCATTTTGGCCCACATCAATGATGATTCGTATTTCTTTTCTTTCCTACCCACGTGATGTAAGTCTGATGTGTCATTCTGGCCCACACGTGCAAGGCATGTTAAAATCTCTAAAATCTATCTTACATCGACTTAATGATGATCCTATCCCATTTATATAAGAGTAGATCATAAGGGGATGAGTGACACATTTTTAATAGTAAAACCGATTGATCTCTACACACATATTTCATCACCCAAAATACAATAATAGCAAATCAATCAAAATAAATTTTCCAGATAATTTCCATCTAAACGTTACTAAGACTGAAGAATCTCAGCTCAAACTTGATCAACAAGTGAATAAAGATATTAGCAATATCTAATTCAACAAGTCAAAATTTCACAAATTAAGGTAAAAAGATGAAATAAAATCGTCAAAACATGACAAAATTGAATGACATATGTAAGGAAACATGTGAAAAATCGAGTCTTGATTGTGGTTCTTGCCTCAAACTGCATGCAAATGATGAAACTAAACAAGATCATATTAGAAGCATTTCACATAGTCACACATTAGTTGAGAGAGCCTCTCTTTACCAGCAAATCTTTTCCTAGATTTCCAAAAAACCGGAGGAGAAGAAACCGGAGAGAAGCCATTAAGAGCGTTTGCGGCAGCTGATTCCGCCATCATACCTCAAAAGATTCACTAATTCAACAATTCAGCATCGGTTTTTTGGTCACCCACAAAAATATTTATGGCCCGTTTTGTTCAAGGAGAATTCCAGAGAGAGAATTTGACGGTTGGGATTTGTCGCTTTGATATTTGCATCGTTTCATGTACCTCTTTCTTGTCGCGGTCCCATTTTATTTTCGCAGACAATGGCATAAGATTCAACGTTATCGGTCCACTAATAATGTCTTATTTCGTCATTCTAATCTGTGTATTAATAATCATCTCATTTTATTATTCTGGTCTTTATTACAACAATTCACTAACTTTATTTTACTCACAATTTATTAGTGTAAAACTAATACTCTCTTCATCTTAGAAAGTTTGTCACTTTTTCCATTTTCATTCATCGTACAAAATTTGTCACATTTTATTTTTATCAGTTTTTTTATAGTAAACCTCATATTATATATACTAACTCATTCTTACTCAAATTTTATTATAAAAATAATAGGAGTATATAAAAGTATGAACCACATTCCCATAACTTTTTGAATAATTTCCATTACATTTCTTAAAATCCGTGTCCCGTCAAAGTGTGTCAAAATTTATAGGCGGATGGAGTATAGAAAAGTAGGATCCACCTTCTTTCACTATTTTTTTCATTTAATTTCTACTCCCTCCGTCTCACTTTAAGAGTCCCGATTTACTCTTTTTAGATGTCTCACTTTAAGAATCCTGGTTGAAATATTCTATAAATGGTAATAGGCTCCATATTCCACTAATATTTTTCCATTCATGCTTTATTATAAAACTAATACTCACTCCGTCCCAAGTTACGTGAGACGGATGGAGTATATAAAAGTAGTTTCACATTCCACTATCTTTTTTCACCAACTTTTCTTTATATTTCTTAAATCTCGTGTTGAACTCAAATGAGACTCCTAAATGAGATGGAGGGAGTATACATTTCTTAAAACCGCGACGGGTCAAACTTGACCTTATAATCGTGAATGGATATCACCTCTAGGGAAATTGGATGCAAGTGTACTCAATTATTCATTAGATTCTTCGTGGAAAATGGATTACAATTACTCTTTAGCCCTTCAAGGAACACAAATTATATATATCCCTCCGTCCATTAAGATGTCAACATTTTGTTTTTAATTTTTCCCACTTTATATGTTCATTTTATTCTTAATATCTTTTTTGTTTTAGCATGTCTTAGTTTTCTTTTATTTTGATAAGACCTATATTCTATTTTTATTATTAATTCAATTATTTTTCATTATAATTTTTCATTAAAATTTATAAACGTAACATAATAAATTATAAATGCTAAGCCGTTATGACAATTAAAATAGTCCAACTTGAAAGCTCACCAAACATTGACACCTATTTTACTCTATGCGTATTCATGCAAGAAAGTAAGAGGGTTAATTGCAACAACTATATATTTATTACAACTCCGCTCCATAAAGTTTGTCCCAATTTGATTTGACGCGAGATTTAAGAAATTATTTGACTTTATATTAAATGGAGGTGTGTAATGGATAATAGTCCCATATTGAGGAGATTGAGAGGTATATTTAATGTCTATTTTTAGAAAGATTTTAATTGGAATAAACTGTATGAAATGGAAGAAAATGATAAAAATGAGATAAATTTTGTGGAAGGAGGGAGCAGTATCTTTCAGTTTTTTATAATCCAACTTTTTACAATACACAAAAGTCCATATCGACCGAAACGGTCGTCACGCCACAATATAAAACTCATAAAATTGTGAATTTTAATTATCATATTGTAATTGTAAATTTTGATTAAAAATATGGTAACTTGGCACAATTAACCTAGGGTATAATACTATAAATTCCGCAGCTTAAATTAATGGTGGAAGTTCAAACTTCAAACCAAAGTAAAATTGCATCCGCAATAACTCCCTCCGTCCTATTGAAGATAACCCACTTTCCTTTTTAGTATGTCCTAACCAAGATGACATATTACTAAATATGGAAACACCTTTATCTCTACTTTGTTCTCTCTCTTACTTTACTCTACTCTACTTTGTTCCTTCTCTCTTACTTTACTCTTTCCACTTAACACACAAAATAAAGGTGCATAAAATCCCGTGCCGCTCAAGGAAGGGGTGATCTTCCTTGGGACAGAGGGAGTATATTACTCCCGCCGTCCGTGAAATGTTGTCCACATTTGACTCGGCACGAGTTTTAAATAACATGAAGAAAAGTGAGTGGAAAAAGTTGCTGGGATATGAGTCTCATATTTATTTATTAGTTTTATAATAGAATGTGAGTGTAATGAGTTAGGGAAGAGTAGACCCCATTTATAAAAAATAGGGAAAAAATGAACAATATTTTACAGGGGGATCGAAATGGTAAAAGTGGACAACATTTCATGATTATCCACTTGGGACAACATATTATGAGTATTTTTAATTAGATCAAACTTTAGCCTACATAGTATATTACTCTCTCCGTCGCGAATATGAGTATCATTCCTATCCGGAACCAATTTTAAGAAATATTATGAAAAGTGGATGGAAGAAAGTTAGTGGAATATGAGTCTCCCTTATATATATATATATATATATATATATATATATATATATATATATATAGTAGGGGTGTGATAAAATACAAACTCTCTAAAATACAAACTATACAAACTTTAATCATACTCACTTAATACAATTAATCAACGGTTAATATAAGAGATTTTTCTAATGTCAACATTTTGACATCGAAAAATCAGAATTTGGACACCCCCGTCGACAGAATTTGTACACTCCGTACATCCCCCCAGTGACATAATTTGTACATTCCGTTGACATCGACCCCCGGTGACAGAATTTGTACAGTCCGTTGACATAATTTGTACACTCCGGTGACAGAATTTGTACACTCCGGTGACATAGTTTGTATAGTTTGTATTTTAGAGAGTTTGTATTTGATCACACCTCTATATATATATATATATATATATATATATATATTAATTTTAAATGATATGTGAGTGGAGTGAGTTAGTTGAATGTGGGGCCTCTTTACCATTTATAGTAATTATGAACCGAGACTTTTATTTACGGACAAACCAAAATGAAAAAACGGGACTCATGTGGATAGAGGAAGTACATAATAAATATGTGTGTACATGAAAGTATGATAGTACACGTGGGACTAGAGAAGTAATTCATATCTTTTAGATTAGGTGGATTATTTTAGAATCAATGACTAAGCTTAGCCGACAGTAGTTCCATCCAGTCCTATAGAAATATGCCATATTTTTTTTTCGTTCCATACAAATAGTCCATATCCATTTATGATAATCTTTTTCTCCTTCTCTTTTACTTTATCATTTATAGACCCCACTATCTACTATACAATTTCAACTACTTTTTTTCCTTCTCTCTTAACCAATTACACATTAAAACCCGTATCAAACCCAAAACGGTCTACTTCTATGGGACGGGGGAGCATAAGATATTATAGTTTAGAAAAGAAAGAAAGAAGAGGGGAAAAGAAAAAGAAAGTTGACGGAGAGAATTAGAAGACTGAATCAGGAGTTGGATTATCAGGTGTGTATAAATTGCACTTTTAATTTGACATATTTTTTGTTATGTGTTTAATTGAAGTGAAAAATTGGATTATAGGATGCGAATCTGATATGGTTATATGTTATTTAATATTGATGACAGAATTATTTGATGTAGTACGATACAAATATGTGATTGGTGCAATGAATGTATTTGATATACAATATTGGAGTACTTGAATCATTGAATTAAAGAGGAAATGTGACGGTCCTGCCCTGGATCTGATAACAATGACAATAGACCTACGGGTCATATACAATGACAATGGACCTACGGGTTAAAGCAAAAGAGCAAAGAGGGACCTTCGTGGAAAAGGTCGAATAACTAAAAGGGACCTTCGGGTCGCATACAATGAAAATTCCAGGCACATACCAGGCTTGATCCGCCAAAGACAATAAGCTGAACAGAGAGACATGTGTATATATATATATGAAATTATTTATGATATTTATTGGTCATGGTTATATGTATTGGTTGGATAATATGTTTGATATTTGTGTGATGTGAAATGAGGTGGAATTTATATACACTGAGTTGTGACTTATTTAACTACTAATAATTTTTTATTCAAGAGTAAGTTATAAGTGAGTACGTCAGAAGCGTTGGGGCGTGACAAATGCAGAAGCCTTAAACTCATTTATTTAATGCATAAAATATTATTAAATAAACCTTTACATAAATGCTATCTTAAATTAGGTTTACAAATGGATCTAGGGTTTCTCGTATACACCCGTCCGAGTAACTATACTAGCACTTGTACACTTGAAACTACTTTTAGTATACAAACCCTGACACAAGTCGTGTAGTCAGAAAACAGTGTTAAGGAACTCAATAGCTACCCGCATAGCATTTAATGGATAAGTCATCGCCATGAAATGAGCTAATTGTTCAACCGACCCACCACAATAAAGATCATATTTTTCCTTGCAGAGTTTGGTAGTGCCTCAATAAAGTCCATCATGAGATCAATAAAAGTAGAGTTTGCA
Organism: Salvia splendens; assembly: GCF_004379255.2. Lineage (NCBI taxonomy): Eukaryota > Viridiplantae > Streptophyta > Magnoliopsida > Lamiales > Lamiaceae > Salvia > Salvia splendens. Next base: position 19,426,391 of record NC_056036.1, on the reverse strand, counting down.
AAAGCCCAGTTGGTGGTAAATTTATGCTTTTGAACCGTTGACAGAAGACATATAATCGAATGAACACCCTTACATCTTTTCTCATCTTAAGCAAATCGAATGTTAGGTAACCTCTTATATGTAGGTAGAAACCCCGAGGGTATGTTCGATGGCCCAAAAAAGCTTAGAAAATGACCCCTTTCCTAGTCTTTTCATTGTTTGATACACCCTCAGTTTTTTCTCAAAGCCCACAAAATCTGCAAAGGACCAAGAGTGTATACCAGCTTTCGTGTGGTAACTTATCATCGCTAAAGAAGATGTTTATTTTCCATTCTTGAAATCTGCATCCATCTTGGACCTAATTCTCACGCTCAATCCTCTCTTCTACATCCATCTTTTCTTCCCTTTTTTCTCTGATGAGATTTGCAGCACCACACCACACGATTTTTTGATGTCGTGTGAGAAGTGTGTGTTTTTTGGGGTCGGTCATTTTTTACGCAGTATGTATTGGTGTTTATACTCTACGATTCTAGTTGAACTTGTTTCATGTCTACGGAAATGATTCAAGTGTAGATGTTTTAGCATGAATTGGCAAGCATTCATGATATAAGGGTCAAAGTGTTGTGCTTTTTTTCTCCTCCTTTCCGATTTGGGTTTTTTAATTGGCAAGACATTTTTAGCATCAATTGGGTTTATTTGAGCATGACTTAGGTTTGGGTAATTTAATTTGTAGGAATTTTGAAGTGATGTGTTGGGTCCTTTTTTTTAATCTTGAATTGGCTCGCATTCATGATATAATTGGCAGACAATTTTTAATTTGTTTTGTTCGGTGGATGATGAGTGTTTGTGTAGCAATTTGTTTGGTGATCTTCATTTTGTACATTTGGGTTTTTGTTTGGAGATGGTATTTATCTTGTGATCATTGAATAAGAATTTACTTCCATTTTCAGTTTTTCTTAGCCTTTGGATATCTTTTGCTTGACTAATATGGTACGCTCGTATTTTGCACTATTTTAAGGCCTTTATTTGGTCCATTTTGAGTGTTAAAGTTGCAATTCAAGTCCATTATTCATAAATTTTATCTATTTTGGTATTTTTACGTGTTTTGTAAAAAATGTGCAAAATAGAGCATAAAAAGATAGCAAAAAGTTGAAGTCTGAAGTCTGGAGCATTCGAGCAGCACATGAAGGTGGACTTGCTGGTCATTTCGGCCAATCAAAGACATTAAAAATGGTCCAAGAGAATTTCTATTGGCCGAAACTTGTTCGCGATGTCAATCGATTGCTCGCACGGTGTGAGATTTGTCATCGAGCAAAGATGAAAGGCAGTAATGCGGGTTTGTATTGCCCTCTACCTATTCCAATGGCTCCTTGGGAGGATATCAGCATGGACTTCATCTTGGGTCTTCCTAGAACGAAGCGAGGTAAAGATTCTATTTTTGTAGTTGTTGATCGCTTTTCAAAAATGGCCCATTTTATTCCTTGCAATAAGGCATCAGATGCTTCATATATAGCAGAATTGTTCTTTCAACATGTTGTTAAGTTGCATGGCGTACCCAGAAGCATTGTTTCAGACCGAGATTCTAAGTTTCTTAGTCATTTTTGGCGAATGTTGTGGGCTAAGTTGGGAACCGAGCTGAAATTTAGTAGCTCACACCATCCTCAAACCGACGGTCAAACTGAGGTGATTAATAGAAGTCTGGGTTCATTGTTGAGAAGTTTGATCAAGAAGAATATGCGGGAATGGGAATCGTGTCTTCCACATGCTGAGTTTGCCTTTAATCGATCTGTCAATAGAACCACTGGGAAAAGTCCATTTGAGATCGTTTATGGAAAGAATCCTCTTGGTCCCATGGAGCTGTCTCCTATCCTTAATCAACATGTTGTTAGCAGCGATGCAGAGGAGCGAGTGAGAGAATTACAGGAGCTTCATGATCGGGTTCGTGAGCAAATTGAAAAACAAAATGGAATTTACAAAAGAAGAGCAGATAAGCATAAAAAGTTGAGGGTTTTTGCAGAAGGCGACTTAGTATGGATCCATCTACGCAAAGAACGCTTTCCAAACAGAAAGTTCCCAAAGCTTCAACCACGGGCCGATGGACCATTCCGCGTTATCAAGAAAATGGGGAACAATGCTTATCGGATAGATCTACCTGAGGAATATGGTGTATCCCCTGTGTTTAATGTGGCAGATTTGGCTCCTTTTGTTCCCGTGGACGATGACTCGAGGGCGAGTCTTTTTCAACCAGGGGAGAATAATGCACATGAAGATGAAGAGAATAAAGGAAATGAGGAGTCCTTATTAGTTTTTTCAAAGTCTATTTAATTGGTTAATAAATAATGGAAATTGAAACATCATGAAAAGTGAAGAGTCATGAGTTCTAGTTCATGACTTTATATTGTAAAAGATATGGAGAAAGAGGGGACGAACGTTTGTTGATGAATAATATCATTTTGGCTTCCAATTGCCTAATCTCTTGAATTCTTTAGCTTTTTGGTTTTCTCCAGAAGTGGTGAGTTCTTAACCTTTATCTTCTTTTACATTCTTCCGAGTGGTGTTGTCTTTAACTCGGGTTGGTGTAGAGAGTGGTGGTTATTATCGTTGTATTTCCCAAAGAATCATACTTTATCCTATTTCCTCAATTCCATCTTTGGTTGTGCATCACAGCCAGCGGTCCGCTGGACCTTAGTCAGTGGCCGCTGGTGCCCATCGACTGTTTAAGTTGTAGTGGTCCGTCTCAAAATTCATGCATGAATAGAGGAAAACGTCCAGCGACCGCTGGACTGTGCACAACGACAGCCAAAAGTTGCACCAAAAGAGTCAGAAGATTCCTAGCGGCCCGCAGAATATCTGGCAGTGGTCAACTGGAAATGGGCGTCGTAATATTTTACCTAATTTCTCTTCAAGACTTACCTAACTGGGTTAGATGATTTACCATATCATGATGCACGACTTGAAGACTATAAATACCCCCCAAACCTTCATCATAGAAACCTTTTGCTATTCTACACATGAGATAAAATATTTAGAGTTTTCATCCATTGTTCATCATCTTTCCACCATACTTGTAGTTTGAAGCATGTATTCAACAGAAGATCAAGACTATGAGATTCATCCTTTGGTTTTGTCGTATTAGTTTTTATGTGTTCTTTGTTTTCCCTACACACTATGGGTTTAGTATATTTGTCCATGAGTAGCTAAATCTGTAGATTTATAAGGATGTGTAAGTAACTACTTTAGTTTATGTAGTTCCTATTTATTTAAATATTTGTTTTGTTCATGCTCCCTTTATTCTAATTTGTTCGATAATGCTTCATGTTTGAGTGACACTGATAGGGCTCGTTACAAGCATGGTTTTATAGGGGTTTATTACACTAACATAGGTGATAATGTGCGAAAAAGTGGTGAATTTGAGTGTGCAGGGGCTAAAAAGTGCTGAAGCGGCAGAATGCAGGAACAACTTGATCAACTCAGAAAAGAAGCGAAAAATGGCAAGAACGAAGACAAGTTGATCAGGTGCAAACAAGTGATAGAGCGTGCCTAGCCAGCAAGTTGATCAAGTGGAGTTCACTACAAGAAATGATGAGTCATAGGAGAGAGAAGAAAAGATGCCATCTCAAGGGCATTAATGTCAAGACAAGATGAGCTTACCCTAGGGATTTGGGCCCAATGTCATCCTATAAATAGTGGAGAGAGTGCACACAGAAAGAGTTCGATATCATCATCTTCAACCACTATATTCCACACTTCACACTTTTATTCGTAGCATGGAGCAAGGAAGTTAGCAGGCGCCGAAGTCGTCGTTCTACCTCTACTTTCATCTCTTATTCCTCATCATGGAAGGAGGGACCTAGATCTGCAAGAAGTTTTTCATCGTTTGTGTTTTCCTTATACCCCGAGGGGCCAAAACAATTGCTACTCTGTTTTTAGTTTATCTTTTCCTAAGCTTAGTTGTTTTTGATGTTTTTCTCTTAGTTGCTACTTTAGTTACTTTCCGTTGTTGATCGATCTTTAAGGCTTTGTTTTGGATTCTGTTTTAGTTCGGTTTATTGAAGATCGTTTATGAAATGGAGTTTTTAATGCAAGTTATTTTAGATCTGATGTTCTCTGATTTAATTGCTTTCGTTTAGTTTTAGTTCCGTTCTGATTTGAAGTTAGATCTGTGTAATTTAGTAGTTTAAATTTAGATCTGAGTCTAGATAGAGTTTGTGATGCATGTTGGGTTTGATTTGTTGATCTCTGAGTTAGATTTTGTTCTGGTGATTTCTTGTTGTCTTGCTTATGATTTTTCGTAGTTAGATCTGAGTTTTTAGTTCATCAACTTGCATGAGAATAAGGTAGATACTTTAGATCTGTTTTCTTTACGTCAAATTTACATGGATCTGTGCTTGATTTGTCTGATTTCCATTTTCATGTTAGTGCTCTATTTAGAACTGTCGTAGGTGTTTTTATTTAGTTGCTTAGCGAAGAAGAAGGTCGTAGTTTGTTAGAATAACAGTTCCTGTCACCTTTTCATTGTTTGCAGCTTTTTAGTAGTGTGCCTATTGGTGTCAGTGGTCCCGAGTTACATTTACCTTTCCATCTTTAGTTTAGTTGATCAATCCAACATGATTCTTAGTTTTGAGTTAATCTAGTTTCATTGAACCACTTAGCTTAGTGAGTTGATCAGTTTAGTATTCAGTCCTAATTCTTAACCCACTGGAAAGCGTGGCCGCAGCCAACCTCCCAATGTCCCAAACACAACTCGACTCGCCTCTGTCCCTGAGGGATTCGACACTTACTTCCCTTTACTAGTCTATAGTATTGTGGGTTAAGGTCTTGAAGGTCCTAAGTCTCCCCGTTTGCATACCAACGACCAGATAGTAGCCAGCTTGATCCATTGGCTATTTAGCTTGATCAAGTGTGTGAACTCTCTGTGCTTTATTTGATTTGTATTGTGAACTCTAGTACTTAGTTTGATTTAGCGACTTTCAAATGGGGCCGTTGCCGGGGATGGATGGCGTTATATGTGCATGTGTTTGAGATACTTGGTGTACATATTTTTAATTCTTTTATATTCTTTTTCAGTTTATGAACCGAGGCCTGAACTTTGGGCGCTGGAATAACGCAGCTAATTGGAGAGATACAGAATCCAATTGGAGGATCAGAGAAGTAGCCAACCCGATCATCACTAGATCTGGATTGAACAAAGGGGGAGGCATCCAATACAAGCTCAGAAGGAGAGGAAGAACAGAACCCGTTTGCTGAGCCGAAGTAAGAGACTGTTATAGAGGAAAGACCAATTAGAATGGCCACACTAGTAGATGACGATCTCGAGATCGGTTCTCTCAACGCTCACATACCTGGTGAGCCAGCTCAGGCAATAGTGGTGATTCAAGGGAAAGCAAATATAGAGGTGAAGAACAACATACTGGCCATCATGCCATACTACTATGGAAGGAAAATCGAGAGCCCATATGAATTCCTACATGATTTCTGCAAAATTTGTGGAATTCAGAAACGTCCAGTTGGATTAACTGAGGACGACTACAGACTCAGGGTAATCCCTTTTGCTTTAAAAGGAGAAGCCAATACTTGGTTCATGAGGCTACCTCCCAACTCTATCAGAACGTGGGCTGATTTCAGATCCCAATTTTTGGATTACTTTTTCCCTTCCATTAGGACCAATGCTCTGAAAAAGGAGATTCAAGGAGCCCATCAGGATTGTGATGAGACTCTGAGTCAGTACTAGAGTAGGTTTAAGGGGATGTTGGATGCCTGCCCAAATAACCACATGGTGGAGGATGAAATTTTCAACAATTTTTATGAAGGGATGACACCCGAGAGCAAGGATCTGATGAACTCCTCAAGTGGCAGAGATTTCTCGAAATTAAAGGTGAGTGAAGCAAAGAGGGTCTTAGATAGGCAGGTCAACGCCAAGACGACTTATGACTCTCCCAGGGCCCTGGTAATGAGACGAGTAGCAGTAAATACAACGGTGGAAACTACTAAAGACAGGATGGAAGCTCGAATGGATAGGTTGGAAAAAGCGATATTGACTGCTATGGAGAAAAACACCCCACCTACTCATGCGGAGAAAGTGAAGGCTGCAGCAAGTCAGGAAGAGGTGTATCCTAGTTATAGAACTCTAGGAGAACAGGATTTTCAACCACAGGTGAATGCGGTGGAGAATTGGAATCAGAACAGTAATTGGAATCCTTAGAAAATTAAGGATGCTCCATGGAGGAATCATCTCAATTTCAGGTGGTCGGATCCGAACACAGCTCAACAACCGCCATCGGCGATTACCTACCAACAACCTCCAGCAGTGAGTTATCAGCAGCCACCAGCCATCAGTTATCCACCACAATCAGAAGGGAAACCCCAGTGTCAAAACCGTAACCACGATGGTGATGTACTTTTTATTAGCACTAAATAAACCTGCAAGTATACATAGTATATATAGTATAGCTAAAGGTCAGTACCGGATATCGAACATAAGGAAAACAATCACAGATTGACTACCTCCTACTAAGCTTCTTTCACTATTTGAAAACCAAGAGAAATTTGGATTTTTGAAAATAAAAACAACTTGAAAGAAAATAAACAACTAATTGCAAATAATTAAAGAGGTAAAATAAGAGAGATAAGAGAATTCCAGGGATGTGCGTTCACAGTTATGGTTATACAAATTCCAAATACAATACCCTACCACAATTTATACTTCGATAGAACGAGTCACATAAGTTTTGCCCATGCGGCACAAGCGTAGATTACTAACACTAGGGTTGTCAATCGTAGATTAGTAACTCCTAAAAGCTCTTAAGACCCTTGAAAAGTCCTCACTCTCAATTAACAGTGCCGTTTTAAGGGAAGCTAATTGTAGTGTCTACTAAGTGGATCTAACTCGCCAACCTCCTCATCACCGAATGTTTCTCTCAAACGTGAAGTATTATGGAACAACTTAGGGAAGAAACGAAGTAAAAACAAAACGGTTATTAAATAGAAAACGGAATTGTATAACCAAAGTGGTTACTAACACACCCCTAGAATCCTATGAATTTAGTTACACATAATTGAATAATCTAAAAACGTAGAATGAAGGGAAAACAAAGTGAACATAAAAACCAAAGCAATAAAACCCAAAGGTTGATTCCTTGTAGCCTTGATTTTCTCTTGATTCCTTCTTCAACCTCTTGCACAATGAAGAACTCTCTCAAATTTATACTCTAAAATTATAAGGCAAAAAGAAGATCCTAATGAAGAGGTTTGGGGGGATATATATAGAGGAAAATTCGAGCTTCAGCAAATAAGACAAAAAGTGGCTAAGTTTGGTAAATCTTGGGGAGAAAGTAGGTCAACTCTGTGCGCCGCGTTTTCCCAGCGGGCCGCTGCACCTTGGCTAGCGGTCGCTGCATGTTGATCCGTAGCCTCTACCTCTTGGGTAGCGGTCGCTACACTACATTGCAACGGTCGCTGTGAATAATCATGTAGCTTTAGGAACTCTTTGAGCGGTCGCTGCGCACTCCTCAGCGGTCGCTGGGCGTGTTATTCGTTTCATCACAACTTTGTCCGGAGTGGACTGCTTCTGGCTCAACGGTCGTTGGGCCCCAACGGTCGCTGTATGAGTTGTAGCGGACCGCTAGGCGTCTCGAAAGCTCCAGATTTCCAACTTCGACTTTTTGCTGTCTTTTTAGGCTCAAATATGCACATATCTCACAAATTACGTCAAAATACCAAAATAAAGAAGATATGCAAAATATGGATATGAATTGTGATTTTGACATTAAAAATGGACGAAATAAAGGCCTTAAAACAGTGCAAAATCGGAGCATATCAACTCCCCCAAACTTACATTCTTGTTTGTCCTCAAACAAAACAATAAAGACACAAAATAGATGCACGGAATGCAGAAGGACTACACGTCATAATTGCCTCAAAGATTGGAAAAAAATAGACTAAGCATAAATTAACGCAATCAAATCAAGCAAGACTTATTAGTGCACTTTCATTACTAACTCGTGGAACACCTTCAAATCATGCACTCACATGTGGCAAACTTCCAAAGATGGGAAGTGATTTATCGCTCACTCTCAAAGTGTATAAAGGTAATGTGTATAAGCACTCAAATCATGCATCATGCAAAGTTTACTATAGGTTTGCTCAAAGCCTAATCCCTCATTTACTATATGTGATTATGCATCAAAATTTCGAAAGGTCTTTATTTTTGGTTTTAATGTAGGCTCTTTAGTAGGTGAGGAATATTTGGCTAAAAAAAACTCAAACAAGTAGAGTTAAATTGACTCCACTTTTCTAAAAACCCAAGATACTTCTAACACTTATTTTTTTTCCTCCTTCAACTCACTTTCCAAACCTTAGATTTTTCTTTTCTTTTCTTCACAACCTTTCTTTCTTTCTTTCCTTTTCTTTTCTTTTCTTCTCATAAGCATCATTTCTAGATCAAACACACATTTTGAATTTTTCTATTTCACAAATTGCACTTTTCTACATTTAAGCACACTAATTTTTATAACTTTCCTCCTTATCTCTCCAATTCCTTTACAAAAGATAAAAACTATACTGATCTAAGGAATTGTCCCCATTTATTTTGCTTCCAAAGAATAGGCCTAAAGGCTCAAAATTGGCTCCAAAGGGAAAAATCTGAGAGTGTCTAAAATTTGGGAAAAAAAGTTGCTAAGAAAAGATGGCATAACTTCCTCCTAAATCAACTTAAACACTATGTAAACTTAGGCAGACTAGGAGCAAGTTCTAGAAACATATACATGAATGCAGATAAATCACGCAAGAAAGAAATTAGGCTCAAATCTTACAAGGTATAAGCATGATTCAAGGCAAACAAGCAATTCACTAATTATGCACCTTTTCACCAAACCATCAAATCAAGACGTCAAGCCATACTTAATCAAAGATGAAAAGAACTTCATATAATTGGCAACACGGTCTAATGTGTCCCTAAACATGCTTGTTTCTAAGTTCTTCATGCTATGTTCATGACATGGATTCACCTTTGGGATTTTTAAAATAAAAAATTAAACTAAAACCTAAGACAAAACCCTAAACTCATGGTCCACCACTTCATCCCCCCAAACTTATTTACAACAAAGTGTAAAATAAGTTTGTAGAGTCGGTAAGGACTTGAGTAAATTACTGAAAAGAAAACATGCCTTGAAAAATTTCGGGTAGTGGCTGGACGGGGCGAAAATTCGAAGAATTCGAAAAATCGCGCTGCATTTGGACAGTGGTCGCTGGATGTCCACCAGCGGTCGCTGCGACGTGTCAGAACCTTTCCAGAAGGTGGCCAGTGGGCCGCTGCGGACACTGCAGCGGTCATTGGCGAGAGTCTAGAAACCTGTGAAAATTTTCATTATACACAAAAACAAAAATTAAACCAAAAAGCACTAAAAAACATAAGGAAAAAAATAAAAAAATGTCTGGGTTGACTCCCAACAAGCGCTCTTTTATAGTCATTAGCTTGACTTTACCCCTTCTTTACTCCTTGGGTGGTTCTTCTAGTGTCACTTCCTCTTCAATCACCTTATCCGAACTATAGTATTTCTTCACACGGCGGCCATTGGCTTGAAACAACATTCCATCCGAAGCTAGCAACTCAATTTTTCCACTATCATAGATTTTCTTGATCATGCATGGACCGGTCCATTTGGACTTCAACTTTCCGGGGAAAAGAGAGAGTCTCGAATTATGCAACAAAACTGCATCCTCCAAGGTGAGCTCTCGTGGACTAATCATCCTATCATGGTAGGCCTTCATCCTTTCTTTGTAAGTAGACGAGCTATCATAGGCTTCCATTAAAAACTCGTCCATCTCGTTGAGAAAGAGGCGCCTTTTTTCGCCGGCCTTTTGGAAATCTTGATTCAACTTCTTTATCGCCTAATAAGACCTATAGTCCAACTCAAAAGGCAAATGACATGATTTTCCAAAAACTAATTGATAAGGAGACATACCTATAGGAGATTTGTAAGCGGTACGACATGCCCACAATGCATCATCCAAACTGAGTGCCCAATCCTTTCTATTAGTGCTCACTGTTTTCTGTAGAACGGACTTGATCTCCCTATTTGCTAGCTTGGTCTGCCCATTGGCTTGGGGGTGGTAAGGGGAGGTGACTCTATCCTTGACTCCATACTTGTCCAATACGTTGTTTAGCCACCTATTGTTGAAGTGAGATCCTCCATCACTTATAAGAGCGCTGGGTGTACCAAACCTGCTAAAAATGTTTTTCCTCACAAAGGCAGTTACATCTTTAGAATCATTAGTTTTGGTAGGAATTGCTTCCACCCATCTAGACACATATTCAACTGCAAGTAAAATGTATTGGTACTCCCCTGATTTTGGGAACGGACCCATAAAATCTATCCCCCATACATCAAATAATTCTACCTCAGTGATGGTGTTCATAGGCATCTCCTTCTTCTTTGATATTCCCCCCGTGCGCTGGCATTCGTTGCATTGGAGTACAAAACTGGCTGAGTCACGGTAGATTGTTGGCCAATGAAACCCACTTTGTAGGATTTTGATGGTGGTCCTTTGCACACCAAATTGTCCTCCAGTTGGCGAAGAGTGACATCTTTCAGCTATGGCTGCCCAATCTTCTTGAGGTACACACCTCCTAAGTAGGGCTCATCCCAAAAATAAGATCTAACATCTCTATAAAATTTCTTCATTTGATAAGGAGTAAGATCAGGAGGGTGTACCTTGGCTACTAAATAATTAACAATGTCGGCAAATCATGGAAAAGTGGCTTGAAAGAAGAATAGATGCTCATCGGGGAAGTCCTCATTGATTTCTCATGACAGATCTTCTCCTTCCACCGGGTGCACTAACCGAGACAAGTGATCCGCCACTACATTCTCACATCATTTTCTATCTCTTATTTCAATATCGAATTCTTGGAGTAGCAGGATCCACCGGATGAGTCTTGGTTTTGCATCCTTCTTTGCAAACAAGTGCCTAATAGCTGCATGGTCAGTGTAAACAATGGTTTTAGTCCCAACAAGATAAGCTCTAAATTTATCAAAAGAATAGACTATAGCAAGCATCTCCCTTTCTGTGGTCTTATAATTAGCTTGTGCATAATCTAATGTTCTACTAGCATAATAAATGACTCTAAAATTTTTATCTCTCTTCTACCCCAAAGTGGAACCAACTGCAATGTCGCTTGCATCACACATGATTTCAAATGGTTGGCTCCAATCGGGGGTGATGAGAATGGGAGCACTCACTAAAGCCTTCTTCAAATCTTCAAAAGCCTGCAAACAATTAGAAGTAAAATCAAATTTCACATCTTTTTCAAGTAAATTACAAAGAGGCTTAGAGATTTTCGAGAAATCCTTGATGAATCTTCTGTAGAACCCTACATGCCCCAAGAAGCTTCTCACGGCCTTCTCGTTGGAATCTTGGCTCTATCAACTTCTATCCCTGTAGAAGACACTTTATGATCTAGAACTATACATTCTTTCACGATGAAGTGACATATCTCTCAATTAAGAACAAAGTTAGTTTCTACACATCTCTGCAAAACCTTAGCCAAATTGTCAAGACAATGATCATAAGACTTCCCAAAAACAGAAAAGTCATCCATAAAGACCTCCATCACATTCTCAATCAAATCATGAAAAATGGCCATCATGCATCTTTGAAAAGTAGTAGGAGCATTGCATAAGCCAAAAGACATATTCCTATAAGCATATATCCCATAAGGGCAAGTAAAGGAAGACTTATGTTGATCCTCGGGAGCAATTGCAATTTGATTATAACCAGAATAACCATTTAAGAATCAATAGTAATTATATCCCCCTAATCTATCAAACATTTGATCAATAAAAGGCAAAGGGAAGTGATCTTTCCTAGTGACTGCATTTAACATCATATAATCAATGCAAACTCTCCAACCTGTGGCTACTCTCATGGCAATCATCTCACCATCCTTTCCGGGCACTACAGTCATCCCCCCTTTCTTAGCTACCACTTGCGTAGGACTCACCCATTCACTATCCGATATGGCATAAATAATCCCTGCATCTAACAACTTGATTACTTCTTTTCTCACTACATCTTGCATGATAGGATTAAGTCTACGTTGGTTTTGCATACGAGGCTTATGCCCTTCCTCAAGTAAAATCCTATGCATGCATGTGGCTGGGCTAATCCCTTTCAAATCACCAATAGACCATCCTATAGCAAGCCTATATTTGTTTAGCACACACAACAACTTTTCACATTCTTTCTCATTCAAGACAGCGGAAACGATAACTTTAGGAGGATGTTAGACCTATAAGTGTTGTCTTTCCCTAGAAATGCGTACCTGAGGTGTTCTGGGAGTGGTTTCAATTCCACCTTAGGTGGTCCTCGTGGTTTCCCCAATGCTTTCTTCATCTCTTCCTCTTCTTCGGGGGTACGCAATGGCAAGAATACGTTCCCCTTTTGAGGGATTCTTTCAGGAAGGAACACATTAGCCTCACAAGTAGATAAATCAGTAGTAGGAGTGAAATTTTTTATAAGACAAGATTCCAAAGGGTTCTGAGTTTGGTGGTATGTGACTTCCACTTCCCCTACACAATCCGTGACTACTTGGATGACGCTACACTCCTGATAGCCTTCTGCTCCTTCCTTCCCATGGAATTTCAAGGCATCATAGATGTTGAAGGTGATACTCTCATTATGCAACCGCAATGTTAGCTCCCCCTTCTGTACATCTATCATGGCTCCCCTGGTGGCTAAAAATGGTCTTCCAAGTATCAAAGGCACCTTCTTGTCTTCCTGCATGTCCAAAAACAACAAAATCAGCGGGAAAAATGAATTCTCTTACTCTTACCAAAACATCTTCTATAATTTCCCTTGGTGTTGTTGTGCTTCTGGCTGCCATTTGTAAGGTGATCGAAGTGGGGCGGATGTTGTCAATGTTGAGCTTACTGTAGAAAGATAGAGGCATCAAATTAATACTTGCTCGAAGATCACACAATCCCTTACCTTCTACATTGTTCCCCAAAATACAAGATAAAGTAAAACTCCCTGGATCTTTGTGTTTGGTAGCAATCCGTTCTGAATTATAGCACTGCAATTCTCTGTTAGGCCCACAGTCTCGTATTTCCCCTACTTTCTCTTGTTGGCCATCACATCCTTCAAGAACTTGGCATAAATGGGCATTTGTTGCAGTGCTTCCACTAATGGTATGTTGATGTGGACCTTGCTTATGGCTTCCAAGAATTTGGCAAACTGGGCGTCTAGCTTCGTGCTCTTCAATCGTTGGGGATACGGGATGGTGGGAGTGTTGGGAAACTGCGGATCTGGGAGCTGACTCTCGGGTAGCGGGCCACTGCGAAATGGTGTAGCGGCCGCTGGCGATGGTTCTACATCAGTGTCTGAATCGGGCTCGGCTGGCTGGGGAGTTTTCGGCGGACCACTGCGAGGTGGTGCAGCGGGCCGCTGGGATTGATCAGCGGCTGGCGTGAAGTCAGTCGGCTCATGTTCTTTTTCTTTCCTTCCTCTGCCTAAATCTGCTGCCTGTGGAGGCTGGTATATGGTCCCGCTACGGAGCTGCATGACATGACAATTTCCTTTTGGATTGATCTCTAGTAAGCTAGGAAGCGTCCTTGGAGTGTGCTTGGTCCCTATTGCAGTGGCCAAAACCCCCATATTAAATTCCAACTCCCCCACTTGTGCGGCAAGTGGGCTATAACACTCTTTGTAGTACCCCCTTGCTGCTTATCACTGTAACTGTATGGACTCTCCATTCCTGTGAAGAAATCCATTAGACTAAAATGAAAGTAAAAACAAATGAAAGCAGTAAAATCAAAAGTAGCAAATTCGTCCGTTTGAAGATATCAATCACAAAGTGAATGTATTCCCTGGTAACGGCGCCAAAACTTGATGCACTTTTTATTAGCACTAAATAAACCTGCAATTATACAGAGTATATATAGTATAACTAAAGGTCAGTACCGGATATCGAACACAGGGAAAACAATCACAGATTGACTACCTCCTACTAAGCTTCTTTCACTATTTGGAAAACTGAGAGAAATTTGGATTTTTTAAAATAAAGACAACTTGAAAGTAAATAAACAACTAATTGCAAATAATTAAAGAGGTAAAATATGAGAGATAAGATAATTACAGGGATGTGCGTTCACAGTTATGGTTATACGAATTCCAACTACAATATCCTAGCACAATTTATACTTCGACAGAACGAGTCACATAAGTTTTGCCCATGCGGCACAAGCGTAGATTACTAACACTAGGGTTGTCAATCCTAGATTTGTAACTCCTAAAAGCTCCTAAGACCCTTGAAAATTCCTCACTCTCAATTAACAATGTCGTTTTAAGGGACCCTTAAAACTTGTGCCGAACCCAAAGTGCATATTCTTTGGGGACGGATGAAGTAATAAATAGTTAAAGTGGAAAGAAATAAAAGTACGAGAGAGAATAATATAGAAGAGACTCTCATCTATATTTTTCTCTCTCTTACTTTACTTTCCCTCCATTTTAAGATACCATAGACATAGAGGTATTTATATTTGAGATATTTTTCTTTATTTTCAGACATTTGTACTCCCTCCATTCCGTAGTAATAGAGTGATCATTTTTTTAAGCATGAAGATTAAGAAGAGATGTATAATGTATTAAATAAATAGATAATAAAGTAGGAGAGAGCATCGACAGAGGTAAGGTGGGGCTGGCCCCTAAGCCCTTTTCATTTGGCCCCTCAGCTATTTTCATTTCACCTATATTACATGTATGTATTGTTTATCAAATGATGGGGAAGCTGTAGGGGCTTGCTCAACAGAAATTGCAAATTAAATAAATTCACAAAAAGAATCTATTTAGGTGATTATGTGGATCGATTCAATTTCATGCTACAACATATATAAATATGCTACTACACAATTAATCACATAATTTTATATTAAATTATGATATTGAATCTTACAATTGTGATTCTCCAAAGAATCGAAGTGGCTTGCTACTTCTCCACGTGTAGAACTTGAAGCTTTATTGCAAAACCAAAGATCTTCTAACCTATGATCCAACTCTAGATCTTGAAGGGGTTGGCAGCGGAAGCGCATACAAATAAATCACATAATAATTTTGATCTATTCAGCTGATTATTTAGACAAAATCTATTCGCGTAATTATCACATGTATCATGCTCATAACTTGAATTAAAACATGCTTTAAGATTAATTGAAACCTAAAACATGCTTTTCTATGG
Source organism: Salvia splendens (assembly GCF_004379255.2). NCBI lineage: Eukaryota > Viridiplantae > Streptophyta > Magnoliopsida > Lamiales > Lamiaceae > Salvia > Salvia splendens. Next base: position 19,411,180 of record NC_056036.1, on the reverse strand, counting down.
AGTAGGAATTATACCTTCTTGATTCTCCAAAGAATCGTCGATGGCTCGCTACTTCTCCACATGAAGGTGTTGAGAACTAGATCACAGATCTTCTGACTGGTCCCCGAACTGTATTCCGATATCAATGTGGGCTGATCTCACCAAGATACTAGTACTTAAATAACGAAGACAGAAATCCCTCACGGAGTAGGAGAGAAAATCGTCCCCTACGAGAAAGAGGAGAGGGACGCAAATTCTTAATGAAAATAAGGGTATTTTCTGTCTCATTTATTCTCCTATTTATATTAAGTTCATATTGGGCCCAATCAGAGATCTATGGAAGGTTTTGGATATGGCCTCACCCAATTAGCTTTTTACTAATTAAATTGAACCCAAAATTTAATACAAGCTTTTAATGGAATATTATTGATAGGGCTCATTACAAGCATGGTTTCGTAGGGTTTATTACACTAACATGGCTGAGAATGTGCGAAAAGAATGGGGAATTTGAGTGTGCAGGGGCTATAAAGTGTAGAAGCGGCAAGTGCAGAATCAACTTGATCAACTCGGGAAAGGAGTGAAAAATGACCAGAAATGAAGCCAAGTTAATCAGTTGCGAAGCCTGCCTAACCGATAAATTGATCAAGTGGAGTTTACCATGTGAAGTGATGAGTCAGAGGAGAGAGAAGAAAAGATACCATCTCATGGGCATAAATGTCAAGATAGGATGGGCTTAGCCTAGGGATTTGGGCCCAACATCATCCTATAAATATCGAGAGAGTGCACACAAGAGGGATTTCGACACCATCATCACCTTCAGTCACCTCATTTTCACCTTATTTTTCTTAGCATGGAGTAAGAAGCTTGCTGCAGGAGTCGCCGTTTCCACCTCTGTTTTCATCTCTTCTTCCTCGTCAAGGGAGAAGGGACCTGGATCTGCGTAGTTGTTTTTAGTTCATCTTTTCTGTAGCTTAGTTGTTTTTAATATTTTTTTTCAGTGGCTACTCTAGTTTCATTTCCATTGTTAATCGCTCTTTAAATCCTTGTTTGGAATTTTGTTTTTGTTACGTTTACCGAAGATCGTTTATGAAATGGAATTTTTAGTTGAAGTTATGTTGGATCTGATGTTCTCTGTATTGATTGCTTTGGTTTACTTTAGTTGCGCCTTGTTTATGTTTTCTCGTAGGTAGATTTACATTTTAGTTTGTCAACTTGCATGAGAATAGGTTAGATACTTTAGATCTGCTTTTCTTTACGTCGATTTCAAATTGATCTGTGTTCATTTTATCTGATTTCTGTTTTATGTTTGTTGCTCTATTAAGATCTGCTTCCGTTGTTTTTATTTAGCTGGTTAGCGAAGAAGAAGGTAGTAGTTTGTTAGGATTGCAGTCTCGATCACCTTTTCGATGGTTACAGCTTTTTGGTAGTGCGCTTATTTTGTGTCAGTGGTCCCAAGTTACTTTTACCTTTCCGCTCTAGATTTAGTTGATCAAGTCGTTTGTTCTTTAGTTTTAATGTCTGTTTAGTCTAGCTTGATCAGGTTAGTTTAGCTAGTTGAGCAGTTCCTGTGCGTTAGTTTAAACTTAACCCACTAAAATGCATGGTCGCAGCCAAACCTCACAAATGTCTCAATCCCAACTCCACTCGCATTTGTCCCTGAGGGATTCGACCCTTACTTCCCTTTACTAGTCATAGTATTATAGGTTAAGGTCTTGAAAGCCCTAAGTCTCTCCTTTCACACACCCATTGACCAGTAGTTATTAGCCAGCTTGAACCGTCTATTGTCTGACCTGATCAAGTTGCATATGCTCTACATGTTTTAATTTACATGTGAACTCTGGGTAATTCAGTTTAAAAAGTATCTTTCAAATGGTGCCGTAGCTGGGGATGGATGGCGTTATATGTGCTTATGTTTGAGATACTTGGTGTACATATTTTTAATCCTTTTATTTTCTTTTTCAGTTTATAAACCGAGGCCTGAACTTTAGGTACTGGAATAATACGACCAACTGTAGAGATACGGAATCCAACTGGAGGATTAGAGAAGCAGCCAACCCGGTCATCACAAGACCTGGATTAAACATAGGAGGTCCATCTAATACGAGTTCAGAAGGGGAAGAAGATCAGAACCCGTTTGTTGAGTTGAAAGAGGAGACTGTTATAGAAGAAGAACCGGACAGGATGGCCGCACTGGTAGATAATGATCCCGAGATCGGGTCTCTCAATGTTCACTCGCCTGGAGAACCAGCTCAGGCAATAGTGGCGACCCCAGGGCAGGCAAATATAGATGTGAAGAATAACGTAATGGCCGTAATGCCCCAATATTATAGGAGACCAACCGAGAGCCCATATGAATTCTTACATGACTTCTGCAAGATTTGTGGGATTAAAAAACGCCCAGCTGGATCGATCGAGGAAGACTATAGGCTTAGGGTGATCCCTTTCGCTTTAAAAGCAGAAGCCGATACTTGGTTCATGAGGCTATCGCCCAACTCTATCTGGACGTGGGCCGATTTTAGCTCTCAATTCCTGGATTACCTCTTCCCTTCTACAAAGACTAATGCGCTAAAGAAGGAGATCCAAAGAGCCCGTCAAGATTGCGATGAGCCTTTAACTCAGTATTGGAATATGTTCAAGGGAATGTTGGACGCCTGCCCAAACAACCATATGATGGAGGCAAAAATCTTCAACAATTTCTATGAAGGTATGACACCCGAGAGCAAGGATCTGATGAATTCTTCCAGTGGAGGTAATTTCTCGAAACTAAGAGTAAGTGAAGCCAAGAGGGTGCTGGAGAGGCTGGTAAATGCTAAGAAAGCGTATGACTCTCCCAGAGCCCTGATAATGAGGCGGGTGGCATCAAACACCACTGTGGACACAACAGATGATAGGATGGAGGTACGAATGGATCGGTTGGAAAAAACTATACTGTCTGCCATGGAGAAAAATACACAACCTGCTCCTATGGAGAAGGTGAAGGTTGCGCCGAGTCAAGAGGAGTTGTATCGTAGTTATAGGCATTCAGGAGACCAAGATTTCAAAGTGCAGACGAATGTAGCTGGGAATTGGAATCAGAACCCTAATTGGAATCCATGGAAGATCAAGGATGCCCCGTGGAGGGATCACCCCAATTTCAGGTGGTCAGATCCGAACACAGATCAACAACCTCCAGCAGTGAGTTATCATCAGCCACCAGCTATCAGCTATCCACCACAGTCAGAAGGACAACCTCATTGGCAGAACCGTAACCAAGATGGTCAAAACAATTGGAACAATAACAAGGGACAAGGGAACCAATCTAATTGGCTGAACCGGAATCAAAACAATCAAATGGTTTCCTATGTTCCACCACATCAAAGAGGATACCAAAACAACAACCAAAACACTCAGTCGCAACTACATGGCAATCAAGCGCCATATGGGAATTTCCATCAGGGACAGGGATATTCGTCGAATCACCCGTTGGGAATGAATGCGAGTCAGCCAAATTCCAAATTGTCGAGGCAAATTGATGATGTAGTAGGGGATTTGCTGAACTCACAGCAACACATTCAAGGAAATATGCAAGCCAATAATGACTTGGTGCATAAGATACAGGATGCCCAGCAAGTGCAAAACGCGGCTATGGATATGCTGACTAAACAACTATCCCAGATGGCCACGACGTTGAATGAAATGCGTGAATATGATGGTAAGATCCCCGCAACTGTCAAGATGCCGGACAAGGCTAACATTAGTAAAATCACTATGAGGTCGGGTAAAAATTATGACGAGCCTATGGGCAGAACAAAGGAGGAAGATGGAAAAGAGAACAGTGAGGATACCCCCTTAAAGGAGGCAAGAGAGCCATTTACTCAATTTGCCGAACCACAACCTCTTGACCCAAAACCAGAGGAGTTGATTAAGTAAGTTAAGAAACACGAGAGGGATGACCCGAATGAAGGAACAAGCAATACAGTCAAGCGCCTGAAACCTTACCCATACAGGGGAGAGGCCAAAAGGCAGGAGGAAGATCCGACCGACTTCATGGAGATTTTTGGCAAGCTTGAGATCAACCTCCCATTTCTACAAGCATTGAAACTATCCCCGTTCAGCAGGTTTATCAAGGACTTCATAGCTGGAAAAGCTAAGGCCAATGCAAAGATTGTAATTGGGGAAAGTGTGTTTGCTGTAATCTAGAAGAGAAGGCTTCCCTCTAAAAGGACTGATCTTGGGATGTTTACTCTACCCATAATTATTGGGGATGTTAAAATTGAGCATGCTATGTGTGATCTGGGAGCGTCTATTAATGTGCTGCCTTTCTTGGTTTACAAGAGATTGACTGGAGTCAGCCTAGTAGATACAAATGTGGTTATCCAGCTTGCGAATAGATCATGCATTAGCCCTGAAGGAGTATTGGAAAATGTGATTGTGAGGGTGCATGACTTCCTATACCCTACAGATTTTTGCGTGATTCGTATGAATGAGTCTGAAGCTGGTGAGTCCAGTGGAGTATTGTTGGGGAGGCCATTCTTGTGAACGGAAAAAACTATAATTGATGTGAGTGACAGTACAATTTGCTTAGATTATCATGGGGAGAAATTCACTTTCAATATTGATGAAGCAATAAAAAAACCTTTGGATACTGAAAATCTACATTCGTTAGATATGATTTACCCATTAGTCCAAGAATTTCTTGAGACTAAACTCTTGCAGGAGCAGCTTCCAGCTACTGAATTGAACGAATGAAGAGATCAATGATGCAATCATGAGATTCTGCCGGAAATCGACCTCAACTGGATCAACTGGTTGTGGTGAACTGAGTAGTTTGGAAAGGTGCCTGATTTTGGAGAGCTAGCAGCGAAGAATATGGAGAAAAACCCATTGCCCCAAGAGGCGGTCACACCTAAGAAGGAGTTGAAGACATTACACCCATGATAAAGTATGCCTACCTCGGAGATGAGGAATCCTTTCCAGTCATCATCAACAGCCAGTTGACAGAAAAACAAGAGGAAGAGTTAGTGGATGTATTGAGGAGAAACCAGAAAGCCATTGGATGGACTGCGTCGCATTTGGTCGGGATCAGCCCTGATCTTTGCTTGCATTACATACGCCTCGAAAATGGTGCAAAAGCTCACAAAGAGCAACAAAGGAAGTTGAACCCCAACATGAGAGAAGAGGTTCTGAAAGAAGTGCTAAAGCTACTAGCACTGGGGATTATTTACTCCATTCCTGACAGCAAATGGGTCAGCCCAGTACACAAAATTTAGTGGATGTGGAGTACGGGCTTGGATCCCCTGTTGTGCTTCCTCCACAGCAGAGGATGTTGTGCTCTCTCATTGAAATATTTTACCCTGCTGTGGAGGAAGCACTGCAGGGGATTCATGGTCGTAGAGTCCACTACCTAAAATGAAAAAAAAGTAAGTGGGACTTTAAATTATGGATGTCCCAAAATTGCAAAATTGGGACGTGGTTAGAGAGTACTATATCATATACTACCCCCTCCGTCCCATCATAAGCGACACACTTTCCTTTTTTGGGACATCCCACCATAAGTGAATCATTTTCTTTTTTGGCAAAAAATCATCTCTTACTTTATTTCCCATCTGCTTTATTCTTTTCACCCATCTACTTTTTCTTGTCTCTTACTTTACTCACTCCACTTTAACTCTTTAAATATCAATTCCTTAAATTCCGTGCTCAAAAGAAGTGGCTCACTTATGACAGGACGAAGGGAGTATCATTTATGACTCCCTTCGTCTGTGAAATTTGTCCCATTTTGCTATTTCGGATATCCGTGACTTAAAGTCTCATTTGTATTTCTTCCATTTTAGGTAGGTGGATTCCACCACTCAACTAAATCATTACATTCACATTCTATTAAAAAGTCAAACATTTTTTTAAAACTCGTACCGCATCAAAATGAAACTATAAATAGCGGATAGAGAGAATCTCATAAAATAATCATACAAGACTTTGTTGTAAAATTTGGTTTCTATTAGATATAATGACTATTAAATCTAATATGTATGGTATATTGAGTAACACTAACCTCAGCGAGCCTCGTCAGATGTGGACTTTTGGGGTGACAGTTTACAAATGGCACCCGCCATTGCTATTCTGTGTGGTACTAATTTTTTAGGTACATGAGCCATTATTAATTTTTTGACCTATTTTAATGTCAGTGAAATAGTTAGTAGCATCCATCGATAAACTAAAGTATTACTAATGGAGGTTTGTCAATGGAAAATTTAATGAATAAACCCTACATTTTGTAGTTGAAATATATATTATACCTTATTAATAGTCCACTTTTGCCACTTTTATTTGTTCCCTATTAATTGTCAACTTTCACTTTTTTACCATAAATGGTAAGTAGGTCTCACATTCCACTAACTTATTTCACTTACATTTTATTATCAAACAGATATACAAAAGTGGGTTCATATTCTACTAACTTTTTCCACTCACTTTCATTTATATTTATTAAAACATGTGCCGGAATCAAATTGGATAATTATTGAGGGATGGATGTGTTAGAAATCAGCGAAGATTATGCGATGATTGTGAAATCAATGTACAATGATTCTTTCCTGATTTATAACTAGGGTAAATCATATCAAAATCATACCATATGTACATAATCTCGTTGCCTACTTAGGCGTGAATCTTCATACCATTGAATATACTTGAATGAATAAAATAGGAGCCTTTCTCAACATGGTACCAGAGCATAATAAACGAAGGCTCAGAATATAGATTCATCATCGCCCGATACCTGTCCCGACCAGAAGGAGACAACCGACGAATACCTGAAAATGGCAGAAGGAGACGATGTCAAAACCGATGACATAAGACTCAAAGCAAGCATGAATGTTGCAGTGGCATTCAAGCTGAACGGAAGAAACTATCCCCTATGGGCTCAATTGATGCGAGTAGCCATCGGGAGTAGAAGGGCAATACGACACATTACCGGAGTGCCAGAGCCCCCAAAACCAACCGATAAAGAATATCTGGAGTGGGAGGAGACCGATTTAGTGGTCTTCTCCTGGATCGTAGACAACATGGAGATTGATATCGTCGGAGACTTCGCACATCGCCAAAGTGCGAAGGCAATCTGGGATAGCCTAGCCGTGACGTACCAGAGTACAGCGGACTGTGGTATGAACACCAAGCCACCACCAACAACCGCCCCGGAGTAACCAAGACCGACAAAACCAAGCTATGGTGCTCAAACTATGGTATGAACAAACACACCCCGGAAACTTGCTTTAAATTGGTTGGTTTCCCGGATTGGTGGGAGGAGAATCAAAAAGGAAAGGCCAAATTGGCCATCGGAGTTGAAGAAACTAGCGGAACAGAGAACACCGTCCGAGGAAGAGGTGGCACAGAGGATGGAACTCCAGGCGGCGGCGGCGGAAGACGTGGAGAGGAGGTGGGGCAGGCAATGTTCACAGGACGCGTTGGAGGATCGGAGAACGGTGCAGCATTTGGGGAAGGAGGTAATGGGTTAGTGTTTGTCAAACCCAACCCCATTTTATGTTTTTCCGTATAGTCCCCAAAATATTTATATATTTTGGAGAGGGGGGTTCCTACTGCCTTCAGTGTTGCTACACGAGGTCACTTTACCCTAGGCACCTTATGGCAGCTACTCTTTTCTTTTCTGAATTAGTGGAAAGTGGTTCCACTTTAGGCTTTTGACTCAAATTTTAAGAGGGCTTTTGTGTTTTGGCTCTAAGTGTGGACTTTTCTCTCATACTCGCATCATCTATACTGACTAGGAGATACTAAGGGGGGTGGTTTCCATTTTCCAGCATGTCCTATCTCCCTCAATTCCCCTCACCGTCAGTTCTAGACAGTTGAGTTTTAAGCCCAATCAAATTAAAAAACTAGACCTAGACACTACACAAACACTTAAACACAGACAACACATATGTACACATGTCATACTGGCCAGTGCATTCCCCCTCCCACTTCACACGTGTCTGCCATCAGATGAGGCTGTGAAGTGGAAAAAGGTAATGGCCAGTATGGCTGACACACAGACATACCAAAACACAATAAGACATACTTATACTAAAAACTTCTCACACTTAGACTATATAATAGGCTAAGTGGGAGAGTTTAAAATCTAAACAGAAACCATTAAACCTAAACATATATATACAACAAACTCCTCACACTTAGACTATATAATAGGCTAAGTGTGAGTTGACATGCATACGAAAAAGAAAACAGAAAACACAAACACATGCGCCAAAAATGGCAAACCCTTTACTTCTCACACTTAGACTATTGTGTAGGCTAAGTGTTATGAAAGGGGTTTGCTCACGTTCTACACAGATTATACTACCTGAAAACACAACAAAACACAATTAATATATGAAAAACTAAAAACTAAAAATAAAAAGAAAACTAACTGGTCAGTATGGTTGGTCACTTGTTCCTCCTGCTCCTTCGCGGAGCAGGTGGTGCTTTCGGTTGTTCCTCCTCATTCTCGGACTGCTTGTTCCCAGATTCTGCCGACTCTTCGGCATCTACTTCCTCTTGTTTCTCTTCTTCTGTCTCGGTCCCCATGGTTTCATCATCCTGGCCTCCATGGCCACTCGGTCCAGCTTCACGGACCAACTTCCAGATCGCTAGTTCTTTCAGGATTTCTTCCATCACAGTTGCCAAACGGCTTAACTCCGCTCTTGCTTTCCTATTATCATCGGCTAACTCTGCCACTACTTTTTCCAACCTCTCTTGCCTCTGCTCCTGCGCTGGTGTTCCCTGGGCTGTCGTCGCTCTCCCCCCATCGCGTAGAAACGTTGTATGCCCTGTCTCATGTAAACGGTGTTCGTTCGGACGAACAAAGGTGTATCAAAGAGGCCAGGAGGGTCGACCATCGTCAAGAGGGATAAGTCCTCTCCCTCCGAGATAGCTATGTTGTTCCTGACAAATACTCCCAATATATGGCAGAGGGAGAGGTTCCTTGCTGGGTGGGTGGCGATGAGGTGACACTGGTACGCGGTCCAGAAGCCCAGGTGCACTGTCCTTCCGCGCTTAGCGCTCCAGAGGAAGTACAGTTCGGTCATTGAAGTTCGGACGGTGGAATTTGATTGCCCCAACAAATTAAAATCCAGGTAAAGCTGTACCAGACGCAGAATTAGGCTGTTGAAATGGACGGAGCGGGAGATAGTGGAGTGGAACTGCCCTGCATCAGGGTGAGTAAGTTACTCCCAGGCTTCCTAGGGCTCAAATTCCACATGTCTGCGGGGAATTCCCCGCTCCCTACTTCTCCACTCAGGCCCTATGGCCACCTCCAAACTGCACATTCCCAGACGCACGGTCCACTCAATCAAGCTCATCCGTATCTCTCCGCCAAACAGCCTAAAACTGATACATTCCTCATCTAGATCAGTGGTGACCTTAAACCTAAAGGACATGAAAAACTCCTTCGCTAATCTAACCGGGACACTCGGATCTCCATTCTACTACAACCACTCAAAACCGAACGCACGCAAATAGGCCACAAACGACTCACGAGCTTCCAACTCATCCAAGGAAGGGAAGTGGAGTACCTTTCCACATTTAACCTGTTTGCTCTTGTCATCCTTGGTGCCGAAAGCATCTTGGAGCTTTTTGGAGTCGAAAAGTTTCATCTCCTCCACTAACTCGTCCGTGAGTTCCACTGCCCATCTTCTGAATCGGAGTCTCTCCGCAGGAGGATGTAATAGCTCCCGATGATCGCCTGGGAGTTGTTTCTCCTTGTACTACTCATCCTCCATGGATGTATCGCTATCTGATTCGGATTCATCACTGGCAGTGTAATCGTTATCGCTCGACTCTCTGCGGTTTGGTGGGGTTCTCTGAGTGGCTTCAGTTATGACTACGCCAGTATTGAATGTGCGCTGCCTCTTGCTGCTGGGATTCTTCTTGACAGGGGCTTTCCCTTTCCGTTTCCTTTCTTGATATCTGGCTTCCTCTCCGTCATCCTCGTCTTTCTCTTCTTCGGGTTCCTTCTCAGCTTGTGTTGAAAGTGTATCCTGGGTAGTAGGGCCGGTCTCTCCGCTGGTACGGGCATTGTCAATTCTCTGCTCCTCGTGGCCTACTGATTTGGATGCGAGGTCCAGACCCTCAGCCATCCCGTCAACCTCTTCACCTTGGCCACTCAGTGTTGGAGAGACCGCTTCGGTTTCCATTGCAGTATCCTCTAGGTCAGTAGCAGGTAAAGACTCCTCCCCAGGTTTTGTGGGAGTGGTCCTCTCCTCTTGACTCAAGATCTCCACGGGATCTGCCTCCGTGTTCGGCTTCGCCTTACTAGCTGCCCACTTTCCTAAGCATCGTTGAGATACCCTTTGCGGCTTTGGCCGACTAGCCTCAGGTTCGCCCTTCAACACCAACATCCTCTTGACGGCGTTCGGTTTCATCACCGGAGGTGCCACTGGGTTGGGTACTTCTGGTCTTGCTTCTGTTTCTTCTGCTTCCACATGCACATCACTCTTCCCCGCCTCTGTCTGGGGGTTCACTGACTCTAGCTCTTTCTCTCCTACCCTGCCTTCTTCATCTTCTCCTACTGCCCCACATGTGAGGTTCAGATTCTCAACCATCGTGGCAGTATCATCTTCCCTCTGGTTTACTCCATCCAAAATCACCCGAAATTCGTCATCCGTCATTAGGCCTTGTTTCTTGGCCGTCTCATTTAAATCTATCTCTTCCCTCGTCGTTCCTTGAGAAACGGTCCCTGCCGCCGACGTTTTCTCTGGTTCATCGTCTCCCTGTAGGCTCCCCTGTTCCCTGCTTTTCCTCGCTTCACGTTCATCTGAGTCGGAATCGTAATGGGAGGATATGGGGTCAACCTCCATCGAATCACTTTGTTGTGAAGTTTGGGAGGGTTCCGAAGATTCTGGCGGTACGGTTACTGATGGAGATTTTCTTTCTGGTGGAATTTCGGTGGAAATCGGAATGTAAACAGTTGGTTGTACCATGGATTGCACATTCGGTTCAGATGGGGCTCCTCCGGTCATACTCCCTTTTCCCCCCATTTGACTAAAACCGGCCAGCGCCGCCGCCCAATCTCTGTTAGGGTCCTGCAGTCGAAGGAATTCCGCCATTGCATCCAAGGAAACCATTATTGGCGCCTGAGGAGTCGATTCCGGTGGTTGTGGGCTTGGCGCCCGTTCTTCCCGCGGCGGTGGTGATTTTGGAGTTTCTTCCCTGCGGGTTGAAGTGGGTTTGATTTTTGTTGCCCATTCTTTCTTTCCCATGGCTTAGACATGTGATTTCTTGGATGAATGTGGGTGGTGGTTTTTGTGGAGTGATGGTGGAAAATTGCAGAGAGAAATGGAAAAATTGAGGGTTTGTGAAATGAAAAATGGGAGAGAGGGTTCAGTTATGGGGTGGAAAAAGGGTAGTTGGGGTTTGTAACCGGTGATGGGTGGTTCTAGGTTGGCCTTGGTTAGTGTGAGGGACGGTTTAGCTAGCGGTCTCCTGATTGGATGTCGCCCGTCCTTTCACTGCACCACGCGCCTCTTTTCAGTCGCTGCCCGCCTGCAAAGCTGCAGCAAGCCCCAAATTCAAATTCTGCCCTATAATGATTTCCCCCTATATTTTCCTAGAGTATAAACAAAGTAAAAATGACACTTAAATAAATTGGGGAGTTTCACCAAAATGGTATTCTGATGGTCAGTACGTACTCCCAATTAACATTTGAGGTCCTAAAAAAATATTTTTTGGGTTTTCTTAAATTAACTAGCATGCCAAGATATCAACGTCTGGTGGGGAAACTTATCTATCTTTCTCACACGAGGCCGGATATTGCATATGCTGTGGGAATAGTGAGTCAATTCATGCATAAACCTCAAGCCGATCATTGGGAAGCAACATTGAGAATTGTGCGCTACTTGAAGGGAACTCCAGGACATGGGATATTGTTCGAGAACCATGGGAACTTAGCAGTACATGGGTTCACCGACGCAGATTGGGCAGGGAATCCAAATGACCGAAAATCCACCGCAGGGTACTTTACCTTCGTGGGAGGTAATCTTGTGACATGGCGAAGCAAGAAGCAAAAGGTGGTGACTTTGTCAAGTGTAGAAACAGAGTTCCGTGGGATCAAGAGTGGGTTGACAGAAATCCTATGGATAAAGAAGTTAATGACAGAACTTGGCTTGATGCCAAACGAGCCGTGCAGGCTCTTTTGTGACAACAAAGTAGCGATCAGCATATCTGAGAATCCAATACAACATGATCGGACGAAACACGTTGAGGTGGACCGTCATTTCATCAAGGAGAATATAGAAGGAAAGGTGATAGATCTTCCATTTGTTCGTTCAAAAGATCAGTTAGCAGATATTCTTACGAAGACAGTGGATGCAAGAAGCTTCAGTGAAGTATTGGGCATGTTGAAAATAGGAGATCACATTGTTCAACTTGAGAGGGAGTGTTAGAAATCAGCGAAGATTATGCGAAGATTATGAAGATTGTGAAATCAATGTACAATGATTCTTTCCTGATTTATAGCTAGGGTAAATCATATCAAAATCATACCATATGTACATAATCTCGTTGCCTATTTAGGCGTGAATCTTCATGCCATTGAATATACTTGAATGAATAAAATAGGAGCATTTCTTAACAGGATGAAGTATATTAGATTTTTTTATGCACTAAGGTGTTCATAATGCACCCATATATATAGAAATATAATACTATCACCAAACTTGAGGAAAGTTTCTATATACTGTCCAATTTGATTATTCGTACGACGAGTTCCAATTTTTATGTGGCTAAATAATGAGGGCTTAGGCTTACACTTGATCAATGATTCAACATTTAATGCAATTGGATCAATATTAATCAATCCTTGGGTACACTGTAGAAAGGGTCAAACCAATGAAGTGGTAACTAAAATTTAAATATCTTAGAAAATCATTATTTATTCTTAAACTAAACTTTCAACACTCCATACATACCTACCCATAAATTTTGTATGAAACAACACAAAATTGACTAACGAACTACAGTTATCTATCACTCTCTATATAAATCCTCAGTTACTTTTATAGCCTTGTATCCAACATAAAAAAAATTCTCAAATACTGTGAAAGATGAGGATGATGTTTTGTTTAAAAGTGGTAACACTAGTTACAATTCTTGCTCTTGCTAGAGTTCAGGCCAGAAATATTCCTGGATATGCAATAAACACTATAGTACTTCGTCCATCCCACAAGTGTATGTATTGTTTCCTTTTTTAGTCCGCCCCACAAAAGCATTCTAATTTTAGAAACTATTTCTCTCTGATGTAGTGAGACTCATTCTCCACTAATAATATTTTATTTATTTTTCTTTCTTTCTTTCTCTCTCCTACTTTACCAATTGTGCATTAAAACTCATCCTGACAAATTAATTTCAAATTGTGATATTACAGATGATCATGATGATATTCAGAGTATCAATGGAGAAACTTTATTTAAATTGCAGAACAATTGCAATTCCATTTCCATCAGGATCGCTCGTCGGTCAAAATCGAGTAATCTTGGCAAAGACGAGCAGCCGCCGCTACCGCCGCCGCAAGCAGGCGCTGGACCGAGAGAGCTTAGTTCGTACATTTTCTGAAAAATATTTGTGTAGTTAGTGTGAAAGGCTTTTGCTGTAGGGTTAAGTGTCCTCACAGGATTATGTCTTGACTATCTTTTTATCTTTGTATTGATGTTTCTCAAAGTTAGATTTTTACATGTGTGTGTGGTTTGAGCATCTACAACCTCACCAAGCAAATCCCGTATATTTCTGAATTATTATGATAAATCATCAAATTATGTGGTACACAATTTGAGCATTGAAAAGATAATAAAGTAATAAAAGCATAAAGGAATTGTCCTAGTCTAGTTAGACATCCCAAAATGAATACAAATCACTTATGATGTCATGCAGTTATAGCGTTGGACGCTGATAACGAGCCGAAAAAGTTTTTTGTGTCGGAATGATTTAAAACTCTCATGGTGTTTGCGAATCAAGCTTATTTTTGTAAACTCAAATCGAAATGACGTCGTTTAAGGCGTGAAACAAATAATTTATTGTTTTTCTCGACTTATTTTAAATTTCCTAGGTTTTGCTTTATTTCTTATAAATAGTGAATGTCTTTATTTTGAATGCATTTTTTTATTATTACGTTTATTTACATTTTCAAGAAACTAAGATTTCTCTTACTTCCTACATTCTTGAATGAATGAACTACCACCTCCACTCTAAAAAAATTGACAGTTTTACCATTTTGGGACGTCCCCAAAATTAGACCAAGTCCAAATATAGAAATTTTTAACTAATTACACACCAATAATAATGAGGCCCCCACAATCCACAAACACTACTTCATCTCTCTCTTACTTTACCAATTGAACGTTATAACATGTGTGATGTATAAGTCTGTCTACCTGTTGGACACGGAAGGAGTATTTCCTTAATAGTTTGTCCCTGAAAAGTATGAACTTTCTAATTTTGGAATAGTTAAACAACACATTACCCATACACATTATTTTACTCTACTAAACATGTGGAGCCAACTCTCCACTAACACTACTTACACTACTCTTGATTTCTCTCTCTTACTATACCAATTATACATTAAAACCTATGCTGAATCAAATGTTCATATTTTTCAGAGACGAGGGGAGTAGTATTACTTATCAGTCCAGTCATTGTCTATACTCCCTCCGTCCCATAAAAATATGTGCAATGGGTATGACATGAGAATTAAGACAATTGGTAAAGTATGAGAGAGGAGGAGAATGATATAGTAAAGTAAGAGAGAAGAGGAGAATGGTAGTTAAAGTAGTGTTAGTGGATAGCGAGACCTACATTATTAAATTGATATAACTCTCCAGAAATGGAATGCACATATTTTTGTGGGACGGACGAAAATGGAAAGTGCACATATTTTTATAGGATGGACGTTTTTTCATCATGATGTGATGAAGGAACTAATACTCCCTCTGTCCCATAGAAATAAGCTAATTGGAGACGGCACTGGTGTTTAATGCGTAATCTGTAAAGTAAGAAAGAAGGAGAAAAAATAGTTGAAATAATGTTGTGGATGGTGGGACCCATATATGATAAAGTAAAAACTAAAAAAACAAGGAGAAAAAGATGGATACAAACAATTTATATGGGACGGATAGAAAAAGAATTCAGCCTATTTCTCTGGGACAGAGGGAGTATTTTTTTGTGTCCCCCTCCTTAGCGACAAATATGTACTCGAGCCATGTATATATCAATTAGTCTTTGATCCAATGGTGGCTCCAAACGCATGATAAAACCGACGACCGAAAATATGTTCTTCCTCCGGTCCCTATTAAACATTTCATATTTTTTATTTGGATGAACCTTGATAAATGTCTTATTCACACACATTTTGATTACAAAACCCTTATATAAATTTAGGACTTACATTCGACTAATTTTTTCCATCAATTTTTACAAAGTCAAACAATTATTTAAAACCCACCGATTAAACACGGGACATTTAATGGGGACCAGAAAGGAGTAGATATTTGTGTGCTTGCACATTATATATAAACTATAGTACTTAGAATATCAACTAAAATACAAGGGTTTGGTGTGAACTAATGTTTTGTTTAACTCATATGGTTTAGTACGGATTCACTATTCTAATCTAGTAATGGCATTTATCAATTATTATCTGTAAAAATTCAACCAACGAATTGATTTTCTTTTCAAATCAAACATGGGTCAACAATTTGGGTTTGCAATATGGACTTTAAAAAATCAATTCAATATTGCTGATGTCTTATTCAAAATGGGTCAACAGTTTGGGATCGGAGAATTATTCATGCATATACTCATGTACATCTAGATATGCATAGTACATCCACCCTAATTCATTTCAAATTATGATTAATAAAGTTTGGTTGAGAATAACTAATACAGTATATTATATCTGTGAACTACTAAACTATTATTTATAAACCTAAATTTATTTCTAATTATTTTTATAATTAACATTAACAATTTAATGATTAAGGTTTACAACATTGTTATGGATTTCGATTTAATTAGGGAACTTGTCACGCGTGAGGTTAGAGATGTGTGATGCAGACACCAGTTGACCACACCTGTGTAAAATTGCAACATAGTGTTTGACTATAGTAGTATGTGGTCTTTGGTCATATAGAAGAATATATCTAATATGAGTTCTCATTGGTGTAATTTGTTTAGGTGTAATATGAGTTCTCATTTGGTGTAATTTGGTGTAATATGTGTTCTCATTGGTGTAATTTGTTTCATATAACGGTAGTCGTACAAATGTTAGTCAACACGTAATATTAGAAATATGGTGGGTTTGAGTTGGTCTAGTGGCAATGGTAAAGCCTGGAATCAAACGTTCGTGTCTATTGTAACGTATTCTTTGAATATATGTTTGTTTACTAATAAAAAATGAAACATGGATCAAGCATAATTATTAATATCAGAGTTTGAACTAACAATATCTCGCGATATATAAGAAGAGTTCCTACATATGTATGGAAAGGATTACTTGCTATCTATATATCAATTTAATTTTATGTAGAAAGAGATCACTACTTTCTCCTTTGAAATGCTCCCTCAATCAAAGTTAAGTAACAGAATTACTGAAACTTTAACTTGTCCAAAACATCTCTGAAAATTCATGAGATATTTACCTTGGTCAATATATCAGCTAATTGGTATTTTGATAGAACAAAAGACAATTCGATAATAGCCCATCAATTTTTTATTGATAAAATATTAATCCATTTTGACATGTTTGGTTCTATCATGTTATAATCGAATTCTCTACAATACCGATTGTAGCCTTATTGTCACCAAATACTCATACGTTTATGTATAAAGAATAAACTCAATCTCAGCCAATAACTCGCTCTTAATTTGTTACATTCTATTCCCACAAGTGTATGGGTCTGGTGTAGTAAATAGAAAGTAAAGAGTATCTGATAGAGACGATTTTCACATGTTTGTAAGGTCTAGATTTAGCTCGTTTTGAATGTCAATCATGCATATTATGTCCATTATTACCTATATTTCTATATTTTGGTAATCTTGACGTGTTTGTTGAGAAAGTACAAAAAATATACTTTGAAAAATGTACAAAATAACCAAAACTGAAGTCCGGACCTAACAGGATATACAACAACCTTATTCGAGCCAATTAAAGCATCCTATTGATGCACTATTTATTAGCACTAAAAATACCTGCAAGTTTACAGGGTAGATCTAGTATAGCTAAAGGTCAGTACCGGGATATCGAACACAAGGAATAAGATTGCAACTGGCTATCATATACTATTTAGAGACACAAAGTTTTTGGTTTTGGTTTTATAAACTAGACATAAATAAACAAGTATAAAAAAATACAATAATGCAAAGCAGGCTAAAAAATGTAGAGTTTTAGGATCCAACTACTGTGACCTAGTGATGATTAATCTCACAGAACCTTTACCTTTATATGTCTCTAGGATTATTAGGAAAGTCACGATTCTAGGATAAGCCCTCTCTCTAGTGCACCTATACCCAGTAGATTAGACTCTAACTATCAAGTCTCCTTCCAATAGATTAGATTCTAACTCCTTAAGTTCTTAAGACTCAAGCCCTCACAAAGGGTCCCCTCTCTCGAGTGTAGATAAACCTATGTGTTGTACTCGTTCCTTTTACCACGTAAAACTAGCTATCTCTCGATTAATCTAGTTAAACGGGCATAGTTCTAAAGTTGGCAAGAAAAAGTTCAATTCAATAAATCAAAGCATGTTCATAATAGTCTTCACCAAAAACTATACAAAAAGATATTTAACTACTCATAGACAAGTAATAAATACAATAAAAGTACTAGACATGAAAGAAATTGATAAAACCCAAGGTTGAATCTTCAATCTTCTCTTGCCTGGATCTGCAGAGCTCCGCTCCAATGGAAGATGGATGATTTATGTGTGGAATATGGAATGGAAGAAGGTGTAGAGAGAGAGAAGGATTGGAGGCTCTGAGATGAAGAATATGAATTAGGTTAAGAGATATTTATAGGGTGGAGAAAGGTTTAGCTTCGACAATTTTCGTGCCCTATAATAAATGGGAGTGATTTGGGCAACAATTTATTTTATTCCTTGAATTTTCGCCTAAATTTCCATCAACTTTAACTGCATTGCGCAATATTCGTAGAATAGTCATAACTTTCTCTACATAACTCCGATTGAGACGTTCAAGGTATCCACACGAAGCTCTTTCGAAGAAAAAGAGAATGTTATAACATATGCAATTTAAGAACATAATTCGCATGATTGACATTTAAAACGAGTCAAATCTAACCCTTAAAAACATACAAAATTCGTGTTTGTCACCTATGCTCTTTGTCTTTGAAAGAGCTCCATGTGGGTATCTTGCACATCTCAATTGGAGTTCTGTAGAGAATGTTATGACCATTCTACGAAAATTGCGCAGAGTAGTCAAAAGCTGAAGGAAATTAGGCGTAAATTTATGGAAGGAAAGAAACTTTGCTTGTCCGAAGCCTTTGTCCTTGCTGCAAGGAGCTTAGACATTGTTGAATGAGGTGTCGAGTTCCTCTTATCAACATTAGTGGAACTGAATTTTCTCAAAATAAAACCCTTGGGTTTCTAGAGTATGGAGCCGCATGTGGTGAAATCAATCACTATAAAAAGTTGGGATATTGGCACCTAATATCATGGAACTTTCAAATTGGCAAATAATATCATGAACTTTACCCCAAGTTTGTTATTTCCCACCAAAGAAAAATTTCAGAAAATAAGAAACTCGGGGTATGTTTACTTTGCCTATTTCAATTGGCAACGTGAAGGTTGAGCATGAAATATGTGACCTGGGTGCGTCAATAAATGTGTTACCTCTTTCGCTTTACAAGAAATTGGTAGGAGTAAGGTTAGTTGATACGAAGGTAGTGATCCAATTGGCTGATAGGTCATGCATAAGCCCAGAAGGTGTGTTAGAAAATGTGATAGTTAAGGTGCATGATTTCTTATATCCAGCTGATTTCCATGTGATTAAGATGAGTGAACATAGTCTGATGAGTCTAGCGGAGTGCTTTTAGGTAGACCATTCCTACGCACAACTAAGATTATAATTGATGTCTTCGATGGAACAATTTGTTTGGACTACCATGAGGAGAAATTCACTTTCAACATTGATAAGGCTATCAAAAAACCTTTAGATGTGGAAAATCTTCATGCCGTGGATATTATTAACCCCTTCGCCCAGGAATATCTTGAGGCTGGACTCATGCAGGAACAGCTTGATAATTCGGAGTTAAGTCACACTATTGATAGGGAAGTAGCAGGATGGTGTGAAGCAATGAACACTCAAGATTTGACAGATGAGGAATTAGCAGAGGCATTCATGGAGTTTTGTAAGAATCTGAAGTCTTCCAGGTCGAAGGGATCTGCCTATCTAGCCAGTGTGGAAAGACTGCCAAACCTAGAGGATTTTACTACAAGAGAAATGGAAAAGAATCCATTGCCCCGGGAAGAGACTCTTCCACCAGGCAGAAGTATGCCTATTTGGAAAAGCACGAGACATTCCCCGTTATTATCAACATCAACTTGACCCAGGAGCAGGAGAGTGAATTATTGGAAGTGCTCAGGAGGAACAAGAAAGCAATAGGGTGGACTCTGTCAGACTTAGCAGGCATCAGCCCTGATCTCTGTATGCATCACATCCGCTTAGAAGAAAGTGCAAAGGCCAACAGGGATCCACAGAGAAAGTTGAATCCGAACATGAAAGAGGAGGTCATGAAGGAAGTGTTGAAACTAGTATCCCTGGGAATTATCTATTCAATTCCGGACAGCGAGTGGGTAAGTCCGGTGCACATGGTACCGAAGAAATCTGGGATACAAGTGGTGAAAAATGAGAAGAATGAACTAGTGCCCACGAGATTAGTCACTGGATGGCGAATGTGTATTGATTACAGAAAGTTGAATACAGCCACGCGGAAAGATCATTTTCCCCTACCCTTCATCGACCAGATGCTGGAAAGGTTAGCTGGAAAACAATATTTCTGTTTTCTCGATGGTTACAGTGGTTATTTCCAAATTTACGTGAACCCAGAAGACCAGGACAAGACCACCTTCACGTTTCCATTTGACACGTATGCTTATCGGCGAATGCCCTTTGGACTCTGCAACGCACCTGGAACCTTCTAGAGGTGTATGATGAGCATTTTCTCTGACCTACTGGAGGAGTGTATAGAAATTTTCTTGGACGACGTCACTGTCTATGGAGACTCATTTGAGTCATGTCTGGGTCATTTGGACATTGTGTTAAGAAGGTGTCAGGAAAAGAACCTCTTCCTTAACTTCGAGAAGTGCCACTTCATGGTCCCTGGGGGCATTGTCCTAGGCCTTGTTGTATCCGACAAAGGAATTCAAGTAGATAAAGCGAAAGTGGATGTGATATCGAAGTTTCCTTACCCCACAAATCAGAGGGAAATAAGAGGGTTCTTGGGCCACGCCTGTTATTACCGGAGGTTTATCAGAGATTTTGCGAAGATTGCACAACCGCTTACTCGTCTCTTGCATAATGATGTAGATTTCGTCTTCGACGAAGCATGCTAAGGGGCTTTCCAACTTTTGAAAGACAAGCTTGTATCGGCCTCGATCATCAGGGCTCCAGACTAGAATCACCCATTCGAGGTGATGTGTGACGCGAGTGATTTTACGGTTGGAACAGTGCTAGGTCAAAGGATTGACGGGAAGAGCTATGTGATCTTCTATGCCTCGAAGACCCTAAACAAGGCCCAGAAGAATTATGACACTACCGAGAAAGAAATGTTGGCTGTCGTGTACTCATTCAAGAAGTTCCGACCATATCTGTTAGGGTCGAGGTTGATTGAATTCACGGATCACGCAGCTATTAAATATTTGTTAGTCAAGAAGGAGTCTAAGCCGAGACTGATTCGCTGGGTCTTGTTACTTCAAGAGTTCGATTGGGAGGTACGAGATAAGAGAGGCACTGAGAACAAGGTGGTCGATCACCTAAGCAAGATACTTCAGGGAGATAATGAAGAAGATATACCAGATGCGTTTCCAGAGGAACATCTATATTATGTGATGGAATCTCCCAGACCTATTAGTTGGGCGGCAGCGTTAGCATTAACCGGCCCAGGAGATTCAGACAAAGGGAAGTGTAAGCCGAATGCAGAACCTTGGTTTGCAGACCTGGCAAACTACTTGGTCACAGAAGAGTTGTCTAGTACTCTAGAAATTTCCCCGGCCCAGAGGATGAAACTTAAGAGTGAAGCCATGTATTATTTCTGGGACGACCCTTACCTCTGGAGGATGAGGTCAGGTAGAGTGATTAGAAGATGCATCCCCCGAGTGGGAACAAAAGGATGTCTTGAATCATTGCCTTGCATTGGCATGTGGTGGTCACTTTGAGCCAAGAAAGACAGCTCAGAAGGTTTTAGACAGTGGGTTTTACTGGCCCACGTTGAATAAAGATGCTTTTGAATTCTGCCAGAGTTGTGTTCGATGCCAACAGACGGGGGAATTTCTACAAGGGATGAGTTTCTATTATTGTTTGTGAGATTTTCGATGTGTGGGGAATGGACTTCATGGGTCCCTTTCCATCGTCATATGGGAACCCCTACATACTGGTTGCGGTGGACTATGTTTCCAATTGGATAGAGGCAAAGGCTACAAGTTCTTGCGAGTCAAAAAAGTGGCGAAATTTCTGAAGGCCAATATATTCAATCGATATGGTGTCCCCCAAGCAATCATCTCAGATCAAGGGACTCATTTATGCAACAGAACGATAGGAGCTTTGATGAGGAAATATGGTGTTCACCATCGTTTATCCACTCCTTACCACCCCCAGGAAAATGGTCAGGCAGAAATCTCGAACAGGGAGATCAAAGCAATTCTGGAGAAAAAAGTGAATTCATCAAGGAATGATTGGAGTAAAAGGCTTGATGATGCTTTATGGGTCTACCGAACTGCGTTCAAAACTCCCATTGGAATGTCGCCTTATAGGCTCGTATTTGGCAAGATGTGTCACCTCCCTGTCGAGGTTGAGCACAAAGCTTATTGGGCAATCATAGAGATGTACACGAAGCCCCAGGCCTGTGAGGAAGAGAGAAAGCTTCAACTGCAAGAGCTGGAGGAATTAAGGCTTGAGTCCTATGATGCCGCTATGTGGTACAAGGAACTGCAAGTTGTCCAAAAAGTGCTCTTATTCCAATTAAGGCTTAAAATGATGCCCGGGGAGCTAAAATCCAAGTGGATTGGACCCTACATAATCTTTGGCCTCCGAGCAAATGGAGCCGTGAAAATTAAGGGAGTCACTCCTAACTCTATTCCTTTTCTTGTTAATGGTCACAGGGTCAAGGTGTTTAGGGATAGTTCAGAGATAAGCGTGGTGGAAGAAATTCCACTACGTATACTCTCCACTATTGCTTGATTGGTCAGGTTGCTAGGTATTCTTCGGGTAGCTACTGGGTCAGGTAGATTGTTAAGAATTTTTAATTGCGATACTGACCCAACATAGTCCCAAGATTACCTATGCAAGATTTGTAAGTTTTGTAAATATGTTTTAGTTCATAAAAATAAAAATCCAAATAAAGAAAAAATAGAATTTTCCAAAAATATTTTTGAAACATCGAGTACGCTTGGTCAAACAGTTTTGAAATTTAAAATATCTTGGATTCATATTCCCTTGACTAGGTTGTTCCGATGTCTCACCTTTTAATTAATTTTTCTAAGTGTGGCTGTGAGAGAGTTAAACGAATTTCAGAAGAAAAATGAGGTGGAGAAATTTTCGGTTAAAAACGGGGGGAAGTTTTAAAATTCAAAAATTGAATTTCAAAATTTTTTGGATGAGATAGGGAGGCGTACATTTTCAGACACTTGCATCAGCAAACAACCGTCCCTCTCTTTTTCTTTTCCTTTTAATTTTATTACCTTATTTTCCTTTTCTTTTTTTTCTTTTTATTTGTTTTCCTAAAATAACTTCCCCCATTCTATTATAACTCCCCCCTCACATAATTTCTCTCTCAGAACTCACATATTTTCGAAACCTTTACTTTTCCATTCTTCTTTTTGACAGTTCCGGTGAAACCGCCATCAACCACCACCAATTTCCGATCCACCACCATGGAAAACCAACCACACAAAGCCCGACGGAAGAATTCCCAACCGGTAAAACCTACGGCCGACGAGTCATCACAACCGCCGCAGAATCCACCAGCAAAGAAGCCACCGTCCGCTCCTCAGACAGGGGAGTTAGCAACTTCGTCGTTGAAAGACACCACAGATAAACCAGTTACAAGGGGGAAGGCAACCACAACTTCCGCTGCCCCGCCTACACCCTCGACCACAGTTCTGCCATCGGTTGACGAGTCCGATCCGAAAGAAATAATGAGGGAGTTTCTGAAGGAATACGGAAAAAGGGAAAAGGCTAGCGATCTATTCGCTCGGCTCGCAGAAGAACTCAGGAAGGAGGAAGCCACTCCAAGTCTATACCCGATTAACATCCCTCCACGACCTGCGACCCTAACGGAAACTGATACATGCAAAGCCATCTCCGCTAAAAAAAGAAACCCCTATATCTCCGCCCGAAACCCTAATCTCTGAAGATATACCGGTGATACCATCCACCCAACCCGAGTCCCAAAAGGTCACGCCTACAGTTCCACCCGCTAATCCAGGGGATAAAGGAGCAGAAACAGGGGAGGGGGATGTGCGCGAGGAAATGGATGATGCAGAGACGGAGGGGGAAGAGAGAGTAGAGGGTGTAGGGAATGAGAATGAAGGAGATGGAGAATCCGAGGGGGAAGGGATTGATGGGGATGAGGGTAGTGGTGCTAGGACTGGTGAGGGTGTTGAGAGTAGTGAACACAGTAAGGAGTTGAAGGTTGATAAAAGAGAACAGGAGATTGTTGAGGGAGACGATGATGAAGAAGAGGGGACCGAGAAGGTCAAAATAGATGTAGACGGACCCGAACTGTCCGATAGGCCCGAACTTATTGAGGGGACCAAATTCATCGTAGTACCGAACGAGGGGCCAGAGCCAGAGGATACACCGGCCACTGCAAGGACAAATAGATGGAATAACCATCGTGACAAGAAACTGGAGGAGACACGGACGTCCACAAGGGTCAGACGTTTGCATCTGATAGATTCGGAGAGTGAGGAGGAGGCAGGGGATGATATCCTCGAGACCCAGGAAATTCCAGAGGAAACAGGGGAAGACATTCCCCAGGCATAGGAGAACCCAGCCGGAACAGATGAGTTCTCTCCTGAGGCCGAGGAGAAACGCTATGCATAGGAACGTAAACGGATGGGGAAGCAAGAGGCTACACCCCTAAAGAAGAAGCAAATGCAAGCCTCCTGCACCTTGAAGATTAGAGAAGCCTCCCCGGAACCAATTAGTGTCCCGTTTGACGAACCAACAGAAGAGAATGAAGATGAAGAGGATGTGGAAATAAACCAGGAGGTGGATCCGGTGTACGAGCCAATGGAAGTACTGCAAACGAAGAGGCTACTTGAGGCCATGGTCCGCTTCGATGACCCGAAGCTGGCAGAGACTTGTAGTGGGAGTGCTTCAAAGGGAAAGCTCGCAAAGGCCGGGAAGATGTACAACCCCCCATCCCTCCAGGAAATAGAGTCGGGGGAGGAATTCCTACTATATATCCGCGCCATAGGATTTGAGTGGCTGCTGGATCACTGAACTGTTGAGGTGCCCGTTGCGCTGGCAAAGGAGTTCTTCACCTCGTATAAATTCAAGTCCACCATGGACCCTGACGCCCACTCTATCAGTTTCCGCCTCTTCGGTGAAGACATGGAAATGAGCATCCGAGAGTGGTATTTGCGGATGGGGTTGTTTACGCAAGCGGAAGATGATGAAGGCATATGGAATGAGAGGGAGATTGGACCCCCGAAGAAGACTGCAGGCTTTGATAAGTAGACGGCATGGGACCTCATTACTTGCAAGCGCAGAAGGAAATATAAAACTAGTTCGTCAAAGGGATACCACATAGCCAAACCAATACTTCGCTTCACGCAGGTCGTTTTGGGGTACAATCTGCTAGGTCAAACAGGCACCGACCTCACAACTCCTGAGCTCTATTTTACATGGTGCATGCTGAAGGGAGTAAAGGTCCACCTTGGTTATTGGCTGGCCTACGCATGCAACTCAATGACTAGCCACACGATCCGCCATCTCTACACATGCCACTTTCTTAGTGCTTATCTGTAGAGAAATGTCAGCATGAAGTTGGCAAAGTCCGTTTCTAGCCTCCAGGTGTGTGACACCCCGGAGCTGTTCAATGTGGCGTTCTTCTTCAACAAAGGACTCCTACACATGAAGAACGGGGAGATTATGTTTTATGAAGTGTGCAAGTTTGATGTGGTAACCATAAAGAGGGAGTTGGAAGATTCTGAAGGCCCATCCTATGTTGAGCGTGAGGAATGGAGGCGCGAGATGGGAGAAGTCCGAAGTGAGGTGAGTGCATTAAGCAAAAATATCGCAGAGCTCACAGGGAACATGAAAGTGCAGAATGGACAGATGGCCGAGGCCATCAATGTTATGATGAAGATGATTGCTTCGATGGAGGCGAGATTCCCCCTGGCCCAGCAAATGATTCCTCCCAAACCCAGCAGCGAGTGTAAATAGCTAGGCCCAGGGACTTCATCTCTCAAGAAAGCCTCTAGTACTCCAGCAAGTACCCTGACCCAGAAGAAAAATGAAGTACTGACCAATCCCACCACCGTGTCTGTTAAGAAGAGTGTGCCCCATCGGTTCCTAAGAAAGCAAAGGCTGACCACCAGAAGAAAGAACCCCAAAAGTCTGGCTCCTACGGGGGCCAGATACATAATTAATACCCCCCAGTAACAAGTAATTTTACTTTTTAGTAGTTTTTCTTTTTAGCTTTTTTTAGCATATTTATCTGTCTTCTTTCATGTCTTAAGTGTCGATCTGTTTTTTTGTTCTGTGTTTTCTCCCACTTAGCCCAATTATTGGTCTAAGTGTGAGAAGTTTTTGATGAAATAACATGTTTTTATTCCCATAATCGTGTTTTTGTTATTTCTGTAATTGTTTCATCTCCCACTTAGTCCATTGCTTGGCCTAAGTGTGAGAAGTTCGTTTTCTTGCCTTTGTTTGTTGGTTGTTGTTATGTTACTTCTCATACTTATCCTAATTCTTGGTCTAAGTGTGAGAAGTTTGTGTTTATTTGCTGTCTGTAGGGTCTGTTGGTATGTGAGCACTAACTGCCATGTTTTCCACTTCACTGAAATGCTTGGGGACAAGCAGGTTGAAGTGGGAGAGGGTGAGGAGTTAGTGCAGTCAGTCAAGCATGCATATATGTTGTTAGTTTTGAGTTAGTAGAGTATTAGTTTTTTTTTAGGATTCTCTGTTTAAGTATAAACTGGCAAAATAAAAGCAAGATTCCCTTAGTGAGAGTGATCAAAGAGAGGATGCATGTCAATTTTGAGACCTTTTTCCTTAATAAATCAAAATCAGTTTGGACGGAGTGAGAACGATAGAAAATGCATTGTTTTGATCTAGTTGTTAAGCCTTCTAAAAGTGAGTTAAAAGCCTAGAGTAGAACACTTTCTACTATTAGAATAGGGGATAGAGGCAATAGGAGGACCCAGTTGAGCTTAATTCTTTCGAATCGACTGAACTCGCCTCGTTGTAAGGGCATCCATTAGTTAACCAAGTTGAGCCTATAAAAAAATTGTTCCTTCCTTTGGTACCTACCTTCATTTCATGTGAACAAGGGGGCGGAGTGGGGGCAACTCACCATTCGGGGTACGAAATTAGGTTGGGAAATAGAGAAAAATAAGTAGAAAGTAAAAAAATAAAACGGGCAGGAGATTCTGTAACCTGACCCAGTAGAAATGATGCATAGAAAATGGGCAGGGAAGTGAATAGCCTGACCTAGAAAAAAAATCGAAAAGAAAGTCAGAAAAGGTGGGCAGGAAAAAGTTTTGTTATCTAACCCAGTAGAAGGAAGTTAGGTAAAAAGGCCAAAATGGCCAGGAAACATCTCCAAATTTTGGGAATGTCAGAATTGTAAATAGGGAGGTTGTTTTCATCTTTTGTCCCTAAGTTCACATGTCCTTCGCATATTTGCACTTATACTTTTCCTGGCCCCGTTATAACCAAAAGAAAGACCTTAAGGAACTTTTCCTGTGTTAATAAAACCCGAGGCATCAGTGGCATGGCAAAAGCATGAATGAGTGAATGGTCCTAACGTTTCTGGTGAGGAAAGAGTGACCGAGTGAATCCAACAATTAGAGAAAATAGAGGTTATCTTGACGAACTGGCAAACTGACTAGGTAGACGAAGAGAGGGGGATGAATTTGAGACTGTAGACGATTGAGAGACCATAAGCTTGTGGGGACAATAGCTAAAACTTGAACCAATTTATACATACGTGATTATCTCTGTTTCTTTGTGTTTCTGATTGTTTTCTCTTGTGTGTTTGCGTCTGTTGTCTAAGTCTTTTTGTGTCTAGGTCTAGGAGTTTGTGTTTGTTCTTTTTCTTTAAGGCAGTTAAATAATAACCATGCATGAAATTTGCCTTGTTTCTTTATTTTGTCTTTCATACTTGAGGGTAAGTATGGTTTAAGTGTGAGCATTTTGATATGGCCAATTTCATGCATCGGTTATGGGGTTAAATTCTATGATTTTCTGTGAACTAATACACATTTTAAGTTTAGGCGCGTAGAGAATCTGCCAGGTCAAGGGAACGGAAGGAAAAATCTATCAGGCAGAGGAAACTAAAGGAAAATGGAGTGAAGAAGCCAGCTGCAACCTGACCTAGGAGATTGCGGAAGCAGTTGTGAGCGGAAGAGTATCTTTCTAAAGGACTGCCTAGGAGGGCAAAACTGACAAATCAACAGAGAAATTACCCTAGAAGTTTGTGCCTCAGCTATAAATAGAGACACAACATGAACATCATCACTCGCTACATTCACTTTTCACTCTTAGCTCATCACTTCACACACATTTCTCTGCGCACTTAAGCACTTGTGGGGTAAATTATGGAAGTTTCGTGGTGTCCTAATCTGAATTCTGTGGTGTAACACCGTCTTTGCGAAGGGCGAAGATGCAATTTACTGTTTTCTGTTGTTTTGAGCCAAGACTTCATTGTTTTCGAAGCTCGGCGTCTGTTGTTTCCTTGTTAAACCTGGGATATCGTAGTTATGGCAGTTTATGTTTTCTGTTCAGCTGATTATGATGTTTGATTGTTGGTATTTACTGTTTTGGATGCTTTTCGCAATTGATGTTTGATTTTGAGTGGAGATCGGTTTGATCGGAGTTGATTTGTCGTTGAATATGTTAAATCGAAGTTGGGGAGTGTGGATTTGACATATCGAAGTTGCTTTTTGGCTGATCTGAGTTGAATTGTTGAACGGAGTTGTGGATCTAAGTCGTGATGTTTGAATTCTGCTTGTTCTGCTTGGCCTAGTAGTTTAGATCTAGTCATTTCCCATTGGATCGTAATGTTTGAAGTTAGATTTATGATTACTCTGTTTTTGTATGCTTGATGCTCTGTTTTGTCTCTGTTAAGTTAGATTGTTGAGGAAGATGAAGGTAGAAGTTACTTAGGGGTGGGATCTGTTACTGTGTTGTTACTTTCTGCAGCTTTTCCGTCGTACTAGTTAATTCGGGAAAATGGTCCCACCTGCATGTTTACATTCTGTTTAGCCGTTTTAGGAAACCCATTTTCCTGGTCAGGTAGTTTAGTATTAAATTTCTTTAGTTAAACCTTAATTCTTTTTTTTACCCATGCATGCGTATGTTCTCTTTCTGTTCCCTAGGTCTAGCAGATAGGATAGTCATTTTTAATTTCCCCAAGTCTAGTAGTTAAACAAGTCTTAACCCATGAGTTGCATGGCAGCAGCCGAAACCTTCCAAGTCCTCTGAACACTTGCTTACCCCGTCTGTCTCTGTGGGATCGATCCTTACTCCCTATACTAGCCAATAGTAAATGGGTTAAGGTTTTGATAGCGATTGAGAGTCTCCCAATGACACAGTCAGATAGTTAGAGAGTTCCGAGGCTTAGCGGTCAAGTGAATCCTCTAGACCTGTTTGATCTGCGTACCACACAAGCTGAGTCGAAATCAAACACTATCATTTACCCAAGACAGTTTTTGTGCATGTGAGTTGGTCAAGCGGTAGAAAGGTTAATGCTTGAAGCCAAAGGTCTCAGGTCCGAGGCCTCCATGGCGCGACTATTAAATTTAAATTCATTTTTACACATAAAAAATATTGAAATTATTTCCTTCAAAAGCCAAATCTTTTCTATTCCTTGTAGAATCTAATTCTTACCATGTGTAAACCTTTTTCAAGCCTAGATATACCTCATAACACCTTATTCATAATATTCGTCTCTAAGCCTCCAATCCGTCTCCATTTCTACACATAAATTCATCCTTGATTATGAGTAGCTATGAAGACTGCATATAGTTCTTCCTTGGCTAAGCAACTGAAGACTGAAGACTGCACATAGTTCATCCTTGTCGATGAGTAGCTAAACATCTTTTGTGGATTTTTTGGTTAATACTACTTTGACTAAGTTTTGATTAATTGATTGAACATTTTTCTTAGTTTTTGTGATTATTTTGACTGTTCTTGTGCTTTTATTATTCTTTTGTTTGGCCAGCTTTAGAACTATGATCGTTTAGCTATATTAATCGAGAGATAGGTAGCTTTTTGTGGTTAAATGAACAATCATCACTTATATTATCTGCACTCTAGAGAGGGGATACCTTGGTCAGGTGCTTGGGTCTTAGGAGCTATAGAAGTTAGATTCTAAATATTAAATGGAGACTTTAATATTAGAATTTAATCAATTGGGTAGGTGCACATATGGGACGGAGGGAGTATGTGTTTTTATGCTTTCTATTACTACCTTTGTCTCACAATAGGAGTCACATTTGGTGTTGACACGGGTTTAAGAAATGTAAAGATAAGTGGGTTGAATAAGTTAGGGGACTACGAGTCCACTTATATATTATAGTTTTATAATACAATATGAGTGGAATAAGTTGGTGGAATGTGGGGCCTACTTAATATTTATGGTAAAAGTAAAATGTGACTCTTATTATGGAAGAGACCGAAATAACAATGTGACTCTTAGGGCTCGTTAAATAAGCTAGTAATGCCAAGATAGAGATTTATATCTTGACTTTTCTATTTGTTTGATATCATAGAAATGCTTAACTTGAAGCCCAGTATAATTCTAGATCCCATCTCAGCCCGACTAAAAATGCAAAGTTACCCTGATTTATGTATCCGACAAATTTGTTAGGATATAACACTGTTCTCTCAAAATATCCGATTAAACCCCTCCCTCTCCACCACTCTCCACCCATCCCATGATTCTCCCCCTTTCCGTCAATTAAGGTCATACCACCCTCTCTCTCCAATACTCTCTACCTATCTCATGATTCTCCCTCTTTCGGTCAATTAAGTTCATACCACCGTGGAGCAGGAATGCCGACAACCACAACTGGAGGCGCGATTTCTGTTGCCGGAGAGCGGCAGAACAACGATGCATTGCGGTTGGAGTATTCTTCGATCAGACATTGCAGGATGACCTCGGAGTGGCTGACCAATGGGAAATAACCATGGATGGTGAAGGGCTGCGGTCGGAGGAGGAAAAGAGGTGAAATAGGGAGGCCAAAACGGATTTTGGGTAAGGAACGATGACGATTCGCTGTCGTGCTAGACGAAGGTGCTAGGGTCCTGAAGTTTGGGACTGGCCGTGAGAGAGAGAGAGAGAAGAATTTGGACAGAGGGTGTGAACCAGCCGACGTCGCCCGCCAGCCAGAACATGTGTAACATCCCTAATTTTGTGACTTTTATTTAAGATATGTCGATTGGAAATTTCATTTACGAAATTTAAATTGTTGCTACGTGATTGAATTTGATTATGTGGAATAAATCGTCATGGGGAAATTGGAATGAAGTGCTAGTTATATTTAATGTGGGGAATCAATTTAAATAAAGATCATGCATCTTGTTCAAGCCACAAATAAAGTGGCTATTGTCGGCCCCTCCAATTATTGGAAATTTTCTTGGATTTAATTAATTGTTTTGGGATATTCATCCAAATTAAATCCAAATCAAATTATCCCTAAATTGTGCTACATGAAACTCGAACTCTAACCTATTATTTTTGTGAGTTTCGGATATCCTCTACTTGAATTAAGAGGATTCTTTGATAAAATTGGTACCTTGTTGATTCCTTCATTTATTTTAAATCCAATTAAATCTTGCCACATTTTATTCCCTCACCCCAATTAAATTAAGAGTTGCATTATGTCATTGTGGCTAATTAAGCCAATTTTCGGCCCCCTATTTGTAGAGGAGAATAAATTTGTTTCCTATTTTGTGGAATTCCCTTTATTCAATACCAAATTAATAACTAAGCCAAATTAATCGGGGATGTGAATATTTTCCTTCTATTGTGTCTCCATCCCATACTTTTTTTAGCTTAATTTCCTTGGGGGAAATCTATTTAATTGCTGCCTATTTTATGAGAGTCTTTTCCTATAAAGAAATTACCAAATTTAAATCATATTCTATTTAATTGAGGATTTAAATAATTTCCTTGTCCACACCATCAAGATTTTCGCCCCTTCCCTCATTATTTCCTACTTGGAGATTTAATTTACTTTGTTCCCTTGTTTATGGAATATTCATTGACTTATTTCCTAAATTGTGAATCTATTTCTCTCCAAGTAAATACCAAATAAATTCCTTATTGAATTTATTAACCTAATTTTCGAAATTTTGCCTTCTTTTTAATTGTGGGATTATATTTATTGGCCTCTATTTTATTCCTCCACAATTAATTAATTAATTAATTAATGGGATTAAACCTAGGACTATATAATCACCTAAACTAAACCCTAGCCCCCATTCTCCTTCATAATTTTCGTGCCTCACCTCTCCTCCCTCTCTTCAATCTCTCCAAAATTTCTTCCATCCTTGTTCTTGCATCCATTGAAGTTTTATTTTCAAGAGTTCCCGACGAATCGCATCAATCTTTACTTCTACCGTTTAGTTTTCGATTCAAGAAGGTATAACTAAATCTTTTCCTCATCTTCTCCATTGAAACCTTGTTCTTGATTCATTCATGCATATAGTGAGTGTAGGAATCACAGATCGCAAAATTAATCGGTGGGAATTTGTGTTTGTATGAGAAAAACTGTGAATATGCGATTGTGAATGAATATGTGTAAAGTTTGAATGATTCATTGGTGAATGATGTGTGGTTATATGAGAACATAATTGTGAGAAACTTTTGAAGCATGTTTGTGTGTGGGAAGCATGAAAAATTTTGTTTGGTTGAATGAGGAAGAAACCCTAATTTCAAAATTTTGAGACCTGAAAACTGTGGTGTTCGGACAGTGGATTCCGACGTGTGTTTGACTGACCAAAGGATCTTATTTTGGTTCTAATTTTTAACTGAGTGCACTTCAAGTGTTTTCTGTGTGGTGTGTAAATTTCAGCCCTTTTTGACGAAAGATTAATTTTTAATAAATTTTTGAAGTCGACTGCGCAATTCTGCCAGAAACTTGTATTCTCGCCCAGAAAGTTTTGTTTTCTATTTGACCGATCAAATTACCTCATTTTGATGTGAATTTTGAACTGGATGAAATTCGAGGTGTCTTCTGTGTTTTTTGAAAATTTCAGCCTCATTTGGCATCGGATAAATTTTTGGTGAATTTTTCAAATGAACTGCGCAGTGCTGCCAGAATTTTTATGTTCCGACCAGAGAGTTGCATTAATGTTTTGACTGACCAATCGACATGATTTGAGTGAGAAATTTTAACTGGATGGACTTGAATGTGTCTACTGTGTTGTGACCAAAGTTTATCTTCATATGAGGTCGGATGGAGTTTTGGTGATTTTTACAAACAAACCGCGCAGTTCTGCCAGATTTGTTGTTATGTGGAAATATCACTTGTTGCCAAGTTTTAATGAATTATATGATGCATGTATGATTTGGGAAGGTATCCTGTGGCATGATTATGTGTGACACGTTGAGAAATATTATGGCATGTTGTTCCTTAGGTTGATGAATGTTGGGATGGGTAATTTAAGGGAATGATAAAAGGAACGATAGGACATGCATGGTAATGTGAATTTATGGAAGGCTGATTTGTGTTGTGATGATTGGCAAGGGTTATTGTGTGTACGTGAGCACAAGGAACGAGGGTTGCCTGAAGTAGATATTGAATTGATTAAACCAACGAGGTGGGCTTTCTTTTCAAACCTCTTTATTTTCCGAAAATATTACGTGGTGTTATAAGGGTGGTTTAACTGTTATGTCATGCCATGTTTTTGTTTGTGAGATTGTTGTCTGATGCCTAGTTCGTCTGAGCTTGATCCGTTAGGCTGTATGGTTGTGTTGTGAAACGAATTCGGGTTTGAGTAGGGCCGCAAACCCTATCAGGCTGTGTACACTGGTGGGATCGTGAGCCGTCCTTGCTAGTCGGCCGGTCTCGTGGGTGAATAGTGTGTCCACACTTTCGTCGCACTGTGATATGATGATTGTGATTGATGGAATGATGTGAAAAGTGGGGAGATAAATTGTCTGGCCAGACTTGAAATGTTTTTGTGTTCTCGATGATATTTCTTTACTACGTATAAAACTCGAGATCACTGGTATGG
Organism: Salvia splendens; assembly: GCF_004379255.2. Classification (NCBI taxonomy): domain Eukaryota; kingdom Viridiplantae; phylum Streptophyta; class Magnoliopsida; order Lamiales; family Lamiaceae; genus Salvia; species Salvia splendens. Next base: position 19,377,535 of record NC_056036.1, on the reverse strand, counting down.
ATGACATAACTGTATAAATGTTTTCGGCATGAGCCCATTGAGTACAACAAGTACTCAGCCCTGCATATGTTTTTCCCTGTGTGCAGGTTGAGCGGGATGTTGCGGTGGATGTTGAGTTGGCCTAGGAACTTTGGATGCGTTGTGTCTTCATACATAGACGTCATCCTTGACTCTGTTTAAACCTTATTTCCGCTGCTATATTTTTGAACTATGCCTCAAGACTTTATTCTGTTTCGTACTGTGTTTGAGCATGTTTGATTGTGTTAGGCGTTAATCTGATGTTTACCCTGTTACTCTGAAATGGTTTTTCGTGAACTAAACCAAATGTTTTCTTTTGGAAGTTAATTGGATTTTAATATTTATTTTCTTCGCTGCTTATTTTGAAAAATCATTTGCCATAAGTCGTTGCTAATTAATAATTAATTTATAACATTAAGTTTCTTTAAACTAAAAATTTGTTGTCTAAACTTTTTATGAACTAAAATATTATTCCTTTAAGCTAATTAAGTTTTCATATAAAATGTTATTCTTAAATGTTGTCTTTAATGTTATCCCGTGGTCACGATCACCTCGTTTGTAGTACCCCTAGTTTGGGCGGTCATGACAGAGTGGTATCAGAGCCTTGTTCTTTCGCTCTGGTCCGAGAGTCTTCTTTCACTTTAAGTCTAGATTAGTGAACCCTTATTGACTAGAAGTGTCACGAAGGCTCAACATCCAAGCATCACACTCAACCAAGGAAAGTGAGGTATGTTTTAAGTTGTTGATGAAATATGAGAACGATGTATAAGATTGATGATATGATGAGGATGGTTTGGGCAAAAGAATGCATGAGCATGTAATTACGTGATGATGTGATGTGATTCTAAATTCGTGAATAAATGGTGTGAAAAGGACGTAAATGTGAGCATGATTTGCGTGATGATCTAAACACGTGTTATATGTGTGAAACGATATTGTGATAGTGTGATTATGTGGAATATGAGTATGACTGGCAATATGATCTAAGCACGTGTTGTATGTGTGAATATGATATTGTTATGGTATGATTATGTGGGACATGAGCAAGATTGGTATGATGACCTACGTATGTGTTATATGTGTGAAAGTGATGACGTAAGCATGTGAACATAGGAAGATGGAGTGTTTTATACGAAAGATGAAGATTGATGAGTTGTTTTGAGAATGTTGTAACTTTTTTTAAAAAAATGTTTGTTTCAAACATATAGGTGAAGTGCATGGTGTCTGATTATGTGGAAAAAAAAACTTTTAGGTTGATGTTTTACAATGGTAAGGACTAGTTGTTCATAGTGGAATTTGATTGACAAAACTATAACATGTTATGGGAAATTGTTGAAAATTTCAGAAAATCATTGAACCTTGAACGAAAGCATGTTAGTTCGTTTCTTTTGGGAAAATTTAGATCTGGAAGTGAATGAGGAATATGACGTAGTTATGCATGGCGATATACGTTTATGTATGTTGAATCTTTTGGTATGTGATTCATGTTTTAAGTGATGAATTATGAACGTAAAAGTGTGAGGTACTTTATGAAAGTGTTGGTAGAAGAAAGTATGATACTATGAACTTTGTTGCAAACCTAGAATGCCCAAGATGTCTGTTTGATCGAACGATATCGAACTTAGTTGTTACAACTACAATATCACTTTTCTGAGGGATAAGATAAATGGAAATATGTAGTGCGAATTCGAACTCCATTAGATGATTACAAATTCACTATCGTTTTTCCTGAACGATAAGAATAAAGAGAATACGAAGAGACATTACGTACGAAAAGAACTTCAAGAGGGGATGCTAAATGATTTAATCCTATAACGGAGATAGATCATACTTGTGATCTAATATGTAAACTCATTCTTGCGTCAAAAGTGGTGGTGCGACGAAAATGACTGTTATAGCACGTTGGGAGCGCGAGTAAAATTGTGATGTTTTAAGAGAATGGTTTTTATGAGGTGCAAAGAATATTATGAAGATATGGATTCCGACTAATTATTAGTGGCAACGATACGAAGAATCTCAGCGTGGAACCCACAACTCCTAGAGCGATGTTACCAGTTTCGGCTCGCGAAAAATGAATGAGGAGGTGCGATTTTAAAAGCTAGAACGAAATTTTTAATCAACAGTTCTTACTTGGATTCTAAGAAGTTGTCTTTCAGGACCTTTCAAATAATCGTGAGCCCCTGTCTATTTAACATCTTGTTTCACTCACTCTTTGCAAGTAACGCTTATTATTTCTTTTCATCCATTGAGTCATAACGCACTTTCAGTTCTTGGAAAGTGGTGTTGCTTTCACAACTTTGGACACTTGGATTGATTGTAGTCTTCCTTGACCTATTAATTACGAACAATATTTTGACCTTGTGAGCCTTTGCTATTAAACTTCATTTCTAAGCTGCTTGGAGTTATGTCCTTCAACATGTTCACGTTTCGCATACATGTTTTCTATGAGATATTCTTCTTCGAACTATTTTTTTTTCAGCCTTTCATTCTGTAACCATGTCTGTTCAAGATCTTTCTTACAGAGTGGAATTCTTTTGGTTCTGTTCCACTATACGTATCATTTCCATATTATAACTTTTCTTGTTACAAAACAAAGTTAAGGCCTACATTTTGTACCTTGCCTTAACGAATTCAATCCACTAGATTTTCTTTCAAAAGTTCCTTTGACCTTCGTAGCCTACTACGAGATTTGAGATTTAATTCGATTCCACCCTATATTCATGATCTATCTTATGTTCTTTCAAGCTCCGTGGAGATGATCAAAACCAATTGTTGCAAGTAGGGATGTCAATGTAGCCCGTAACCCGTGGGCTGGCCCGAATAGCCCGCCAAATTTATAGGGTTAGGGTTGGAAATTTCTAGCCCGATAAAATCACAACCCGATTAGCCCGCACCCGATTAACCCGCAACCCATTAGGGCCAGACCCGAAAACCCGATGGGCTGGCCCGAAAACCCGATAAAATTTCTATTATTCTATTTTTTTTACTCTCAATTCGACATTTCATTGATTAATATTAACTAAAAAAATAACTTTCAATTTTATATTAAATATATAAATTATATATTTAATTTTTATTAATATAATAATTGATAAATAAATTAAAAACTTCAAATTCACAAAAAAATATATTTAAATTTCTAAAACATGCATTAAAATTTTACGAAATATCTCAAATATTACTATTTGATCATATTTATGATTGAGTTTAAGCATATATCTTAAATATATCATAATTAAATGTTTTACATTGTATGAATATTAGTAATTTTAATCATTATATATTGGATTGATCGCATGTTAATATTATCGGTAGCAACCCGATTAACCCGCTGGGCTAGCCCGAAACCCGAGCTTTTAGGGTTAGGGCTGAGCTTTTATAACCCGAAAGAAATCACAACCCGATTAGCCCGCACCCGATTGACCCGCAACCCGAGTAGGGTTGGCCCGAAACCCGACGGGCCAGCCCGATTGACATCCCTAGTTGCAAGTTAGTGAGACCCGGAAGAGTCGAGCTAGAGATGTTTTTTTTCTTGATTAATTCTGCAGCCTTTCTGCTTAAGACACTTTCAGCAGTGTAGCTACAATTTTGAAATCAGTTCATATCCAAGTAAGACTGATTGATCATTTTTTTGAGTTCTTAATGCTACACTTGGAGGAATGGGTGAGGTTGAGCTTTTCGAATGGACTTTATGCGGACGTGTTTGTAGACAGGTCGAATTGGGTTTGAGGTTGTCTTCACCGGTTGGAGGTTTGATTGATTTTGTACAAACTTGCTCGAACATAGAGTTTGTGTTAGGAGGATTACGAGTAATGGCCCAACTGATGCACGTTATACCTTTGGAGAACGTGGACATAATTTTGGGAATGGATTGGCTTACCGAGAACCATGCAACGATTTACTGTAAAGAGAGACAGATTTCTTTTCAAGCCCCGGGCAAAGAGCCGACTATCTTATATGGGATCTCCATGAACCGACGAACCTCCATAATCTCCGCATTGCAAGCAACCACGATGATAAGAAATTGGCGTCCGGCGTATCTTGTGTACTTGAACAGAGAGGTAAAGAAGGATTTGAAAGTGGGAGACGTGGCAGTAGTACGAGATTTTCCCGATGTGTTTCCCGAAGCTTTGCTTGGATCGCCACCCGACAGACAGGTAGAGTTCACTATTGATTTGGAACCAGGGTCTGCGCCAGTATCAAACGCGCCATACCGAATGACCCCTAAAGAGTTGGCAGAGTTGAAGATCCAGTTGCAAGAACTGTTAGACTTGGGTTTTATTCAACCTAGTGTGTTACCGTGTGGAGCGCCAATGTTGTTCGTTAAGAAGAAGGATGGAACAATGAGGATGTGCATCGACTATCGTGAGCTTAACAAGATGACCTTGAAGAACAAGTACCCACTGCCAAGGATTGATGATTTGTTTGACCAACTTTGAGGAGCGGGCGTATTTTCGAAAATGGACTTGAGATCGGGATATCAACAACTAAAGGTCCGACGAGAGGATGTGCCTAAGACTGCTTTTCGCACTCGTTATGGCCATTATGAATTCGTCGTGACGCCATTTGGGCTGACCAACGCCCCGGCCGTCTTCATGGACTTGATGAACCGAGTTTTCCACGAGTACCTTGACAAGTTTGTGTTAGTCTTCATCGACGACGTTTTAGTACACTCGGAGAACGAGGAGGAACATGGATGGCACCTGCAAACTGTGTTGGGAACGTTACGAAAAGAGAAGCTTTATGCCAAGTTCAGTAAGAGTGAGTTTGGTTGACTCGAGTGAACTTTCTTGGTCCTATCGTGACGGCTAATGGAATTCAAGAGGACCCAGTGAAGGTCGAGGCTGTGCAAAATCAGAAGTCGCCGAAAACGCCGAGTGAAATTCGTAGTTTCTAGGGATTGGCGGGATACTACCGACGTTTCATCGAGGGATTCTCTAAAATTGCGAGACCAATGACACAACTGTTGAAGAAAAGAATCAAAAGTGGTTTGGACGCCAGAGTGCGAGGCGAGTTTCCTACTGTTGAAAAAGAAGTTGACTACATCACTTGTTCTAGCTGTACCGGCAGCCGACAAGGACTTCGCCGTCTATACTGATGCATCGAAAGTAGGACTTGGATGCGTGTTGATGCAAGATGAGAAAGTGATAGCATACGCTTCCCGACAGTTGAGACCGAATGAATTGAATTTTCCGACTCACGACTTGGAACTAGCAGTAGTAGTGCATGCACTGAAAATTTGGAGACATAATCTCTATGGAGTGAGATGCGAAATATATACGGATCACAAGAGTCCCAAGTATTTCTTCGAGAAAAAGAAGCTAAACATGCGGCAGCGACGTTGCTTAGAGATCGTGAAAGATTACGACAGTGGTATTCACTATCATCCGGGTAAGGCAAACGTACTAGCCGATGCTTTGAGTAAGAAGAAAGAACCGTAATTGGCTTATTTCCTAACGCAAGAGGAAGCGTTGTTTCGCGAACTCGACAGAATGAGATTGGAGATAGTGAAAGTGCCCGAGACAGTAGGAGGAAAAATCGCGACACTAGTGATTGAGCCAGATTTGAGAACCAAGCTCATAGAAGCCCAACGACATGATGAGAAGTTGGAAGAACGTGTGAAGGTGAGAGCCGAGAAGCTTGATCACTACTGTGAGGAGGCGGATAATGCTTTGACGTACGATGAACGATTGTGTGTGCCGAGCGATGAGGCGCTAAAAGATGAGATTTTGAGTGAAGCGCACGACACGCCTTACACAGCTCACCCCGAAAGCACGAAGATGTATCGAGTTTTGAAGCAACATTTTTGGTGGAATGGAATGAAAGGGGACGTAGCGTCGTATCTGGAGCGATGTTTAGCATGTCAACAAGTGAAGGCCTTACACCAACGGCCATATGGGAAATTGCAACCACTTGAAATTCCCGAGTGGAAGTGGGAGCATCTAGCTATGGATTTCGTGACGGGTTTGCCGAAGTCACAAAAGGGCAACACTGCGATATGGGTAATTATCGATCGACTTACTAAAAGTGCGCACTTCTTACCGATTAAGATTACTTATAGAGCGGACAAGTTAGCTAAACTCTACGTGAGTGAGATTGTACGTTTGCATGGAGTGCCAAAGACCATTGTATCCGACCGCGATACGAAGTTCACATTGAAATTTTGGATGAGTTTGCAACGGGAATTGGGCACACAATTGAACTCCAGCACTGCTTATCACCCGCAATCGGACGGGCAGTCAGAGAGGACGATTCAAACACTTGAGGATATGCTGCGAGCCGTTGTCTTAGATCGAAGGGAAAGTTGGGAAACTGTTCTACCGTTGGTTGTATTCGCCTACAACAATAGCTATCAAGCGACGATCGATATGGCTCCGTATGAAGCTTTGTATGGCAGGAAGTGTCTATCCCCACTCTATTGGGATGAAGTTGGCGAGAGGAAGATGTTAGGACCCGATGCTATAAGGGAAATGACCGAAATTGTACATCAAATCCGCGTAAGGATCAAAGAAGCTCAAGCTAGGCAGAAGTCGTATGCTGACGTGCGTCGAACATAAATCAAATTCGATGTTGGTGACAAAGTATTCTTGAAAGTATCCCTGACGAAAGGAGTTGTGAGGTTTGGAGTAAAGGGCAAGCTGAAACCACGTTTTGTAGGACCGTACGAGATTATTGATGAAGTAGGCCTTGAATCGTACCGCTTGGCGTTACCTCCTAGTTTTGGGAACGTGCACAACGTGTTCCATGTGTCGCAGTTGCGCAAGTACGTGTTCGACCCCAAGCACGTGATTCATCAAGAAGAAGTGATATCAACCCCCGACATGAGCTACGAGGAAAGACCCGAGGCAATCCTAGATCGGAAGGTGCAAGAGTTGCGAAACAAGTCGATAGCGTCCGTGAAGGTGTTGTGGAAGCACCATGGTCCCGAGGAAGCCACGTGGGAGTTAGAAGATAAAATGAAAGAAAACTTTCCCGAGTTAATTATGTGAGACGATCAAATTTCGGGACGAAATTTCTGTTTAGAGGGGAAGGATGTAACATCCCAAATTTTGTGACTTTTATTTAAGATATGTCGATTGGAAATTTCATTTATGAAATTTAAATTGTTGTTATGTGATTGAATTTGATTATGTGGAATAAATCGTCATGGGGAAATTGGAATGAAGTGCTAGTTATATTTAATGTGGGGAATCAATTTAAATAAAGATCATGCATCTTGTTCTAGCCAAATAAAGTGGCTATTGTCGGCCCCTCCAATTATTGGAAATTTTCTTGGATTTAATTAATTGTTTTGCGATATTCATCCAAATTAAATCCAAATCAAATTATCTCTAAATTGTGCTACATGAAACTCGAACTCTAACCTATTATTTTTGTGAGTTTCGGATATCCTCTACTTGAATTAAGAGGATGAATTAGTTTCTTTGATAAAATTGGTACCTTGTTGATTCCTTCATTTATTTTAAATCCAATTAAATCTTGCCACATTTTATTCCCTCACCCCAATTAAATTAAGAGTTGCATTATTTCATTGTGGCTAATTAAGCCCATTTTCGGCCCCCTATTTGTAGAGGAGAATATATTTATTTCCTATTTTGTGGAATTCCCTTTATTCAATACCAAATTAATACCTAAGCCAAATTAATTGGGGATGTGAATATTTTCCTTCTATTGTGTCTCCATCCCACACTTTTTTTAGCTTAATTTCCTTGGGGGAAATCTATTTTATTGCTGCCTATTTTATGAGAGTCTTTTCCTATAAAGAAATTACCAAATTTAAATCCTATTCTATTTAATTGAGGATTTGAATAATTTCCTTGTCCACACCATCAAGATTTTCGCCCCTTCCCTCATTATTTCCTACTTGGAGATTTAATTTACTTTGTTCCCTTGTTTATGGAATATTCATTGACTTATTTCCTAAATTGTGAATCTATTTCTCTCCAAGTAAATACCAAATAAATTCCTTATTGAATTTATTAACCTAATTTTCAAAATTTTGCCTTCTTTTTAATTGTGGGATTATATTTATTGGCCTCTAATTTATTCCTCCATAATTAATTAATTAATTAATTAATGGGATTAAACCTATGACTATATAATCACCTAAACTAAACCCTAGCCCCCATTCTCCCTCATAATTTTCGTGCCTCACCTCTCCTCCCTCTCTTCAATCTCTCCAAAATTTCTTTCATCCTTGTTCTTGCATCCATTGAAGTTTTATTTTCAAGAGTTCCCGACGAATCGCATCAATCTTTGCTTCTACCGTTTGGTTTTCGATTCAAGAAGGTATAACTAAATCTTTTCCTCATCTTCTCCATTGAAACCTTATTCTTGATTCATTCATGCATATAGTGAGTGTAGGAATCACAGATCGCAAAATTAATCGGTGGGAATTTGTGTTTGTATGAGAAAAACTGTGAATATGCGATTGTGAATGAATATGTGTAAAGTTTGAATGATTCATTGGTGAATGATGTGTGGTTATATGAGAACATGATTGTGAGAACCTTTTGAAGCATGTTTGTGTGTGGGAAGCATGAAAAATTTTGTTTGGTTGAATGAGGAAGAAACCCTAATTTCGAAATTTTGAGACCTAAAAACTGTGGTGTTCGGACAGTGGATTCTGACGTGTGTTTGACTGAGCAAAGGATCTTATTTTGGTTCGAATTTTTAACTGAGTACACTTTAAGGTGTTTTCTGTGTGGTGTGTAAATTTCAGCCCCTTTTGATGAAAGATGAATTTTTAATAAATTGTTTAAGTCGACTGCGCAATTCTGCCACAAACTTGTATTCTCGCCCAGAAGGTTTCGTTTTCTATTTGACCGACTAAATTGCCTCATTTTGATGTGAATTTTGAACTGGATGAAATTCGAAGTGTGTTCTGTGTTTTTTGAAAATTTTAGCCTCATTGGGCATCGGATGAATATTTAGTGAATTTTTCAAATGAACTGCGCAGTGCTGCCATAATTTTTATGTTCCAACCCGAGAGTTGTATTAATGTTTTGACTGACCAATCGACATGATTTGAGTGAGAAATTTTAACTGGATGAACTTGAATGTGTCTACTGTGTTTTGACCAAATTTTATCTTCATATGAGGTCGGATGGATTTTTGGTGATTTTTACAAACAAACCGCGCAGTTCTGCCAGATTTGTTGTTATGTGGAAATATCACTTGTTGCCAAGTTTTAATGAATTATATGATGCATGTACGATTTGGGAAGATATTCTGTGACGTGATTATGTGTGACACGTTGAGAAATATTATGGCATGTTGTTCCTTAGGTTGATGAATGTTGGGATGGGTAATTTAAGGGAATGATAAAAGGAACGATAGGACATGCATGGTAATGTGAATTTATGGAAGACTGATTTGTGTTGTGATGATTGGCAAGGGTTATTGTGTGTACGTGAGCACAAGGAACGAGGGTTTCCTTAAGTGGATATTGAATTGATTAAACCAACGAGGTGGGCTTTCTTTTCAAACCTCTTTATTTTCCGAAAATATTACGTGGTGTTATAAGGGTGGTTTAACTGTTATGTCATGCCATGTTTTTGTTTGTGAGATTGTTGTCTGATGCCTAGTTCGTCTGAGCTTGCTCCGTTAGGCTATATGGTTGTGTTGTGAAATGAATTCGGGTTTGAGTAGGGCCGCAAACCCTATCAGGCTGTGTACACTGGTGGGATCGTGAGCTGTCCTTGCTAGTCGGCCGGTCTCGTGGGCGAATAGTGTGGCCACACTTTCGTCGCACTGTGATATGATGATTGTGATTGATGGAATGATGTGAAAAGTGGGGAGATAAATTGTCTGGCCAGACTTGAAATGTTTTTGTGTTCTCGATGATATTTCTTTACTACGTATAAAACTCGAGATCACTGGTATGGATGACATAACTGTATAAATGTTTTCGGCATGAGCCCATTGAGTACAACAAGTACTCAGCCCTGCATATGTTTTTCCCTATGTGCAGGTTGAGCGGGATGTTGCGGTGGATGTTGAGTTGGCCTAGGAACTTTGGATGCGTTGTGTCTTCATACATAGACGTCATCCTTGACTCTCTTTAAACCTTATTTCCGCTGCTATATTTTTTAACTATGCCTCAAGACTTTATTCTGTTTTGTACTGTGTTTGAGCATGTTTGATTGTGTTAGGCGTTAATCTGATGTTTACCCTGTTACTCTGAAATGGTTTTTCGTGAACTAAACCAAATGTTTTCTTTTGGAAGTTAATTGGATTTTAATATTTATTTTCTCCGCTGCTTCTTTTGAAAAATCCTTTGCCATAAGTCGTTGCTAATTAATAATTAATTTATAACATTAAGTTTCTTTAAACTAAAAATTTGTTGTCTAAACTTTTAATGAACTAAAATATTATTCCTTTAAGCTAATGAAGTTTTCATATAAAATGTTATTCTTAAATGTTGTTTTTAATGTTATCCCGTGGTCACGATCGCCTCGTTTGTAGTACCCCTAGTTTGGGTGGTCGTGACAACATGGCAGCAAACGAGAAAGAGACAGAGGGAGAGAAATATCACTGGCTGACGTCGATTAATGGCTTGGGTTTCTACCGTGGCTGACAAAATTCTTGTGATTCGCTCCGATGTTGGTTCGAATGTGGGATGGGTTTCTCCCATGGTTTTTACGATTCGATGAATATGGTTCTAAAATCTGAACGAGAGTTTCTTTGTTTTTTTTTCTTGTCGATGAAAAATTTGGGCACATATGTTCTTGTGTGTTAGCCTTCAACATTTGTTCATATGGTTAAACTGATATTTCTCCTTGATTCTTTGAGACACCTATTTTTCTTCTTCAATTTCTTGTTGATGAAAGATATGGCAGAGATGATTTTGTTGTATTTCAAATTTTCTCTTTGGTTTTTTGCATTCAAATGGTTCAAATGATTATTCTCTTTGATTCTCTAAAGTAGTGATGGTATTGTGTTGTGGTTGATATGAACATATTTGATTTTCCAAACAAACTGCTCTTCAAATGATTCTGATTTTGGATTCACAATGGGTTTTGCTTTGCTTCTTTAGGCATTTTTCTTTCTTTCATATAGGGTTAATTACACATACTACACAATTTAAAAGAAGGGCAATTATGTCAATCCATGTATTATCTAATACATGAGTTTAGATAATATCTAGCCTACCAAACAACGTAAAAACTGTTTCAGGCCATATATTAACACAAAGCCCATATTACATATCTTAGTTCACATATCTTTGTATATCCCACCTTTCTTATCAAACAGACTCTTATTGTAGGACAGAGGTAGTATTTAGGTACTCCCTCTGTCCCACAATAAGAGTCACACTTTGCCATTTTAGTTTGTCCCACAATAAGAGTCTCACTTCAGATGTACCATAAAAGGTAAGTATGTCCCACATTCCACTAACTCGCTTGTAACGCCCGTACTTTTATAGTACTTGGAATAACACCAAGTTACTACGAGACAAATAAATATTTGTCTAAACGAAAGAAAACGAACAAAAATAAATATAAGAACTTGGGCCGACCCAAATAAATATAAATCAAAGTCCAATGTTTTATTTTACAATTTGGCTTTGGGGCTATTAAATTAAAAGAGATATCTTTGGGCCCAATTCATTCCTAGAATTTGTTGGTGCAAGTCCAAAATTCTTCTTTCTTCCCCAGCGCCGGTTCCTTCCTCTAAGGAGACCCTCCATCTTTCAACTCTTCCACCTCCCTCATTCAATCCTACAACCAAAGGACACACCATTTAAACATATCAATCCCTTCACTTCTCTCCTCACAATACACACTTTGCAACAAGAACAAAGAGAGAGAGAGGGGGAGAGAGCCGAGAGGGAGAGAGAGCCAAGAGAGGGAGAGGGAGAGGTAGAAGAAGTTGCTACCATTTTTTTTCACCGAGGTATAATCTCTACCCATTTCCAAAGCACGAATTTTTTTTAGCTTTTTGCTCACAACATATTATCATCCATCACTCCCCACATAATTCAATCAACAAGTATCACCAATCAAACAACGCAATCAATAACGAACCGAACACCGGAATTTAACCCCGCTGAGTTTAATCGGGAAATGCGAAAGAAACATAACCTTGTAAAAGCCTTGTCTTTCGGGATAAATCGAGGTCGGTTGGGGAGTTGTTCGAGGCTGTTCGGGTTAGCGGTGGGGACGTTCCTGGGCTGTCCGACCATCGACGGCTCGCTGCTGATGTCGACGGTGGCTGGGCGCTGCTGACGTCGACGGTGGCTGGCGAAGAAGGCTGGAGCGGCAGAGGAGCTCGACGGCAGCGGCGGTGTCGGGCGACGGAAGGGCGTAACCTCTGCAATGCACCGGCAGCAGCAGTGGATCGGCGGCTGGAACCCCTCACCGCGCCGGCGGCTCCGACGAAAAGAGAGGAGGCGACGAGAATGAAAAAAAAGGGGGTAGAAGAAATGAGAGAGAGAGAAGAAGCTAAAGAGATAGGGAGAAAGAGGGAGAGACGTGGAGGATGGGAGTATAGTTGGGCTCTTTTTTTTCTTTTTGGGCCTTGTTAATGGATTAAGGAGAAACAAGGATTTGAGATATATATATATTAATTTGGGCTAATTCTTTGGGCTCCACTAAAAATTTAATTGGAGGTATAAGGTGAGGAAAATAATTAAAGCCTTGGGCGGCCGCCGAATAATCGAAAATGCACGAAAACTGAAAAAAAAAATGAGATAAAAGACGAGTGCATGCATTCTAAATGTTTTCTTTCTTAAGATTTATGTGTACTTTAATTTTCTCAAAAGGTTGTTCGCATGCTCGTTAAAGTCGGATCGAGAAGTTGTTAAGGAAACTACTAAGTTTTTGAGGTGGGCTTTATTACTTAAATTCTTTTATTTGCAATGATGTGTATATGGTGAGATAAGGGTGGTTTAAATGTTATGCCATGCCGTATTTTATGTTTTGAATTGTCTATCTGATTGTCTACTATGATAATGTCCTACTAGACTTTGACGTTTAACGAATTCGGGTCTGACTAGGGAGATAGTCCCTACTCAGACTAGTGCACTGATGGGGATCGTGAGCCGTCCTTTGTGGTCGGCCGGTCCAGTGATCAAGTTTGTGGCCACATTCTCGTTTCACATGATGGTTCATATATGGTACATGATGGAGGATGATGATGATGGGCTGTGCAGCCATGTTTTACGATGGAAATGATTTTAGGGTTTCTCGACTTTTTTTTTTTAAAGTAAAACCCGAGTTTCACTCAACGGTGGCTTGACATAACTTTATTGATGAAATGTATTTTGGGCATGAGTTCACTGAGTGCATCAAGTACTCAGCCCCTGCATATGTTTTCCCTATGTGCAGGTTGAGCGTAGACTGGAGACGGAGGATGTTGAGCATTGGACCAAGACCATATTCAATAAACGTTCCAGTTGCTATTGTGTCTTCATACATAGTAGTAGCTAACTCTCAAATGCTTCCGCTACGTCAAGTTTTAGAACTCTTATGTTATCTTTATTCTGTTGGACTATTTTTCCTACGAACTTTGTTGCTTCGTTATTTCAGACTATAATTTGGTAATAAAGTTCATCTTTTGATCTACATATCGTACCCCTTGATTGTTTCCCCTTTCTTCCCCGCTTCTTTATTCCCCCATTAGTCGTGACCCACCGTACTTTCTATCCTTAGGAAGTGCGGTAGTGACAGAATGGTATCAGAGCAACTTTTCCTTCCGCTCTGGACCGAGAGTCTTTTATTCAATCTAGTCTAGACTCGTTTCGCTCGACTAAAAGAGTATTCATTGAAGGCTCAACATTCCGTCTCGCCGCGCTCAACGAAAGAGAAGGTAAAATATTTTGAAATGAGAAATGTTTAAGCAATTGATGTTGGACGTGATGATGAATGGAGTATGATTGAGATGTAGACTTCAAAGGCCCTTAGGTGTCGGCTAGTTATATACGCGCGGACTATACATTCTTTTAAGGCAACATATTTGTCGACGGAACGAATGAGGCTTAGAAAAGAGCGAATTCCAAGAGGAAATGAGTTTGAATCCCGACTTGAGTTATGAGGAGAAGTCCGAAGCTATTCTAGACAGGAAAGTGCAAGAATTGAGAAATAAATCAATTGCATCTGTGGAAGTGCTTTGGAAACATCATGGTTATGAGGAAGCTACATGGGAACTCGAGGATAAAATGAAAGAGAAGTACTCGGAGTTGTTCGTTAGAGATGAGCAACTTTCGGGACGAAATTTCTATTAAGGTGGATAGAATGTAACGCCCGTACTTTTATAGAAGACAGTAGAGTGACAAATGTTGAAATAGAAGGCAGTAGAGTGACAAATGTTGCGACGGTGGAATGACAAAAGGATATCAGGGATATTGGGAGTGCGATCGGAGAAATCAAGGGCAGAATGGGCACGATAACATCTGCCGTACTGGGACTGAAGGAATCGCTAGAGATACATACAGAGAAGATGACTGAGGCCCTTGCCCTCATGATGCAGATGGTTACCTCAGTCGAGCAGAGGAATTCGCAGGCTCAGCTGTTTATTCCTCCTGGGTCCAGTGGAGAGATCACAGCCTCAGCCCAGGAAAACCTTCCAGTAAGCAAGCGCCAGTTAATCCTACTGCTACCCCATCTAAGAAGAGGAAGGACATGACCACCAAGCCCGCAACAACCATGTCAGTGAAGAAAACCATACCAAAGCCAGCAGTGAATGAAGAAGATGAACCTATACCATCGGTTCCTATGAAAGTGAAGACCGCCCGCCCGAAGCAAGTGTCCCAGAATCCTGGCTCCCTTGGGAGCCAGAAATAGAATTAAACCCCCCAGTGACCAAGTAATTTTACATTTGAGTTTTTATTTTTCTTTTCTTTTGTTGAGTGTCTATGTCTGCATGCTTTCTATGTTTTAAGCATGTTTGTTGTGTCTGTGTATATGTGTTTTGTGTGCTTCTCCCACTTAGCTCAATCTTCGGTGTAAGCGTGAGAAGTTTATGTTAATATGGCATGTGTTGGTATTTGTTGTTTTCTGTGTATGTCTTCTCCCACTTAGTCCATTGCTTGACCTAAGTGTGAGAAGATCGTCCTGTATATATGCTCTGTTCGTTTTATTGTTTTGTGTCCTCTCCCACTTAGCCCAATTCCCGGTCTAAGTGTGAGAAGATTATGTTACATGTGTTCAAGTTGGTCTCTATTGTTCGTGTGTTCACCAACTGCCTTGTTTCCACTTCATCGGGACTGTTTGGGGGCAGCATGAGTGAAGTGGGAGGGAGAGAGCAGTTAGTGCAATTAGTGTCGAGCATGTAAATATTTTGCCAGGTCTAGGAATCAGTAGAGGGTTAGGATCTGTGTTTATGCATAACTGGTAAAATAAAAAGCAAGAACCCTTTAGGGAGAGTGATTGATGAGAGAATACATGTTAATTTGTGAAACTCTTTTCCTTAATAAATCGAAGTCAGTTTGGATGAGGTAAGAACGATAGAAAAGCTTTAATTTAAACCAACTGTGAAGCCCTCTTAAAGGTGAGTTAAAAGCCTATGAGTAGAACACTTTCTACTTAATAAAAAAACAGAGAGGCTGCCATTGATGCTTAGAGGGAAATGACATAGGGGAGTAAGGACTAAAGGCAAATAGGAGAAACCAGTTGAGCTTAATTCTTTCGAATTACTGGACCTGCCTCATTGTAAGGGCACTCGCTAGTTGACCAAATTGAGCTTATACAGAATTGTCCTTTCCTTGTCACCTTAGTCTTCATATCATGTGAACAAAGGGACGGAGTGGGGGAAACTCACCAATTGGGGTAGAAAATAAGTTGTGAAACAGGGGAGATATCAGTAAAAGGTTAGAAAACAAAATGGGCAGGGAAATTTGTAGCCTGACCCGATAAATAAATAAATAAATAAAAAGAGGGAAAGTTAGAAAATGGCCAGGAAATTCTGTAACCCGACCCAAGAAAAAATTAGAAAGAAAGAAAAATGGGCAGGAAAAGTTGTAACCTGACCCGATAGATAGTGGAAAGAGTAGGGAATAAGGCTAATTGGCCAGTGAACATCTCCAAATTTTGGGAAGTTCGAATTGTACATAGGGAGGTTGTTTCCAAATTTTCACTTATACTTCTTGAATTTAGGTCCCCTAGGATTCTCACCTAGTCTTGATTTTGCGTCCTTCTTTGCAAACAAGTGCCTAATAGCTGCATGGTCAGTGTAAACAATGGTCTTAGTCCCAACAAGATAAGCTCTGAATTTATCAAAAGAATAAACTATAGCAAGCATCTCCCTTTCTGTGGTCGTATAATTAGCTTGTGCAGAATCTAAAGTTTTACTAGCATAATAAATGACTCTAAAAATTTTATCTCTCTTCAGCCCCAAGGCGGAACCAACGGCAACGTCGCTTGCATCACACATGATTTCAAATGGTTGGCTCCAATCGGGGTTGATGAGTATGGGAGCACTCACTAAAGCCTTCTTCAATTCCTCAAAAGCCTGCAAACAGTCAGAAGTCAAATTAAATTACACATCTTTTTCAAGTAGTTTACAAAGAGGTTACGAGATCTTCGAGAAATCCTTGATGAATCTTCTATAGAACCCTGCATGCCCCAAGAAGTTTCTCACGGCCTTCTCGTTGGACGGGGGCGGTAGTCTCTCAATGGCTGCAATCTTGGCTCTATCAACTTCTATCCCTGCAGAAGACACCTTGTGACCTGGAACTATACCTTCTTTCACCATGAAGTGACATTTCTCCCAATTAAGAACAAGGTTAGTTTCTACACATCTCTGCAAAACCTTAGCCAAATTGTCAAGACAATGATCATAAGACTTCCCAAAAAACAGAAAAGTCATTCATAAAGACATTCACCATATTTTCAATCAAATCATGAAAAATGGCCATCATGCATCTTTGGAAAGTAGCAGGAGCATTACATAAGCCAAAAAATATTTTCCTATAAGCATATATCCCATAAGTGATGTGGATCCAAGTAATTTAAGATACATTTCCTAAGAAATTACCATTTTATGATGTTTGATCTAGATACTTTTGTGAGATTGATTTTCAATTTCTCAATAAAAAAGGATAAAAAGAGATCCAACCATAAAAATTGAATCTAAACTAGAAAGGATGGTAGATTAGAAAAGGAAAGCATGTGTATAATGATGAGATAAAAGAGGTACAACCATAGGACATTAACCAAAATAATGGAGACAACCCTAGGCAACTTTCATTATCTCTATCACCCCTTCACTCCACTACTCAATGGATACACTCCATTGATGCATACCTCTACTTGAATCAATCTATGGAATTGAAACAAGCAACCTTCAAAGAAGGAATTGAATACAATCCTCAAAGAGGAAAAACTCACAAAGGAGATATCTTAATTCATTAATCAACCAAAGAAGAAAATGAGATAAAGTTCTATTTATAGTTGAAGGCCAAATTCCGATAAAAAGGCCCACAAAATCTGGCCTCTGCATGGGCCACCCGCCCGGGTGGAATTTGGTGGCCGAAAGCCACCCGCCCGGGTGGAAATCACTGATTCCGCCATGCCTTCGGGTAACCACCCGTCCGGGTGGAATTTGGTGACCGAAAGCCACCTGTCCGGGTAGATATTGCTGATTCCGCCATGCCTTTGGGTAGCCACCCGGCCGCGTGGAACTTTCTCTGCACTGCGCGACTTCCGTAAAATGGCCATAACTCCCTCCTCCGGACTCCGATTGGGGCGTGTAAGATACTCTTGCGAAGCTCTCTCTCGAAGAAGACAATTGTCACGCCCGCCCTCACTAAGGATAGTAAAGACGGGAAAATCGTGACTATAGGAAAAACAATAAAGGTCGACATTTATTATGAAACCTCAAATAAATTTCCAAAAGAAATATTTTGGTCTATCAAATAGTTAAACAACGAATTAATGTCTCAAGGTAAATAATGTCATAACATAGTGTGGGAAAAAACGAAAGACTTTTAGAAGGAAAGCAATTTCAACAAGGCAGCGGAAATCAAGTATCTAGAGAGAGTCATAGGATGACGCCCATCTATGAAGACACGACGCATCCAGGAAATCTAAAGGCTCGACTCAACATCCGCCGCAACATCACCGCTCAACCTGAACATTTTGAAAAGAAATGCAGGGCTAAGTACTTAATATACTCAGTGGGCTCATGCCGAAAACATTTTATAAAGTTATGTCCAGCTAGTTTTACATTTAGAAAGGAAATATCAGCGAGTTCACAAAAAACAATTTCATAGTCTGGCCAGACAATCAATCTCCCCACTTTCTCAACAATCCAACAATCACATGATCTTTCCACAGTGCGACGAAAGTGTGGCCACACTATTCGCCCACGAGACCGGCCGACTAGCAAGGACGGCTCCCGATCTCACCAGTGTACACAGCCTGATAGGGTTTGCGGCCTTACTCAGACCCGAATTCGTTTCACACATAGCCCTATAGCCTAACGGAGCAAGCTCAAACGAACTAGGCATCAGGCAACAATCTCAACATCAAAACAATCATGGCATGACATAACACTTTAAACCCCCTTATAACACCGTATCATACTTTTGAAAGCTTAAAAGAGTTTAGTAAAAGAAAGCCCACCTCGCTTGCTTATACACACAATTCACAACTTCAATGCAACCCTTGCTCTTCGTACCCACGTACGCACAACAACCCTTATCAACACCATAACACAATTAGTCTTTCCATCAATACATTCATCATGCATGCCCTATCGTTGCTTTCATCGTTTTTCTCATATTGCCCATCCCAAACGTTCACCAACATAAATGAAACGAACACTCTAGCATACAACAACGTGCAACACATAGCCACATCATAGGATACGTTCCTTATTCACACATCTATCATGTAATTCACTCAAAACTTGTCAACAAAGCTTATTTCAACAAAACCAGAATCTGGCAGAACAGCGCAGTCTCTTTGTAAAAATCATTAAAATTCCGTCCGATATCATATGAAGCTAAAATTTGGTCACCACCCAGTAGACACATTAAGGTTCATCCAGTTAAAATTTCACACCATAATCATATATTTTGATCAGTCAAGACAAAAACGAAACTCACTGGTCGGAACACAATTTCTGGCAGGACTGCGCCGTTCAATTGGAAAATTCGCTATAAATTCATCCGTCATCAAAGGAAGCTGAAGTTTTGACACAACACAGAAGACATCTAAAACTTCATCCAGTTAAAAATTCACATCAAAATAAGATCGTTTGATCGGTTAAAAACTTGTCGGAACATACTGTCCGAACACAACAGTTTTCATGTTCAACATTCACAAACCCTAGTTCGTCTATCATACATTCACATATACATATTCACGCTTCAAACACATATTCATGCTTCAAAAACGAGATTACCACCATGCTTTCCTAATCACACATAACATTCACCAATGATTCATTCACACACTCACACACCCACGTACATACACGCACACACACAAACATTCTTGCGCAACCATCCTTCCCATCCAATTAAATTCTTAGATTTACGATTCTTCACTCACTATATGCATGAGGGGTTCAAAATCATGGATTCAATGATAACAAGGGAAAAGGTGGATCAAAAATTATACCTTTCTCTTGAAAATAATAGGTAGAAAAGACAATTGGTGCGAACAGATCTTGAGTTTCCAACTCCAAATCGAAGCAACAATGAAGGATTGATTTGGAGCACTTGGGAGAGAGGGGAGAGGAAAAAAAACGTGTGGGAGGAGAGGGAGGAAAAGAGGCGTGTATTATGAATATTAGGGTTAGAGGTCAATGAATAAATCCCACAATTTTAGCA
The DNA here is from genome assembly GCF_004379255.2 of Salvia splendens. NCBI lineage: Eukaryota > Viridiplantae > Streptophyta > Magnoliopsida > Lamiales > Lamiaceae > Salvia > Salvia splendens. Next base: position 19,357,737 of record NC_056036.1, on the reverse strand, counting down.
AAATAGGCGTGTATTGAAGGGGTGGATTTTTTAAAATTATGCCCTTTAATTGGCATAGATATTGATTTGGTATTTACTTGGAGAGAAAGATACTCACAAAATAGGTAAAAAGATATTGAGTATCCCATAAATAAGGTAACAAAATAATTCAAGCATCTCCAAGTGGGGAAATAAAAAGGGGCGTGTATAATGGGAGAAATCAAGAAAAAATACTTAAATCCTCAAATCAAATAGGAATAGGATTTAAATTTGGTAATTTCTTGTAGGAAAAGACTCCCACAAAATAGGTAACAAATAAATTAATCCCACAAGTAATTGAAAGGCATATGGGCAAAAATTATGAGGTTTTAAGGAAGGAAAGAGTCAAATCTTAATAGAAATAGGATATGGAGAGATTCAATTAGATTTTGGATTAAAGGAAGGAAATAAATAAAGTATCAATTAAATCTACAAAATAATTTATTCTCCTAATTAATAGAAGATTTCGAAAATGCCAAGAAGTGGGCAAGGGGTCGAAATTTTATGTAGAATAACATGGGGATAAGTTGGCGTGGATTTAATTTGGATAAATATCTCAAAACAATTAGTTAATTCCAAGAAAGAAAATATTGTTTCCAATGGCTAGGAGGGCCGAAAATTCCAAATAAAATGGCCAGAAATATATGCATGATCTCATTTAATTTAATTCACACATTGGAAAACATATCATATTATTTCACATAACTCTCAACAATTAGTTTCACATCGGTAACTCAAACCCATAGAAAATCAAATTCCATAAAGGAAATTTCCATTCAACATCCACATTAACAGAAACAAAAGTCACAAAATTTCGGGGTGCTACAACAATGGTGGCTGTTTCAAAGCTTTTGGACGTCATATCGACTGTCAGAATACAGCTGGAACGAACTTTGATGCACAACTTCCATGGTCGTATCAATAAGAGCAAGTAAAGGCGGACTTATGTTGATCATCGGGCGCAATTGCAATTTGATTATAACCAGAATAACCATCCAAGAAATAGTAGTAATCATATCCCCCTAGTCTATCAAGCATTTTGATCAATAAAAGGCTAAGGAAAGTGATCTTTCCTAGTGGCTGCATTTAACATCCTATAATCAATGCAAACTCTCCAACCCGTGGCTATTCTCGCGGCAATCATCTCACCATCCTTCCCGGGCACTACAGTCATCTCCCCTTTTTTAGCTACCACTTGTGTAGGACTCACCCATTCACTATCCGATATGGCATAAATGATCCCTTCTTCTAGCAACTTGATTACTTCTTTTCTCACTACATCTTGCATGATAGGATTAAGTCTACGTTGGTTTTGCACACGAGGCTTATGCCCTTCTTCAAGTAAAATCCTATGCATGCATGTGATTGGGCTAATCCCTTTCAATTCACCAATAGACCATCCTATAGCAGACATATACTTGTCTGGCACACACAACAACTTTTCACATTTTTTTTCGCTCAAGGCAGCGGACACGGCAACAGGGTAAGTGTTATCTTTTCCTAGAAATGTTGTACCTGAGGTGCTCCGGTAGTGGCTTCAATTCCACCTTAGGCGGTCTTTGTGGTTTTCCCAATGCTTTATTCTTCTTTTCCTCTTCTTCGGGGGTGCGTAATGGCAAGAATGTGTTACCCTTTTGAGGGATTCTTTCAGGAAGGACCTCGAGTTCTGCAATCATAGCACACACATTAGCATCACAGGTAGATGAATCAGTAGTAGGAGTGGAAGAATTTATGAGACAAGATTCTAAAGGGTCCTGAGTTTGGTGGTTTGTGACTTCCACTTCCCCCACACAATCTGTGACTATTTGGATGACGCTGCAGTCTTGATAGCCTTCTGCTCCTTCCTTCCCATGGAATTTCAAAGCATCATAGATGTTGAAGGTGATACTTTCATTATGCATCCGCAATGTTAGCTCCCCTCTTCTGTACATCTATCATGGCTCCCCCGGTGGCTAAAAATGGTCTCCTAAGTATCAAAGGCACCTTCTTGTCCTCATGCATATCCAAAACAACAAAGTCAGCGGGAAAAATGAATTCTCCTACTCTTACCAGAACATCTTCTACAATCCCCCTTGGTGTTGTTGAGTATCTGTCTGCCATCTGCAAGGTGATCGAAGTGGGGCGGATGTTGTCAATGTTGTGCTTCCTGTAGAAAGATAAAGGCATTAAATTAATACTTGCTCCGAGATCACGCAATGCTTTACTTTCTACATTATTTCCCAAAACACATGATAAAGTAAACCTCCCTGGGTCTTTGTGTTTGGTAGGCAATCCTTTCTGAATTATGGCACTGCAGTTCTCTATTAAGCCCACTGTCTCGTACTTCCCCCACTTTCTCTTTTTAGCGACCACATCCTTCAAGAACTTGGCATAGTTGGGCATTTGTTGTAATGCCTCCACTAGTGATATGTTGATGTAGACCTTGCTCATGACTTCCAAGAACTTGGCAAACTGGGCGTCTAGCTTCTTTCTCTTCAATCGCTAGGGGAACGGAATGGTAACAGTGCTGGGTCTGGGGACTGACTCTCGGGTAGCGGAGCGCTGCGAAGTCGTGCAGCGGCCGCTGGCTACGGCTCTGCATCAGTGTCGAATCAGGCTCAGCTGGCTGGGAAGTTTTCGGCAGACCGCTAGGAGTGGTGCAGCGGGCCGCTGGGTTTGATCAGCGGCTGGCGTGAGGTTAGTCGGTTCATGTTCACTTTCTCTCCTTCCCCTGCCTAAATCTGCTGCTTGTGGAGGCTGGTATGTGGTCCCACTGCATAGCTGCACGGCATGACAGTTCCCCTTTGGATTGATTTCTAGTAAGCTATGAAGAGTGTCTGGAGTATGTTTGCTCCCTATTGCAGTGGCCAAAACTCCCATGTTAAATTCCAACTCCCTCACTTGTGCGGCAAGACTTGCCAATCCTTGCTCTAACAGGCTGGTGTTTCTTTCCAAATTGATCAACCTCTGATTGGTCACCTTCCCATTTTCCTGAACCTCGATGATGCAGATTTCTAAAAGTTCCTCCCATTTGGAGCGGGGTTGCTCTTCCATACGTGCAAATGTTTCAGAATTTTTATTAGCATAATAATCATGTGCAACCTATGAATAATCAAAGCAGTCTGGGTCATAGCATGATCCCCCTTGGTCGGGGCTATAGCACTCTTCGTAATACCCTCCTTGCTACTCATCACGGTAACTGTATGGACTCTCCATTCCTATGAAGAAATCCATTAAAACAAAAAGAAAATAAAAATAAATATGAAAGTAAAAGTAGTAAAATCCAAAGTAGCAAATTCGTCTGTTTGAAGATATCAATCACAAAAGTGAATGTTTTTCCCCGACAACGACCCCAAAAACTTGATGCACTTTTTATTACCACTATAAATACCTGCAAGTATACATAGTAGGAATAGTATAGCTAAAGGTCAGTACCAGATATCGATCACGGGGAAAATAATCACAGACTTTCTACCTTCTACTAAGCTTCGTTCACTATTTGGAAAATCGAAAGTTTTAGGAATTTTGAAAACTAAAAACTATTTAAAAGCAAGAAAATAACTAATTGCAAATAATTAAAGAGGAAAAATATGATAGATAAGAGAATTCCAGGGATGTGCATTCACGGTTAAGGTATTACAAATTCCAACTACAATATTCTAGCATAGTTTATACTTCGATAGAACAAGTCACATAAGTTTTTCCCGTGCGGAACAATCGTAGATTACTATCACTATGGTTGTCAATCCTAGATCCGTAACTCCTAAAAGCTCCTACGACCCTTGAAAATTCATTACTCTCAATTAACAATGTTGTTTTAAGGGAAGCTAATTGTAGTGTCTACTAAGTGGATATAACTCGTCAACCTCCTCTCATGATTATGTAGCAAGTTATATTAAATCATCACCGAATGTGTCACTCAAACGTGAAGTATTATCGAACAACTTAGGGAAGAAGCGAAGTAAAAATAAAACGGATATTAAATAGAAAACGGAATTGTATAACCAAAATCGTTACTAACACATCCCTAGAATCCTATGAATTTAGTTACACATACTTGAATAAGCTAAAAATATAGATTGTAGGGAAAACAAAGTGAACATAAGAACTAAAGTAATAAAACCCAAAGGTTGAATCCTTGTAGCCTTGATCTTCTCTTAATTCCTTCTTCAACCTCTTGCACAATGAAGAACTCTCAAATTTATGCTCTAGAATTAAATGGCAAAAAGATAATCCTTAATGAAGAGGTTTGATGGGGTATTTATAGAGGAAAAATCGAGCAGCAACAAATAAGGTAAAATTTTGGGGAGAAAGTAGGTTAATTTTGGGGAGAAAGTAGGTTAATTTTGTGCGCCGTATTTTCCCAGCGGGCCGCTGCACCTTGGCCAGCGGTCGCTGCATGTTGATCTGTGGCCCCTGCCTCTTGGATAGCGGTCGCTACACTGTGATGCACCGGTCGCTGTCAATAATCCCGGAGCTTCGGAAACTCTTGGAGCGGTCGTTGCGCATTCCCTAGAGGTCGATGGCGTGTTCTTCGTTTCAGCACAACTTTCTCCAGAATGGACCGCTACTGGCTCAGCGGTCGTTGGGCCCCAGCGGGCGCTGTATGGGTTGCAGCGGACCGCTGGGCGTCTCGAATGCTCTAGATTTCCAACTTCGACTTTTTGTTGTCTTTTTAGGCTTAAATATGCACATTTCTCACAAAACACGTCAAAATACCAAAATAGACAAAATATGGAAAATATGGACATGAATTTTGATTTTGACATTAAAATCTGACCAAATAAAGGCCTTAAAATAGTGCAAAATCAGAGCGTATTAGTCATCGAGTGAAACCTTTTAGGGATAACTCAGAGGTGCGCGCAGTGGAATTAGTGGAAGAAATTCCACTGCCCATACCCGGTGTTTTCGCCTAAATTTATCAGTTGGTAAATGTCCTGGGTAGTTCACTTGATCAATTGAACGAATCATGAATGGATCAAGTGAATTTCTAGGATGTTTACAGACTTGTAAATATGTGTGAATAATGTTTTTCTCAACTTCATAATTAAAAAAAAAACAAACAAAGTAAAATTTTCTAAAACCAGAAATATATTTTCGGGACTTTCGACTGAATGGATCAAGCTGCATACCGCATCGAATTTCAAAGCTTGTAAAAAAATTTGCTAAGTGTCAAACCCTAGCATCAAAATCAACCAAATTATTATTTGAAGGGAAACTGAGTTTTTGGATGGAAACCGAAAGGTCGCTATTAGAATAGTATTATTTGAAAAACCTTCGTACTCCAATCCCCCAACTACTCCCCAAATTTCACTTTGCATACTTTCATTGCAGTTTCCGGCGAAAGCAAACCCTAGCATCAAAATCAACCACAATCAGCCGAGTAAAATGGACGAAAAATCACAAAAAACTCCAGGGAGTGCTTCCGCACCCAAATCCAGCGGTAGTTCAAGGCCTGTGCACTGGGAAGTAGAAAGGTCTAGGGCGATTCCAACCGTCACAGTACCCCAAGTCACCGAAAGCATCCGACCCTCCACTAACACGTTTACTAGGGCAGAACTGGAGAGTATGATTCGATTACTGAAGCCCGATGCAGACCCTACCTTGTTTCTGGCTCAAATTGAAGCCGCTCCAACTTCACCAATGACCGAAGACGCAAAAATTCTGGAAGCGCATAGCGGGAAGACCGTAGAGGTGGAAGAGATGAGAGATGGGAGAAAGAAAAAAGGGGCGAAATGGTGGAATAAGGGGAAGAAGTTGAGCAGCAGTTACACGATGCTGGGAAGATTGAAGAAAGCCGGGTGGAAGAAGTACTTGAGGAGATTATGAACCCTACTGATAGGAAGACAGATGAGGCTGATATGAATCCGGTAGAAGAAGGAATTGAGGGGGTTGATACGATGGAAGCGGAACAACCGTTACTTACTGCTGAGGAGGTTCAAAGGAACTTGGTTGCACCAATGTCTGAAGCTGAGAAGATGGAGTTGGACCATACTGCACAAGAGATTGAGAAGAATTCTACGATGGAAATAGAGGAGAACCGTGATGCGGATGTAAATCCTACTGAGAGGGTAAACAGAGGCCTTGATGAGGGCGCTGAGACAAATTTTGATGTGCCACAGAAGAGGGAAACAATGATACTGATTGTTGATGAAGAGGAGGTTGTGATGGTTCCACCTAGTACTGAGATTGTTGAACCGGAAGCTGTTGCCGTCCTCACTTATTAGAGGCGGTCAACCAGAGAGGAGACTTCAGAGAAGAAGTCTGAAGATGAACAACAGAGGGAAGCCCTTAGGTAGAGAAAAAAGGAAAATGTGGAAAGCCCAGCGAGGAGTGCGGTTGGGGTCCCTTCCCGCAGAAGGAGACTCCTCATAGATGAGGAACCTATGGACACACAGCCCAGTCAGAGGCAGCCGGATACCCCAGCTGAGGCGGATGACAGTGAGAGAGAGGGGAGAGAAAGAAAGAGGAATGGGAAGGCTATTGCTACCCCAGTAAAAGAAAAGGCAAGGCAGCTATCAACGACCTTGGTTATTCAAGAAGGGAGACAAAGAATTGCAAATGAAGAGTCTGAAGAAGATAAGGCGCTGAGGTTGGAGCGTCGATCTGAGAGGAGAAATGATGGACCAAGAAGTGAGTTTGAGCAGAGGCCTAAGATGGCTAGAGTGCAATTTGAGAAATCTAAACTCCATCTGGATAATGAACTGTTAGGTCGGATGATCACATTTGACGACCACAAAATGACTAAGGAGTGTGGTGATAGGATCGGGAAGAACAAGAAAGCGCGGTCTAGGAAAAAACTGCACCAGCCCTCCCTGTATAAGATACGAGGAGAAGCAGGGTTCCTGTAGTACATGACCGGGATAAGCTTTGAGTGGCTTCTGGATTTGCGCATGCCACGCATACAAGTAGAGTTGGCCCAGGAATTCTGCACTTCCTTCTGTTTCAGGGGTACAACTAATCTAGGGGAGGAATCAATAAGTTTCAGATTGTTCACAAGGGAAATGAGGATGAGCATTAGAGAATGGTCGGTTAGGCTTGTCCTGTACACTGTGGACTAGGAAGTTGAGTGGTTCGGGAGATACATCGGTCATCCCAAGGATATCCCAGCGTTCGATCAGCAAGCCGCCAGGAAGGAGATCGTTCCAGAGGGCACTGCTGATTTTCAACCAACAACATCCAGAGCGGATTGCATCAAATACCCCATTCTTCGTTTGGCCCAAGTCTTTTTAGGATACAATCTGTTGGGCCAAGCCAGCACCGCCGGCACTGTTAAGCAGAGTTATACTTCCTGTGGTGTATGTTGGAACAGAGGAAAGTGCAGTTGGGGTATTGGATTGCTCGAACCAGTCATGCAATCGCCATCCGCGCTTCCCGACATCTGAACTTGTGGCATGTACTGGGGGCCGTCTTCAGAAATGGTGTGGAAATGAGTATAGAAAGAAGGATACCTATGATAACCTACTGCCCGAACCCAGAGCAATTCGATACAAAATTCTTCACTAATGTTGGCATCCTGGAACGAAGAAGCGGTAAGCTTTATTTCTATAAGGTGACTCAGCCGGAATTACAGTTGGAGGAGGTTGCTAAGGTTGAGAAGGAGAAGAAAACACCGACCGAAGCTGCTACGCCTGCTACGCATGCTGAGCTCGTAGAACTAGTGGAACACTTGGACGAATGGAGGGCTAAGATAGAAGGGCTGGTAGAGAGAATAGCCGTAGATGCAGATGAGCAGAAAAAGTTGCTATCTGCCCAGACACAGTTGCTAACTGTCCAGACATAGGTGCAAATGAACCAGCAAGGGGAGGTGAGGGCAGCGGTAAGCGCGATCCGGCAAATGGTGGCCCTGGTGACCAGACACCTTATCCCGCAAAGGCAAGGCGCACCCTCATCCACAACACAAGGCGTTGGCGGCAAAAGGCAACAAGGAAGAGATGAATCAGACCCCACGACTACTGACTCTAGGAAGAGTCAGCTAAAGAAATAACCACCCCCTCCCGACCAAGTATTTTAGTTTTAGCTTTTAATTTCTGTATATATGTGTGTGTTTTTCTCGTTTATCTTCATCACACTTAGCCTGGTACCCAGTCTAAGTGTGAGAAGTTTGTGCCTTGTTTATATGTTCACTTTGGTGTGTGTTGGTATCTTCTCCCATTTAGCCCGATGTTCGGTCTAAGTGTGAGAAGTTTGTGATTGTTAATATGCTTTATTTTTTATGATTTGCAGCACTTACTAGTCTTTACCACTTTATCGTGCTAGCTTGAGGGAAAGCATGGTTTGACTTAATTATTTTTGCCTACGGAACCTGTTAATTATCTGAATCATTTGAGCGAAGCATGTCGATGAAGGGGCTGGCAGCGGAAGCGTGCGTTCAGAACGGATCACATGAATTTGATCTATTTAGCAGATTATTTAGACAAAATCTATTCGCGTAATTATCACATGTATCATGCTCATAACTTGAATTAAAACATGCTTTAGCACATAAAATTCCTAAAACATGCTTACTACGGAATTAGCCAATTTACCTCGTTGATTCAATCAAGAATCGATGATGGCTTGCTCCGTCTCCACGTGAAGATCTTCAATACAAGACATCGGATCTTCTGACTGGTGTCCCGGACTATACGCTGATATTTGTGTGGGCAAATCTCACCAACGTACTAGGACTCGAATAATGGAAGACAGAACTCAGCTCACGGAGGGAGCACAATTTTCGAAAACTCTCTCAAGAGGGGGGGACGAAAATTTTGTAAAATAATTGTTGTGTTTTCTGTCTCTTTTATTCTCCTAATTATATAAGTCACATATTGGGCCCAGTCAGGGATCTAAGGAAGAATCTAGAACAGGCCTCACCCAATTAGCTTTTTACTAATCAAATTGAACCCACAATTTAATATAAGCTTATATTGGAATATTACCAGCAGCCACTACAGAAGTAATATTGCACTGCCTTCCAAATCCGAAATTACAAGTATTCCGGGTTTCCTTTAATTGTATTTGATTTATTTCCCGCGCTTAAGATGGAAACATCCATTAATTAATTAATGTCTGCTATAGACTTAATTAATTAACATATTTCGAATTCCAAGAGTGGACTTAGCAAGAAACTCTTATTTATTATTCATAGAGTAATCAAACTCCAACTAGCTAGGTTCCGAATAATAAAACCTCGTTTCGAGCTCCTCTTATGGATGTTATCAAACGAGACTCTCATCGCGCACGTTTCAACATAATAGCAATCCTAGCACCTCTAGATAATGATCACCACTACCCAATATACCTGGATCGTTGGGTTACGAAAAACCCGCACCTTTGGTAAGTCAAAGTAGTGGATACTCAATATCGTATGCTCAATGCTAACGTACATTGATTAAGAAATTAATTCTCAAGACCTAGTCTTTCAGTAGATAGCATAAAGACTCGTCTTGCTGTTAGATCCATTCAGTGCTATACCACACCAACGTCATCTTATTTCAATAAGGTTTAGAAATAATCGGACTGACATTGCAACCTTTCGCGATAGGTAGTCTAGGCCTATCTAGGTTGTGAAATTCTTATTTTTCTTTGTTTAGAACTGACTGTGTTACCTTAAATTGGACGACTCCCACAACCGGTCTACTAAAACAAAGACTTAGACTTTGTTACGTTTGCTCATACATTTAAATATGCAATAAACAACCATTAAATGTAAAACATAACAACATTATGACAAAAACAATCTCCCACTTATACTCAAAACAGATTTCGAGTATACAAAATAGTAGTGCACACGTCTAAATTTCTCCCACTTATACTGAAAGCGAGTTGAGGTCTTGAATGAGTCGAACTCCCATCCCTTCAACGTGGCAATCGAACGGTTTTACCGCCAAAGCCTTTGTAAAAGGATCTGCCAGGTTGTTCTCTGACGCAATCTTGACCACTTTTATGTCTCCTCTCTGCACTATATCTCTAATGATATGATACTTCCGCTCTATGTGTTTGCTCGATTTGTGAGCTCTTGGTTCTTTCGAGTTTGCCACAGCACCAGAATTGTCACAATAAATGGTGATGCTCTTGGGCAGATTCGAAACCACACCTAAATCCATAAGGAAGTTCTTGAGCCATACAGCCTCTTTTGCAGCCTCCGAAGCGGCCACATACTCGGCTTCCATGGTCGAGTCCGCGATGCATTTCTGCTTCACACTCTTCCAAATTACGGCTCCACCTCCTAAGGTGAACACATATCCTGAAGTAGATTTTCTCGAGTCCTGATCAGCTTGAAAGTCTGAGTCAGTATATCCCAAAGGACAGAGCTCGGCTGCATTGTAAACTAGAGCATAGTCCTTAGTCCGTTTAAGGTACTTGAGTATGTTCTTTACGGCAGTCCAATGTCCTTGGCCCGGATTCGACTGATATCTTGCCACTATGCCAACAGCAAAGCAAATATCTGGTCTAGTACAAGCATAGCATACATGAGACTTCCAACTGCCGAAGCATATGGAATCCTTCTCATTGCTTGTATCTCAGACGGCGTTTTAGGGCACATCTCTTGAGATAAATGGATGCCATGTCTAAAAGGTAAGAAACCTTTCTTGGCATCCTGCATGCTAAAACGACTAAGTACTGTTTCGATGTAAGATTCTTGAGATAAGCACAACATCTTCTTATCTCGATTCCGAAGAACCTTGATCCCGAGGATGTGTCCCGCGTCTCCCATATCCTTCATCTCGAACTGGTTTAATAACCATGTTCGAACTGATGACAACATCTTTTTATTGTTTCCAATTAGAAGAATGCCATCTACATATAAAACTAAGAACACCACATTCCCCTTATCAACTTTCTTATACACGCAGCTTCACTTGGGCACTTTTCGAATCCAAACTTGCAAACAGTTTGATCGAAACATTGGTTCCACGATCTGGATGCTTGCTTGAGGCCATAAATGGCCTTCTTAAGCTTCCAAACCATGTGTTCTTTGCCCTTTATGGCATATCCTTCGGGTTGTTCCATGTAGATGGTCTCCTCAAGACTGCCGTTTAGAAATGCAGTCTTAACGTCCATCTGCCATACATCCCAATCCATATAAGCTGCAATAGACAACAGTATCCGGATCGATTTGAGCATGGCCACTGGGGAGAAGGTCTCATCATAATCGATGCCTTCCTTTTGGGTATACCCCTTGGCCACTAGTCTTGCTTTGAAGACTTTAACTCGTCCATCGGGTCCACGTTTACGTTTATATATCCACTTGCTCCCAATGGATAGATTGTAGTTCCGAATCCATTGCTTTTACCCATTCGCAATGATCGATATCTACCTGCGCCTCCGCAAAGTTCCAGGGATCTAATACATTGCTGTCCGAGGAGTGATCCATAGATTCTCCCAAACCAATGTATCTGTCGGGCTCATGTGAGACCCTCCCACTGCGGCGCGGCACTACAATATTTTGAGTAGAAGTTGAAGTTTCGGGAATTGTTTGTACACTTGGTACTTGTTTTTGGTTAATGGAACTTGTGACTGAAGTTAGCTCATCAAGAGCCACTTCACTGCTGGGTTTATGATTCATTACATAGTCTTCCTCTAAGAATGTCGCGTGAGTGCACACAATGACTTTCTTATCTCGGAGACTAAAGAATTCATAACCTTTCGTTCCTTTGGGGTATCCTATAAACAAACATACCTCCGTCCTAGATCCTAGCTTAGTTGGATCCTTTTCCAATACATGAGTCGGGCAACCCCAAACCTTGAGATGTGCTAGATTGGGCTTACGCCCAGTCCACAACTCATATGGAGTTTTAGGTACGGATTTTGATGGTAAATTATCTAAAATGTGACTTGCGGAAAACAAGGCATGTCCCCAAAATGAAATAGGCAGACGTGCATAACTCATCATCGATCGAACCATGTTTAATAAGGTCCTGTTCCTTCTTTCAGCCACGCCGTTCTGCTGGGGCGTGCCCGGCGCAGTCAGTTGGGATTGAATTCCCACTTCCGATAAGTAGTCCAAAAATTCGGCACTGAGGTATTCGCCTCCACGATCAGATCGTAGGCTTTTGATATTCTTCTCATGATACTTCTCCACAAGAGTCTTAAAGTCTTTAAACTTGTCAAAAGACTCTGACTTGTGACGCATCAAGTAGACATATCCAATTTTCGAGAAGTCATCAATAAATGTGATGAAGTATCGAAAACCACCTCTTGCCTCAGTTGACATTGGTCCACATACATCGGAATGAACGAGCTCAAGTACTTCCTTAGACCTATTGCCCTTAGCCTTAAAAGGCCTCTTGGTCATCTTGCCTTCTAAGCATGACTCACACTTATGAAAAGGTTCCTCCTCTAGACCTTTGATAAGATCTTGTTGAACAAGAGAATGGATCCTCCTTTCATTGGCATGACCAAGTCTAAGGTGCCACAAATACGTTTCGTTCATTGAATTTGAAGGTTCTTTTCGTTTCTTTGAAATTTTCGATGTTGTATTGAGTTCTGATTTGCGATTATTAAACTGTGTAGAAGTGATTGTGTACAGATTGTTTTCCATGATACCACGACAGATATAAGAACCATCTTTCTTAATAACGCAGTTGTCATTAAAAGAAATCGAATATCCATCATAAACCAATTTAGAAACTGAAATTAAATTTCTTCTAAAAGAAGGTATCAACAAAACATTCTTCAAAATCAAAAATCTATCACTACTAAAACGCAAATAAATGTCTCCCACTACAACGGCCGCCACTTTGGTAGCGTCGCCCAGCTGGACTTCGATCTCACGATCATGTAGCCGTCTTGTCACCTGCAATAAGTCAGGATCAAAACAAATATGATCAGTGGCTCATGTGTCAATGACCCAAGTGCAAATTGATGTCAAAGTCAAACAAGACTCGACAACTAGAGCCTGGTGCGTACCTGTAGCCTTGCCCCGTTTAGGACAGTCTGGCTTCCAATGCCCCTTTTCTCCACATTTGAAACACTTCCCCGTGGGCTTCTTATTAGCCCTCTTCTTCTTCTTTCCCTTAGCTATCCTGGCCGGTCCTGAGTTCGGTGCCTGCCTTTTTCCTTTTGCTAGGCTTTAAGCCAGAGGAACGAGGCGCCGAAATCATCATGGCCGCCTTAGCCTGGACCATAAGGTCCTCTGCCGACTGGAGTTCAGGCAACAGCTCTGCCAAGGTGTAATTCTTTTTGTTCATCTCGAAGTTGAGCTTGAACTGTTGGAAGCTAGGGGGAAGACTTTGAAGGATTATCGTTACCTGGGACTCGGGATCGATTGTCCCTCCCAAGACCTCAATTTGGTTGAGGTGGCCCATCATCTCGAGGACGTGGTCCCTCACAGACGAGCCTTCCTTCATTGTCTTCGACATGATACTCCGAAAGGCTTGAGACTTTGCCGTTCGATTCTGAGTACCAAAAAGATTTTTGAGATTCTGCATAATCTCGGCGGCTGTTTCCATGGCTGAATGCTGATGCTTGAGTACTGAAGACATAGAAGCCAACATGTAGCACTTAGCCATCTCATTCGCCTTATGCCACCGCCTGTGTGCATCTCTGACTCCTGCCGCAGCGGTAGCCGCCGGCACTGGAGGTCGCGGGGAGGTGAGCACAAAGATGTACTCATCTGCTGTGAGAACGATGTCCAAATTTTGTTTCCATTCTATGTAATTTTGGCCCTCGAGTTTATTTTCTTTGAGAATTGCGGAAAGAGGATTGAATGACATATTGACGATTTGATTTGCACTGCAAAACAGAGTATTTTACTAGTGTCATAAACTTATGTAAGAAGTTTGATTAGATTAACCATAAAACTTTTCAAAATCTTACAACTGTAAAATTAAAATTTTGTACCCTCCAGAGGAAGTCAATACGCATTAAAATCTTACAATTTTACTGGTCACAACACCGACGAATAGTCCAGAGACCACAGAGTGGCATTGCCGCCTAATGTTGCCTAAGCAAGACCACCGAATTTAGCATTACAGAGTCTCATTTCTACAACACACTCTCATAACAATGCTTGTGTGCTGCTAACAAGATCAAGCTATCTCATAAATCCTGTGTGAACTTCTGAATCTCGCAGTTTCTTAGGATTATTGTCCCCACAGAGCAGGTGGCGATAATATTGGAAACTACATTCTAGTTCATACTATTTATATTTGAGAAGTCCGCCCTCATGAACTTGCTATTTTCTTAGGATTATTGTCCCCACGGAGCAGGTGGCGATAATATTAGAAAAATGCTTCATAAATTGCAGACCAATTGATGGAGACCATATATAAACGTTGAGTTTAAGGCTTAATTAAATTCTGTTGGTATTTAATCTACTGGATAATTAAATCTTTTATTAATTGGTATCTTCCATTAGGAAATTATTGTTCTAGAATATAATTCTTATTCATGTCTACTATAAGGTATGTCTAAAATAAACAAATTATTTAATTCTTAATAAGACATGAAAAATTAAATTCAAATTAATTCCATGTTCAAGATTTGGAAGAGATATTTCATTATTTAATGTATTCATACATATCTATCATTTTTAGGATCTTAGATATATAAATATTAGGAAACTATTAAATTATTCTTATCCATATCATCTAGGAATCAAAATATTATTATTTATTTCCATAGATATAGAAAATAATAAAAATATTCCTTAAATCTAGATAAATATTAGGAAACTATTAAATTATTCTCATCTATATCATCTAGGAATAAAATAATATTATTTATTTCCATAGATATAGATAATAATAAAATTATTCCTAAAATCTAGGTAAATCTTCCAAAAAGATTTTATTTCCATTAAATAATAATATTTTAATGATATCTCTTAATAAAATAATTAAATAATCATTAAAATAATCTTTCATCGTTATCTCATCGTACGAGGTTCGCACGAACGATGAACGACAAAAATCCGGCAAGTTCTTCGTCGGACCACGACGCACGAAGCGTCTCGGCCACCAGCGCGCAGGTGGCGCGCCAGCGTCTCGGCCGCCTGGCTCGTCGGCTGTCGCAGCTTCTCGGCCAGGCGCGCACACGGCGGCACGCGCCTCTCGGCCAGCTGCTCGCACGCCTGTCTCGGCGTCTCGGCTCGTCGGGTGCCGACGCCTCTCGGCCAGGCGCTCGCACGGTGGCGCGCGCCTCTCGGCCAGCGTCTCGGCGCCCGGCTCGACCCTCCGAGCCGTCGGGTGTCGCGAGCTCTTGGCCAGCGGCGCGCACGGTGGCGCGCCCGCTCTCGGCCAGCTCGGACCTTCCGCCTAGAGTTCGGCCTGGTGTCTCGCGGTGTCTCGGTGGCTCTCGGACGAGCCACCACTCCGCGCCAGTCACCGCTGTGTCGACCTTGACCCGGGTTCCGTCTGGTGCGTGTGGTCTCGGCCGCAAGTCGCCCCGTGATCACGGCTCCCGGCTCCCACTGTATCGACATCCCTATCTCGATCGCACGTGGTGCGTTCGAGCAATTCAAGTTCTTTGATTCGATAGTTCTTGAGTTCATCATGCATAATTAATTAAACAAAATACCAAGAACATGCTTCGCAATCAAATAACACATGCATACATCAATTTCGCGAAATTTAAATCCAAATAATCAGAGCCAAAGACTGGCTCTGATACCAGCTGAAGGGGCTGGCAGCGGAAGCGTGCGTTCAGAACGGATCACATGAATATAATATATTTAGCAGATTATTTAGACAAAATCTATTCGCGTAATTATCACATGTATCATGCTCATATCTTGAATTAAAACATGCTTTAGCACATAAAATTCCTAAAACATGCTTACTACGGAATTAGCCAATTTACCTCATTGATTCAATCAAGAATCGATGATGGCTTGCTCCGTCTCCACGTGAAGATCTTCAATACAAGACCTCGGATCTTCTGACTGGTGTCCCGGACTATACGCTGATATTTGTGTGGGCAAATCTCACCAACGTACTAGGACTCGAATAATGGAAGACAGAACTCAGCTCACGGAGGGAGCACAATTTTCGAAAACTCTCTCAAGAGGGGGGGGACGAAAATTTTGTAAAATAATTGTTGTATTTTCTGTCTCCTTTATTCTCCTATTTTTATAAGTCACATATTTGGCCCAGTCACGGATCTAAAGAAGAATCTGGAACAGGCCTCACCTAATTAGCTTTTTACTAATCAAATTGAACCCACAATTTAATATAAGCTTATAATGGAATATTACGAGAAGCCACTACAGAAGTAATATTGCACTGCCTTCCAAATCCGAAATTACAAGTATTCCGGGTTTCCTTTAATTGTATTTGATTTATTTCCCGCACTTAAGATGGAAACATCCATTAATTAATTAATGTCTGCTATAGACTTAATTAATTAACATATTTCGAATTCCAAGAGTGGACTTAGCAAGAAACTCTTATTTATTATTCATAGAGTAATCAAACTCCAACTAGCTAGGTTCCGAATAATAAAACCTCGTTTCGAGCTCCTCTTGTGGATGTTATCAAACGAGACTCTCCTCGCGCACGTTTCAACATAATAGCAATCCTAGCACCTCTAGATAATGATCACCACTACCCAATATACCTGGATCGTTGGGATACGAAAAACCCGCACCTTTGGTAAGTCAAAGTAGTGGATACTCAATATCGTATGCTCAATGCTAACGTACATTGATTAAGAAATTAATTCTCAAGACCTCGTCTTTCAGTAGATAGCATAAAGACTCGTCTTGCTGTTAGATCCATTCAGTGCTATACCACACCAACGTCATCTTATTTCAATAAGGTTTAGAAATAATCGAATTGACATTGCAACCTTTCGCGATAGGTAGTCTAGGCCTATCTAGGTTGTGAAATTCTTATTTTTCTTTGTTTAGAACTGACCGTGTTACCTTAAATTGGACGACGCCCACAACCGGTTTACTAAAACAAAGACTTAGACTTTGTTACGTTTGCTCATACATTTAAATATGCAATAAACAACCATTAAATGTAAAACATAACAACATTATGACAAAAATAATCTGTTGCATTTATTGGAAAATAACCATTAGAGTTTTACAGTATCCAATCACTCGAAATGTGATTTCTAGTATACAAAACCCTAACTGTCGAATCATGAATTGATCAGTTGATAGGTTAGTTGGTAGGATAGTAAGTCATTTGAGCGAAGCATGTCGAATCAGTTTATGTGTCTGTCCAAGTTGTGTTAGGAGAACTTGAATGAACTGGCAACAATAGAAGGCATAAAACCCTTAGTAAGAGTGAATGAAGAAGAAAGTGCATGTTGATTTGTGAGACCCCTCATTCTAAAAGTAAGTTGAAGTTAGTCTGAATGAAGTGAGAACGATGGAAAAGCCCAGATTTTTAGCCAATTGTGAAGGCCTCTAAAATGTGAGTCAGAAGCCAGAGTAGAACACTTTCTACTATACAGAAAAACTGAGTGGCTTCCACTTGATGCTGAGAGGGAAATCACATAGGCTAGTGAGGACTAAAGGCAATAGGAATAACCAGTTGAACCTAATTCTTTCGAGCCATATGAACCTGCCTCATTGTAAGGGCACCCCCTAGTAACCCTATTTTGAGGCTACACTTAAATTCACCCTTGTTTTGAAACCATGAGTCTCCATGCCATGTGAGTAAGGGGATACAATGGAACAACTAACCAACTGGGGTAGAGGGGATAGTAAAGGAGGAGTTATAGCCGAGCTAGTAGAAAAAATACATGTATAGTCATAAAAAAAAGAGCAGGAGAAGAATGTAACATGGCCCACAAAAAAAAGAGAAAGAAAGATGAGAAAAGAGGATATAAGAAAATATAGGAAGGGCAGGAAATAATGTAACTGGCCCTATGAAAAAGGTTAGATGAATAAGGCCAAAATGGCCAAGGGATACTTTCCAAGTTTGAAAAAATTTTGAGTTGTACATAGGGAGGTTGTTTCAGTTTTGTCCCTAAGGTCACATGTCCTTCATGATTTTATCTAAACTTTGAACTAAGAACTCATAGGACCCTCACCTATATATACTACAACCCTAGTCCCATTACAGCCTTGAGAAAGACCTTAAGGAACTAGTCTGTGCCAATAGAAGTCCAGAATAAGTGGTATGACAAAATGAATGAAAGAATGGTCCTAACATTTCTGGTGAGGATTGAGTGACCGAGTGAATCCAACAGTTGGCTAGAGTAGGGGCTATCTTGACAAACTGATAGGCTGATCAGACTTAACAAAGAGGATGGAGGAATTTGAGACTGCAAAATAATTGGAATGACCTTAAGCTTGTGGGGAATGTTGTCGGAAGTTAAGCCAGTTTCAAACATGAAGATGTAAATATTTGTTTGAGTGTTGCTTGTGTATGTTTGTTTAAAGTCTGTTTGTGTTAACGTTTGTTGAGTCAGTCCGGAGTGTGTTGTTTTTCTTAGGAGTCGGTCAGGAAGGAACCCATGCATGTAACTTGCTCTATTCTGGTTGTTCTTTCATACTTGAGGACAAGCATGGTTTAAGTGTGAGCAGTTTGATAGGGCTCATTCCAAGTATGGTTTTATGGTGGTTATTACGCTAATCGAGGTATTAATGTTGGAAAAAATATTGAATTAAGTGTGCATGAGCTGAAAAGCATCAGAACAGCCAAGCATTGGGGTGACTTGATCAATTGGGAGAAGAAACAGAAAAATTGCCCAGAATTGAAGCAATTTGATCAAGTGAAGGCATACTAAGCAACTAAACAACAAGGGATGAGTCATAGGAGAGAGAAAGAAGAATGCCTTCCTATGCAAGGGCATTAATGCCAAATCAGGAAGAGCTTACCCTAGGGATTTGTGCCCCAAAGTTGTTCTACAAATAGTGGAAGGATTCAATCATCTCGGAGCCATCATCCCAATATCACTTACTACCACTTCATCACATACATTCCACACAGCAAGCTAGCATGGAGCAAGAAGGATAGCAGCACCTGAAGGAGGAGTTCTATCGCTACATCCTGAAGGGGCTGGCAGCGGAAGCGTGAGATCACAACGGATCACATGAATTTGACCTATTTAGCAGATTATTTAGACAAAATCTATTCGCGTAATTATCACATGTATCATGCTCATAACTTGAATTAAAACATGCTTTAGCACATAAAATTCCTAAAACATCCTCACTACGGAATTAGCCAATTTACCTTGTTGATTCAATCAAGAATCGATGATGGCTTGCTCCGTCTCCACGTGAAGATCTTCAATACAAGACCTCGGATCTTCTGACTGGTGTCCCGGAGTCCCGGACTATACGCTGATATTTGTGTGGGCAAATCTCACCAACGTACTAGGACTCGAATAATGGAAGACAGAAACTGCTCACGGAGGAAACACAATTTTCGAGATCTCTCTTTAGAGGGGGGGACGAAAATTTTGACAATAATTGTTGTGTATTTTCTGCCTCCTTTATTCTCCTATTTATATTAAGTCACACATTAGGCCCAGTCAGGGATCTAAGGAAGAATTTGGAACAGGCCTCACCCAATTAGCTTTTTACTAATTAAATTGAACCCACAATTTAATATAAGCTTATATTGGAATATTACGAACAGCCACTACAGAAGTAATATTGCACTGCCTTCCAAATCCGAAATTACAAGTATTCCGGGTTTCCTTTAATTGCATTTGATTTATTTCCCGCGCTTAAGATAGAAACATCCATTAATTAATTAATGTCTGCCATAGACTTAATTAATTAACATATTTCGAATTCCAAGAGTGGACTTAGCAAGAAACTCTTATTTATTATTCATAGAGTAATCAAACTCCAACTAGCTAGGTTCCGAATAATAAAACCTCGTTTCGAGCTCCTCTTGTGGATGTTATCAAACGAGACTCTCCTCGCGCACGTTTCAACATAATAGCAATCCTAGCACCTCTAGATAATGATCACCACTACCCAATATACCTGGATCGTTGGGTTACGAAAAACCCGCACCTTTGGTAAGTCAAAGTAGTGGATCCTCAATATCGTATGCTCAATGCTAACGTACATTGATTAAGAAATTAATTTTCAAGACCTCGTCTTTCAGTAGATAGCATAAAGACTCGTCTTGCTGTTAGATCCATTCAGTGCTATATCACACCAACGTCATCTTATTTCAATAAGGTTTAGAAATAATCGGACTAACATTGCAACCTTTCGCGATAGGTAGTCTAGGCCAATCTAGGTTGTGAAATTCTTATTTTTCTTTGTTTAGAACTGACCGTGTTACCTTAAATTGGACGACTCCCACAACCGGTCTACTAAAACAAAGACTTAGACTTTGTTACGTTTGCTCATACATTTAAATATGCAATAAACAACCATTAAATGTAAAACATAACAACATTATGACAAAAATAATCTGTTGCATTTATTGGAAAATAACCATTAGAGTTTTACAGTATGCAATCACACGAAAGGTGATTTCTAGTATACAAAACCCTAACACATCCCTCTCTTCTTCCTCGCCAAGGAAGAAGGGAGCCTTAATTTTAGAAGAAACTTTTGTTCGCTTATGTTTTGCTACATCTCGAGGGGTTGATACATTGTTTACTCAGTTTTTTAGCTTTAGTTCTCGTTTAAACTCTGAATCCACCGTTGTTTTTTAGTTTCGGTTGTAGTTAATCTGTATGCAAGTAGTTTTCAGCGTTTGATCTTCGAGTTTGTTGTTGGAATTGTGGATTTGAGTTGGAATTGTTGAAGTTTGTTTATGAAATGGAGTTTTTAATGCACGTTGGTTTGGATCTGATGTTTTCGGAGTTGTAGCTTTTTGTATAGATTTAATTATGTTTGGCCTCCGCCGATCGTTTAGATAGCTTTTCAATTTGTGTTAGCTGTTAGATCTCTGTCAACTTTTCCTTTATTTCAGCTTTATTGTAGTGGGCATGTTTTGAGTCAGTGGTCCCGATTTACTTTTGCAGAAATAACTTTAGTATGTCAGTGCAATTGATCAGTTTAATATATCTTCGCTTTGTCCTAGTTTAGTTTAGTTGATCCATTAGTTTTCGTGACTTGATCAGATCAGTTCAGTTCAGTTCAGTTCCTTTCCTTAGATTAAACTTAACCCACTGCGAAGCGTGGCAGCAGCCAAATTTTCCCAATGTCCCAAACACAACTTGACACGTCTCCATCCCTGTGGGATTCGACTCTTACTTCCCTTTACTAGTCTATAGTATTGTGGGTTAAGGTCTTAAAAGCCCTAAGTCTCTCAGTTTGCACACCCAACGACTAGTTAGTAACTTACTAGACCCGTTGATAGTTTTATCTTGATCAAGTGCGTGAACCCTCATCTGTTTAATTTGCACGTGTTTAATTTGCACGTGAACTGAAGATACATGCTTAGAGTCTTAAGACGAGCTTTCACTTCCCTTTCTCCACAACTCAACAAAATAAAAATTATTAATGTTCAATTTACTTGATTGCAATTAAAGTGAGGCACAATTAATTGGCAAAAGTTTGTATATCTACGGCGATGAATAGCACAAAATGAGTGGGAGTATACGAAATTAAAAGAAGAGTGGAGAAGATTATCAAATTTGGAGGAAAATCTCAAAAAAAAATTAAAAAGGTTATGGGAGGATGAGAATATAGGATATTAATTTTGAATTCTATTTTATATAAAAATATATAATTATATGTTATGTATTTAATAATATATTCCAGGCCATAACCAAGTGCAAATTATTGCATCATCCAAAAATAATTGCATAATCAATATGAATATAGAAGATTACATGAGTCATACATTGGGCTTGAGAGATGTATCTTGAGCCATCTCTATCTTCTTCCACTTTGTAAATTTGGACAGCAGGAAAAGGCCAATTGTTTGTGCAGTCAGACCACATATCAACCCAATCCATAATCCCTGTGCCAAACAAAAACAGATTTTATGCATCTTAGTTCAAGTTTCAATTTTTAGTAATGATAAAAACTCATATGAGTGTACCGTGCGGACGATAAAAAGAGGTTCGTCCGCACCTTTCTATTCGTTTCTAAACATAGCAAGAAAGCGTACGTACCTTGGCACGGAGTGTAGTCTTGAATGCAAGAAAAGCGGCGACAAGCATTCCGATGCAGTAGAATCCTCCCAAGTTGATATACACAACCAAATGCTGCCAACCGCAACCTCGTGCTACCCCTGCACTCAAATAAACGTCTTTCAATCTAATCGGATCTCTCAACATCGCTACTTTAGTGGCGAATCACGACACACAACCTGATAATATTCCTTGAACAAAATCACACAATATGGACACGACGAGGAAGGGCGTCATTGAGGCGAATGCTTGAATTATCACGGGGCTACTGCTGAAGGCGCTTGCCCAGAGATTATGCCCCAAAGACAGCGCCAAAACTACAGCTAGTGCAAGGATAACGGTGAGCTTAAGAGTGACGTGCATGGCTTGCCTGGCTCGATCAGGCTGCCCAGCGCCCAACTCGTTAGACACCCTCGTGCTGCAACAGCAGAAATTCACCACTAGGAAAATCACACGAAACAGAGAAATTTAGGGACGTTTATTCTTACCTAGCTGCTGCACTCAAGCCATAAGCAATCATGTACGTAATTGCTTCCGTGTTCACACTGATCAATATAAAGTCATGAGTATCAACCTTGCGAATAAACCAAGTTGAGGCATCATACTACTACTTACCACATCGCTATGAGCGAAGTAGTGACCTCCGGGTTTGGCATCAATCCGCCCAATAAAACAAGAATCTCGAAAGCCCAATATTCCAGACTGATTTCAATAGTATGTTAGTATCGATCATAAGAGAAACAAAAGGAAAACGAAGCAATCACATATACTCTAAGCTAGAAATCAACTAACCAAACCATTGCTGCAGAAGGCAGAGCAAGCTTCAAGCTTGGCCATATATGACTTAAAGACTCCCAAGTAAATCCATCCCACGTGTATTTGAATTTATTTGCAGTAAGCAAGTACGAGGCTAGCATGAAGAATGATAACCACAAAGATATGGAAGCTGCCAATGGAGCTCCCTTGTATCCGAGGGCGGACCAATTAACCAAAGCATAGGCAATACCAATGTGCAGGACAAGAGGGACCACCGAGCAGACAACGAGTGGGATAACGACCGACTGTGTCTGAAGAAACCTAAGCATATTTTGCAAGAATCCATAAGCAAACAGCCCCGGAATCAAGTACTTGAGATACAAACCGGCCGAATTTGCGATTTGAGGATCTTGCTGCAGTAAAATGAGGATAGTGTCGGAATACCACCACAGAACAGACACGAGGACAGTGGAGATGAGCGATATAATGCAAGAAGTCTGGAGATACACTCCCATTATCCTGTACATTTTCGCACCAAATCCTTGGCCACATAAGGTTTCAAGGGAACCACTCAACCCAACCTACACCAAAGCACACTAATTCTCTAAAATGATCGGTAAACATGATTGTTGATTCTAGTAAAGAATCTAAGGAATTGAAGCTCAAATCATTTGTTCATTTTTCAATTTAACATACTTGAACGAATGGATGTAATCAAATACAAACTCTAAATATTGTACAAACTCCAAATCAGGACAATCAGAAAATGTCAACAGATAACAAAATAATAGTACTTCATTTGTCCCACTCTAAGTGACATATTTTCCTTCTTGGTACGTCTCACTCTCAATGAGACATTTCTAAATATAGCAACATCACTCTCTCTACTTTCTCTCTCTTATTTTATTCTCTCAATTTAATTCACCAAATAACCATACATAAAATCTCGTGCCGAAAAAGAAATGCTCCACTTAGAGTGGAACAGAGACAGTAGCTGCAGAAAATGTCAATGTCAACAAATGACAAAATAACATCAATAGAAAATGTTGACCGTTGACAGTGTGTTGCCATTATGTTGACATGTTGAGGAATTTATACAATATATAGAGTATGCATTTTTTCACTTACACGACCAATCCAGTTGATTAGATTGAGACGAAATCGTATAAGATGACGAAATAAATTTGTAATTGAAGCCAAATTGGAGTCAAATGAAGTAAAGTAATAACCAAGAAAGAGAAACCGGTGACAGCAGCCCAGGAATTGGCGAGATTAGCGGCGGCGAGTTCGAGATCACCAAGGTGGCCGGCGAACATGACGGAGACGAGAGGGATGAAGTAGAAGGCGGCGTTGGTAAGGATCATGGGCAGCGCGAACACCACCTGCTCCTTGGCCTCCGCCACATCGATCACCTTGCTCAGCAGTCCCTCCTCCGGAGAGTTTCTCTCGAGAAGGGGAGTCTTGGTGTTGGAAGAAGCTGAATCCATTTCGTCCAACTGCCCACTCGAGATCCCTTTCGCAACTAATACTCTTCTTTCGTGTATGCACGACCGCCTTATTTTATTTGTAATTTTGTATAGGAATAAAATATTAATGGTTTCAGTCGGTCACGAAAAGGAAACTAATTATCACGGCTGACGCAGCATTTATTTATGGGGCCTACAACTGTATTTGAATGTCAATTCTAGGACTACTTTTGTAATGCATTTTATATATTCCTTTCTTTAGTTATTGTTAGGGCATCATTAACTCCGTCCCTATTTCCGGCCCCAAGTCCCCTCCACGTCATCATTCCTCTACAGTTGCGGCCCAAGCCCCAACTGTTGTAACCCTGCAGGTTACAGCCCGGGCCGCAACTAATAAATGACACTATTCACAACTCCAACCTATTTAACTCGTAAAATAAAAAATGCTGGAAATTTATAACACGGAAAATTTAATTTCATCGAATACTGTAAAATTACAACATAGAAATTTTAAAACTGAAAATAAAATACATAAAAACATAATTTCAATTTTGGAAAACATTGGTGCGAGTCCAAATAAAATAATATACATCCGGGTACGTGGTACCCGGGTTTGTTGTTCGTTCCAAGCTTGAATAACAGCTTGGTAGCGTTCAACTTCGTTGTTGATTTCTTCTTGGATTGCCGGTAGCGCCTCTGCTAACGACCGGGACATTTGATCTTCGAATATTCTTTGACGTGGAGGCATTTTTTCGAATTCTAGGAAGAGATTTTAAGTTGAATATGAAGTTGAATGTGTATGAAAATGGAGTAGTATTTATAGAAAAAAATTTCGAATTTAAAAAAAAAAATTTGGTTGCGGCCCTGCTCGAGGAGCGTGTAACGCGGGGTCGGGACTCTACAGTTGCGGCCCGTCACCGTGCAACGCCGTCCCAGGCCGGGACGCGGGGCGCGCGACAGGCCGGGAACGCGGCCCCGGGACGGGCCTGGGCCGTGACTCTCCTCCGTGCAACGCTCGGAACGGGCCGGGACTCGCGAGATGCGGCCCGGCCCCTTGCGTTACAGATGCTCTTAGAGCATCTCCAATGGCGGACGTCCGGTCGGGCGACCGGGACGTCCGCCATTGTGGCGTCGAAGGTCGGATACGGACGTCCGCCATTGTGGAGTGGGTCGGACGTCCGGGTCGGACGTCCGGTAATTTTTTTTTTTTTAAACTCTATATATACGGGCGACGAGGACAGCGCGGAGTGAGCCGGGGATATTGGACTATGTATTTTTCTTTTTTTGAATGACTATGTATTTTGTTTTTTTTCTAACTATGTTTTTTTTATGTTTTATGACTATGTATTTTTGCCCGTATTTTGCTTTCTCGTATTCCATGTCAAAATTATAATTCCGTTTTTACGTAATTACATTATTGTGATTTTTTTTATTGCTGGAAGTTTTAGTGGGAATGGCGGATTGTGCAGGGGATGTCCTAGTGATGTGACAGTGGGATGGGAAGTCCTAGTGACGTGGCAGGAGGTGTTTTTGGGATGTCCTAGTGGATGTCCGAGTGGGACATCCGCCCACCGGATATGCTCTTAAGGTGAGACATTATAAAGTAGTCCCTCCCTCCAATTACACATGTAACATTTGCTTTTCGCCATAGAATTTTATGTAGTGTTGTTTATTGAATTAATAAAGAGAGAGTAAAGTAAAAAATAAAAAATAAAAAGAGTATTATTTTCATTTTTATAAACGTGTCATTTTTAATAGGACACACCAAAAAGGAAAACGTTTATTTCTAATGGACAGAGGGAGTAGCATTTTTACTACTCCTTTTATTGCATTCAAGATGTCCATATTCTTGAAATGACATACTCTCTTCGTCCTATGTTACTCGCACTTTTCATTTTAGTCCGTAAATTTGGGATTGATTTTTTAGTGTAATTAAATTAGAATTTAGACATCACTTAATAAATGAGCTCTTAACTTAAACTAACATATTAATTACATGCATTAACTTTTTAGTCCGTCCGCGAATAGGAGTCCTATTTTTCCATTTTAGTCCGTCCGCGAATAGGAGTCCCAGTTCACTTTTACCATAAATGGTAATAGGGTCCCACCTTCCACTAACTCATTCCACTCACATTTCATTTAAAATTAATATATATAAGTGGGACCCCTATTCCACTAACTTTTTTCCACCCACTTTTCTTAACATTTCTTAAAACTCGTGTCGCCCATAAATGGAACTCCTAATAGCGGACGGAGGGAGTATAAGGAGTTTGTGACGGGCCGAAAAGCAACCGTGCAAGTAAAATGGGATGGAGGGAGTATAATTTTAGATGGAATAGCTGAATATGATAAAGTAGAATAAAAAGATTGATTGAATATATTAATGAGGGAAATGAGAGAACAATTTATTTCCAAATATAAAAAATAATAACTTGAATAAGATAAAAAAAGAAAAAGAAAACGTGGGGGCATTGTAGTACTACTTTTTAAGTCACTATAGATATTTTTTATTTATTATTTTTGTCATCCTTTGTAGCTGTAGTAAGTATTTTTTTAAGGCGATCCATGGGGTAGTAGCATTTTCTATCTTTTAATATTGCACTTTTGACATAAGTGCTTTTTCATACTCGTATTTCTCCCATTCATGAAAATAGACAACATTTGTTATTTCAGGATGTACTTTATAAATAGACCTTCTATTTAAGAAAACTTTTTTTTCTCGGTGAGTCTCATTCTTCACTAACAATTCTCCAATAATTTTTTCTATCTATCTATCTATCTCTTACTTACCAATTATACATTATAACTCGTGTTGTTTCAAATTGTCTATTTTTTAGGGACGGAAGTAGTACTCTCCCCTCCACGAAAAATAGTCACATTTGTGGATGACACGGGTTTTCATGAGAAATATAGTAAAGTAAGAGGAAAGGAGACAAATAGGTAAAATAAGAGCATCTCCAGTGGGCGGATGTCCCACTCGGACATCCACTAGGACTTCCTAAAAACACCTTCTGCCACGTCACTACGACTTCCCATCTCACTGCCACGTCACTAGGACATCCCCTTCACAATCCGCCCTTCCCATCGCCCTTCCCACTAGGACTTCCCGCAATAAAAAAATCACAAATTCACAAATATACGCAACGGAATTATAATTTTGACACGAAATACGGGAAAATTGCAAATGCTTCATTAAAAAAATTACATAAAAAAAAGAAAAAAAATTACATAATAAAAAAGAAAAAATTACATAATAAAATTTTTGACTCGGCTCACTCCTCGTCGTACGTGCCGCCCTCGCCGTCGCTCGTGCCGCCCCCGTCGTCCCCGCCGCTAATCTCGGCGCCATCATCTCCAATGGGTGGCATGCCCAAATCACGCCGACATCCATCGATGACATCCTTCAACATCCTTTTGTACACAGGATCTGTCGTGCTATGCCACCTATGCATGGTCCGGACCAAGCTAGTCGTTATCTGCGCGCGGGCGAGACGGTCGTACTCTTCTGGGGGAGCAGGGGCCTCCGATTGGACCTCGAACGACCCGCTGCTGCTTCCCCTAGCCTTCCGCTGCGCAGCCTTTTGCCCAATCGGGCGACGACGCCGGCGGGAGTCTGATTGAGGTAGCGCGGACACTTCCTCGGCTTCTGGGAGCTCGTGCGAACCAGCACTACTGCTGTATTCACCAGAAGCGTTGATCTTCGTCCTCTTCTGCCAGCCCGATTCGACACTCCAAAAAACTTTTGGGAATCCTTCACCACGAGATAGGACTCCCATTGGTCGAAATCTTTGAACTTCAAAGATCTGTCGGGGTACTGCGCCAGGGCACGGTTCTTCACATCCTCCTCGGACATACCGCTGGTTGCCTGGCGGAGATTATTTTGGTAGAGGCCAGCAAATCGACTAAGCTTAGGCCTCAACCGCTCCCACTGTTTCCGACATTGTTCGGGAACGCGACTCTTTGCCCCAGCCGGTTTGTGTGTGAGGTAGGCTTCAGCGACACGATGCCACAGTCTGTCAATATGCTGGTTAGCACCCACATAGGGATCCTCGACTATTGAAACCCAAGCCTTCGAAAGCACGACGTTTTCCCACACGCTCCAGACCGTCCGCTTTCCCGTCTCCTCATCATCCTCCTCCTCAGCCACCGTTCGCGAGGAAGAGCCCGTGGCTTTCCCCTTGCCCTTGCCCTTGCCCTTGCCCCTGCCCCTTGCCGCTGTCCCCACATCATCGGGAGTCTCCCTGATTGGAGATAGCCTCAACTCCTCAAAAGAGAAAGTTTCCACGCTGGTGAACTGAGTCTCCGGAACAAAACTGGAGGGGGTATCAGTAGACAGCATATCGATAACCGGGCGATAGACATCGTCCGCTAGTGGTTCAGGGCCCCTGCCACCCCTCTCCACCAGGCATGGTCTGCATCATCCCCGGCATCATCCCACCCATCCCCATCATATTTGGGGTTATACCCCCCATCCCCATCCCCATCCCCATCATATTTGGGGTCATGCCCCTCATCACCGCTGCCCTGGGCATCATACCACCCATCCCACCCATCCAATTGTACATACCGAAGTAAGGGGACATCATACCACCCATCCCACCCATACCACCCATCCTACCCATCCCCGACATTGCCGGAAGCATTGTCGCATTTCCGCTAGAGTTTCCCTCCAGTTCGGCGGGAAACGTCGGAGTCAGCGACTCGCTCGTGCCGGGGGAGGTTCTGTCGTTCTCCATTAAGTATAAATGAAATTTGTAGTAAAAGAAGAGAGAAACTTGTTAACACAAGTGGTGTGAATGAAATGAAGTGCAACAAGCCGTATATATAGAGTTTTTTTTTTAAAAAAAATTAATACCGGACGTCCGACCCACACCACAATGGCGGCCGTCCGCCCGCCCGTCGCCTGTACGTCCGAGGACATCCGACGTCCTTACGGGACGTCCGTATCCTACCTTCCACGCCACAATGGCGGACGTCCTGGTCGCCCGTCGCGGATGTCCGACCGGACGTCCGCCATTGGAGATGCTCTAAGAGAAATTTGGAGAAAAAGTAGGTAAAGTATGAAAGAGAGGAGAAAAAGTAGAAAAAATATAAGAAAAAGACTTTCCACTTATAGAAATGGGACTATTTTTTGCATACGTCCCAAAATATTAAAATGAGACCATTTTGTGGACAAAAGGAATATTTTTTTTATTTCTAAGTCACAATAATTATTTTTCGTACCACCAGTCTCAAAATCTTAAATCCATCATTGTTTAATATTTTTAACAGAGTAAGAATTAGAGATGAAGAAGGTCAATATATTGGTACGCAAAATAGAGTTTAAGAAAACGGGAAACTCATGATTGATCATAGTAATATTGGGTTTTACCAAACAGCTAATATCTTAAATCCCATCTACTAGGTGTCAGTTGATCATATGAATAACGTTGGGTTTTTACCAAACAGTTGATCATATGAGTAACGTTGGGTTTTTACCAAACAGTTGATCATATGAGTAACGTTGGGTTTTTACCGAACACCTACTCCCTCCATCCCATTTTATGAGTCTCGGTTTATCATTTTTGAGTGTCCCACTTTAGAAGTCTCGGTTAGAATATTTCATAAATGGTATTAGGTTTCACATTCCACTAACCTTTTTCTACTCACATTTTATTATAAAACTAATATAAAAAAGTAAAACTCACGTTCTACTATATTTTTTCACCAATTTTCCTTTACATTTCTTAAAACCCATGCCAAACTCAACTGAGACTCCTAAAGTGGGACGGAGGGAGTAATATCATAAATCCCATAATTTCTTGCACGTGTATAAAATTATTACTACCACCTCTGTTTTTTAAAATAGTAACTTTTGACATGATACGAGTCTTAATTCACAATTAATCTAGTAAGCAGAGAAGAAAAAAAAGTAGTATAAGTAGTATTAGTGAATTGTGGAGTCCACTTTCTAAAATACACAATTTGAAAATTTTCTAATTTTAAAGAATGGACCAATGAAAATAGTTTTTACTTTTAAGTGAGACATTATTTAGGAGCAGCATTTTTAAGGAGTACTCCACTACTTTTAAGTCTGGCTGACTGTAGTTATTTTTCACTTCCTCTCGTCTTAACTAAGTTGAATTATATTTTATCACCGACTTTACTTACTCTCTCTTTTATTTTTCCTATTCTATTCCTCAATTTTACTTTTCAATACAATTCTTAATCATAATGTTAAAAAAATTTGACTCAACTTAGTTGGAACGGACGGAGTATTTTCTATTTTTGTAACCCTTTAGAGGCTTTTTGGTATAATCGAATGGATTGAAGATGGGACTAGAATGGAGGTGGGAATGGAATTACAATTCCATTT
This sequence comes from Salvia splendens, assembly GCF_004379255.2. Classification (NCBI taxonomy): domain Eukaryota; kingdom Viridiplantae; phylum Streptophyta; class Magnoliopsida; order Lamiales; family Lamiaceae; genus Salvia; species Salvia splendens. Next base: position 19,327,164 of record NC_056036.1, on the reverse strand, counting down.
CATTCTTGTTATTCTTTGATTGGTTACATTCCTATGTTTGTTAACTACAAATACAAAGGAAATACAAAGGAAATGGAATTGTTATTCTTTGATTGATTACATTCCTATGTTTGTTAACTACAAATAATATATGAATGGCATGAAATGAAACATTAATAATTTATATGTTGATTCTATCAAAAAAATGTTTATTCAAAATTATTTTTGCCAAATATTTTCGTGTGTGTGTTCAATTATTAAAAATTCTAATTAAAATTGAGATGATATTAAATTCAAATATAATACTATAAGCGCATCAGCAATGGTGTAAAATTCATCTGGACGAGGCCTCTCACTCGTCCCCGCCTGCGATCGTCCGACCATTGCAGGCGGACGGACGATCGTCCAGACGAGCAAGACGACCGATGTTTCCGTCGCGGACGAAGGGGAGCCCGACCATCGTTCGTCTCCTCATCCGCCCACTGCAGGAGCACAAACGACAGACAATAAAAAAATTAATTATAAAAAATTATTTTTAATTATAAAAATTTGATTTTTTAATTAAAGAAATCATTTTTAAATTAAAAATAAAAAAATTATAAGTTCACAATGATCCATACTAAAAAACAGATCTGTGAATTAGTGAAATATTATATATTGTATAATATAATCCTTCATGAGCTAGTTTTGCATTGCTTGTGTAAACCTTTTATAGATAGATTTTCAACTCCAACGTTCATTTTGACTTTGATGTGGGATAAATGGTAGTTTTATATATGTTTTTAACTCCAAGTTTCTTTGTGATTTTGACGTGGGACAATTAGTTTTACACTTTAAGAGAGTTTTTGTTGCTTTATATAAAACTTTGTTTAATTTTAATAGAAAATCTATGTTTAGCCTAGTGCTAAATGTTTTTTTTTTAAATTATAAAGGTTATGGGTTCAACCCCAGACTCAACGTTTTGTTTTTAATTTTGACTTTTATTAGACTTTTCTCATTCTATTCGATTCTTTTTTTGTTTATACTTTTATTTCTATAAGCATGTTTGTATTTTTATGGTAATGTAAATTTAATTTAAGTAATGTAAGTGTTTTAATTAATTAATGTACGTGTTTTATTTAAATTTGTTGTGTTTTATAGTATATTATATTTTTCTATTTATTATTTGAAAATAAAAATAAAAAATTTGTTATTTTTTTAAAATTAAGTAATGTATATTTTTTATTTAATTTAATATTTAATTTTGTAATTTATAATATGTGAAAATAAGAAAAACATAATATTAAAAATTAAATAAAAATGGGGTTAATGGATAGGACAGACTAAGAAATGCTGATGTGGCTACCACTAGGGCGGACTAGTATGGCTACCACTGTGGAATGGAATGGTCGAATTTAGTTAAATAAAAGGAATGACTATTTCTATATGGAATGGAATGGTGATTCCTAAGGAAGAAAAATACCAAGTAACGAAATGAAATGGATGTAGCAATACCTTAGTAGTATTTTTTTGTTTTCAAGTCATAGTTACTATTTTTCGTACCACCGATTTCAAAATCTTAAATCCATCATTGTCTAACACTATAACAGAGTACGATTTGGAGAAGGAGAAGGTAATTTATTGGTACTGAAGATAGAGTTCAAGAAAATGGGGTGTCAGTTGATCACATGATTAACGTTGGGTTTTTACCAAACACATAATATCATAAATCCCATATACTCCCTCCGTCGCAAGGTAGTTGAGTCGTTTTTTTTGGGTTGTTCTAAGATAGTTGAGTCATTTCTTTTTTTTTGACAAAAACATTATCCTCTCTCATACTTTACTCTCTTTTCATCTCTCTTACTTTATTCCTTCTCTTAATTTGTTCTCTTCACTTTAACTTTCAACCCATCAATTTCTTAAATCTCATGCCCGAAAGATTTTCCCCAACTACCTTGAGACGGAGGGAGTAGTACTTATTTGGTTTCTTGCATGTGTATAAAATTAGCGCTATCTCCGTCTTTGAAAATAGAAACTTTTGACACGAATTGAGTCTTACTGCATAATTGGTCTAGTAAGGAAGATGAGAGAAAAAATAGTGGAAGTAGTGTTAGTGGATTGTGGGGTCTACTTTCTAAGATACAGCGTTTAGAAAGTTTCTAATTATAAGGAACAGACAAATGAAAATAATTTCTATTTTTAAGGGACGGATGTGGTACCATTTTCATAATAGATTACTTAAGTTTGTAATGGCGAACATAGGTGCTGGCAAAACATGTGGCCGGACTATAATCCGCCATTTAGAGCATCAGCAATAGTCTGGACTAGTAGCCGGACTATAATCCACCACATTAGCATTTCTTAGTCTGGCCCTTCCTTCTGCGAGTGCGGACAAGTGGTCGGACTATATTTTTTAAAATCCAATTTCATTTAATTTTTAAATAATTCTTTTTGCACATATAATAAATAGCAAAATTAAATGCAAACCTACGTTACTTAATTAAAAATATTAAAACGGAAATAATTAAAAAGGTACCTTGTCAATGATTTCTACGTGCCCAAACTTTTTCAACCATGTCGGACATGAGTGCATGATGGGCTTATTGCATGCGCATGGTCTCCTCTTCCCGTAGTCTCTCATTGATTATGTACAGTAAACCTTAACTGACTGACGGGGTTGCACGACCGGCGCTTAATCGGGCTTCGTCGTCGGACCAATCGACAACTCCTGGACCTCCATCATTGATAACCATGTTATGCAAGATGATGCACTCGTACATGACATTGGCGATATGATGCATAAACCAGGAACGAGTCGGGCTTTTCACTATTGCCCAACACGCTTGAAGCACACCAAATCCCCGCTCCAAGTCCTTCCATGCAGTCTTTTGTTGCTTTGCAAATAAAGCTCTCTTCGGATCCATTGGGCATGAGATCGTCTCCAGAAAAACAAGCCATCTCGGGTATAAGCCATCGGCTAAGGAGTACCCCATATGATGCCGGGGTCCGTTGGTAGTGAACTCAATAACCAGACCGTTGCCCTTGCATTGCTCGGTGAAGAGAGTCGACGTGTTCAGCACATTGATGTCGTTGTTTAACCCGACCACGCTGAAGCATGTCAAATCCAAAGACAGTAGTCAATGATGGCCTCAAGGATCATCGTAGAGTGGGTACCCTTATACCCACTAGTGAATTGGCCTCTCCATGGTTTTGGGCAATAGTTCCACTCCCAATGCACACAATCTATGCTCCCCAGCATTCCAGGAAAGTCGTGCACCTTCTCGTGTATGTCCAGCAGGAACTGGCAATCGGTGGCATTTGGCTTGCGCAAATAGGTGGAGCCGAAGGCCTCCACCACAACCGCACAAAAGTTCGTCAGACACTCCCGCTAGTTGTCTCCTCGACGTGAAGATACAAGTCCAATTGACGAAGTGCAACCATGCACTCGTAAGCAGGGTTAACCCGAGTCTGTCGGTCGCATCTGGAAGTACAAGTCGTCGCCTCCAACATGTGAACAATGCGGAGAAACAAGTCTCGCTGCATTCTAAACCAGCCACAAAAAACCATCGGACCCCAGTTGGATTAATCAAATTGAACAATTACATAAAACTCTCTATGAAGATTAACCAAGAACAATGGAGAATGAGAACAAACAGTAGAGCGGAAGTGTATCTTGATCCATCTAGAATTAAACGTCAGAATTGCATTTCAGCGGTTATGGATCTTCCAGACGATCAAAGACGTTCTTCACAATAGTCTGTCAAGAGAATACAGAGATATCAAACGTTCTTCTGACGTCTAGAGACCATAACCCTAATCTTATATTTATATAAATAAAAGACCCTTTTATTTTCTATTCGGTCCCTCATCAAATAGAAAATCTCATATGGTATCTACACTTAGATCCATAACGAATAAATACACTTTTAGCCCAAACTTAATCTTTATTAGATCACTTTAATTGGGAAACTGAAAGATAGTCATACACATTAAATTAGTCATGTGGAAGCCCAAATTTCTAACAATCTCCCACTTGGGCAACACATAACACCAAATAAATGTGTACAAACCGAATGAGCACTCAAATATGCTATCACATAGTGTATTCCCGAACAATCTTATTATCAACTGTATCGGCATAGGACTAAAGAGGCAGTCACCATATTTTTTCATGATTATACCCATCAGTAATCACATATGCAAATATAATCAACAACAGATCAATTATGGATTGTAGCATTGAAATTTCATGCAAGGTGATCATATATGTCTATTTCCAATCGGTCCTCCTAAAGTGAGATCAAACCAAAACCAAATAACACAAATAATGGACAAAACATAATACTTTATTTCTACCGAGAATAACATGAGTTTTATAACTACATGTTCAAAACACAATATAGAGCAATAACCAAAACTACTCTCATTGTAAGGAAGTATCCTTAAACAACATAATACTTATTTAGGCTACATGCCCATGAAAGACCTTGGGTGATAGTCCCTTAATGAGCGGATTTGTCATCATCAAATTCGTTCCCTTATGCTCTATATATTTATCCATTCTGAACCTTTTATTTCACAACCAGGAAACTCCTATTGTTTTGGAATATAATACTGCAGGGTTATTGTCACATCATAATTTAAGCAGTCTTTCAATACCTTACTATATGCAGCATATTGACAAAGTTTTGCAGTCATATTCAATAACTAGATGCCCCAAAAACAAGCTACAAACTCTGTTGTCATGGCAGAAGGTGATACAAGTGTATGCTCAACACTTCTCCACGAAATGGCTCCACAGCCAACAGACATATGTAACTTAAAATGGATCATTTACTGTATTGGCATCTAACAAAATCAAAACCAAAATGCCTAAAGATCTCTCCAAATTATCTTATTTATTTTTTGTATGTGAGCAAGTAATGCTTAGTTCTTCGTAAATATCTCATAACCTATTTTGCTGCTTCCTAATGATCCATATCGAGTTATTGAGATATTTGTCCAACATATAAACAATTAAAACCAAATTGGGTCTAATTGATACACTTTTTATTACCACTAAAAATACCTGCAAGTATACAGGGTAGATCTAGTATAGCTAAAGGTCAGTACCGGGATATCTAACACGGGGAATATAATTGCAACTAGCTATTATGTACTAAGCGTCATATACTATCTAGAGAAACAAGAGATTTGGTTTAACTAAGAAAAAACAAATAAAACAAAACAAATAAATTAGACAAATAGGGGAATTCCAAGAATAGTGATTTCACAATTACGGTTATACAAATTCCAACTACAACACCCTAGCACAGTTCATACTTCGATAGAAAGAGTCACATAAGTTTTGCCCATGCGGCACAAGCGTAGATTACTAACACTAAGGGCGTCAATCCTAGATCCGTAACTCCCAAAAGCTCCTAAGACCCTTATAAAGTCCTCACTCTCAATTAACAGTGCCGTTTTAAGGGAAGCTAATTGTAGTGTGTACTAAGTGGATCTAACTCGCCAACCTCCTCTCACGATTATGTAGCAAGTTATATTAAATCATCACCGTATGTGTCACTCAAACGTGAAGTATTATAGAACAACTTAGGGAAGAAAGGAAGTAAGAACAAAATGGATATTAAATAGCAAACCAAAATTGTATAAATCAATAAAAGTTACTAACACATCCAAAGAAATCTTATGGTTTAGCTACTTATAGACAAATAGCAAAAACTACAAATTAAAGTACAAAACATAAAGAAAAAGCAAACAAAACGCAAGGATGAATTGTTGTGCAATCTTTAGTCTTCTCTTGCCTTGCTCCAATCTCCAAGAATGGTGATGGAATGATGGATAGAGGAATTAGTGCTGGAGAATGGAGGGGGGAGCCATGAAGGCTCCCCTTTTGGGGACTATGAATTGGTGAATATTATGAATTAGGTTATGGGGTATATATAGGCTTGAAAAGGATTTAAATTTGGTAAAAAGTTTCCTCCAAGTAATAGTAAATATGGAATTTCGTGCCCCATAGGAAAAGATTTGGCTTTACAAGGTAATGTCTTCTTTCCTTCTTTGAATTTCCGCCTAAAATTCTGCACTTGATAACTTTGTGCGACTTTGGTAGAACAGCCATAAATTCTCCACATAACTCCGATTTAGATGATCAAGGTACCACCGGTATGCTATTTCGAAGAAGAAGAGAATGGCATGTAGAAAGCCCTGATCTCACTTCAGTATCGCAGGAAAATTGAGTTTGAACACAGGATGTCGTGCGCAACTGGGCCCAGCAGGCCGCTGGACAGCTCCAGAACCCTCTGGACTCGTTGCAGTGACCGCTAGCATGGGTCCAGCGGGCTACTGGGTTGCGCTTCAGTTCCAGCTTCCAGATTTGATGTTTTATGCCATTTTTCAACTCTAATTTGCACATTTCTCACCAAAACACGTCAAAATACCAAAATAGATAAAAAAAAATACAAATAATGGATATGTAATGCAACTTTGACACTCAAAAAGGACCACAAAATGGCTTTAAAATAGTACAAAATCCGTGCGTATCACTAATACATACTTGAGCACACATTGGGCTCCCAATAGCTGAAGCATATGGAACCTTCTGCATTTTCTAAATCTCAAGATTTATCTTAGGGCACTGAATAAGACTAGGTTTAACTCCCTTAGTCATAGGGATATTTCTTTACTTGAAATTATGCATCTCAAATACTTTAGGCACTTTTTCACTATATCTCTTTTGTGAGAATCGAAAATTATTTCTTTCGATTCAAAATACAAAAGAGGTTTCCCCAAGATCTTTCATCTCAAATTTTTTTGAGAGAAAATTCTTGGTGTTGTATACCATTTCTTTATTATTAATGACAATCAATACGTCATTGACATACAATACCAAGAAGATGCATTTGCTCCCACTGAACTTGTGATACACACAACCATCAATAGCCATTCTTTCTGAATCCAAATGAACGATACTTCATAAATTTGTGGTACCATTGACGAAAGTCTTGCTTGAGGTTGTTGAGGTTAATTTTGGATTATCTTATCAACATGAGATTGAATGTTTACAACATTACCATACTGAGGTTCTTGATATGCTTCTTCTTCAATGATAGGAATTGAACCCTAAATATTTTCAAAAGCAGTATTAGGTGTTGAAACTGACTTCTCCTCAAAAGTAATGTCCTTTATTACATTCTTCCCCCCAAACTCAACATCCTCAAGAAATACCACAATTCCCATCCAAAATAAGTTCCTTTTGTGGGGTCATAAAATTTGAAAACCCCTAGAATTTTCTGGATATCCATAGTGAGAATACACGCTACAGTCTTTAATGCCTCTCCCCAAAGCGAATGTGACAAGGAATAATGATAAATCATACTCTTTAAGAGTTCTATTTCGTCTTTCAGCTACACCACTCATGCTAGGCGATCATGGCATGGTGTACTAAGAGACGATGCCACACTCTTCCAAATAGAGGCAATTTTTTTTTACATTTGAATGTGACTGGATCGGAGACTGGATCATACCGGGATCCTAGCAATCCTAGCACCGCTAGATAATAGCAATCCTAGCACCGCTAGATAATAGCAATCCTAGAAGAGACGATGCCATACTCTTCCGAATAATAGCAATCCTAGCACCGCTAGATAATGATCACCACTACCCAATATACCTGGATCGTTGGGTGACGAAAAACCCGCACCTTTTGTAAGTCAAAGTAGTAGATACTCAATATCATATGCTCAATGCTAACGTACATTGATTAAGAAATTAATTATCAAGACCTCGTCTTTCAGTAGATAGCATAAAGACTCGTCTTGCTGTTAGATCCATTTAGGGCTATACCACACCAACGTCATCATATTTCAATAAGGCTTAGAAATAATCGGACTGACATTGCAACCTTTCACGATAGGTAGTCTAGGTCTATCTGGGTTGTGAAATTCTTATTTTTCTTTGTTCAGAACTGACCGCGTACCTTAAATTGAGCGCAGCCCACAACCGGTCTACTAGAACAAAGACTTAGACTTATGTTATATTCGCTTATACATTTTGTTGGGATTTACGCACACAAGGCTTTCACACACTCAAGAAGATCACACACACACTCACTGTTGTATGAGATCACACAATGCAGAAACACACACACTCACACTTTGAGTATTGAAGATGATAATCTTGGAGAGAAACTGGAAAACTCTTTATTGATTAAACTACTCTAACTACATACACGGTTATGAGCTATTTAAAGCTCTACAAACAAGTAGCAACTGCTACTAACTAACTACAACAAGGATCAAGAAAACAAGAAGAATAACCGCTACACCTCGGCTAACTAACTGCTTCTTCCTTCTCGGCTCAGACCGAACTGGTTGCTTCTTCCTTCTCGGCTCAATACCGAACTCCCTTCTCGGCTCAAGACCGAACTCTCTTCTCGGCTCATTCCAGCTCAAAGCCGAGCTTCCTTACCGAGCTTCCTTACCGAGCTTCCTTACCGAGCTCCCTTACCGAGCTTACCGAACTCCTTTCTAGCCGAGCTTACCGAACTCCTTTCTAGCCGAGCTTACCGACTTCTGCCTTCTTCTTCCAACTGAAATGAGCACTCCATTATTAAAATTCTCCACCTGAGGGCTCATCTCAGTTCTTGCACAAACATTGATCAACTTCTTGCAATGATCAAACTTGTCTCTACCTAGAGACTTTGTTAGCATGTCAGCCGGATTGTGCAAGGTGTTAATCTTAATCACCTTCACTCTCTCCTTTTCGATCTCATCTCGAATAAAATGCAACTTTATGTCTATGTGCTTGCTCCTTTCATGAAAACCCGGATGTTTAGCCAAGCACATAGCTGAGCTGCTGTCACAATGAATCACCATTGTCTTTTGGTCAAAACCAAAGTCAGAAATCACTCCCTGAATCCAAAAACTCTCCTGTACAGCTGCAGTGAGAGCTATATACTCTGATTCTGTTGTTGAGAGAGCAACAACACTTTGCAACCCTGATTTCCAGCTGATTACAGTTCCAAACATGGTGAAAAGATAACCTGTTTGGGACTTCCTGTTGTCCAGGTTTGCAGCATAGTCTGCATCACAATAGCCCTGCACAACCTCCTCAGATTCACCTTCCCAGCCATTGAAGACAATCCCCCAGTCCTTAGTTGACTTCATGTACCTCAATATCCACTTAAGAGCATTCCAATGCTCCTTCCCCGGGTCTGCCATGTATCTGCTAGTCACTGAGATAGCATGAGCAAGATCTGGTCTTGTACAAATCATAGTATACATAACACTTCCAACCACACTAGCATAAGGGATAGCCTCCATCTCATCAGCCTCTTGCTTAGTTTTAGGGGCCTGCTCCTTTGAAAGCTTAAAACTCTGGGACAGAGGAGTTGATGCAGCTTTTGCATTTTCCATTTTGAATCTCTGCAAAACTTTCTCAATATAGTCAGTTTGCAGCATCCACAGCTTCTTGCAGCCTCTATCTCTCTGAATATGTATGCCTAGGATCTTCCTTGACTCTCCTAGATCCTTCATTTCAAAGCTTGACTTCAGATCTTGTTTAACTTTCTGAATTTCTGTCATAGAAGGCCCTGCAAGTAGCATATCATCCACATAGAGTAATAGGTAGGCAATGGGAGTCTTGCCTGCCTTCTTGATGTAAATGCAATCATCATATTCTGACTTGGAGAAGCCAATCTTCTTCATCTGTGCATCAAACTTCTTATTCCACTGTCTAGGACTTTGCTTAAGTCCATAAAGACTTTTCTGTAACAGGCACACCTTGCCTTCTTCTCCAATCTTCACATAGCCCTCTGGCTGTTCCATGAAGATAGTTTCCTCTAGATCTCCATTTAGGAAGGCTGTCTTCACATCAAGCTGTTGTAGCTCCCAGTCAAGCTGATTCACCACAGCCAATAGGATCCTAATTGAAGTGTGCTTCACAACAGGTGCAAACACTTCATTGAAATCGATTCCCTCCTGCTGTGTAAAGCCTCTAGCCACCAGCCTTGCCTTGAACCTGACTCTATCCTTATCAGTGGTCTCAATCTTTCTTTTAAACAACCACTTACAGCTTACCAGCCTCATTTCCTTACCATCTGTACTCAGCTTGGATTTGTCCACCAAAATCCATGTTTTGTTCTTGAGTAAAGACTCTATTTCCTCATTCATGGCTTCAATCCATCTTTATCTATCTTTACTCTGCATAGCTTCTTTATATGTGAGTGGATCTGCGCCATCAATACTTTCAGCTGCACACAGAGCATAATACACAACATCAGAGAACTTTGTTGGTGGCCTTGTTTCTCTTCTAACTCTGTCCCTTGCAAGCTGATAGTCTCTGATAGAGTCTGATATAGACTCACCAGCCTGGTTGCCCTGAGTTGGAGCCTCTTCTTTATCTGAATCAGACTCACTCCCTGAGTCAATAACTCCACCTGCTCCTAGGCCAACCCCCACAGGCTCCACCTTGAAGAAATCACCCTCATCTTCACTGGAGTCCAGCTTATCTTTCAGGTATGGCATCTGATCCTCCAAGAACACCACATCCCTACTCACCAAGACCTTCTGCTTACCGGGCTCAATACACCAGAGCCTATACCCCTTAACACCCCTCTGATACCCCAACATAATACATTTCAGAGCCCTAGCTTCAAGCTTGTTTTGCCTAGCATGAGCATAGGCCACACACCCAAACACCTTGTACTTTGAGTAGTCACTATGAGCTCCATACCACATGTAATCAGGAGTTTCAGATTTCAGGGCAGTAGATGGGCATTTATTGATGAGATAGGCTGCTGTATACACAGCCTCACCCCAGAACCTGCTGCTCAAACCAGAACCAAGAAGTAGGCACCTCACCCTCTCTAGGATTGTCCTATTCATCCTCTCCACAACACCATTTTGCTGAGGATTACCAGGAACAGTCCTATGCCTCTTCATACCCTTCTCTTTACAAAACAGATCAAACTCAGCAGACAAGAACTCTAGGCCATTGTCTGTTCTTAAGCATTTAACACTTCTACCCTTCTCTAGCTCAACCTCCTTACACCATATCTTGAACTTTGTGAGTGTTTCAGATTTTTCTTTAAGAATATATATCCACAACTTCCTTGTATAGTCATCAATGATAGCTAGATAATACTTTCCTCCACCAATTGAACACACCGGTGAAGGCCCCCAAAGATCACTATGTATGTAGTCTAAAGGGGCTGTAGAAGAGTGAATACCTGTAGGATAGGGTGCCTTCTTAGCCTTTCCAAGTATACACTGCTCACAGGGGTTCATCTTGTTGAAATCTCCAAAGATCAGACCCTTCTTGATGAGTTCTTTCAAGCTTCCTTCAGCTGGGTGGCCCAATCTCTTGTGCCATAGCATTATGGAATCATCTGACACTGCATTGCTTTCTCCATCAACAGCCTTAGCCTTCAGATAATAGAGAATATGCTCTCTGTCAGCCTCCATCATCACTGCATCTCCAGATTTAACAAACAATTTTCCTTGACTCATCAATATGGTGAACCCTTTCTGCTCCAGCATTCCCAATGAGATGAGATTCCTCTTCACTTCTGGAATATACCTCACCCCAGTTAGGATCTTTATAGAGCCATCTTGTAGGCTTAGCTTTACCTTCCCTATTCCTCTGATCTGACAAATATGATTGTTTCCAAGAACAACCGTACCCGATGCTTCTTGAAGATCATGAAACCAGCTTCTATTGGGGCACATATGGAAGCTGCACCCCGAGTCCATTATCCACCTGTGACTGACCCCACTGTCACTAATATTCATAAGTTGAGCCGGGGGATCAGCACTCTCCACACAATCAGATTGGTTGTGTCCCTCAGAGGCCATCTTTCTCTTCCATGCATGACAATCTTTCTTCAAATGTCCAGGTTTCTTGCACCAATAGCAAGCTCTGGTTTCCTTCTGAGCATCAGAACTTGAGGGTTTAGGGCCCTCAAACTTCTTCTTGAAGTTCTGCTTCTTGAACTTCTTCACATTCAAGGCCTCTGCAGCTTGAACATTGGAGCTTGCAGAGCCTCTGTTGGCTGTCTTCTGGAGTTCTTTGGCCATCAAGGCTGAATAGACTTCTGCATAGGTAATAGGTTTATCTCTTCCATAGATAATGGCATCACTTAACTGGTCATACGAGCTAGGCAAGGCATTCAATGTGAGAATGGCCTTATCCTCATCTGAAATCTTGACATCAACAGATCCCAGGTCATCAATGATCTTGTTGAACTCCTCTAGCTGCTCAATGATGGACCTATCTCCAGAAAAACTATAGGCATACAGCCTCTTCTTGAGATACAGCCGGTTAGCCAAGGATTTGGCCAAGTAAACTTCATCCAACTTGTCCAAGATCTCCACCGCAGTCTTGGCTTCTTGAACATCCCTCAAGACCTTATCTCCAAGGCACAGAATCACTGCAGAATGTGCCTTGAGCTGCATCTCCTCCATCTTTGCCTGAGCTTTATCATCAAGCACTGGAGCCTTTCCTTTCTCCTCTGGTTTTGCAAGAACTGCGGCCAAGCCTTGTTGAATCAAAACCGCCTTCATCTTCATCTTTCACAGGCTATAATCATTCTTGCCTGTGAATTTTTCTGCATCAAGCCTTGCTGCCATCTCTGAAACCGTTTGATCCTCTGCAAATCAGCTTCAATATCCCTTTCCCACAGACGGCGCCACTTATTGGGATTTACGCACACAAGGCTTTCACACACTCAAGAAGATCACACACACACTCACTGTTGTATGAGATCACACAATGCAGAAACACACACACTCACACTTTGAGTATTGAAGATGATAATCTTGGAGAGAAACTGGAAAACTCTTTATTGATTAAACTACTCTAACTACATACACGGTTATGAGCTATTTAAAGCTCTACAAACAAGTAGCAACTGCTACTAACTAACTACAACAAGGATCAAGAAAACAAGAAGAATAACCGCTACACCTCGGCTAACTAACTGCTTCTTCCTTCTCGGCTCAGACCGAACTGGTTGCTTCTTCCTTCTCGGCTCAATACCGAACTCCCTTCTCGGCTCAAGACCGAACTCTCTTCTCGGCTCATTCCAGCTCAAAGCCGAGCTTCCTTACCGAGCTTCCTTACCGAGCTCCCTTACCGAGCTTACCGAACTCCTTTCTAGCCGAGCTTACCGAACTCCTTTCTAGCCGAGCTTACCGACTTCTGCCTTCTTCTTCCAACTGAAATGAGCACTCCATTATTACACATTTAAATATGCAATAAACATCCATTAAATGTAAAACATAACAACATTATGACAAAAATAATCTGTTGCATTCATTGGAAAATAATTATTAGAGTTTTACAATATTCAATCACTCGAAAGGTGATTTCTAGTATACAAACCCTAACAATCTCCCACTTATACTCAAAACAGCTTTCAAGTATACAAAACAGGGTGCACACGTCAAATTTCTCCCACTTATACTGAAAGCGAGTTGAGGTCTTGAATGAGTCGAACTCTCATCCCTTTGTAAAAGGATCTACCAGGTTGTTCTCTGACGCAATCTTGACCACTTGTATGTCTCCTCTCTGCACTATATCCCTTATGATATGATACTTCTGCTCTATGTGTTTGCTCGCTTTGTGAGCTCTCGGTTCCTTCGAATTTGCCACAGCACCAGAATTGTCACAATAAACCGTGATGCTCTTGGGCAGATTCGTAACCACACCTAAATCCATAAGGAAGTTCTTGAACCATACTGCGTCCTTTCCAGCCTTCGAAGCGGCCACATACTCGGCTTCCATGGTCGAGTCCACGATGCATTTCTGCTTTACACTCTTCCAAATTACGGCTCCACCTCCTAAGGTGAACACATGTCCTGAAGTAGATTTTCTCGAGTCCTGATCAGCTTGAAAGTCTGAGTCAGTATATCCCTAACGACAGAGCTCGACTGCATTGTAAACTAGAGCATAGTCCTTAGTCCGTTTAAGGTACTTGAGTATGTTCTTTACGGCAGTCCAATGTCCTTGGCCCGGATTCGACTGATATCTTGCCATCATGCCAACAACAAAGCAAATATCAGGCCTCGTACAAAGCATAGCATACATGAGACTTCCAACTGCCGAAGCATATAGAATCCTTCTCATTGCTTGTATCTCAGACGGCGTTTTGGGACACATCTCTTGAGATAGATGGATGCCATGTCTAAAAGGTAAGAAAAATTTCTTGGCGTCCTGCATGCTAAAGCGACTAAGTACTGTTTCGATGTAAGGTTCTTGAGATAAGCACAACATCTTCTTTTCTCGATTCCTAAGAACCTTGATCCCGAGGATGTGTCCCGCGTCTCCCATATCCTTCATCTCGAACTGGTTTGACAACCATGTTCGTACTAATGACAACATCTTTTTATTGTTTCCAATTAGAAGAATGTCATCTACATATAAAACTAAGAACACTACATTCCCCTTTTCAACCTTCTTGTACACACAGCTTTCACTTGGGTATTTTTCGAATCCAAACGGCGGTCTCCTCAAGACCGCCGTTTAGAAACGCAGTCTTAACGTCCATCTGCCATACATCCCAATCCATATAAGCTGCTATAGACAATAGTATCCGGATCGATTTGAGCATGGCCACTGGGGAGAAAGTTTTGTCGTAATCGACACCTTCCTTTTGGGTATACCCCTTAGCCACTGGTCTTGCCTTGAAGACTTTACCTCGTCCATCGGGTCCACGTTTACATTTATATATCCACTTGCTCCCAATGGCAGTACAGCCTTCGGGTAGGACGGATAAATCGTAGACGTCTTTGTCTATCATAGATTGTAGTTCCGAATCCATTGCTTTCACCCATTCGCAATGATCGACATCTACCTGCGCTTCCGCAAAGTTCCAGGGATCTAGTACATTGCTGTCTGAGGAGTGATCCATAGATTCCCCAAACCAATGTATCTTTCGGGCTCATGTGAGACCCTCCCACTGCGGCGCGGAACTACAATTCTTGGAATAGAAGTTGAAGTTTCTGGAATTGTTTATACACTTGGTACCCGTTCTTGGTTAATGGAATTTGTGACAGAAGTTAGCTCATCAAGAGCCACTTCACTGCTGGGTTTATGATTCATTACATAGTATTCCTCTAAGAATGTGGCGTGAGTCCTCACAATAACTTTCTTATCTCGGAGACTAAAGAATTCATAAGCTTTCGTTCCTCTGGGGTACCCTATAAACAAACATACATCCGTCCTTGATCCTAGTTTAGTTGGATCCTTTCCCAATACATGAGTCGGGCAACCCCAAATCTTGAGATGTGCTAGATTGGGCTTGCGCCCAGTCCAAAACTTATAAGGAATAGTAGGTATGGATTTTGACGGTAAATTGTCTAAAATATGGCTTCCAGAAAGCAAGGCATGTCCCCAAAATGAAGCAGGTAGTCGTGCATAACTCATCATCGATCGGACCATGTTCAATAAGATCCTGTTCCTTCTTTCAGCCACGCCGTTCTGCTGGGGCGTGCCCGGCGCAGTCAGTTGGGATTCAATTCCCGACTCCGACAAGTAGTCCAAAAACTCAGCACTGAGGTACTCGCCTCCACGATCAGATCGTAGGCTTTTGATACTCTTACCATGATACTTCTCCACAAGAGTCTTAAAGTCCTTGAACTTATCAAAAGACTCTGACTTGTGGCGCATCAAATAGACGTATCCAATTTTCGAGAAGTCATCAATAAATGTGATGAAGTATCGAAAACCACCTCTTGCCTCAGTAGACATTGGACCACATACATCGGAATGAACTAGCTCAAGTACTTCCTTGGCCCTATTGCCCTTAGCCTGAAAAGGCCTCTTGGTCATCTTGCCTTCTAAGCATGACTCACACTTATGAAAAGGTTCCTCCTCTAGATCTTTAATAAGATCTTGTTGAACAAGAGAATGGATCCTTCTTTCATTGGCATGACCAAGTCTAAGGTGCCATAAGTACGTTTCGTTCATTGAACTTGAAGGTTCCTTTCGTTTCTTTGAAATTTTCGATGTTGTATTGAGTTCTGATTTGTGATTATTAAACTGTGTAGATGTGATTGTGTACAGATTGTTTTCCATGATACCACGACAGATATAAGAACCATCTTTCTTAATAACGCAATTGTCATTAAAAGAAATCGAATATCTATCAAAAACTAATTTAGAAACTAAAATTAAATTTCTTCTAAAAGAAGGTATCAACAAAACATTCTTCAAAATAAAAAATCAATCACTACTAAAACGCAAATAAATGTCTCCCACTGCTACGGCCGCCACTTTTGTAGCGTCGCCCAGCTGGACCTCGATCTCACGATCACGTAGCCGTCTTGTCACCTGCATTAAGTCAGGATCAAAACAAATATGATCAGTGGCTCCAGTGTTAATAACCCAAGTGCAAGTAGACTTCGAAGCCAAACATGACTCGACTACTAAAGCTTGGTGCATACCTGTAGCCTTGCCCTTTTTAGGACAATCTGGCTTCCAATGCCCCTTCTCTCCACACTTGAAACACTTCCCTGTGGGCTTCTTGTTTGCCCTCTTCTTCTTCTTTCCCTTAGCTATCTTGGCCGGTCCTGAGTTCGGTGCCTGCCTTTTTCCTGCGCTAGGCTTGAAGCCAGAGGAACGAGGCGCCGAAGTCATCATGGTCGCCTTAGCCTGGAAGGTCCTCTGCCGACTGAAGTTCAGTCAACAGCTCAGCCAAGGTGTAGTTCCTTTTGTTCATCTCGAAGTTGAGCTTGAACTGCTGGAAGCTAGGGGGAAGACTTTGAAGGATAATAGTCACCTGGGACTCGGGATAGATCGTCCCTCCCAAGACCTCAATTTGGTTGAGGTTGCCCATCATCTCGAGGACATGGTCCCTCACAGACGAGCCTTCCTTCATAGTCTTCGACATGATACTCCGAAAGGCTTGAGACTTAGCCGTTCGATTATGAGTATCAAAAAGATTCTTGAGATTCTGTATGATCTCGGCGGCAGTTTACATGGCTGAATGCTGATGCTTGAGTACTGATGACATAGATGCCAACATATAGCACTTAGCCATCTCATTCGCCTTATGCCACCGTCTGTGTGCATCTCTGACTCCTGCCGCAGCGTTAGCTGGTGGCACTGGAGGTCGCGGGGTTGTGAGTACAAAGATGTACTCATCTGCTGTGAGAACGATGTCCAAATTTTGTTTCCATTCTATGTAATTTTGGCCCTCGAGTTTGTTTTCTTTAAGTATTGCAGAAAGAGGATTGAATGACATATTAACGATTTGATTTGCACTGCAAAACAGAATGTTTACCATTTGTCATAAACTTATGTAAGAAGTTTGATTAGATTAACCATAAAACTTTTCAAAATCTTATAGTAAAATTAAAATTTTGTATCTTCCAGAGGAAGTTAATACGCATTAAAATCTTACAATTTTTATTGGTCACAACACCGACGAATAGTCCAGAGACCACAGAGTGGCATGGCCGCCTAATGTTGCCTAAGCAAGACCATCGAATTTAGCATTACAGAATCTCATTTCTACAACACACTCCCATAACAATGCTCATGCGCTGCTAACAAGATCAAGCTATCCCATAAATTCTGTGTGAACTTCTAAATCTCGTAGTTTCTTAGGATTATTGTCCCCACGGTGCAGGTGGCGATAATATTGGAAACCACATTCTAGTTCATACTATTTATATTTGAGAAGTCCGCTTTATGAACTCGCTATTTCCTAGGATTATTGTCCCACAGTGCAGGTGGCGATAATATTGGAAACAGCTTCATAAATTACAGACCAATTGGTGGAGACCATATACAAACGTTGAGTTCGTAATTACAGCTTAGATATTTTTTGTTACGGTTTTTATTCAATTATCCTTAGCCTTGAGGCAGATTAAGGCTTAATCAAATTCTGTTGGTATTTAATATGCTGGATAATTGATTCCTTTATATATAATTGGCGTCTTCCATTAAGAAAATAATGTTCCAGTATTTAATTCTTATTCATGTCTACTATAAGATATATCTAAAATAATTAAATTATTTAATTCTTAATAAGACATGAAAAATTAAATTCAAATTATTTCTGTGTTTAAGATTAGGAAGAGAAGATTTATTATTTAATGTATTCATACATATCTATTCTAATTAGGATTCTAGATATATAAAAATTAGGAAACTATTAAATTATTTTCATCCATATCATCTAGGAATAAAATATTATTATTTATTTCCATAGATATAGATAATAATAAAAATATTCCTAAAATCTAGATAAATATTAGGAAACTATTAAATTATTCTCATCCATATCATCTAGGAATAAAATAAAATTATTTATTTCCATAGATATAGATAATAATAAAAATATTCCTAAAATCTAGGTAAATCTTCCAAAAATATCTTATTTCCATTAAATAATAGTATTTTAATGATATCTTTTAATTAAAAAATTAAATAATCATTAAAATAATCTTTCATCGTTATCTCATCGTACGAGGTTCGCACGAACGATGAACGACGAAAATTCGATGAGTTCTTCGTTGGACCACGACGCACGAAGTGTCTCGGCCACCAGCGCGCAGGTGGCGCGCCAGCGTCTCGGCTAGCGGCTAGTTGGGTGTCGCCAGCGTCTCAGCCAGGAGCGAGCACCCGTCCCGGCGTCTCAGCTCGTCGGGTGCCGACGCTTCTCGGCCAGGCGCACACGCGGTGGCGCGCGCCTCTCGGCCAGCGTCTTGACGCCCGTCTCAGACATTCAAGCCGTCGGGTGGCGCGAGCTCTCGGCCAGCTCCGACCACCCATCCTTCCGCCTAGGGTTCCAGCTCTCGGCGCCTGATGTCTCGGTGGTTCTCGGACGAACCACCACTCCGTGCCAGCCTTCAAGTCGGCCTTGGTGTGGGGAACGCCTTGGGGTTGCGGTCTCGGCCGGCGTCGCGCTCGAGCCCACGCTCGTCTGCGCGTCGCCCCGTGATCGTGATCCCTCGGCTCCCACTCAATCGACAACCCTGTTTCACGATCGCGCTGTTGGTTTTGCAGCAGAAATCAATTTAGTTTGATCGAACGATTTACATCTAAACATGGTTTTAAACCAATTGTGAACTAGAAACATGTTTATAACAAGCATATAATCACAGACTGTACTGAATATATGCAATTAAATACAACATACCGTAGGAATTCAAGAATTGAATTCAATCACCTTCTTCAATTTATCTCAACCACGGATCTTCTGATCTGTTCCCTTTTATCTCGAATTTGACCTTTGTGTGGGCAAAGCTTGTCAAATCCTCAAAAGCTGGAGAAGAATTTAAGACAGAAATCTCTACGGAAGAAGAACCCTAAAAAATCGATAATTTCTCTCTACAGATTGTAGAGATCGAATTTTTACGTAGAATTAATAAATCTGTCTTCTCTTCTTCTCTCTTTTATATTAAGTTAATTATTTTGGGCCAGACCAGGGATTTGTGGAGGATTGGATTGAGCCACAGTTCAGGCTTTCACTAATTAAATTAAAATGAATTTAATTCAAGCCCAAACTTAAATATTATTATCATCCACTATAGATATAATATTGACTGCCCGTCCAAACCGAAATTACGAGATTTCCGGGACTTCCTACTTATTTAAATCATTTCCCGTGTTAAAGATATAAATATCCATTAATTAATATCAAGTCTGCTATCTGACTATTATTAATTAATTTCTTTTTCCAAGAGTGGTCTAGTTTAGAAACATTATTTATTATTCATGGAATAAATTCCAACTGACCAGTTTTCTGAATAATAAAACTTTTTTCTAAACACCTCTTGAGTATATTATCATACTGGCCTCTCCCAGCACACGATTCATTGCAATAACAATACTAGCACCACTTAGACATTAATGATCATTACCCAATCTATCAGGATTCTCGGGCAACGAAATTCCCTCGCCATTTGATAAGTCAAAGTAATTTTTAATTAATATCGTATGCTCAATGTTATGTCAACAATGATTAAGAAATGATAATCACCGAGACTTCGTCTTTCAGTAAATAGCCAAGAAAGACTTATCTCACTGTTTGATCCTTTCAGTGCTATACCACACCGACGTCGTTCATTTCCTTAGGTAAGGAAACTTTTGGACTGACGTCGCAACCTTTCACGATAGGTAGTCAAAGCCTATCTAGGTTGTGAAACAATTTTCCTTCTGCAAGAACCGACAAGTTACCTACTGTGAACGCTGCTCACAACTCGTCTACTATGCAGAAGACTTAGACTCATTTTGCTTAAACTATGTATTTAAATGGAAAACGCATTTCAACATCTCATAAATACATAGACAATACATAAGCAAAACACATTGTAACAAATTATTCTTTCTCATAAAATGGTAACAAATGGATGGATAAAAGAGTTATTACATATACAAGCATTCGAAAGATGCTTTCAGTATACTAAACTCTAACACGCGCGTGGTGCGATCCGTCTCGGCGCGAGCGCTGACAGATAGCACGTCTCGTATGATCGTATAATTCAAGTTCTTTGATTCGATAGTTCTTGAGTTCATCATGCATAATTAATTAAACCAAACACCAAGAACATGCTTCGCAATCAAATAATACATGCATACATGAATTTCGCGAAATTTAAATCCAAATAATCAGAGCCAAAGACTGGCTCTAATACCAATTGAAGGGGTTAGCAGCGGAAGCGTGCATGAGATCCGATCACATAAATTTGATCTATTTAGCAGATTATTTAGACAAATTCTATTCGCGTAATTATCACATGTATCATGCTCATAACTTGAATTAAAAACATGCTTTAGCATATAAAATCCCTAAAACATGCTCACTGCGGAATTAGCAAATTTACCTCGTTGATTCAATCAAGAATCGATGATGGCTTGCTCCGTCTCCACGTGAAGATCTTCAGTACTCGACCTCTGATCTTCTGACTGGTGTCCCGGACTGTATACTGATATTTGTGTGGGAAAATCTCACCAGAATACTAGGACTCGAATAATGAAGACAGAACTCAGCTCACGGAGGGAGCAATTTTCGAATTCTCTCTCTTTTTAGAGGGGGATGAAAATTCTAGCAATTATTATTATGTTTTCTGTCTCATTTATTCTCCTATTTATATTAAGTCACATATTGGGTCTAGTCAAGGATCTAAGGAAGAATTTGGACATGGCATCACCCAATTAGCTTTTTACTAATTAAATTGAACCCACAATTTAATATAAGCTTATACTGGAATATTACAAGCAGCCACTACAGAAGTAATATTGCACTGCCTTTCCAAATCCGAAATTACAAGTATTCTGGGTTTCCTTTTATTTGTTTAATTCATTTCCCGCGGTTAAGATAGAAACATCCATTAATTAATGTCTGTTATGGACTTAATTAATTAACATATTTTATTCTCCAAGAGTGGACTTAGCAAGAAACTCTTATTTATTATTCATAGAGTAATTAAACTCCAACTAGCTAGGTTCCGAATAATAAAACCTTGTTTCGAGCTTCTCTTGTGGATGTTATCAAACGAGACTCTCCTCGCGCACGATTCAACATAATAGCAATCCTAGCACCGCTAGATAATGATCACCACTACCCAATATACCTGGATCGTTGGGTGACGAAAAACCCGCACCTTTGGTAAGTCAAATAGTAGATACTCAATATCATATGCTCAATGCTAACGTACATTGATTAAGAAATTAATTATCAAGACCTCGTCTTTCAGTAGATAGCATAAAGACTCGTCTTGCTGTTAGATCCATTCAGTGCTATACCACACCCACGTCATCATATTTCAATAAGGCTTAGAAATAATCGGACTGACATTGCAACCTTTCATGATAGGTAGTCTAGGTCTATCTGGGTTGTGAAATTCTTATTTTTCTTTGTTCAGAACTGACCGCGTACCTTAAATTGAGCGCAGCCCACAACCGGTCTACTAGAACAAAGACTTAGACTTATGTTATGTTCGCTTATACAATTAAATATGCAATAAACATCCATTAAATGTAAAACATAACAACATTATGACAAAAATAATCTGTTGCATTCATTGGAAAATAATTATTAGAGTTTTACAGTATTCAATCACTCGAAATGTGATTTCTAGTATACAAACCCTAACATACTCTCAATCACTATCAAAACCTTAACTCATTTACTATTGTCTAGTATAGGGTAGTAAGGATCGATCCCACAGAGATGGAATGGGTAAGCAGGTGTTCAGAGGACTTGTTTAACTACTAGACTTAGAGGAATTTAAATGTAACTAACCTATCTACTAGACATAGGGAACAGGAAAAGTACGAGCACATTCATGGTTGACGGAATTGAAATTTCAACTAGAGAAACTCAAGGCCAGGTAAACGGATTTCCGAGAACAACTAACAATACTTAAACATGCAGTGGGGACCATTTTCCCGATTTGGCTAGTACGACAAAAAAAGCTGCGGAAAGTAAACACGGCCAGTGACGAATCTTACTTCTAACTAACTTCTACTTTCTTCTTCTCCAAACAATCAAGTAAACAGAAACGAAAATAGAGCATCTAACACTGACAATGAAACATTAGTAAAACATCCTGAGGTACCGAGCACAACATTCGCCTCAAATCTTTTGACAGTAATGTGAACTTGTAAGTGGCAACCTCTTTTCAGTGATCAAACACTGACAATGAAATCATGTCAAGTAATGTTCACCTTTGGGCATCACACTACTTACACGAAAACTGGATAATTGTCATGTATTTACCACCACAGGTATGTGCGTATCTCGTGCCAAATAATAATCTTCGTTTGGACCGACTAATATCCGTATTAAAATACACACACATCACCCTCCTAATATTCGCAGTGAAAAAATCTAGACAAGAAAGGTTACTTTTATAACGTCATGTTTCGACTAATATATTTTGAATATTGGTATAAACATAAAGGAACATGAGATGCACCATAATTATTGAATTTAAAACTTTAATTAAATTATCAAAAATTAAATTCTTAATTTCCAATTAATTAGCCAATTAATTGACTTTATGTGAATTCATTATTCAATTCGTACACTTTAACGTTAAAATATAACGTCTATAATATATAATCAATTGAATCATCAATTTCACGTTTCAACTTGTATCAATGCATCAACCAAGTATTGAAACGTCTATATTGATTCACCATAATAACAAACAAATTCAATCAACCAAAAAACCCTGATCTTGGAATGCATGCATATAACATGATAAACACAATTCTTATTGAAACATGTTCTCGGCAACTTAAAACATACTATAGATTGATTTATCACATTACATATAAAACCAACCCTCGACAAATATAATATACAACCTCAATACACGATTCATTTACCAAACAGCAGTTGATTCAATTCTCAAAATACCTAAGCAATTCTATCGATAAACATGTAATGAATAATGTAAAACCACAAGATAACCTTTCAAAATTACTGATGAGAAAGCATACCATATATTAATAAAGAATTTCCATATCAAACCAAAGCTTTGAAAAATGCCGAAACCAAAAATCATGAAAGAAACGCACTTACACGTATAATCATAAGTTCATGAACCAAATATTCATGAAGGATTTACGCATCATAAAAAAAAATTATACTTGATTTTTAAGAATTGCGAATTCTTCACAAGTTCAAATATCAAGAACATAAAACCTAATTTTCCTTTTCCCAATTCTCAGATAATCATCAATACAGTGGCTCGGATTCCACTTGTTGGATTAATCGAATTAAACAATTACATAAAGCACTCTATGATGATTAACCAAGAACAACGGAGAAGGAGCACAAACTGTAGAGCGGAAGCGTACCTTGATCCATCTAGAATTCAACGTCGAAATTACTTTTCAGCGGTTATGGATCTTACAGACGATCGGAGACGTTCTTCACAATAGTCTGCCGAGAGAATACAGAGCTATCAAACGTTCTTATGACGTATGGGGACCATAACCCTAATCTTATATTTATATAAATATAAGACCCTTATTTTCTATTCGGTCACTTATCAAATAAAAAATCTCATATGGTATCTACACTTAGATCCATAACGAATAAATACACTTTTAGCTCTTTATTGGATCACTTTAATTGGGCAACTGAAAGATAGCCATACACATTAATTAGTCATGTGGATGCCCAAATTTCTAACAACCCCGCCTTGGTTCATCGGCAAAATAGTCTTCAAACAAACGTTTATGAGCTACGTCATCGAATATCATTGGAGAAAAAGAGATTGAAAAGCCACAAATTTGAAGAACTTAATTCAAAAACTTTCAAAACCAACAGAAAATCCACATGAATTTGTGAGGAAATACTTGATTTGAAACGCAATTGGAACACAAAAACTTCATAACTAATTCTTTTAGAAGAAACAATTAACAATTACTTTACTTTAAATTAAAAATTGAAAAACTGAATTTACAAAATTTGGTTGCATTCAGGGGCGAAATTAGTAAAAGCGGAATGGGGTGTGAGTGTCTTTTAATTAAATTTAAAAATAATACTCCCTTCAAAGTTCAACCTATAAAAATATGCATTTTTAGTTTAGTTGGACATGGATTTTAATATACAATTGGTAAAATAAGAGATAAATAGAAAGAAAAAATAATTAAAGTATTGTTAGTGAGTGGATAATGGGTCTCATCTCATTAGAGAGAAAATAGTTTCCAAATTTAGAAAATGCATATTCTTGTGGGACGGAGTAAAAAGGTAAGAATACATATTCTTGTAGGACAGATGGAGTATATAACTACCCTACATCGATGTCCAGAGAAAGCTTAAACTACTATGTAAGTCTTATGAGCCTCATCTCCTATCACCCGTTGGTTTTTGAATGGAACCATGGATATCTGTTATGGTATCAGTGCGTGTCACTGACTGTGGGCCAAAATTAACTGACCAAGTAAGATATCTAGACCAAAACAAAAAAAAATGATTGTCCCAACAATATATCTAAGCTTTAAATTCGGGCCAATGATCCAACGAGATAAGAAAAAATTTGGGTCAATCGTCCAACTAATCAGACAAAAAATTCCAACCCCTCTAAGCTTCACCTTGAAAGGTTTGAGGGATGGTGCTGACAATTAAAACTAAAAAATAATACTTCCTTCGTCCCAAGGTAGATGCGTCATATTCCCTTTTAGGTTATCCCAAGGTAGTTGAGTCATTTCTTTTTTGACAAAAGACTATCTTCCTTCATACTTTACTCTCTCTTACTTTATCCTCTCTCTTACTTTACCCTCTCCACTTAAACCTTTATCATATCATTTTTTTAAATCTAGCGCCCAAAAGTAGTATCTAAACTACATTGATATGGGAGAGTATATAATTATCTCACATTCGTATCAAGACAAGCTTATACCACTATATAAATCTCATTAGCATTTTTTTCTATTACCAATTGATTTTGAAAATAAACTCATGAATTTCTATCAGTATATAGGAATGATGTTAAGATACATGTAAGAGTGTGAGTCCATTATAATGAGGTATAATGAGGCCGCGGCCGCCTCCTCGGTGGCGCCGCAGCGCTCTATTACATGGGATGCGCCCAGCTGCGGTGGGGGAGGGAAGGACGAGCATGCGCCGCGTAGGCGGCGAGGACGGGGTGGTGGGACCGAGGCTGCGGCTCCCTATAGCATGGCGCCGCGAGCCGTGGCGCGCAGAAGCATTTTTTTTTGTTTTTTTAATAAATACTCCATATTTCACTCTCATTCACCTCTCACACATCTACACCCTTTTTCCACTCTATATTTTTGTTGTCTCAATATGCAAGGTGGAGATAGTGATTCCCCCGAAACCGGAGACTCGATATACGGCAACTATCCTCCTTCCTAGCCGTGGAGATCGAGTCCCACTCCCCCTCCATCCAATCGTGGCCGCCGACATCCCCGCCATGGCAACATACACCCCAGTTTCGGGGTGGGTCCTCCTCTAAGAGGAACGTGGGTCGTCCCCAATCGGCGTTCGGGGATTACCGACCCAACATGGGCGCGATCTACAATTCGCGTCATGATACTCATTCTCCAAACTTCCAACTCACCCAATCTCTTCTATCTGATTTTGATAGATTTACATTGGAGCAGATGATGGGTATGAGTTCGGGCCTACCGGAGACCCCGTCTTCCGTCCTAGTACAGGGACGCGTGGAGGTACCGATTCCCACGAGAGTCGGCGGTGGGAGAGGAGGCGACGGCGGTCGCCGCGGTGGGAGAGGAGGGGACGCTGGCGGTGGTGGGTCGTCCATGTTCTACTCGACAGAGGAGTCGATCGTTGTGGCAAAAGCCTGGGACTGCATCACGTCGGATCCCGTAGTTGGCACGGATCAGACAGATCTAGGCTTCTAGCGCCGTGTTCTAGTGGCCTACAACCTCTGCAAAAAGTGGAGGAGGATTTCTAAAGCCGTCAAGAGGTTCGCGGCATATACGAGAACAACATCTGCACTGCTGAGAGCGGCCGGAGCGAAGCCGACGTAAAGGCGTTGTCGCTACAGATGTATCGAGCTGATGGGAACTCTAAGTTCAACTATTGGGACGAATTTCTCGTTCTCCAGGACTCCCCGAAATTCAGGGCCATCTGCGAGCAAGAGCGTGCTCCTGGACTGAAGCGGACAAGACTTATCGTAGCCGGGAATTACAGCAGCTGCTCATGTTCCACCGACCTCAACGAAGATGTTTCGGAGCAACCGCCCTCCACACTATCTCGGCGCCCACGTCCCTAGGGCCAACAGACGACTATCAGAGACACTAGAGCCGCATCCCGCCTCTCTACGGCGGCGTCTGGATCGCGCACGGTGATGTCTACCTCGGTCTCGGTGTTGAACAGGAACCCGGAGGTCCGGATGATGAAGCTACTTCAGGAGAACGCCAGAGCGTACAAGACCGTGACCGACCCGGTCACCAAGGAGGTGTACTTCGAGCTCATGCAGAGGCTCAAGCAACGGTTGGGGCTGTCGGGCGCGGCGGGCGACGACGACGGTGAAGCTGGTGAAGAAGCGGTGGAGTCCAATGACGCCACCAAGTAGGCGGTGGCGGTCTTATTTTTTGTGTTTTTATAAAATTTTGTTGTATAATTTTCTCGTATCTATAATACAACAAATATTTGGTTTTAATTTATGTTTCTTTTTCTAATTATTTTTAGTCCAATAATTTTTATTCTAATTGAATTAAAATATACCAGCAATTGATAAAATAATTAAATTTGTAGCTTTGGAGTGTCCACTATTAGGCTGGACAATTTTAATGGCTGTAGACAACTTTTTTTAGACTGTGAACAAATTTTTGTGGCTGTGTCTTGGGCTTGTCCACATTATTGTGGACACTTTAAGGGGGTTGGGTCAACGCCCCATCTAGCATTCGTGAGGTTCATGAACTGATGCTCTCATATGACATTATTTATTACTACTATCTATATCCCGCTTTAAGTAGAGCATTTATATTCTGTCACAAAATTTTATATAGCGTTGTTTTGTGAGTTAAATGCAGATAGTAAAATAAGAGAGTAATGTTTTTATTTTTATAAATGTATCTTTTAGAATGAGATATTCCAAAAAGGTTTTACTCAGAGTGGGACGGAAGGTTTTTATTTGTTGTTTTATATTATCATTTTTTATTTATTTTTTATTATTTTTATCTTATGTATCCTATAATTTACGCACATGTTTAAATATTAACTCATAATTGACTTGTTATTTATGTTGTCATTTCTTTTTAGTCCATAATATATGTTTTACTAAGATTTGTCTTGGTTCTCTTTATAATTTATGTTACATGTATTAATATATCATTCACTAATAGTAAATTTAATTCATTTCTTTATAATTATTTATTCTAAAAATATTTTTACTAATAATTATTTAATCCATTCACTAAAAATTGATTTTGTTATTTACTTGATGATCCTTGAACAGCAATTGCCATAGTCATAGGTTCTCTAATAGATCATTCTAATTGAATGTGAACTAAAAATGATAAATTCAAATTTAACTATTAATTAACTAGTACATTTTTCTATATTAATGAAAAATAACATCATTTCAAAAATGAAAAATATCTCTCTCTTACTTTATCTATTTTTGTTCTCTACCTCTCTAATATATACTTGCTTTTTCTCATTATCTCTCTTATTTTACCTACTTTTTCTCATTTTCTCTTACTTTATCAATTTTTCATTAAATCTCATGTCGTCCATAAACGAGACTATTTTTTTATAAACAAAAGAAGTAATTAAATGAAACGTAGCTAGTAATCGAAGCTGTCCACACTAGAGTTTTAGAGAGTACCTAGTGAACACTTATGCGATGCACAAATATTTAATTTATTCCGTATTAATTCAAATTTATAAAAATTAAAATAAATCTACATCACACAAAACATAAATAACTAATTAACTATCTATATAACAACAATATAATATACATTGAATAAAAACTACATATCAAAATTATATAATGATAAATGATAAATATAAAAAAAATATTTGTAGCTAAATATGAATTTTACTTAAATTCAAAATATTCAACAAATGTAGTAAATCTACTATAATTATAAATGTTTATCAATATAATGAGTTTCTAAATAGAAGAAATTTTCTAAAATTACAAATCTTATTACACCATTATATATTTTTTTAATACAATTTTTATAATCAGGTTGTCTTATTTTATCATTTTATATTTAGATAAATAAATATTGTCAATAATTTAATGTTTTTGTTATTATATATAGATTATATATGTAAAATATTACTCCAAAATTATGAAACCAGCAAAAGCAACATAAAATTGTTAGCAATTAATTAATAAATTTTGTTATATCAAGAAGTTGCGTGAAAAAGATGGCTTATATCAAAACATTATTGGACAAAAATGCATATCATATTGTAACTTACCACGATACAAACTATTTATAATTAGGTAGAGAATAAAATGGACTATTAGACCTATCACTACAAAAATTTTATAAATAACAATAATGTAAAAATAAGTTTAGAACACAAATGAAAGCAAAAATAAGAGTCCTAAATTAAGGACAAATTAACTTAATCTTTTTGCTTTTAGGACGCTTCTATTTGTGTCCTTTAATTTTGATTGGGTCACCAACAATAAAGACATTTTTTGAAGCGTCAGTGGTATAGTTAGAATCACAAATTAGCGTCTTTAATATTACGTTAGAAAAGAATTTAATGGGTTATTTTATTGTAATGTATCATCAATATATGAATACAAAAATAGATTTTAGAAACACATAATGAATGACCATTGTGTAGCCATGCCACACTCCTCATTGAAACTGTATCTAATAGTAGTAGTGTTGATTTGGGAATTGCCTCCACATTGAAACTTCTTACATTATTCAAGCACATTTCATATGGCGCAAGGTTAACTTTATGATAATTGACTGTATTAAAGATGCAATAAATTTATTCTTGCAGTTTGATATCTGTCAACAACCTTATTAAAGCCAATTACTTCGCGATAGTTGTGCTGATAAATTACACACACCAGAAATGAATTGACGGGGAAAGAGAAAAGGATAGCTAAGAGTGTCTACAATGGGGTGGTTGAAAAAAAAACTTGTCCGCCTATTCATCACAGCTACAAAAAACTAGTCCGCCCAGTCATCACAACCACAAAATAAAATCACATTATTTATCACATTATTAATTAATAAAATTTAAAAAAAATAAAAAATGGGAACGGCGGTCGCCGCAGCACCGCCCCGTCAACTGCCGCCTCCGCACCAATCCCGCCGCATATGTGGCTGTTCCTCCCCCGCCGCAGGACCCTCCCACCTTGCAATAGACCGCTGCGGCGGCCTAGTGTGTATACTCTAAGGAGCCAAATATTTAGTTTGTTATACACTTTCTCCGTCTCACAAAAATAAACTATTTGTGGATGATATAAGTTTTAATTCGTACTCCATGAATATGTAAAAGAAAAAAGAGAAAAAATTTACATAAATGATTATAGACTATTTTTATGGAATGGATGCCAATGAAAATTGAGTTTATTTCTATAGGAAGGAGGGAGTAGTATAATTAAAAATACAATAATTATCGTCTTAAGAGCATCCACAACCGTGCTCTTGCCAACGGCACGGTTGTGGGCCCGGGCGGTACTATTCATGCCTGCTCTCTGGCAAGAGCACAACACCCACAACTGTGCTCTTCCGCAAGGACGAGCACAATTAATATAAAATTCAATTAAACAAAAACATTTCCATAATATTAAAATCCATTTAAAAACCACAATAAATATTACAAATTACAAATAAAATTAAAAAATACATAATTAAAATCCTAAAAATTAAAAATTACATAATTAAACTCCTTAAAATTAAAAATTACATAATTAAAATTCTAAAAATTAAAAATTACATAATTAAACTCCTAATATGACTACGCATCCGGCGGGATTAACCCCAATTATTTTTGGAGACCTTTTATCATGGTCTCGTGTGTTTCAAGTTGCGTGGGGGTCATAGATGACCTATCAGCCATATTGAGTTGGCTTAAGAGCATCCACAGCGAGTTGTTCGGGGGAGGAGGTGGCACATAGGGAGCGGGAGATGCTTCGGGAGTGGCTTCGGGAGTCGAGCCGCGACGACTGTTGGCCGCCGCCTTCTTCCTTCCTTGGGTGCGGCGTTGGGAACCGCTCGGTCCGGCGCCGGGGCTACCCAAGTTAGCTCCGGCGAGTTGGCTAGCCACTTCTTCCGAGCCGGAGTCGGATAGGGCTACCGACCTTGATCGTTTGGAGGAGCCGCTAGAGGAGGATGTTATGCCTCCCTTATACTTCGGGTGCGTCCGCGTCTCCTGCCAAACGTTAAGATATTTGAACGACTTACCGTTCATGGATTGGTAGGCGCTCAGCGCGGCGGTGATGATGTCGACCTCGCTTCGGCCGCTCCCGGCATTCCGGGACTCCTAGATGAAATAGCCGTTGAACTTGCCAATTTCTTCGTTGGCTCGGCCGATGCAGTTGCGCACCATACTCTCGTTGCGCTCGATCGTTCTCGGCGGCCGGTTTGCATTGTACCGGCTAGAGACGCGCCACCAAAAGTGATCGCCAGATTGGTTCGTTCCAACCACCGCATCTTCGGAGATTTCCAAGTACGCCTTGAACAATCTTTCCATCTCCACCGGTGAGTACGGTGTGCGGACACCGGCGCGAGATGGAGGAGTCGGCATTTGGGAAGGGGCGCGAGGCCTAGGCTCCGGTGTCCACCCGTAGCGCCCATCGGAGGCACCTTGATCGTCGATTGGGTATGGCCGGTAGCCACCCGGAACGCCCGAATCTTGGATGAGAGGAGGGGCCGAATATTCCGTTTCCGGACTAGGAAACGGTTGTGAACCGAACCATTCGGGGTTCCAACCGTGGGAGCCCGAAGGGTTATCGTCTTGGCCGGACATAGTGATGTTGTAAGGTATGAGAGAATGAAGATGAAAATGAATATGAGAGAATGAAGATGAGAATGGATATTGGAGAATGATGATGAGAGTTGTGTAGTTTGATGTGAATTTTTGGGGTGAAATTGATGGTATTTATAGATGAAAGTGTGTATTTTTGGGGTAAAAAAATGAAAAAAAAATTAAAAAGGTGTAAAAAACGGTTATAAACGGATATATTTTTTTGGGGAAGTGAATTTTTTTTTATCGGTTTTTTTAATAAAAAACCGATTTTTTTTTTAAAAAAAATAAAAAATGTTTAAACACAACGGCTATGCCGTTGACGAATGGGAGCGCGCCACGTGTGCGTCTGCTGGCACGGACGTGCTCGATACATCGAGCCGCGCCGTGCCAGCGGCGCGAGCGCAGCGGCGGCGGATGGCGTCCGTGCCAGCGGCGCGGACGGCGGTGGCGACGGACGCCACTGCTGCGCATGCTCTAAAGCAAATGGTAATAGGCATATTCTATTTCTGCTATTTCTCGCATACCTCTCCCATATTCTGTTCATTTATATGTGCAAATTACAGTCTAGTTTGTAAAATTGAATGTCTATGACTTTGATTCTACTTAATGCAGACCTCAGAATAAGTTGCAAATTGCAAATTTAAGATACTGTACAAGATAAGATTTTTTGTTTTTTTATAAACTTTTAACATAGGTTGAAATTAGTAAATATATGGATCTGAATTCACATAGTAAAACCACTGATGGTATCTTTATAGCTTATACAATAGAGAAATATTTTATCAATATCTAAATCCAAATGCAATTAAATAAGTTCTTATTAAATTTATTCCATCTAAAACGAAATTTAATTTGAATCCTAACTTGTAAAATGGTCTCACATATATATAATTAAATTACATTAATTCGCATAGATATAAATCAAAATCAAGGGCAGCAATTGGTAGATCTTGATAACGAAACTGTCCATGATTCCACACAAACAACTCAGATTGAATCACATCTATTTCTATACCTAAAAACACATGTATTTATATAAAAATTCCCAACATTTTACAAATAGCTAGAATAAGAGATAATAATAGTAGAACAAAATGAACTTGTCTATTACCGAGACATAGTTAAATCATAGTAGTATTACAGAAACATGAAAATAATGAAGTACTACATTTGATGAAGAAAGTAACCTTAATTTGCTGCAATAAATTCAATCAGCCTTAGTTTCATTGGGTTCAACTTGTACCACCTTAGGTGGTTTGTCTTCCTTGGCTTGTTTAGGCTTTGGGTTTCCTTTTTTAGGCTTGACGAAGCAGAAACATGAGCAGCAAGGACACTGGAACAAGAACTTCATCTTTCTCTTTTAACACTCTGCTTTCATCCCTACACCCAACTAAATATGCCAATTGTCCTTTTTATATTCTTTTTCCTTTTTCCTATTCTTATTTTTATAAATATTAATTCACTTTTGATTACTATGATGCCATTTCAGTCATTTTCAGTGTTGAAAACTCTTTATTACAGACAGCTCGTAGTGCTTCTCCGTCGCTTTATTACACAGTAATTTAGGCTAAGGCTAAATTTTCATGTGCCTACCTACAACTATAAGCTTTCTATAATAATCTAGTTAGCTTTCATGTAGAAAATTTGCCTTGACAAAATTGTCCTAGTTTTTTTAGCTTGATTATTAATTGTCAAAATAATTGTTTATAAAATCATTGAAAAATATACTTCATTCATCTTATTAGAAGCAAGCGATACATTCCTTTTTTTATATGTAATGTTATATAGTGTAATTCTATAGCGATAATAAAGTAAGAAGTAGAAATAAAGAGAAAAGAGTAGTATTTTTTTCAAAATTGAGTATGGCATATAAAATGAAAATATGCATTATATATATGCCATCTCCAATTGTACTTCAAAATGAAATAGAGTAAGAAAATATACTCCCTTGTCCTATAAAAATATGTGTACTTTCCATTTACGGCCGTTCCATAAAAATATGGGCATTCCATTTATAGAAAGTTATCATAATATTTTATCCATATACATCAAGTTATTTATAACGTATACCACCATCAAAACACTAATAATAACATAGGTCTCACTATCCACTAACATTACTTTAACTATCATTCTCCTCATCTCTCTCACTTTACTAATTTTGTCTTAATTCTCGTGTCATATCATCCGGCCATATTTGTATGGTACAGAGGGAGTATCTCTAATTAAGATATCTTAAAAATTCTTCCATTTTGAAATTTTGACAAATAAATACACATTTTTGGATCTACACTATAATATATCCAAATCATTTTTTATGATTTGTGAGTACAAAAATAAGTGGATAAAGAATTTTATTTTAAGTTTGATGTAAAGATCACATAAAATTATTATTTGATGTGATATTTACATTAAATTAGGTTTATGTTTGGTACTATAAAATACTTACTGCTCTCTTCATCCTACATTACCTGAAATTTTTTTCTTTGACACGGAATTTAAAATAAAATTATGTATAGTAAGTTAAATAAGTGAGAGATAATTTATTTTTAATCATAAAAGTAAATAATGAAATTATTTAAGACAAACTTATAATTGAATGCGAATGGAATGATTACTGATTACTACTAATAACTTGTGGGGCTTAGAAAATGGGAATAAAGTGGAATTTAGATAGAATTATGTGTCTTGACTATTGAGCTAAAACTAAAAGAAATATGTACAGGCTGTTAGGCATCAAGTAAGTAATGAGATTGAAATTTCATGGCAATGCCAGACGGAGATTTACAATTCTGCCCATGGATTTGATTGGTGGGCCAAAAAAGGGGGTGGCAAAACCATGTGATATTGATTAGTTGAGTCACAACTGACAACTATACATCAATTGGATACGCACACATCAATTGGATACGCACATTTAGTTAAGTAGTGCTAAATAAAGTTAATATGCCCTAATTTTCCGCATTTATCATTCCATCAGCTATTAAAAAAGAGTGTAATTATAATCGAATACTCTCGCCAAGCTATCTCTGACCCAGTTTTTTTCGCAGTTATTTTTAAAAAACTAGTCTCTCTGTCCCGGAAGACTAGTAGAGTATACATTTTTTTCCATTTAGTATGTCGCGTCCGTCCCACAAAAATTACACATTTTTAATTTTAGAAACTTTTTTTTGAGGTGATACTCATTCTGTACTAATAATATTTTAATTACTTTTCATTCTACCTCTTTCTTACTTTATCAGTTGTGCATTAAAACTCGTGTCTAATCAAAAATGCATATACTTGAGGAACAGATAGAGTAATAAATAGTTAAAGTTGAGAAAGAATAATATAAAATGTATTAATAATGTATATCATACTATTCTCTACATAATTCTTTCTTACTTTATTTTTTGTCAACTTTATTATCCCTATTACTTTTCTTTTTCTCCAGTTTAATTATTTATTAAGTAGTACTCTCTGCGTCCCAAGATATTAGATTCATTTCTTTTGGCACAAGAATTTAGGAATTGTTGTTTAGTGGTGTAAGTGGAGTTGATAATAAAGTATATTTTTATCATAAATAGAAATGGCTCAAGTATGTTGGGACACCCCATAGTGGTATACGAGTCTAATATCTTGGGACGGAGGGAGTATCATTTTTTTCAAAAGGGATATTAGCCCCTAACATCATGTAACTTTTAAAAAGTTGGGTTTTTTCCATGAACTTTAAAATTTGCAAATAATAGCATGAACTTTACTCGAGTTTGTTATTTCCCACCAACGAAAAAATTCTGGCTATATTAATAGATTGAAGAACAATTTTGGAGAGTGTACTTCAAGAAAAACTATTTTTTTTATTTATTCTTGAAAGGACGTCGCTTGTACACCTGAAAAATTTTCGCCTTTGTTTCTTTTTGAGAAAAAATATACATATTTGGACCTATTAAATTTATTCTTTTACAAGTCCAACTAATTTTCTTGAGGAAGCCCATCTATTCTTTTGGCCCTAATTCAACTTCATTATTTTCTGCAAATCAGCCCAATTAATTCCCTAGTTTTGTCGTGTGTTGGTTTCACAAATCTGTTTACACAAAATCTGCACCCTCTAAAAATATGGAACATAATCCAGATTGTATATAATATACATATCTTCCTCAATCACATGATCTCTCTCCACGTTCTTTCAGTTTCAAGAAAACCGCGATTTGCTACCATGATCGGTTTTATACAATCACTCACCATCCCACAACTTCCTTCACAAATTCACATCCAATAGCAGAGAAATACTACAAAGACAATCAAGAGTTATTGTCTCCCACAACCTCACGGTTTCGATGATAACAGTTGGGTTGAATAGGCTGCGGCGGTTCGGGAGGACGACGGCGGCGGATGCAGTTTTGCATCACGACCGAGCAGCAGCGCCGATGCAACGTCGACCGCGCCGTGACAGCAGCGACGCTGCATTTTGATCGAGGGAAGCGCAGCCTTACCTTCGGCCGAGAGAGAGAAAGAGACGAGCGTGAAGGCAGCAGCGACGGAGAGACCAGATGGGTGGTAGCGCCGTGGAGAAGAGAGCGCAGTGGCGCTGTGGAAGAGAAGTGAAATAGCAGTAGTAGTGAGAAGTAGTAATGGAGAAGTGAGAAGGAAGGAGTTGTTATTTTGGGGTGATGATCGTGAGTTTGATAGAGAGATATGGGACTGCTTGTTGATGAAAGATATAGAGAGTTGGAGAGTTTGGAAAAGTAGAAAGAGAGTTTTGGGCCAAGTGAATTTTCTTTGGACTTGGACCCTATGGAAATTTGAGTATATTTTAGTGGTTGGGCCTTAGTTAATTATTTGATTGTTGATCCAACAATGGAAATAAATAGAAAGATGAGAAGAAATGGGCTAGATTTGTTTGCAGTAAATGGACCGATGGAAATAGAGGAGTTGGGCTCAGAAGTCAAACAAGTGTTTGGGTGGATTAAAGTGGGGAAGCGTGAAGATAATGATCGATGTCTCGGGCGGCCTCGAAAATAAATGAATGAGAAGAGAAGCATGGAGTCAAAGAAGATTTCTCCGCGTACAAAATTTGAGGTCGAAGTAATGAATTCAAATTCAGAAAAAATTAAACGATCGAGGTGGGTGAAGAGGTAACGTGGTGCGTAGGTGTCGTTCAAGTGAGGATATATCCTACTGGCAGGATAAAGATCCTAACTAAGCCTAGACCTCGTCTTCAAAGATTCCTCAACCCACTTCTACTGATCAGTATAGTGGAGGTAAGGGTCGAATCCCACAGAGATGGTGCGTTTAAACTACTGCGGTGATGTTTTGGAGGGTTGGTTAGCTACCACGCTCGAGTTGAGTTTCTACCTAGGCGAGTAATTAAAGGGTGGCGTCCTACTGACTAGGATGGGGGAACAGATCATGGAATGCAACTGTGTACGTGGAAATGAGGGGACATGGTGTAACAGAAATTGTTTGGAAAGGACGGTATTTCTATTTTTGGCTAAACAGAATATTCAGAGTGTAGTGGAGGTAGTGGTGACTAGGCTGACAGATCTGCAGGTACAACCAGAGGTGAAGGACAAAAGAAAGCAAAAGTAAATAAAAGTAAGGTGGTCCCCAATCTGGATGTAGACATCATCTTCTCCAACAACACAAATTAAACTCAGATAACAATTCCAGATCCAACCCGGCAAACGCAGATTAACAACTCGCGAACACAGATCTAAAACTAAGAAATCAAATCTGAAATCAAACGCTGAAACTGGACTTCTGCATGCTGGTCAACATGAAAGATCGATTCAGAAAATAAAACGAAGCCTTGCATGCAACGATCTACTTCCAGATCAAATAGTACTTGTTTACCTATCCTAAAGAAATTTGTTACGTAACAGAATTTAGAGATTTAGCACTTAAAACACCGAGAAATCTTAGATCTAAGCTAACTAGACAAGGAAAGAAAAGAACACTACAATGAACGAAACGGAAATCAACTTCATAGCATTAACACGTTCGGATATCCAAAGCAAGCATTTCAAAACAACAAAATCCCAAAATGTAACAGAAATCCAACGTAAAGACGGAGAACTAATTAAACTACGAAAGCAATTTAAAGATTGTTTGCCACTCCGGGCGATAAAATCTCTGACTGGAACTACGATCTAGCTAACTGGAACGGACGATGACTGGAACTCGGGAACATTCTGAACGTCAGGTGATCATGGCTCGGCGAGGCAAGAAGTGGGACACGGCTGAAAGACTGAAATTACCGAGAGAACTCTCTACCTAAAGATGATGGTGAATTGAAGTCTCTCCGAGGCTCCTTCTCTCTCCAACTTGGCTACCTTTTATAGGGAGGCTACCCTTGATTTTAGGGTAAATCCTCGCTGCAATTTGACTTCTTTGCCCTTAATTGTGGGTAATCCGTCCCAGCTATCCGTCTTCTTCATCTCAAGCCGTTTTAGCACGTATACGGATCAGTATGAGACCATGCTGGCGCTTTTTCTACCCGAACACTCCGGAACTTCCCTACTGGCCAGAACACTTATCCTGCACACTTTGAGCAACTGCTTTGCAAATATAATCATTTAAACCTGTAATACTGACCAGTAACCGAGGCCTAGAATACGACTTATCAAACTGCTCACACTTACCACATGCTTGCCCTCAAGCGTGAAGAACAAACAAAAAGCAATAAGTCGCATTCTAGCCTGGTTACTTCCCTGCCCGACTCTACCTAAAACTGGACTCTAGACTACAACGACGAAGAAGAAAGAAAACACAAACACAAACACAGAAACACATAAAACACTAACAGATTGGGCTACATTTTCAACCATCCCTCCCCTCGGGATCAGGTGCAATCCGGCCTTAGACAGCCTTGAACTTCTGCCGCCCCCCCCTTTTCTCTCCCAGTCAGTACATCTGCTTGTCAAGATCGCCCACACTCTCGGTCAACCACTAGGTTCACTCAGTCACTCGCACCTTACCAGGAACGTTAGGACTGAATTCTCTCATCATGCTCAACCACAATTGCTTTGGACTTGGATCCCACGTGCAGCTACTGAAGGACTTTAAGGCTTGTAACGGGGCTGTTGGGTTGTAGTGTTTTGGGTAGATGTTCCTAAGGCTCTAAGGTTCAAAAACTTCTATTTAATTTATGAAGGGGGATTGTGTGCATCAGGCTTCTGATCAGTTGCTTTTCTTAGCTGGTGCTTCTGGCTTGAGTTTCCAACTGGTTAGTAGGCTTCTTGTGGCTTCGCCACCCTTATTTCTTCATTTTTTTGTGTGGTCAAATCTCTGACCATTTTCTTCTTTTCTTTCTTTCTTCCTCTTTTTTTTCGTGGCTTCGCCACCCTTATCCCTTCTTTTTTTTGGACCTGGAATGTCTCCCTGGTCGATTTTCTTCTAACTTTCCTGCCCAGCTGGTTTCTGCTTTTTTCACACTTCTTCCTGGCCAGTAAGCTCCATTTGTTTCATGCCTTACACACAGTCCCAGGGGCTAGGGGTGTTTATCTGGGTATAAAAGGTTAAGAAAAAAGGGTTCTAAAGGTGGTGGTTTTCTTTTTTTTTTTTTTTTTTTTTTTTATGGGGGGGGTTCTTACTGCCTTCAGTATTTGCTACCCGTGATCACTTCACCCTAGGCAAATTGTGGCAGCCTCTCTTTTCTTTAAGTGTATGTGGAAAGTGGTTCCACTTTAAGGCTTATAACTCACATTTTAGAGGGCTTTCGTGTTTGGCTCTAAGTGTGGGCTTTTCTCTCATACTCACATCATCCATACTGGTCAGGAGGTACTAAGGAGAGTGGTTTCGGTTTTCCAGCTTGTCTTATCTCCCTCAATTCCCCTCACCTCCAGCTCAGGACGGTTGAGTTTTAAGCCCAAATCAGCACACAACATAAAAAAACTAGACCTAAAAAACACAAAACGAGCACAAACACATAACACACATATATTCATCATACTGGCCATTACGTCCCCCCACTCACTTCTCAAGTGTCTGCCCCCAGATAAGGCTGGGAAGTGGAAAAAGGTACTGGCCAGTATGGTAGACACAAGGACAACAAAACATCAAACAAAAATAACAACTCAAACAGAAACTTCTCACACTTAGGCTATGGAATAGGCTAAGTGGGAGAGGTTTGAACACCGGACAAAATCCACTAAACAAAGAAACACGTATATACAAAAGAAACACAGAAAACATGCTACCAAGAAACAAACCCTAACTTCTCACACTTAGACTATGGAATAGGCTAAGTGTTATGAAGTGGGGTTTGCTCGCAAACACAGATTATACTACCTAACCGAATACCACAACATAACAAAAATACGAAAAGTTAAAAAAGCTTAAAAAAAACTAACTTGGTCAGTAGGGGGGGGGTCTATCGAAGTCGCCTGCTCCTTCGTGGGGCAGGTGGTGCAGGTTGTTCCTTCGGGTTGTCCTCTTCCATTCCAGTTTCATTTTCCTTCGCCGGCTCCTCGGCTCTTGCCGGCACCTCGGCGTCCGCTGTCTCTTGCTCATCTGCTACTCCGGTCTCTTGGATATGTGGTTCATCAGTCCGGCCACCATGGCCACTCGGTCCTGCAGCTTGCTCCTTCCTCAGGTAGGTCATTTCTTCTAAGATGTTATCCATACTGGCTAACATTCTGTTCATTGCTTTTTGCATCTTGGAGTTTTCCTCCCCGAGATCTGATACGATAGCTTCCATGGCCGCCTGCCTCTGATGCATCATATCCTGCTCTGCAGAGCCCTTCAACATCCTTTCCACAACTCCTGCCAGCTTGATCACCTCTGCCTTCAATTGCTGATTCTCCTCTGCCATTTCAGTGACTGTCCTTTCTAGAGCGGCTTGCCTCTGAGTCAGTATTCTCTGCTCCGCAGACTCCTTCAATACCTGTTCCATTGCTGACGCTAAACGAATCATCTCTTCCCTCATCTGTCTATTTTCCTCAGCCATCTTTTCCACAGATTGTTCAATTCTGTCTCGCCTCTGGTCATGTCCTGGTGCTTCCTGAGCTGTTGCTATCCGAGCAGTGGGTATTGCCTCTTCTCCCATCGCATAAAAGTGGGGCACGCCCTGCCTCATGTACACCGTGTTCGTTCGGACGAACAGAGGGGTGTCGAACAATCCTGGGGCGCTCACCATCGTTAGTGGGGTTAGGTCTTCGTCCTCCGAAACGGTGATGTTGTTCCTCATGAAGATTCCCAATATATGGCAGAGGGAAATATTCCGTGCTGGGTGAGTTGCGACGAGGTGACATGTGTATGCAGTCCAGAACCCTAAGTGCAGCTTCTTGCCCTTTTTTGCACACCATATAAGGTACAACTCCGTCATTGATGTCCGGACTGCCGAATTAGACTGTCCCAAAAGATTGTAGTCTAAAAAAAGTTGAACCAGGCGTAAAACGGGGTCGCTAAGGTGGATCGATCGGGAGATCGTGGATTTGAACTGCCCTGCTCCGGGGTGAGTAAGTTCCTCCCAAGCCGACTGGGGCTCAAATTCCACATGCCGGCGGGGAATCCCCCGCTCCCTGTTTCTCCATTCAAGTCCAATTGCCTCCTCCAAACTGCATATACCCAACCTCACAGTCCACTCAATCAGATTCATCCTAATTTCTCCTCCAAATACCCTGAAGCTAACACACTCTATATCCAAATCAGTTGTGACTTCGAATCGAAAAGTTGCGAAAAACTCCTTGGCCAAATCGACCGGGACACTTAACTTCTCATTCCTCAACAACCATTCAAAACCCAACTCATGCAAAAGGGCTAGAAACGATTCACTAATTTGCAATTCATCTAAGGATGGGAGATGAATTACCTTTCCACACTTAACCTTCTTGCCTTTTGCGTTCTTTGTGCGGTAAACTGACTGGAGCTTCTTGTCGTCAAACAACTTCATCTCTTCCACAACGTCATCCGTGAGTTCCACCGTCCAACGCTTATACCGGAGTGGTTCGGCAGGTGGATGCAACAGTTCTCGATGATCGTTGGGGAGTTCCCGCTCCTTGTATTCCTCCTCTTCCATGGTTGTGTCGCTATCTGATTCAGATTCTTCACTGGCCTCGTACTCACTATCACTCTGTGTCTGCCGGTTTGATGGGGTCCTCCGGGCAGTCTCAGTGATCACTATGCCTGTGTTCGGGGTACGCATTCTTTTGGTTTTTGATTTTTCCTCCACAACGGTCTTGCCCTTTCTTTTCCTTTCTACTTGGTATCTAGCTTCCTCTTCCGCCTCGGTTGGTGGCGTCTCCTGGGTAGTGGAGCTACACTCTTTCTTGGCATCTTCCTTCTCCAATTGTTCGGGGATCACTGACTCGGGTGCGAGGTCCAGTCCCTCAGCCACCCGCTCGGCTTCCACACCCTGATCCTCTTGCGCCGGACAGGGTTCGTCGTCGCTCACGATCTCTAGGGGATCCTCCGCCGTGTTCGGTTTCGCCCTGTTGGGTGCCCACTTACCCAAACAACGTTGCGATTTCCTCTGCGGTTTGGGTGGCTCTACCTTGGAGCCTGTCTTCACTACCAGTTTCCTTCTGACGGGGATCGGTTTAACTACCGGAGGTGCCACTGGGGTGGATGCCTCTACCTCTGGTTATGTTGTCTCTGTTCCTGCTTCCTTGGCTTCACTCTGCTTTTCCCTCTCCTCTTCTCCTTCTGACTGGGATGTCTTATCCTTCGGTATGGGTTCTCTAAGAGCTTGTTCATTCTCTCCTACTGATCTTGGTGCGAGGTCCAGACCCTCAGCCACCAAGTCAGTTGTCTCCTCTCTTCGGTTTACCCTGTTCATTATCGAGTCAAACTCCTCGTCCGTCATGAGGCCCTGTTTCCTGGCTGATTCGTTCAGATCTATCTCTGGCCGTCTTACTTCTTGAAATACTGGGTCCTTCTCGGGCGTCATTTTTGCTCCGCCACTCTCTCCCTGGGTTTCCCTTACTTGGCTGGACCTTTTCTTTCGCTCCTCAGAGTCGGAGCTGTAAAACGCGGCGATAGCTTCCAGGTCTGCCGAATCTGGTACCGAGGGTTCCGATGCCGCGGTGGCTGAGGGAGATCCTTCCTCCGACTGTAGTTCTGCGTGTCTGACCTGTGCATGAGGAATTCCACTGGGTGCGGTTCCTATGCCCCCCGTGTGGCCGAAATTGGTCAATGCCGCCGTCCAGTCCCTAGTCGGGTCTTGTTGGCGAAGGAATACCATTACGGCATCCAAAGAAATAGTGGCCGGCGGTTGAGCAGTCGGTGCGGGTGGTTGGTTCGACTGTGGTTGGGCCTCCGGGGTTTCTTCTCGCAGCGGCTGCGTATCTTGGGTGTTCGCACGACGGGGCTTGATTTTCCTCGCGATAGCTTTCTTACCCATGACTGTAATTTGTGATTTGACGGTAGAAATTAGGGTTTGGTTTGAGAACGATGGTTCTGTGAGAGGGATAGAGGAGAATTTCTTGAAAGGTATTTTGGAAATGAGGGTTTTTGAGGGAGAAAGGGAGGGTCGGTTGGTTTAGTTCGGATTAGAAATGGCAGTTGCAGGTGGTTTCAACCGGCTATCAGTGGTTACCGGTCATGCCGCTTCATGTGAAAAGTGGTTGGGTGACAGGCGTTGGTTCCTGATTGGCTAGCGTGTGTACTCTCTCTGCTCCACACCATTCCAGCACTGCCACCCTGCAAAAGCTGCACACGCTTAATTCAAATTTACGTCCTATCCACAATTTCCCTCTATACTTACCTATTACGGAAAATAATTCAAAATGGCACTTAAATACAAATTGGAGTGACACTAAATAGGTAACCTCTCGGTCAAAGTGTGCCCCAACCTAAATTTAAGGCCCGAAAAAAAAAATTGACGTATATACAGTATTTACATTTTCCTTAGGCAATTTGGAATCCTACCTGGCCAGTATATGCAGAATATTATCAAAAAGAACTAGCCACATGGAATTCCAAATTCCTATCTTACTGATCAATAAGAATCCAGAGTGTGTGGACGTAGCAGGATCTCATCCACTACGCCCACGTCACTGCTTTCCCTAAAAATCTTCAGCCTATGTCCATTTACTAGAAAGGGTTTAGAGTCAAGAGAACTCCCTGAAATTTCTACTGCTCCATTGGAGCGGAGTGCAGTGATGGTGTAAGGCCCGGTCCATCTTGAATTGAGTTTCCCTGGCATAAGCTTTAATCTTGACTGGAAAAGCAGTACCTTCTGGCCCACAT
Organism: Salvia splendens; assembly: GCF_004379255.2. Taxonomy (NCBI): domain Eukaryota; kingdom Viridiplantae; phylum Streptophyta; class Magnoliopsida; order Lamiales; family Lamiaceae; genus Salvia; species Salvia splendens. Next base: position 19,283,621 of record NC_056036.1, on the reverse strand, counting down.
GAAGCTCCTTGGTTCTCAGATTTCGATCGTGCCACAATTTAGTACGTTCTTTGTACCACATGGCGGAGTCGAATGACTCCAATCTAAGTTCCTCAAGCTCCTGCAGTTGCAGCTTCCGTTCCTCTTCACAGGTGGTAACATCCATATTCACTTTCTGCACCGCCCAATATGCTCGATGCTCGATCCCAACCGGTAAATGGCACATTTTTCCGAAAACAATCCGGTAAGGGGACATGCCTATGGGGGTCTTGTAGGCCGTTCGATACGCCCAGAGAGCATCCTCTAACCTTACACTCCAGTCCTTCCTCGAAGTGTTCACGGTCTTCTCCAAAATCTTCTTTATCTCCCGGTTAGAGATCTCCGCTTGACCATTGGCTTGCGGATGGTACGGGCTGGAAAGTCTATGGTGCACACCGTATTTCTTCATTAAGGCTTCAATTGTGCGATTACAAAAGTGCGTACCTTGATCTAATATGATCGCCCTGGGCACACCGAATCGACTGAAGATATGACTCTTTAAGAACTTAGCCACTTCCTTGGCTTCGCACGTGCTTGTGGCCTTGGCTTCTACCCATTTGGAGACGTAATCTACAGCAACTAGGATATACAGATTCCCATAGGATGAAGGAAACGGACCCATGAAGTCCATCCCCCATATGTCGAATAGCTCACAAACTATTATGGGCACCTGCGGCATTTCATCTCGGGCAGATATTCCACCGGTCAGTTGGCAACGCTCACAGCTCCGGCAGAACTCGTATGCATCTTTGTTGAGAGTTGGCCAGTAAAAGCCGCTATCCAGAATCTTCCTTGCCGTCTTCTTGGATCCGAAGTGCCCTCCACATGCTAACGAATGGCAGTGGGTCAACACATCCCGCTGTTCCCAGTCAGGAATGCACCTTCTTATCACTTGATCGGATCCTACCCTCCATAGGTAAGGGTCGTCCCAAAAATAATATTTTGCCTCACTCTTGATCTTCATTCGTTGGGCTTTGGTAACACTTGGTACCTCTGGAAGTTCTCCAGTTACTAGGTAGTTGGCCAGGTCCGCATACCATGGCTCCTGCCCTACCTTCTCTTTTCCTTTTGCTGCATCATTCTGACTAGTAAGTTTGTACACTTCTTCCCAATCAATTTTTCTGGGTGCAAAAATCACCTCACATAAGTGTTCCTCTGGAAACTTGTCGTGCACCTCCTCGCTGTTTCCTTCTTGCACTATTCTGCTCAAATGGTCTGCCACCTTGTTTTCGACTCCTCTCTTATCTTCCACCTCCTAATCAAATTCTTGTAACAAGAGTACCCATCGGATCAAGCGTGGTTTTGATTCTCTCTTGGTAACTAGATACTTAAGGGCTGCATGGTCAGTGTATACTACGACCTTAGATCCCAGCAAATATGGCCGGAACTTCTCGAAAGAAAACACCACTGCCAGCATCTCCTTTTCGGTGGTATCGTAATTCCGCTGGGCTTGATTTAGAGTCTTGGACGCATAAAAAATTACGTGCCTCCTCCCATCGATCTTCTGACCCAGCACGGCCCCTACCGCAAAGTCGCTGGCGTCGCACATTACTTCGAAAGGATGGTTCCAATCAGGAGCTCGTATGATAGGTGCGAATACTAATTTTTCTTTGAGAAGATCGAAAGCTGCCTTGCATTGCTCATCAAAAACGAACTCCACATCATTTTGAAGCAGTCTGGTAAGGGGTTGGGCGATTTTGGAGAAATCCTTTATAAATCTTCGATAAAATCCAGCATGTCCCAGGAAACCCCTTATTCCCTTCTGATCAGTAGGGAATGGTAATTTGGATATGACATCCACCTTGGCTCGATCCACCTGGATACCTCTTTCTGAGACTACGTGTCCTAGGACTATCCCTTCGGTGACCATAAAATGGCACTTCTCGAAGTTCAAAACCAGACTCTTTGCTTGACACCTTTCCAAAACTATGTCCAAATGATGAAGGCAAGAGTCGAACGAGTCTCCGTAAACCGTGAAGTCATCCATAAATATTTCTATGCACTCCTCAATCAAATCGGAAAATATGCTCATCATGCATCGTTGAAACGTACCTGGAGCGTTGCATAAACCGAAAGGCATGCGACGGTATGCATAGGTTCTAAACGGGCAAGTAAAAGTGGTTTTGTCCTGGTCCTCAGGATCCACGTGAATTTGGAAGTACCCGCTGTACCCATCTAGGAAGCAGAAAATTTTTTTTCCAGCTAATCTCTCTAATATCTGGTCGATGAAAGGCAAAGGAAAATGGTCCTTCCTTGTTGCGTTGTTCAGCTTCCGGTAGTCGATGCACATTCGCCAACCCGTGACCAGCCTTGTTGGAATCAGCTCGTTCCTCTCATTCTTGACAACTTGGATCCCGGATTTCTTTGGAACCATGTGGATCGGGTTGACCCACTCACTGTCTGGCACTGAATAGATAATCCCTAGCGACAACAACTTCAAGATTTCCTTTAAAATTTCCTCTCGCATGTTAGGGTTTACCTTCCTTTGAGCATCTCGATGAGCCTTCGCTCCCTCTTCTAGCCTGATGTGGTGCATGCAAACGTCGGGGCTTATCCCTACTAGATCTGTAAGGCTCCATCCGATTGCCTTCTTATTCCTATTCAACACAGTCAGTAGCCGCGCTTCTTGTTCTTTTGTGAGACTGCTGTTGATGATTACAGGATATGAGTTCTCCTCCCCGAGGTAGGCATACTTCAAGTTCGATGGTAACTTTTTTAGCTCGACTTGGGGTGGAAGTGTGTCTTCGGGTAGAGGGTTTTTCTGGGCCTCCCCGTCTTTCTTTAAGTCTTCCCCTGAAGGTTCTTCCGTACTGACTGGAAGCTTGGCCCCTGCGGCTCCAATGAACGCCGACTTTTGACAGAATTCCTTGATCGCTCCTTCTATTTCTTCGTCGGTCAACCCCTGGCTACTGATCAAATCACACCACGCAGCAGCTTCTTCGTCGGCCTGATCACAAGCATCTAAAGCCTGGAGTTTTTCCTGTAATAGTTCGGTCTCAAGAAAATCTTGGACTAGAGGGTCAATCACATCAACAAAGCATAGATTTTCAGAATCAATGGGTTTCTTCATGGCATCATTTATATCAAAAGTAAACTTCTCACCATTAAAATCAATGCAAATAGTCCCCTCGGCCATGTCCACTATTGTCTTAGCCGTTCTCAAAAAAGGTCTCCCTAACAAGACTCCACTAGACTCTCTCGCTTCATGCTCACTCATTTTGATCACATAAAAATCAGCAGGGTATGTGAACTCCTGTACTCTAACCAACACGTTCTCTAAAACTCCCTCAGGGCTTATGCACGACCTATCAGCCAGCTGGATCAACACCCTAGTGTTTGACAGCCTCACTCCTTTCAGTCGGTTATAGATCGATAATGGCATGACATTAATGGAAGCTCCAAGATCACACATCGCATGTTCAACCTTCACATCCCCTATAGTTATGGGTAAAGTGAACATACCTGGATCGGCCCTCTTGGGCGGCAGTTTCTCTTGCACAATTGCGGATGCGATCCCTTCCACCATGATTTGTCCATCTTTTTGAGCTTTCCCGGCTATGAAATCCTTAATGAATTTTCCGAGCGGGGGTAGTTTCACGGCTTGGAGGAATGGTATGGTGACGTCCAACCTTCCAAAAATCGACAAGTAGTCGACCGGGTTCTCTTTCTTCCTCTTTGTAACAAATCGGAATGGGAATGGTTTCTCCCCTTTTTTCTCTTCTACGGGTTCCTCAGCAACTTTCTTTGGTAGCTCTTGGGTCCGAGCCTCCATTCTGGGATTTTTCTCTTGAGGAGGTTCCTTCCTGGTCAGGAAGGCATCGGGTTCACCTCTTATACTTGGTGTATCATCCAGGAAGAATGGATCCTGCATTCGAGGCATGAAATTCCCTATTTCCTCAGCTGAAATTGTCTCGCCTCCTATCTTCGTTCCATTCGATCCTTCACTCGGCTGTTTCGGTTGAGGTGCATCATAAGTAGTTCCTGACCTCAACGTGACCTTACTCGCATTTGCCTTCTCGGGCATTTGGACTGTAGATGGGAGTTTTCCTGCATTTCCCTTCAAATCACCCATCGAACTGGCCAGTTGAGCTAACTGCCTATTCATCATATCCATGTTCGCCTTATGTTCTTTCTGGGCATTTTGCATCCCCTGCACGACCTCATTATGGGCTTGCAATTCTCCTTTGATGTTCTGTTGTGATGCTAGCATTTCACTCATCATGTCCTCAACGGATCTCCTCGGCCTGTTCGAGTTTTGGAAATGACCCGGCCCTTGGTGTTGATAGTTCTGGAAGGTTTGCTGTCCTTGATTAGGCGGGTATTGGTTATATTGGGCAGGAGGAGTGTACTGATCTTGAGGATATTGATTCTGGTGCTGGGCTTGGAATTGATTCTGGTTCTGATGGTGTTGGGATGCTTGGTTTGGTTGATTTTGGTAGTTTTGGAAATTTCTCTGGTGGGGTGGCACGTAAACAGGGTTCGAGTTTGAGCTTTGTGGGTTATGGTTTTGGGCTTGTTGGTTTCTTCCTGACCAGTTGGGCTGGAAGTCTGGGTTTGCTGGTCCACGGTTAGGGTTTTGGTTCGGGTAAGGGTTATATTGGTTCTGGCCTTGACCTTGGTTCTGGTTTTGGTTCCCTTCTCCCCATCGAAAATTCGGGTGGTCCCTCCATGGTGCGTCCCGTTGTCTCCCCTGGATCCAATTCCCATTCTGGTTAAAATACCCAGCAGCGTTAGCTTGCTCCGTACTGATCAAGTCATTCGGATGCTCGTATTGGGCCCCTTGATTCCCCTGCTCTGCACCCTTGTAGTTCCCAGTTGGGAGAGGTGGTGGAGTGCTCTTCTCGATGGCACTCAAAAGTGACTTCTTCAGCTCATCCATCTTCAAGTCCATTTTCTGCTCCAGCTTGTTCTCCTGATCAGTAGTCGATGCAACAGCAGCCCGCTCTCGGTTGTATCCTTCCCTTGAATGGTCATACTCTTTCTTTGCATTCAGTAGCTTCCTTAGGACTCTCTTTGCTTCGCTGACCCGTAATTGCGTGAAGCTTCCTCCCGAAGATGAATTGGCCAGGTCTTTGGTTACCGCGTTCATGCCCTCGTAGAAAGTATGATGTACTTCAATGTCCGCCATGCGATGGTTGGGACACGATTCCAAAAGACCCATGTATCTTGCCCAATAGTCGCTCAAGGGCTCGTCATATCCTTGCTTCACATTCGTTATTTCTCTCTTCAGTGCGCTTGTCTTAGATGACGGAAAAAACTCGCCCAGGAATGCTGACTTGAAGTCGGCCCAAGTCTCAATAGAGTCAGGGGGCAAGCGCATGAACCAGGTGTTCGCTTCCCCCTTGAGCACAAATGGCAGAGCTTTCAGCCTATAATCATCTTCAGTCGCTCCTGCTGGTCTTCTCTGCGCTCTACAAATCTTACAAAATTCGTGAAGGAACTCATACGGCCCTTCATAGCTTTTCCCGCAGTATGTAGGTAGAATCGCTATGACATGAGGCTTCACGTCACAAGCAGTCTGTCCCGGGGTGACCACGATAGCTTGCGGTGGTTCTCCTTCGGTATGCGCATTCAGCGTACCGATCTCTGGATCTTCGTCCATGTTGGCAGCCATTCCTGGATTGCCTTCCAACAGTGGTAACTCCACGGGAATTGGTCCTTCTATGGTGTACTGTTCTTCGTCGCTACTCGTGTCTAGGTCAGACAGAGTTGTTGACAGGCCAGAACGAGTGGTCACAAGTATGGATCCTCGCTGAAGTATCTTCGGTTTCCACGGATTAGGATCCGAACTGCTTCTCATAAACTGAAACAAAAGAAAAAGAGAAAAAATTATACACAATATTTACGCCAAAGTATCACACACAATAGTATCTAAAACGCCATCCATCCCCGGCAACGGCGCCATTTGAAGAGGTAACGTGGTGCGTAGGTGTCGTTCAAGTGAGGATATATCCTACTGGCAGGATAAAGATCCTAACTAAGCCTAGACCTCGTCTTCAAAGATTCCTCAACCCACTTCTACTGATCAGTATAGTGGAGGTAAGGGTCGAATCCCACAGAGATGGTGCGTTTAAACTACTGCGGTGATGTTTTGGAGGGTTGGTTAGCTACCACGCTCGGGTTGAGTTTCTACCTAGGCGAGTAATTAAAGGGTGGCGTCCTACTGACTAGGATGGGGGAGCAGATCATGGAATGCAACTGTGTACGTGGAAATGAGGGGACATGGTGTAACAGAAATTGTTTGGAAAGGACGGTATTTCTATTTTTGGCTAAACAGAATATTCAGAGTGTAGTGGAGGTAGTGGTGACTAGGCTGACAGATCTGCAGGTACAACCAGAGGTGAAGGACAAAAGAAAGCAAAAGTAAATAAAAGTAAGGTGGTCCCCAATCTGGATGTAGACATCATCTTCTCCAACAACACAAATTAAACTCAGATAACAATTCCAGATCCAACCCGGCAAACGCAGATTAACAACTCGCGAACACAGATCTAAAACTAAGAAATCAAATCTGAAATCAAACGCTGAAACTGGACTTCTGCATGCTGGTCAACATGAAAGATCGATTCAGAAAATAAAACAAAGCCTTGCATGCAACGATCTACTTCCAGATCAAATAGTACTTGTTTACCTATCCTAAAGAAATTTGTTACGTAACAGAATTTAGAGATTTAGCACTTAAAACACCGAGAAATCTTAGATCTAAGCTAACTAGACAAGGAAAGAAAAGAACACTACAATGAACGAAATGGAAATCAACTTCATAGCATTAACACGTTCGGATATCCAAAGCAAGCATTTCAAAACAACAAAATCCCAAAATGTAACAGAAATCCAACGTAAAGACGGAGAACTAATTAAACTACGAAAGCAATTTAAAGATTGTTTGCCACTCCGGGCGATAAAATCTCTGACTGGAACTACGATCTAGCTAACTGGAACGGACGATGACTGGAACTCGGGAACATTCTGAACGTCAGGTGATCATGGCTCGGCGAGGCAAGAAGTGGGACACGGCTGAAAGACTGAAATTACCGAGAGAACTCTCTACCTAAAGATGATGGTGAATTGAAGTCTCTCCGAGGCTCCTTCTCTCTCCAACTTGGCTACCTTTTATAGGGAGGCTACCCTTGATTTTAGGGTAAATCCTCGCTGCAATTTGACTTCTTTGCCCTTAATTGTGGGTAATCCGTCCCAGCTATCCGTCTTCTTCATCTCAAGCCGTTTTAGCACGTATACGGATCAGTATGAGACCATGCTGGCGCTTTTTCTACCCGAACACTCCGGAACTTCCCTACTGGCCAGAACACTTATCCTGCACACTTTGAGCAACTGCTTTGCAAATATAATCATTTAAACCTGTAATACTGACCAGTAACCGAGGCCTAAAATACGACTTATCAGTGGGCTTTCGAACTAAAGTGTTTTCAAGAGCTTTCAATTTAATATATCGGTTCGAGCATCATGTTTGTGTGATTGATTTATTATATTTATTCCAATGATGAGGCGAGATATGTGATCAAAGTGAAAGTGTTGTTGCGCATGTTATGTAGTGCTATGTGTTGATTTATTGAGCAATATTATAAATTGCTTGGCTTTGTTGATGCGATGTGAATTGATGCTCGACCTTGACAGAAAAGTGATTTGTGTTTCAAATACGTTTTTGATGAAAATAAAGTTTGCAAAGGGAATATCATGCCATGTTTTTATTTTGACAAATGCCTATATATTTGTTTAGCAAGGGAGTTGTCCCTACTAGACCTATTGAAATCGAATTCGGGTCTGATTAGGGAGTGAGTCCCTGCTCAGGCTAGTGTACACCAATGGGGATCGTGAGCCGTCTTTTGGGTCGGTCGGTCTAGTGATCGAGTTTGCGGCCACAATCTCGTTTCATAGTATGTTGTTGATGTTGATGAGGTTGATGTTGATGAGATTAATGTTGATATTGATGATTGCTTGGTGGGGAGTGAGTCCCTACTATGAGTTTAATCGAATTCGGGTCCTAGCAAGGGTGCGTCCCTACTCGGACTAGTGTACACGATGAGGACCGTGAGTCATCGAACGGGTTGGCCGGTTTTCGTGCTCGTGGAAAGTGGCCCCCTTACACGGCACCCTAAAGAACAAATATGGCAGTTTCTTAAATAATTCAAGGAGAAATGGTTGTGTTTTGAAATGATGAGGAAAAAGGATTTGAGGACGAGTTGAAAGTTTGTGTTTGAGATATTTTTAGTGTCTCGGGCCTTTTCAAGTTAAAACTCCGAGGTCACTCAATGGTGGCATGATATAACTGTTTTTATAAAATTGTTTTGGCATTTGTTCACTGAGTACATCAAGTACTCAGCCATGCATGTGTTTTCCTTATGTGCAGGTTGAGTGGTGACGAGCGCTAGAGGGGGAGGGGGGGTGTTGAGCATAATAGTAAAGAATGTCTATCAAATGTCTAGAATATGTTGTGTCTTCATACATAGCATTATTCTACTCTCGAAATGCTTCCGCTAAATATTGTTTCTTTTAAGTTTGTGTATTGTGGAGATATTTTCATTTGGAGTTGTTGATTGTTGAAATGATACTCTAATTTTATTCGAGCTATTCCCGTTTGTTTCAAGTTATGGTCGATTTGTGTTGGTTTTCCCTTTCTTCCCCGCTTCTTTAACCCTCCCCTAGTCGCGATCAACCGTGTTTTCTATCCTTAGAAAATGCAGGCGTGACAGAGTGGTATCAGAGCAATTCTTCCTTCCGCTCTAGACCCGAGAGTCTTTTTCAGTCTTAGTCTAGATTTGATTCGCTAGACTAAAATAAGGTTAAATTTGGAAGGCTCAACATCCAGCTTCGCCACGCTCAACCAAGAAAGAGGTAATATATTTTTTTATGTGAAAAATTTTATGAGAAAGTTTTGGAGAAAAGAAGACGATACAATTTTGAGAAAGAAAGAGGAGAAAATTTTTATAAGAATGAGGAAGTAGAATCTTTCTGTGAGGGATTGATTTCGAGTTGAGAAGAGTATTTGCTGATGTTTGAGAAAAGAACGAGTTTTGATTAGGGACGATGGATTGTTTGTTTTTACATGAAAAATGAAAGTTGATGTTCAAGTATGTTTTGAGTTTTGAGTCAAAACTTGTACTTCAAAGTTGAAAGTGAGAGTTGAGAAAAGTGTGAGTTTTGAAGATAATGTTCGTTTTGAAAGTAGATGTGAAATGTGAAAGCGTAATGTTTCGGGAAGCGAAATGTTGTGTATTATACTTGTTATTTGAAGTACGAATGACTTTAAATGTGATATTTGTTGATCTATGAGGTGGTGAAATGTGTTGTGCACTTAAAGTGCCTAAGACTAAGGTAGATGGAACGTGCGTGAACCATAGTGGTAAGTTGACAATTAATCTATCACTTTCCCGAGTGACGAAAATGAAATTGCTCCCAACGCGAATTTAACCTTATACCTCCACGAACGAGAATCTGAAAGTTTGGAGTGAACCCCTAATTTGTCAAGGCGCGACGAGGCATGGAGATCGAGAGTGCGAATGGAGGCCGGTGGACCATGAAACTTTTCTTAGAATTGCGTGAAACTTTAGAGCAAGCTAGGTGCGAACCATTTTATCTCTAGTTGGATAATTACTATTTCCTATAGTTTTCCCTAAACGATAAGATAAAAAAGAATACGAGGAAAATTTCAAGAAGAGGAAGATCACGTAGACGAAATGATTTCAAACATGAAAGAGGGTGCAAGACAAGAAGATTGGTTAGATGATGTGTCCATGCAATGACGAGAGATCGTAATCACAATTTAAATTAGTATAGTCTATCTTGTGTGATTTCCTAAAAGTAGCAACACGATGGAGACGACCTTTATTGGAGGCAGAGAAGCACACGAATGATTAAAATATTTTAAGAGAATGATTGTTATAATATGCAAGAATATTTTGAAGATATGGCTTTAGACTGACTACAATTTCTTTGTTGTAATGACGTGATGAATATCAACTTGGTAACCACGATTTCTTAGAACGATGTTACCATGTTCGGCCTTAGAAAGACAAGCGAGGGAGTGTGACATTCGTAGCTAGAATGAATGATTTTAATCAACAGTACTTACTTGGATTCTAAGAATTTTTTTTTGAACCTTTCAATTAACGATGAGCCCTTGTCTATTTAAGACCTTGTTCGACTCACAATTCGCAAGTAATGCCCATTATTTCTTTTCCTATATCGAGTCATGACTCACTTTTAGTTCTTGAAAATTGGTGCTTGCCTTTGTAACTTTGGACATCTTGATTAGTAGTCTTCTTTGATTCATCAATATGATCACATCTTCATACATGTTTCTTCAAAGGATGGAATATTCTTCTTGGAACTTTTGTACACCTTTTTATTCCGTAACTATGGATGTGGCAAGTTCTTTCTTGCAGAAGTGAAATTCTTTTTAACTCAGTTTCACTACATATATTACTTCATGCAATGATTTTTCTTCCTGCAACACCAAGTTAAGGCTGTCATGTTCTCTTTTTCCTTAACGTTTTTGATCTAGCCGATCTTCCTAAAAAGTTCAATTCTCGTTGGTTGCATTTAACAAAATTGTGAATTCATTTATGTGATTTCATTATTCAATAACATGATGTTGTCGAACCATGATCAGTGCTACATCATGACATTTGTCTATGCTTCTAAACCCTCCCACGATTGATCATCTCATGTCGTGACATGTTTGAGCCATAATTCATTGATGCCGGAATTTGGCAAATTTGATTTGATAATTGAACTATCTTATTTGGCAACTTACAATGGAAATTGAGATATAATTCAATTTCATCCTATTTCATGTTCTTTCAAGCTTTTACAAGAAGTAAAGTTTCAAGCTTTATGAGTTTTATCTGAAACCTGAATTCCCATAATGAACATGATAAGTTCAATGGAACTTAGACCTTGCTTTATTTTTTTCAAACCAATTTTTGCAAGTTGGTGATGGGTTCTAAAAGAGTCGAGCTAGAAATGTTGTTCTTGTTTTCTTGATTAATTCTACAACCTTTCTGATTAAGACACTTTCAGCAGTGTTGCGACAATTTTGAAATTCGGTTCATATCCAAGTAAGACTACTTGATCAATTTTCGAGTTCTTGATACTAGACTTGGAGGAAAGGGTGAGGTTGAGCTTTTCGAATGCACACGGGGAATAAGTTTCTATAATCAAATATGCGTTAAAGTGATACACCAACTAGAGGCATCGATATAACCAAGAACACGGGGTGTTAAATTTTCAGCTTTTACGTACCGCTTATAGCGAGCTGCTAAGGGATCGAACATTATGCTATACATATAGATATTGGATCTTAAGAAACAAAATGTGGTGAAAATGCTTCTACGACCAATAACCTTATAGTGCTATACGGGATATCTATATAAGTGATTGTTTGATACGAGATAAACGAATGAGAGACGGAGTACTTACGAACAGTGCTATACAGTAACACTGTATAGAGCCCGTACTCATATTTTGAATTAAAAAAAAATCAAGGCTATCATAAATTGGATTGTGCAGGAGTTGAGAAATAAATTCGTTGAAACCGCGAAAGTGATGTATGTGGAAACATCGTGAATACTTGGAAGTCGTTTGAGAATTGGATGACAAAAGGAATTTAGGGGATGATACAACTTCACCTATAATTATTAATTTTTAAGCAACATGAGGAAGGCGCTTGGAAATTTGAAGACAAGATGATGGAGAAATTCTATATTCAAAGGACACAAGCAAATTTCGGGACGAAATTTTTGTTAAGATGGGTAGATTGTAATACCCCGACTTTTTTCTACTTTTTTATTTATTCTTGAAAGGACGTCGCTTGCACACCTGAAAATTTTTTGCCTTTGTTTCCTTATTGAGAAAAAATATACATATTTGGACCTATTAAATTTATTCTTTTACAAGTCCAACTAATTTTCTTGAGGAAGCCCATCTATTCTTTTGGCCCTAATTCAACTTCATTATTTTCTGCAAATCAGCCCAATTAATTCCCTAGTTTTGTCGTGTGTTGGTTTCACAAATCTGTTTACACAAAATCTGCACCCTCTAAAAATATGGAACATAATCCAGATTGTATATAATATACATATCTTCCTCAATCACATGATCTCTCTCCACGTTCTTTCAGTTTCAAGAAAACCGCGATTTGCTACCATGATCGGTTTTATACAATCACTCACCATCTCACAACTTCCTTCACAAATTCACATCCAATAGCAGAGAAATACTACAAAGACAATCAAGAGTTATTGTCTCCCACAACCTCACGGTTTCGATGATAACAGTTGGGCTGAATAGGCTGCGGCGGTTCGGGAGGACGGCGGCGGTGGCTGCAGTTTTGCATCACGACCGAGCAGCAGCGCTGATGCGACGTCGACTGCACCGTGACAGCAGCGACGCTGCGTTTTGATCGAGGGAAGCGCAGCCTTACCTTCGGCTGAGAGAGAGAAAGAGACGAGCGTGGAGGCAGCAGCGACGGAGAGACCAGATGGGTGGTAGCGTCGTGGAGAAGAGAGCGCAGTGGCGTTGTGGACGAGAAGAGAAATAGCAGTAGTAGTGAGAAGTAGTAATGGAGAAATGAGAGGGAAGGAGTTGTTGTTTTAGGGTGATGATCGTGAGTTTGATAGAGAGATATGGGACTGCTTGTTGATGAAAGATATAGAGAGTTGGAGAGTTTGGAAAATTAGAAAGAGAGTTTTTGGCCAAGTGAATTTTCTTTGGACTTGGACCCTATGGAAATTTGAGTATATTTTAGTGGTTGGGCCTTAGTTAATTATTTGATTGTTGATCCAACAATGGAAATAAATAGAAAGATGAGAAGAAATAGGCTAGATTTGTTTGCAGTAAATGGACCGATGGAAATAGAGGAGTTGGGCTCAGAAGTCAAACAAGTGTTTGGGTGGATTAAAGTGGGAAAGTGTGAAGATAATGATCGATGTCTCGGGCGGCCTCGAAAATAAATGAAAGAGAAGAGAAGCATGGAGTCAAAGAAGATTTCTCCGCGTAAAAAATGTGAAGTCGAAGTAAGGAATTCAAATTCAGAAAAAATTAAATGATCGAGGTGGGCTTTCAAACTAAAGTCTTTTCAAGAGCTTTCAATTTAATATATCGGTTCGAGCATCATGTTATGTGTGATTGGTTTATTATATTTATTCCAATGATGAGGCGACATATGTGATCAAAGTGAAAGTGTTGTTGCGCATGTTATGTGGTGCTATGTGTTGATTTATTGAGCGATATTATAAATTGCTTGGCTTTGTTGATGCGATGTGAATTGATGCTCGACCTTGACAGAAAAGTGATTTGTGTTTCAAATACGTTTTTGAGGAAAATAAAGTTTGCAAAGGGAATATCATGCTATGTTTTTATTTTGAGAAATGCCTATCTGTTTGTTTAGCAAGGGAGTTGTCCCTACTAGACCTATTGAAATCTAATTCGGGTCTGATTAGGGAGTGAGTCCCTACTCATGCTAGTGTACACCAATGGGGATTGTGAGCCATCTTTTGGGTCGGCCGGTCTAGTGATCGAGTTTGCGGCCACAATCTCGTTTCACAGTATGTTGTTGATGTTGATGAGGTTGATGTTGATGAGATTGATGTTGATGTTGATGATTGCTTGGTGGGGAGTGAGTCCCTACTATGAGTTTAATCGAATTCGGGTCCTAGCAAGGGTGCGTCCCTACTCGGACTAGTGTACACGATGAGGACCGTGAGTCATCGAACGGGTTGGCCGGTTTTCATGCTCGTGGAAAGTGGCCCCCTTACACGACACCTTAAAGAACAGATATGACAGTTTCTTAAATAATTCAAGGAGAAATGGTTGTGTTTTGAAATGATGAGGAAAAAGGATTTGAGGATGAGTTGAAAGTTTGTGTTTGAGATATTTTTAGTGTCTCGGGCCTTTTCAAGTAAAAACTTCGAGGTCACTCAATGGTGGCATGATATAACTGTTTTTATAAAATTGTTTTGGCATTTGTTTACTGAGTACATCAAGTACTCAGCCCTGCATGTGTTTTCCTTATGTGCAGGTTGAGCGGTGACGAGCGTCGGGGGAGGGGGGTGTTGAGCATAAAAGTAAAGAATGTCTATCAAATGTCTAGAATATGTCGTGTCTTCATACATAGCATTATTCTACTCTCGAAATGCTTCCGCTAAATATTGTTTCTTTTGAGTTTGTGTATTGTGGAGATATTTTCATTTAGAGTTGTTGATTGTTGAAATGATACTCTGATTTTATTCGAGCTATTCCCGTTTGTTTCGAGCTATGGTCGATTTGTGTTGGTTTCCCCATTCTTCCCCGCTTCTTTAACCCTCCCCTAGTCGCGATCAACCGTGTTTTCTATCCTTAGAAAATGTGGGCGTGACAATCATGTTGGAGTTGGTCGTGTGTGACGGAATCGCAAGTCGACAATCGACGACGTAGGTTTTCGGGGAAAGGTGACCGCACCAGCTTGGTGTATGGGGTGTGTTGCATCGGAGGAGCTTGATGTGCTCACGGTTTTCTTCGTCGAACTAATTTTTCACGTTTGGTCCTTCGTCTTCAATGATCTTGTTGTGCATGTTAATACATGCAAACATGATGTTAGCGAGCACCCCCTCCACCAATCCAAGCGCGACCCAAGGCTTTGAAGACAACGAAACGTGCTTGTAGAATTCCAAATGATCTTTCGACATATTTTTGAGAAAACTCTTGCTTATGCGCAAAAAAACACGCTTGGGATCTTGTGGGAAACTGAGAATCTTCACGAAGGTTGGCCACTTTAGATAGATACCAATGGCACATGCCTCAGCATCGAGTGTTAGCCTCGAATGTTATTGTTAGTGCTCTACCGTTTAAAATGTCGTTGAAGACGCCAGAGTGGTTTGGCAAGTTGATATCGTATGATCCGGAGACATCGAAAAATGCATGTCAAATCCATAGGCGATAGTCGGAGACCGCCTCTAACACTATCGTCGGGTGAGAGCCTTTGTGGCCGCTCGTGTACGCCCCTCTCTATGCTGCAAGGTGCAGTGCATGCAGTCAATGCTTCCCAACGTCTTAGGGAAGTCGTGGCGTGCGTTGTGAAGACGAAGCAATTGTCGGCAGACGTTGGTTGTAGGTGCCCTCACATATTCTGCACTGAAGGTGTCGCGAATGCTTTGTAGAAATTCCCCAAGCAATCACGTGCAGTGAACTCAGCCACTGGCTAGCTGTTATAGTGTAGACGTACACTTGTACAATGTCGTAAGCCCTGGCCGACCGACACAATCTTGTGGTTGTTCCTCATGAGCCGCCAATATATATGAAAACGGTGTCGAAAGACGTCTAGCCTCCATCGAGGTTGGTTAGTAAAATAATTCTAGACGAGCCTTTTAGCGGCATGCTCCCGATCATAGTGTATGCACTTGCTGAGCCATAATTTTTACGGTGGGGGCTAAGAAAAATTTTAACTCTGTTGTTTTAAATAGTTGCGGGTATCTCTTGATGTTTTTATCATCGCAAGTAGTCGAAGGTACACCCTCTTATGTTTTGTCTTTTTATCAAGTAGAAAATCTTAAAAATAAAGGAATGTTATTCAAATATGTAGTACTCAAGAAATAAATGCATATCAAGCAAGTTTAATCACATCATGAATAATTGATACTCCCATGCCCCACTGTAGCTCCGTCGATGCATCGTCGACTTGATGCGTGTGTAGGAGCAAGGGGGTGTGAAGGTGTGCCCTTGAAAATATTTTGGTTGAGAAAGTTTTGAGGACCGTTGGCAGCGAGGTGGAGGAAGCAGAAAGTAAGCTCATTTGTTGAGCTAAAAGAGCCGTTGAGAAATGGCGGTTACAACTAATTTTTTGAGCCTTGATGATTAGTTAGCTTTTCCCCACTTGTACACTCAATATATTAGCTCACCAATTTTGTAATACACACAACGCAACACACACATAGAATTGAGGGGATTAGAGCTCTTGCTTGTGATTAGTTTAGAGCATTCAATTTGTATGTGTGAGGATCATCTTCTTGAGAGTTACAATCAATAAACTTCGTTAGTCTTCTCCGTGGATGTAGGCAACAATTGCCGAACCACGTAATCGCTCAAGTATTCTTTACTTTCTTGTTTTATGTGCATTCAATCGGTAGATAAATCTCAACAAGTGGCGTCGTCTGTGGGAATCGATTGAGGTTCATTTTGGGCGATTGAAGTTGTCATTGCTGTTTGGAGCTGATCTTGGCAGAAGGCATATCATCTATTTGATGAAATGTCTAAACAAAATTTGAGGTTGAAAAGTTCACCGGCCACAATGACTTCGGGTTGTGGAGGCTCAAAATGAAGGTGATCTTGATGCAACAAGGCATTTGGGAAATCTTGAGCGATAATAGCAACGAGGATAAGAAACCAGAGCAAGATGAAAAGGAAAAGTGTAGATCAAAGGAGATGCAATACAAGGCATATAGCACTCTGATTTTGAATATGAGTGACAGAGTGCTTAGGGAAGTGGCCAAGGAGGATACAACTGCAGGTGTGTGGTATTGGGAAATGATCAAACCTGCGAAGTCAAGGGAATTGCAGATATAAGACTCAAGGTGATGGATGGCAGCATCAAAATCTTGACAGGGGTCAGGTACATTCCCATAATTAAAAGAAATTTAATTTCTCTTGGACTACTGGAATCAAAAGGTTACAAGTTTAGTTCTGAATCTACGGTTTTAAGGGTGACTAAGAATTCAATAATTATCACGGAAGCTAAGAGAAAGAATAGTTTGTACTATTTGGTGGCTGAGACAATCACTGGATTAGTTAACACTACTCAGTCTGAGAGCTTAGATTCTTGGCATTCCAGACTGGGGCATGTTGGAGAAAAGGGGATCAAGGAGCTAGCTAAGCAAGGGATTATCAAGCTGAGTGCATCAGAAGGCTTGGGAAAATGTGAGCCATGTATTCTTGGAAAGGCAAGGAAGCAGCCTTTTGTAACTGGGAAGTATAGCTCAACAGCTCCATTTGTGTATGCCCACTCTGATTTATGGGGTCATGCTCAAGTTGCATCTATGAGTGGAGGTAAATATTTCATCTCTATCATAGATGATTACTCTAGGAAAATCTGGATTTATATATTGAAAGATAAGTCCCAGGCATTTTCAAGATTTAAGGAATGGCATACAAGGTATGAGAATGAGAAAGGAACCATATTGAAGTGTTTAAGAACATACAATGGGATGGAGTTCCTGAGTTTGAAGAATATTACAAATCAAAGGGCATAAAAAGGCATAGAACAGCTCCGAGGAATCCTCAACAAAATGGAGTGTCAGAGCGATGAATAGAACTCTACTTGAAAGGGTTAGGTGCATGCTATTTTCTTCTGGTTTGCCTAAGAAATTCTGGGCAGAGGCAATTTCTACTGCTGCAGTGCTCATCAACAAATGTCCCTCATCTGCTATATCAAATGAAATCCCAGATCAGAGATGGTACGAGAGACTTGGTGATAATTATGGGTTAAAGAGTTTTGGTTGTGCTGCCTATGCTGCAGTGAAGCAGAACAAGTTGGACCTAGAGCCAAAAGGTGTGTGATGTTGGAATATCAGGAAGGTGTGAAAGCGTACAAACTTTGGTGTTTGGAGCAAGAGGGTCAAGGGATTGTTGTGAGAAGGGATGTGACTTTTAATGAAATGGAAATGCCATTCAAGAAGAATCAGATCACTGAAGGTGGCAGACATCGAGATTTACAGAATTTTGAGATTGGTGAGAGCTCAAATGGAGCTGAATCAGAGGAAGAATTAGAAGTCATAGAAATTAAAGAAGAAGGTGGAGCACAGTTAGAACAATCAGAGCCATCTCAAAGTGAAAATGATCAGCAGCCAGAGAATCTGAATCAGAAACGTAGAAGAAATACTAGGCCTCCAAGTTGATTTTCTGTCTATGATATGAGTTTCTTTGCATTGTGTGTGGCTAAGGTTATTTCATATGCAAAACCAACTACATATGAGGAAGCTATAAGGTGCAAAGAGAGTCAGAAATGGATTCAGGCAATGAGGGAAGAGATAGAGTCTTTGCTCAAGAATGACACCTGATTTTTAGTAAGAAACCCAGAAACTTAGAAAGTGATCAGTTGCAAATGGATTTTCAATAAGAAAGTTGAATCTATCATATTTAAAGCTAGATTGGTGGCAAGAGGCTTCACACAAGTGGAGGGGATAGACTACACAGAAGTGTTCTCTCTAGTAGTGAAGCACACTTCTATAAGGATTTTGCTTGCACTCACTGCTCATTTTGACTGGGAATTACATCAGCTTGATGTGAAAACCACGTTTCTACATGGAGATCTTGAAGAAACAATTTACATGATGCAACCAAAAGGTTTTGAGAAACCAATGGAATATCATAAAGTATGCTTGTTGAAGAAGAGCCTCTATAGGCTTAAGCAGAGTAGCAGACAATGGAATTTGAAGTTCCATGAGCATATGATGAGCATGAAGTTTGAAAGATCCAGTTTTGATAGTTGTGTTTATGTGAAGAAGGTTGGGAAAAGAATAGTTGCCTATTTGCTGCCGTATGAAGATGACATTCCGGTGGCTGGATCTTGTAAGAAAGAAATTCAAGTTATCAAAGAGGATCTGAAGATGAAATTTGATATGAAACCTTGGAGAGGCCAAGCGAATTCTTGGCATGGACATACTCAGAAACATATAGAAGAAAGAATTGAGGCTAGTCCAGAAAAATTACATTAGTAAGGTGATCAAGAAATATCAGATGGAGGATGCAAGGTCAGTAAAGAGAGAATGCCTAAGACAGAACAAGAAAGGAGAGAAATGAGCCGAATTCCATATGCAAATATTATTGGCAGTATTATGTATTTGATGATTTGCACAAGGCCAGATGTGGCTCATGCAATCAGTGTAGCCAGCAGATATATGTCAGACCCGGGCAAGGAACATTGGATTGCTTTAAAATGGATTCTGAAGTACCTTAAGAGTTCTGTGAATATTGGTTTGTATTATGGAGGTGGAGCTTGGTCTGAAAGTGATGATGTTCTGGATGGTTTCTGTGACTCAGACTATGCAGCCAACATGGATAATAGGAAGTCTCAGAGTGGCTACATTTTCACACTCTTTGGCCCAGTTATAAGTTGAAAGTCAAATTTGCAGTCTGTGGTTGCATTATCTACAACCGAGGCTGAGTATATTTCTTTAACTGAAGCAGCAAAAGAGGGAAAATGGTTGCAGGGAATACTTCATGATTTTGGAGTTGAGCAGGCTGGAGTAAAGATCAAATGCGACAGCAACTCAGCCATATGCCTAGCAAAGCATCAGATGTTCCATGAATGATCTAAGCACATTGATTTGGGGAGACATTTCATTCAAGATGAGATACAGAATGGGAGGATAGATGTTGTGAAGGTTCCAACCGAGGAGAATGCTTCTGATATGTTGACTAAGGCTTTACCAGTTTCCAAGTTTAGGCATTGCTTGGAATTGGTGGAAGTTGTACAGTGCTGAGACAGTAACAAGGTTGAGAAGAAAGTTAGATGTTGATTCATAATTGCAAGGTCAAGGTGGAGATTTGTGAAGGTGTGCCCTTGCAAAAATTTTGGTTGAGAAAGTTTTGAGAACCGTTGGCAGCAAGGTGGAGGAAGCAGAAAGTGAGCTCATTTGTTGAGCTAAAAGAGCCGTTGAGAAATGGTGGTTATAACTAATTTTTGGAGCCTTGAAGATTAGTTAGTTTTTCCCCACTTGTACATTCAATATATTAGCTCACCAATTTTGTAACACACACAACGCAACACACACATATAATTGAGGGGATTAGAGCTCTTGCTTGTGATTAGTTTAGAGCATTCCATTTGTATGTGTGAGGATCATCTTCTTGAGAGTTAGAATCAATAAACTTCGTTAGTCTTCTCCGTGGATGTAGGCAACCATTGCCGAACCATGTAATCGCTCAAGTATTCTTTACTTTCTTGTTTTTGTGTGCATTCAATCATCGGTAGATAAATCTCAACAGGGGGTTTGCATAGTACTCTTGAAGTCGATGCATATACTTAAGCATCGTGTTAACCCCTTCGTCGTCGCCCCCTTCGTCGTCGCCGGTATTGTAGCCAATGTTGGGATTCATACTTAAATTAAAGATACAAAATGTGTTTTGGATGAGTGGAAGATAGTGTTTTTAGTGAGAAAAAAATATAATCTGAATAAAGTATTTATTAATGAGTTTGAAAAGTAATGTAGGATAAGAAAAATGAAAAAAATAAAAAAATGGAAATAAATCTATTGGGTAACTGATATAATATTTCGAATTTTGGGATGAATTTGAATTTAATAATTAATTTATTATTAATGAATAAAATAATTAAAACATCTCAACTGAAGCCAATTGTAAAGTTGTTGGTTAGTATTCGATATAATGGAAATTGAAATTTAGAATTTTAAAATTGAGAATAATGGAAGAATTGTTGAAGAAAAATGAGAAGGAATTCGAAGAAAATAAATAGAAGAGCGCACGTGTCTGAATTAATACTATGTGGCATGACACACGAATAGTATATCAATATGATACTGGTGTTTAACATAAAACAGTTGCAAGAAAAGAGATTGTGCTAATTTCTGTATTAGCTAATTGTAATCGATATGTTATAATTTTATAATATAAACATTCAAATTTGACTTGAAAGGAAGAATAAGGGTTCTCAATTTCCTCATCCTTGTTTACTTTTCATAAATATAAGTAAAAATGGTTGTATCTTTTAGGCCCAAGAAGCACATCACAGCAAAGAGTTCATTCATTGTGCTTGTTTTTTCTGAATAAAAGAAAGAGGGGTTATTCTGCAAAAGAATACTATATATTCTAAATCTCGATGTTGGAAACAGAATCCCATATAATCTTAATGTAGTACAAGTGGTCATTCAAATTGGTTGATGCTAAGATTTACCTTTTTTTCTTTTCTTGGAAAAAAGGTTGATCAAATAATCACACTCTCTCCGTCAATAAGAAATAGTCTCATTTTACCGTTTTAAAATATCATAAAAAATAGTCTAATTTCTAATAAAAAGTTTCTCTCTCATATTTACTCACTTTTTCTCTCTCTCCAATACTTTATCTATTTTTTTTCCTATATCTTTCTTACTTTTCCTATCTTTTCTCCATTCTCTCTTACTTTATTAATTTATCATTAAAATCCTTGCCATCCATAAATAGGGCTATTTTCTTGTGGACAGAGAGAATATAAAAGATTGAAGATTACACAAGATCACACAACCTTTTGTAAAATCCAATAATATCAACTGTGTTAGAGTAGTGAAGACAACTAAAAAGTTTGTTGTTTGATGGCCAATCATGTTAATGGGCTTTCTAATTAACGAACCTTTCATATTTTGACCCATAAAATCCAATAAATGGGCTGCATATCGTATCTCTTGATGCCGGGGACTATATAGCTAATTTCACCCCACTTTTATCACATTATTTGTTTATACAATTATTTTATCATGTTTACTACCGTATTTTGCCTTATTTAAGGGAATTACACTTTAATATCCTGACTACTGAACATTTCAAAATCATCAAAACAATAAATAACATAAAAAATACTTTATCTTTAAAGAAAAATATCTTAAACTAACAAAATTTTTCCCACAATTCAACTTTTCGTTATGGAAAAAAATACATGCATGTCAATGTTGGTACTTTTTCCGTCTACAAATTGTTCTACAAATTGTTGTATTGGGTGTCCATCAAAAGCATATAGCCTTACATTTTATGACATGATATTACATTCTACATTAAATTTCAACCATATAAATATTTACTACTATTATTTATACAAAAGATTACATTTTTCTAGATAGTAAACCTTTTTAATATCAACTAAAACTATATCAGTCAACATTTTTCAACCATTTGCTTAAAACGTGTGTTGGTCAAATATTGTATTATTGGTGAATCTATGAAGTCGAGTAGTAATTTATGCCTGAGTATCGTGATTTTTCTTTAAATTAAAATTGAATTATAAAATATTTTTGTTAGTATAATAATTGAGGTATATAACTATAACCGGATATAGTTCATAACACTCTTATTAAAAGATCAATTATTCGCGTATTAAATTAGTTTCAACTTCACCAAATTTTGTATGTCATAGTATTTCTGTTGATGATTCCAACTAAATTTTCTTTCCTTATAGAGTGGACCAAACTTTTTAGGCAAGTGATCAATAGTTTACAACAAAGGCAAATGAAAATTCATTTACTTCTTTTTACAAAGTTTATACTTGTATTCCACCTGCACTATATACTATATAATGTTGTCTTAGCTATGTGTGTGTGTGAAAGAGAAAGAGAGTTGCTCACTTTGTCAAACGTTTGGATTCAATATTTTTGTCAACCTTACAATGCCCACAAAACACATCATTATGTCCTTCACAATTTCACGACAATCATTTCTCTCTTTGTTTTGTCCTTTTTTGTCCACTTAATATCAGAAGCCTCACAACAAGCCTTATCTTTTTACTATTGTATTTTGGCCATCGTTATCAATACTTCATCTTGTATCTTAATTCATATCTCTCTTAGAACATTCACAATTGCAATAGGCAATAGCCCATCTCATATCGTATTTTCAATTTCCTCCACGTCATTAACCCATCTCACAGAACCCAACAGCAACCGCTCAGCCCATCATCAGTCTATCTCACTTTCTATCATTCATTTTAACTGTTGGGGTGTTTATTATCTCTCTTTGTTTTGTCCTTTTTTTGGCACTTTATATCATAAGCCTCACAAGTGCCTTATCTTTTTACTACTGCATTTTGGCCATCGGTATCCGTACTCCATTTTATATCCTTATTCACGCATCTCTTAGAGCATTCACAATTGCAATAGACAATAGCCCATCTCACATCTCATTTTCAATTTCCTCTTATCACGTCATCAACCCATCTTCAACCCAACAACATGTAAAAATCATGGATTAAATATGCCCGGTCAATGGATTTTGACCAAATAATAAATGTGACGAGACATTTAATTTTGTGAAATTAAATGACATAGCGTCGATCTACATTTTACGTAGATAAATGTAGTAAATTCACTTTCTCAAATCCGATTTCCGGTGAGTGAGAAATAGTGGATTAAAGTTGGGCATAATTAGCTTTTAATTAAAGCTTGGAGTTGGAGCTTAGGGAATAATTAACTAGTGTTAATTATCCCACATTGGAGGATTAACACATCTTTTAATGTGTATAAATTAAGTGATTTTATGTTACTTAATAATTATAGTGGACCAAGATGGGTGAAAGAGCCCACACGCGCGCACACGCGCGCGCTGCCGCCCGCTTGAGCCCGTGCCCGTGCTCGCGGCCGCGGCCGCGGGCCTCAGGCCCGGGCCCGATCCCGATCTTGGCAATGCTTGGCAATCTACTGATTGCGGTGCTGCATCAATAGAGACGTAGCCGTTTTACCTTTGGGGACGACACGCCAAACCGAAGAGCACTACCGGGGCGTATCTCGTCTTGCGGGAAGAGGCCTCCTCGACTCGGCTAATCATACTGGTTTAGTAGTTTCGATTCTACGTTGTAATTTTTAAGTTCAGTTCCTCCTTTTCCTTTCTTTTGGGTTGTATTACGCCCGGTTCTGTTATCTCTTGTAATCCCCAGAAACCAACAATCGCAAGACGAGATAACTTGCCTTTGAAGGGATTTGGACCTCCTAAACTGAACTAAAACTTTCGAAACAATTAAAACCTTTGCTGAAGATGTCGACTGAATCCAACAACGCTGATGCCACCACCACCGCCGCCATTCCCTCCACCATGGCGACCACCGGACCGGTCAACACTTCATCGATTCCCTCGATGATGCCAACCCCCGGCTTCCCAGCCGCCTCATCCACTGTCCCTTGGGTTTGGGACAACCCTTTCGGGGCGTCCACTGGTTCCACCTTTGGTGGTTCGGTTGGTTCCACGTTTAGTGGTTCCTTCGGATCCTTTAATGGATTGAGTGTTGGTGCCTTCGGGCTCAATACTGGTGTTGGATCTTCCGGGATCAACATGAATGTGGGGGGCACTATGCCCAACACAAACATGGGGGGCTCTATGCCCAACCAAGTTGTTGGCTCCTTCGGGGGCAACGGAATTGGTTCATTCCAAGGACCAACTGCGGCACCTTTGGCACCAAGAATGATGCCACCTGCCGAGAAACCACCCAAGTTTGGAGGATCAGACTTCAAGAGGTGGTATCAAAAGATGTTGTTCTACTTGACAACATTGGGCGTCGCCAACTTCCTCACGGAGAACGAGCCGCCCGCGCCAAGCGACCAAGAGACTAGGCTCGAAGTCATGGCAGACTATGAAGCTTGGAGGAAAGGAGATTATCTTTGTAAAAATTTCATTCTAAGGCCATCCACAACGCTGTTCCTATACCGTTCCTAAACCGTTCCTTAAACCACTATTTGAGGGCCCCACTGTACTTTTTTACTTCATTCCTTAACTAAGGAACGGAACCTGCAACCCTCGTTCCTTAACCGTTCCTTAACCGTTCCTTAAATTACTATTCATTCAATTTCATTTTTTTTTAATTTCAACTCAATTCAATTAAAAAAACAAACACATTTTATTAAAAAACACACAACATTAAAACAAAGTTACAACTTAAACTTAAAATGAGTATGGGAGCGACGGCTTCCTCCCGGTTACGATGGATGTACGTACGGGAGCGACGTTGGGGCGGAGCGGCTTCTTCCGCCTCCCGTCGTCGATCTTCTTCAAGTGATTGTTCCAATATTTGACGCATTTGTTCATAAGGATCCATTAGTTTGATTAAATTTGGGAGAAGGAAAATAGAGTTGATTTGAGATGAAAATTGGGGTGGAAATAGAGAGAAATAGATGTGTGTTTGTGATTGAAATGAGTATGAAATAGGAGTATTTATAGAGTAAATAAATAAATAATAAAAAAAAAAACAAACGGCTATAAAATTAACGGTCTCATTACCGTTAATAAAAAAAAATTTTATTTTTTTTTATTAAATTCGAAATTTTTTTTAAAAAAAAATGAATTATTGCGTCATCGGGACGAAGCCCACTCGCGGGGCAGCGAGTGGGCTTCACGCATCGAATGGGAGTCCGCCACGTCGCCTCGGCGCGTGGCGGAATGTTTCGTTCCGCGTTCCGGAGGAACGAAACGCGGCACGGCATGGGAACGGTGGCGGCACGGAATGGCGACGGAACGCACGCTGCAACGCGTGCCGCCGCGAAACCGTTCCTCCGGAACGGCATAGGAACGGCGACGGCACCGCGTTGCGGATGCTCTAAGTGCATTATATGATAGTTTGTACAATGTATACTCCAATGTAACCACATCTAAACAAATGTGGGAAAGCCTAGAAAAGAAATATAGCATAGATAATGCTGCAGGGACTGAACAGGTCGTAGCGTCCAAGTTTATGGACTACAAAATGGTCGACTCTCGACCCATCATGGAGCAAGTCCAAGAGCTCCAAATGATCATCCACTTCTTAGTGGCTGAAGGGATGACCTTGCCCGATAAGTTCCTAAGGTGCACGATCATTGACAAGCTCCCTCCAAGTTGGAAGGACTTCAAGAGTTATCTCAAGCACAAGCGAAAACAGATGACCCTTGAAGACTTGATCGTGAAGTTGCGCATTGAGGCCGACGTGCGCAAAAGTGATCAAAAGGCTAAGGGCTTCACCCCAAATGAAGCCAAAGCCAACCTGTTGGAGCGGGGCGGTCCCTCCAACAAACGCCCTCGCCCAAACCGTCCAAACGACAAAAGGAAGGGAAAGCAGCCTTCAAAGAAGTTTGAAGGCGACTGCTACAAGTGTGGCAAACCAGACCACTTTGCTAAAGACTGCCGCAGCAAGAAGAAGAAGCCGGCTGCCCACGTCGTTGAGAAGGAGTTCAAGGACTGGGATGAGAACGACCTCATTGCTGTGGTCACTGAAGAGGTCAACCTTGTTAACAACAACAAGGGTGGCTGGTATATTGATACCGGCGCTACTGCAAACGTCTGCGCAGATAGAAGTATGTTCTCCACCTACAACAACGTTGAAGGGAGAAAGATAAACATGGGGAATCAAGCCTCGTCTGAAATCCTCGGAGTTGGTGATGTAATCCTCAAGATGACGTCTGGCGTCTCAATCACCTTGAAGGATGCGCTGCACGTTCCGGACATCCGGAAGAACCTAGTTTCAGGATCAATACTAGTGAATAAGGGTTTTAAACTTGTATTTGAATCCGATAGGTTTGCATTGTATAAGTTTGGGAAGTCCCTCGGAAAAGGTTATGTAACCGACGGACTTTTCAAGCTTAGTGTAGCAACACTGCGTGTTCCAAAGCCATTGGCTAATAAGAATAAAGCATCTACTTCCTCTTATTTGACCGAGTCTTCAAATTTGTGGCATTGTAGATTGGGACATGTAAATTCAAAAGCCATTAAAAGATTAGTAAATTTAGATTTACTAAAGGCTAATGAATTGGATATCCAAGATAAATGTGAAATTTGTCTTGAAGCAAAAATGACTAAGTTGTCGTTTCACTCGGTTGAACGAAGTACAAAACCCCTTGAATTAATTCACACGGACGTATGTGATTTAAAGATGGTGCAAACTAGAGGTGGTAAAAAGTAATTTATCACTTTCATAGATGATTGCACAAGGTATTGCTACATTTATCTTTTAAGAAGTAAAGATGAAGCAATAGAAGCGTTCAAAAATTATAAGAACGAAGTTGAGAATCAACTTGGTTGTAAAATCAAATCGATTCGAAGTGATAGAGGAGGTGAATATGTAGCCCCGTTTGAGGAATTATGCGACGAAAGTGGTATAATCCATCAAACGACTGCAACATATTCACCACAATCTAATGGTGTTACAGAACGCAAAAATCGAACTCTAAAAGAGATGATGAATGCACTGCTTCTAACTTCAGGATTACCACATAACATGTGGGGGGAAGCTGTTTTGACAGCCAACTATATCTTGAATAAGATCCCTCTCAAAGGAAAAGATGTCACTCCTTATGAGTTGTGGAAGGGAAGGAAGCCATCCTACAAATACCTCAAAGTGTGGGGGTGTTTGGCAAAGGTGATGGTTCCTCCGCCCAAAGAAGTTACAATCGGACCTAAGACGGTCGATTGCATCTTCATTGGATATGCACTTAACAGTAGTGCATATCGATTTGTTGTTCACAAGTCTGAAATATCGACTATCACAGTAGGAACAACAATTGAGTCGAGGAATGCTGTATTTCTCGAAAATACATTTCCTTGCAAAGACAAGGAAAAAGTCTCAACCAATTCTGAGACAAGAATTGAAGAAGCCACTAGTTCTAAACCAGTGGAAGAAGAAGCCACTAGTTCTAAATCAGCGGATGCGGAACCTGAATCGCGCAAGCGTGCAAGGCCCGATCCAAAAGATACAGTACTAAGACGTGGTAATAGAGTCAGAACACCAAAAAGTTTTGGTCCTGACTATATTGCTTTCATGTTGGATGAAGAACCAACATCGATAAAAGTAGCCTTTGCTGGCCCAGACGGGCTGCATTGGAGAGAAGCTGTTCAAAGCGAAATTGATTCAATTTTGCTAAACCACACATGGGTGTTGGTTGATTTGCCCGAAGGTGCTAAACCTTTAGGATGCAAATGGGTTCTTAAAAGAAAGTTTAAGGCCGATGGAACAGTTGATAAGTATAAAGCCCGATTAGTAGTAAAGGGTTTTAAACAAAAGGAAGGACATGACTTCTTCGATACCTATTCACCTGTAACAAGGATTACATCGATCTGAGTGCTTCTCGCTATTGCTGCATTGCACAATCTTGAGATTCATCAAATGGATGTAAAGACCGCGTTTCTAAATGGTGAATTAGAAGATGAAATATATATGGAACAACCCGAAGGGTTTGTAGTACCTGGACAAGAGAAAAAGGTATGCAAGCTCGTAAAGTCCTTATATGGATTAAAACAAGCGCCATTGCAGTGGCACTTGAAGTTTGATAATGTGATGTTATCAAATGGGTTTAAAATCAACGAATGTGACAAATGTGTCTACATCAAGAGCACTAATAATGGTCATGTTATAGTGTGTCTCTACGTTGATGATATGTTAATCTTGGGTAGCAACACTCAAGTAGTTAACAATACAAAGGCCATGTTAAAGAGAAACTTTGACATGAAAGACATGGGTCTAGCCGATGTAATTCTTGGAATGAAGATTCTAAGAACGAATGATGGAATCATCTTAACACAATCACATTATGTTGAGAAGATATTGAATAAATTCAAAGCCTATGATGGCGCGCCGGTTAAGACTCCAATTGAACTCGACGTTCACTTGAGCAAGAACAAAGGCGAGCCCGTTGCACAAGAAGAGTATGCACGGGTCATCGGGTGCATTATGTACTTGACTAATTGCACTCGACCTGACATTGCTTGTGCCATGAACAAGTTGAGTCGTTACACGAGCAATCCAAGCAAAGAGCATTGGAGAGCTCTTGTGAGGGTTTTGAGATATTTAAAACATACTCAAAATCTTGGGCTACACTTCTCGAGATATCCCCCGGTACTTGAAGGGTACTGTGATGCCAATTGGATATCCGATAATAGAGACTCACTTTCAATAAGTGGATACGTCTTTACTATTGGGGGAGGTGATGTATCGTGGAAATCCACAAAACAGACATGTATAGCCCGATCAACAATGGAATCGGAGTTCATTGCCTTAGATAAGGCGGGTGAGGAAGCCGAGTGGCTTAAGAACTTCCTTGAAGATATTCCATGTTGGTCTAAGCCAGTGCCACCAGTGCTAATCCACTGCGATAGTCAAGCGGCTATTGGAAGGGCAAACAATGGTTTCTATAACGGTAAGTCTCGACATATACGTCGACGACATAACACCGTGAGACATTTGATCACAACTGGCGTGATTACAATTGACTATGTGAAGTCAATAGATAATCTAGCGGATCCGCTAACCAAAGGGTTAAACCGTGATCAAATGAATAAGTTGCTAGAGGGAATGAGTTTGAAATCCACAAACTAAAGAATTATCATAGCGGTAACCCAACCATGATGACTGGAGATCCCAAGAACTTGGTTCAAAGGGACAACTAAGCTATGAGAGTTCATGAGAAACACTCAACTATATCTATTCCCTAGAGAGCAATAGAGTGTTGGAGAACTTGCCTAGTGGTAAAGGCCAAGTCTATGACTTCTAATGGTTCTTAAGAATCTCAAAGAGATGGAGTTCTCAAAGAGACCAAGTATGGCAAGGTACTTGACTAAGAATCACCTATGTAAGTGTGAAGTGTGGTCGCTTCATAAAACACACTTATGAATCCAAAGTGGTGTCCAAAACGTCAATGGACACAAAACGTGAGAACGGATGAGGTTGAGGTGTTTAAGCGTTAACACCATTGTCTCGGTGCACGCCGTGGGGGATTAGTTCAAAGCATCGCGCTACTAAGCCGCCTGTGTATCCGATGGTGTCGACTATGGAGGGTTCAAAGTCAACAACTACCTATCCTTATGCTTATATACCTCTCGAGGGTTGAGCTTGTGTCTGCATGCATATGCATTTGGCTATTTCCACTCATGTGGGGGATTGTAAAAATCATGGATTAAATATGCCCGGTCAATGGATTTTGACCAAATAATAAATGTGACGAGACATTTAATTTTGTGAAATTAAATGACA
Source organism: Salvia splendens (assembly GCF_004379255.2). Taxonomy (NCBI): domain Eukaryota; kingdom Viridiplantae; phylum Streptophyta; class Magnoliopsida; order Lamiales; family Lamiaceae; genus Salvia; species Salvia splendens. Next base: position 19,253,929 of record NC_056036.1, on the reverse strand, counting down.
TAGCGTCGATCTACATTTTACGTAGATAAATGTAGTATATTCACTTTCTCAAATCCGATTTCCGGTGAGTGAGAAATAGTGGATTAAAGTTGGGCATAATTAGCTTTTAATTAAAGTTTGGAGTTGGAGCCTAGGGAATAATTAACTAGTGTTAATTATCCCACATTGGAGGATTAACACATCTTTTAATGTGTATAAATTAAGTGACTTTATGTTACTTAATAATTATAGTGGACCAAGATGGGTGAAAGAGCCCACACGCGCGCGCACGCGCGCGCCGCCCGCCCGAGCCCGAGCCCGTGCCCGTGCACGTGCTCGCGCCCGCGGCCGCGGGCCGTGGGCCGTGGGCCTCGGGCCTCGGGCCCGGGCCCGATCCCGATCTCGATCTCGATCTTGATCTTGGCAATTGGTCTTTGGGTGGTCTTTGGGCTTGGTGCTTGGCCCAAACTATTCTTTTTAGACCACCGCCGAGTCAGCAATCCAAGTGGCTTGACACGTCGTCAAGCGAGGCACAGTCACGGCCGCCACGTGAGAAATCCACACGCTCCAGACACGGGTGGCACACTCCAGCCACACGCCTGTAACCGACGTCGGTTACGAATTGCCATGATGAGCCTTCAATGGCTGGTTGACCCTGCATGGTGGCTTGGCCTATAAATAGGCTAGCCATACCACTACATTAGGACACACATACAAGCATTCTCTGCATAAGCTCTCTCCCTCTTTCTGCATTGTCCTTCTGTCGAAGCTCTGCCCTCTCCTCCATCCCGTTCGTCGGAGCTCTACTGATTGCGGTGCTGCATCAATAGAGACGTAGCCGTTTTACCTTTGGGGACGACACACCAAACCGAAGAGCACTACCGGGGCGTATCTCGTCTTGCGGGAAGATGCCTCCTCGACTCGGCTAATCATACTGGTTTAGTAGTTTCGATTCTACGTTGTAATTTTTAAGTTCAGTTCCTCCTTTTCCTTTCTTTTGGGTTGTATTACGCCCGGTTCTGTTATCTCTTGTAATCCCCAGAAACCAACACAACAACCCTCCAACCCATCATTAGCGTATCTCACAATCTATCTCACTTTCTATATATAATTCATTTTAATTGTTGGTGTTTATTATCACTTTGGGTTGTGCTTTAAATGTTGTATTTGAGGAAAAAGATAGACAGAATTATGGCTTCACACTATTTTACTACTAATACGAAAATCTTCGTTGTATTAGAATTTTGGGAAACAATACAACGATAAACAAACTTTAAAGTTAAATAAAATATAAATGCGCATCAATTGTTACGTGCCCAAATCTCTTCAATCATATCGCTCTAGAGTCGATGATTGGCTTGTTCCTGGCGCATACTAATAAATGCACGAGCCTCTAAGACTTGCCATGCAGTACATCCATCTGTACGGGTTTGGTTGCCACACCATGCGCAGAGTCCTGCACCTTCAGTATCGACTATCATGTTATGCATGATGATACACGCATATATAATATCAATGATGTAGTCATCATAGAACATTCGTGCTAGGCCTTTGACCACTGTCCATAGCGCTTAGAGCATACCAAATGCCCGCTCCACATCCTTCTGGACAGCCTCTTACCGTTGTGAAAACTAAGCTCTCTTCGGATCTATTGGGAATCTGATCGTCTTCAAAATAGGGCCACTTCAGGTATATATATCCCATCAGCCAACTAGTAGGCCTAATTATGTTGGTTGTCGTTAGCTTGGGAATTGATGGATTGACCCGCATCCATGCATTGGTCATTAAAGATGTGCGACGACTTTAGGACGTTGATGTCGTTGTTTGACCCTGCTACCCTGAAGCACGCATGTCAAATCAACCACTGCTCAGTAACGGCTTCGAGGATCATCGTCGGGTGCTTGCCTTTGAAACTGGTCGTAAACTGGTGATAGGGCTCGTTACAAGCACGGTTTTATAGGGGTTTATTACACTAATCAGGTTGCTAATGTGCGAAAAAGAGTTGAATTTAAGTGTGCAGGAGCTAAAAAGTATTGAAGCGGCATAGTGTAGGAACAACTTGATCAACTCAGGAAAGGAACGGAAAGAGGCCAGAGCTGAAGACAAACTGATCAATTGAGGACAAGCGGAGCAATGGAGCCTGGCCAGTTAAGCAAGTTGATCAAGAGGAGTTCGCTATAAATACATGAGATGATGAGTCACAGGAGAGAGAAAGGAGGATGTTATCTCAAGGGCATTAATGTAAATTTAGGATGAGCTTACCCTAGGGCTTTGTGCCCAAGGTCATCCTATAAATAATGGAGAGAATGCACACATCGGAGGAAAGTTTTTATTTGGGGGGGGGGAGTTGTTTTAGAGAGTTCGCAATCATCATCCTCAGTCACTAGACTTCACACTTAAGTTCGTAACAAGGAGCAAGGAAGCTAGGAGCACTGGAGTTGATGTTCTACCACTACATCCCTCTTTTCTTCCACATCAAGGGAGGAGGGAGCTAGATCAACCAAGAGCCTTTTCATCGTTTGTGTTTTCCTTACACCCCGAGTGGTCATAACATTGTTATTTTGTTTTTAGCTTATCTTTCTGAATCTTAGTTGTTTTGATGTTTATCTCTTAGTTAACTCGAGTTACTATCCGTTTGTTGATCAATCTTTGCCATTGAGTTTGGAATTCTTGTTTTTATTGAAGATCGTTTATGAAATTGAGTTTTTGATGCAAGTTGTTTTGGATCTGATGTTCTCTGATTTTGATTTCTTTGTTTAGATTTAGTTCTGTTCAGAGTTTAAGTTAGATCTGCATCATTTAGTTGTTTAAACTTAGATCCGAATCTGAGATAGAGTTTGCGATGCATGCTGGTTTGGAGTAGGTGATCTCTAAGTTAGATTCTGTTCTGATAACTGTTCGCCATTCTATTTCTGATTTCTCGTAGTTAGATATGAGTTTTAGTTCATCAACTTGCATGAGTTTAGGATAAATACTATAGAACTACTTTATTTCCGTTCAATTTGCATGGATCTGTGTTCTAATTTGTCAGTTACCTGCTTTCATGTTAGCTGCTCTGTTTAAATTTTCCGTAGTTGTTTCATTTAGTTGCTTAGCGAAGAAGAAGGTCGTAGTTCGTTAGAGTAACATGCCCTGTCACCTTTTCATTGTTTTCAGCTTTTAGTAGTGTGTTTAGTTGTGTCAGTGGTCCCAAGTTACTTTTTACAGAAGTACCATCTCATCCTTAGTTTAGTTGATCAATCCAGCATGTTCCTTAGTTTTGAAGTTTGTCTAGTTAGTTGATCCGTTTAGTTTAATGAGTTGATCAGTTTAGCTGTTTAGTCTCAACTTAACCCACTGGAAAGCGTGGCCGCAGCCAAACCCCTCCAATATTCTGAACACAACTCGACACGCCTCTGTCCCTGAGGGATTCGACACTTACTTCCCTTTACTAGTTTAGTATTGTGGGTTAAGGTCTTGAAAGCCCTAAGTCTCTCCGTTTGCATAACCAACGACCAGATAGTAGCTTGCTTGATCCATTGGGTGTTTAACTTGATCAAGTACGTGAACTGTATGTGCTTATTTGATTTGCATACGAACTTTAGATTTTGAGACTTAAGAGACTTTCAAATGACGTTGTTGCCGAAGATGATGGCGTTTGACATACATTTGTTGCAGGACATTTTGGTGTAAATGTTGTTAATATTTTCCTTTTCCTTCTTTTGATTTCAGTTTAGAGACAACTCAGGGAGACAACAGTAAGGAATCAATGTCCTCATTTATGTGGATCAAATGTTTAATCCACTGGTGTAGACCAAAGGGGAAACTGGGGCAGAGGAACACTTAGATGGGCGGATCGTTTCAGGTTTTGTTAAAGAAATTTAGTGTAAATTTTGTAAATAAACTTTTTGTTGTTTTTTGTTTTCTACAGTTGGAAAACACCGAGTTCAGGAGGCGAACAAAGGAAGAGGTAGAACCAAATAGTGATCCATTCAAACCACCTCCCATTCCACCAATTAACTCGGATGCTGGTTGTGAAGAAAGTTAGGACATCACCTTCGTGAATCCGCTTGAATCAATAGCCATCCCCAAACGAGGAAGACACCACCATGGTTTGTGATCAGGAAGATGACCCGGAGATAAGTTCACTCTATTCCCACTCGGAGAATCAACCAACACATGCCATAACCATCACCAGAGGGCAGAAGCAGTGTATGTAAAACCAGGATTACTTGCCATCTTACCGGGACCAATTCTTCCCAGCGGCAAAGGCAAATGCACTCCGGAGGGAAATCAAAGAAGCCACCCAAGGGTATGATGAGAGCTTGAGTAAATATTGGCACAGATACAGAGGTCTTCTAGACGCATGCCCAACTAATAACATGATGGAAGTGGAGATCTACTCAAGGTTCTATGAAAGGATGGATGCAAAGAACAAGGACCTGGTGAACTCATCAAGCAGGGGAAGTTTATCCAAACTCAGGTTGAGTGTGGCCAAGATTGTCATGGAAAGGCTTCTAAGTGCAAAAAGAGAGTACGATGATGCATCAATCACTCTACCTCAAGGCAATGTGATGAGTACTCCCACGATGGATAACAATAATCAGCTGAAGAGCCGGATTGACAAGCTCGAGGAAACACTCCAATTAGTGATTGAGTCGAGTCAGCCGCAAGCCCTTCTAATCAAAACCCACATCCAGACTGATCAAGTCAGTCATCACCATAATAAGGGTGAGATTTGGAGTTCAAATAGGAGTTGGAATCCTGGAGGGCAAGCGGAGGTAAACCAACATGAATACCCACACTACGGAGAATGGAGCTGGGCAGAAGGATACCCACCTTTCCCACACCAGTCAGAACAAAATCCAATTGCCACCCAAATGCCCACATGGAAAATGGGATATCCAGACCACCCACCTCATCCTGATTTTCAAGACTATGAGCCCAGTAAACCGACGTACCAATCTGACTATCCCCGTCATTGCCTTTCCTTCCTAAGTCACCCCTATCAAACCTGTCCTTCTGGTGCAGAAGATCAACCCCCGACATGGTCAAATGATAACTGGCAAGCTCAGAATCCCCGGTATTACCAAAGCCAAGCTTGTCCTGGTCAGATCAATATCAATCTCATCCTCAGCAGAATTTTGGACCACCCTCAAATGTGAATCAATATGCAAATTCTATAGATGAGAAGATTGAGAGGTTGATCGCTTCACAACAGAATATGAGAAGTTGCGTTAGGTCAAATGATGAACTGGTGATAGGGATGCAGATGGCTCACGATGAGCATAAGTCCAGCATTACCGAGATGATCAAACAAGCATCCTTATTAGCTGACATCATGAAGGAAATACAAGAGGATAAGGCGAGATCTTGGGCGAATGAGCATAGATTGGATTAAGTGAGTGAGAATGGACCTGAGGCTGAAGAATCATCGAGCTCCGAATAAGAGTCGGAAATGCCATCAGAAGAGCAAGAAGAGATGAGAACTGTTGAGGTAGAATCAGAAGAGGAGGAGTTCCCAGCTAAAGAAGAGCCGTTAGCCCCACCTCCTAATAACGAAACGTCACAAGAAAATCCAAAGGGGGCGAATGATGAACCTCAAGAGAAGGAAGAAGGGGTCATTAAGCGTAAAGTGGAATTCGACAATACACTATTCTACCTCCAAGCAAGAACGGTGCATGTACTCGATTAGAAGGTAAAGAGATTTGTAGCTGGAGTGGAAGGAGATTATACACCTAATAAGAGACCACCTCCAGTGATTGACAAACCTGATGGGTGCTGCTGGGGAGAAAAGCCAGAGCTGAAAGATGAGAGGCCAAATAGACGAGCTGCGAGATTAATCTACTGGGTACAACTAGAGCCATGGCCTGAACTGCTTAAGGTCAGAGACCCTCCTGACCCAGGATTACGCCCCAAAGAAAATAAGAAGGTCCAAGGGACTTACAAGAATCACAAGAAAAAGCGGGCAACGATGATGGTGATGTACTCTTGGGGTAGTAGATGGACAAGAAGCATCACTAGAGGAAAAGTCATTTCAGGATTTCCAATTAAAAATCATTCCCATAACGGTTTGCCGAACTCTGAACTGATCAAGTTGGAATGGAACTCAAAACCAATTGATCTAATTGATTGTAAAGATGGCAACGGAAACCGAAGGATGGATGACTATGAGGAGGAAAGAAAGCTGCCAACCCATAAGCACAAAGGTGCAGAGATGATCAACTGGGCAGAAAGTACTACTTCTAAAGTTTCGGTGGGAATCGAAGCGAATCAAGCTCACACAAGCAAGGAGCGACTGGAGACTAATCGATCCACCACATCCTGGGAATTGCAAAGTTTGAGGGAAGTATCCTGGTCTATTGGTTTTTCTTACTGTTCCATCTAAAAGGGATAATGATAAATAAAATGGCAGTATGCGTGGCGGGAGGAACCCACTACGCATACTCAGCTTGATAAAGTGAATAAATGGTCGTTGGACAATTCTCGGAGATTCACTTACTCAACTCAATATACATGTATGAGCAAGACACTTGATCAATTGGATTCCGAGAATTGCCGCAACTTAGAATAAAATTTTTTATTTGCTCTATTTTAAGAAAATTTTGAAACAAATTAATTTCAGAAAATGACAAATATTTTTTGAAGATTTTGGATGTATCTGGGAGGGATTTTAATTTCAACACAATATTTTCACAATCTTGGAAGTCTTCTACTAGTACTCCACAAATCCTTTTATTTTGTTGGTTCTATCTTATTTTAAAGCATGGATTTAGCTAAATAAGCGAAAGAGAAAGTTACTGTATACTTTTGTCTTTTAACCAGGAGAAGTAAAAAAAAGGGAGGAGAAAAAGGATTTTCATAAACTCTCGATATTTGAAATTTGGCGCAGGAAGGCGAATAGTCGCTGATGTCATGGAAACTGTTTCCCCTTCCCTCTCCACTTTTATCTAAACAGACATATCCCACCTTTTCATATTCTAGTTGAATCTGACCACTACTCTCAAAACCCTCAAATCCCTAATCCTTTTCTCTCAACCTTCGGCGACCGATCTCTTCAGCCAACAATCGATAAATCCTTTGCATCAGGTCAACCACATAAACCTTTCACCGGATGTCAAGTTCGGATGATTCCCGCAACTCCCAGACCAGAGGGTATGGCACATCCCACTTCACGACCTACAACGCTCCAGAATGTTGGTACAGCTCAGCCATCGGAGATGTCCACGGGCAAATTGTACTCAAGGATCATCAAGGAGGTGATGGCCAAGCTCAATCATGACGAAATCGATGAGGGAAAGACAAACTCTATCGAGTTTAAGTGAAGCCGCAACCTATCGGACACCCAGACCATTTGCCCTACGTCGTCTTCCTCACTCGGATTAAGCACAGATGATGAAAGCAAAGCAGAGGAAGACCAGGGGAAGAATGGAACCGGTTAGACATTTGAAGATGTCGCGTCTGAGGTGATTCGGGAGATGCATGAAATCGAGATGAAGAGGAAAGGAAAGTCAATAGGAACACGGGAATTGAGAGAGCCACTGCAAGCTCCTCCAAGCGTGGTCAGTAGGGAGCCCCAAGAGGATCCCGTCAGAGAGATCTACGATTTGATAGAGACTGGTGACGAGGAGCTAGCTACAACTGACGATTGGAGGAGTCGAATGGAGGAAACGGTAAACATATTAGTAGCAGCAAATGCGGAACAAAATGCACTGCTGAAAAGTCAGAGTGGTCGACCTTGTAGACATGGTGGTCGACCTTGTAGACAGAGTGATCTCCTGGATGGAGAAGGAATCTCAATCCTCCAACCAACCCTCACCGGCAGTTTCAGCATCAGGGCAGAATGAACCCTATTAGTACATCAGTGAAAAGGAAGACCACCACCACCACCAGCCAAACACCCAATGAGAAGCCTGCCTCATCAATGGCCAAGAAGGTCAAGCTGGAACGGCAGTCTAGCTCCCTTGGGAGCCAGAAGAAGAACTAGAACTAGAAGAACCAAGTAAATTTTAATTTTCAGCTTGAGCATGCTCCTATTTGCTTGTACATATGCCTTGTTTATGAGTTGTGTGATCTTCTCCCACTTAGGCCACTACATGGTCTAAGTGTGAGAAGTTTATTTGTAAACATGTTGACCTGATCCTTATATGTATATATTCTTTTACCTTCTCTCACTTAGCTCGTTGCACAGTCTAAGTGTGAGAAGTTTGTTTTTGACCATGCTTCTGCCACATGTTTACATGCTTCTATTTGTTCATATGTGTTCTTCTCCCACTTAGCCCAGTGTCTGGTCTAAGTGTGAGAAGTTTGTTTGTTTTCTTGTTGATATGTTGATGTTTATATATGTTTTATTTTGACCTTCTCCCACTTAGCCCATTGCATGGTCTAAGTGTGAGAAGTTTTGTTTTCATGTTTTGATACTAACAATCCTTATCTCCACTCCATCGAGTTCGTTTGAGGAACAATTAGTGTAGTTAGTGTCAACATGTGTGAAGTTTGAGTCAGTTAGGAGTCACATGCTAGTTGTTTTTAACTTATGTGTTTTGGATATGCACTGGTTTAATCAGAATAAAGACAAGATTCCCTTAGTAAGAGTGATTGAAGAGAGGTACATGTTGATTTGTGAGATTCTCTCCTTCAACAAACCAAAGTCAGTTTGGAGGATGTAAGAACGATGGAGATGCTTTAATCTAAATTCTCTGTGAAGCCCTCTAAAACGTGAGTTAGAAGCCAGAGTAGAACACTTTCTACTAAAGTAAAAATAGAGAGGCTGCCATTAATGGTTTGAGGGAAATGAAATAGGCTAGTAAGGACTAAAGGCAATAGAAATAGCAAGTTGATCCTAACTCTTTCGAACTATCAGAACCTGCTTCATTGTAAGGGCACCCCCTGGTAACACCATTTGATCCCAAACAGTAATTGCCTTTTCTTTTGGAAACCTTAAGCTTTCATGCCATGTGAACAGAGGGATAGACTAGGGCAGCTCACCAATTGGGTAGAAGGGATAGTAAGGAAGAGTTAAAGCCGAGATGGCAAGGGAGAAACTTCATTGCTCTGCTCTCATTCTCATCTTTTTGTTTATCGTTGTGAATTGCTCAAATTGGATTGTCAAACTGATCTAGCTGGCCAATTATATGCCTTCTACCTGTGAACACAGGTGAGTGGACCCGGTGGAGATTCAGACTGATCAACTTGACTTAATCTGCCTTAAGTGAGATGAATAGAAGATTTCAAAAGTGTGTTTTTCAAAACCTTAACCCACAATACTATTAACTAGTATAGGGAAGTATGGTTCGATCCCACAGAGATGATGTGTTTTACATTTGTGGTTAGACACGAAATGGAAATGGGTACGGCCACGCTTTCTAGGGGTGGGTTAAGTTAACTACTTGACTTGAGAGACTAAACATGCTAAACTGATCAACTTCCTAAAGCTTAACTAATCTACTTGATCAACTCGTATTGAAACTTTCCTGAAATGGACAAATAGCATAAAATGGACTACTGTCAGTCTCCTGCAAAACGTACGATAAAGTAAAACTTTTCTAACAACTTCATCTTCTTCACAGAATCAACATGAAAAGCAGAGTAAAATCCGATCTTGACAATAAAACATCATAACAACTTGTAAACTTAAATCTACTCCTACGAACTAAACTACACCTACGTGAATCGAGAAACTAAACCATGATCACGCAGAGATAGAACATCAGCTACTAGATCTAAACATCCTAAGGTAACTTATCCATAATTTCTCTCACTACTAGACTGAAACATAAATAAAAAACTCAGATCTGACCATTTCAACATGAAACAAAACACTTGAGCTAAGATATTGCATCATAGACCGAAAATCAAAAGCAGATCAGAAACATCATACATGGTAAACTGGGCGTGTCAACTAGAATTGAAACCATAACTCTAAATTTACTGAATCAAAAGCATCAAGAGTCGATATCATCAAAAATAAATTGAAAATAAGCAATCGAAAACAGAAATTGTTTCATCGCTCCTTCTCGAAGTGGAATAACAAACCAAAACAATTAAAATGATGAAAACCAACACCAAAACCACAACTAAACTAAACTAAAACAGAAACCAAGTGTGCAATCTATGAAAATCTGGAGTGTGGAGTGTTGAGAGCCCCTAATTCCAGCTTTAGAAGAGAGCTGAAAACTACTGAGCGTCGCAGGTTGGAAGCTGCCTCATTCCTCCTTCTCTATCTCCATTTATAGGAAGGCGTGAGGTCTTGATCCTTAGGGCATTTGTTCTCTGAAAAGTCTACTTTACCCTATGCCTTGGGGATCTTTCTTGTGTAACGCATCAGTCTTCTAATTGGGTGATTCTGCTGCATGCCATTTGATTTAACTTGATCCATTTGCACAGCAAATTTAGCTCCTTCTCCTAATCCATTCGTCCGCCTAGTTGATCAACTCCTTTTCTGAATATGGCGGACTTTCATACATACCTAGATTAAAATTAGATGTTAGTTCATAGAATTTGATGTAGTTTTATGACAGAACACATGCGCGAAACGAGCCTCATCAGCAGGAAATAATGTAACCTGACTCTATATAAATAGTTAGATAAATAAGGCCAAAATGGCCAAGGATGTCTCCAAGGTTTGGAAAAGTTTTGAGTTGTACACATGGAGGTTGTTCTAGTCTTGTCCCAAGGTTCACATGTCCTTCATACTTCTATATGAAATCTGAACTTAGAACTCATAGGACCCTCACCTCTATACATTACAGCCCTGGCCCTATTACAACCAAAGGAAAGACCTTAAGGAACTAGTCTCTGTTAGTAGAACTCAAGCATCACTAGTATGGAAAAAATAAATGAGAGAATAGTCCTAACAATTCTGGTGAGGATTGAGTGACTGAGTGAATCCAACGGTTGAAAAGGATAGAAGCTATCTTGACAAACGGACAAGCTGATTAGGCAGAAGGGGGAAGGGAAAGGAATCTGAGACTGTAGACATTTGGATTGACCTTAAGCTTGTGGGGACAATTTCCAAAAACATAAACCAGTTCATTCCTCTTTCTTTTTACGTGACAATGTGTTTCTTTTTACTTATGTGTTTGTCCTTTTCAAGAACTTTTACTTGCTTACTCGGTCTATAATGTCTTTGAATAAGAACCATGCTTTGAAACTTGTCTCTTTTCTTTTTATTTTCTTTCGTACTTGAGGACAAGTATGGTTTAAGGTGTGAGCAGTTTGATGAGCCTCGTTTCGTGCATTTGTTCTTTGATAAAACTACACCCAATGTTGTAATCTAACGTCCAAGTGTGAGCCAGTTGCGTGTGAAAGTCCGCCATATTCAGAAAACGAGTGGATCAGTTGGGCGGACGAACGGATCAAGGAGAAGGAGTCAATTTGCTGCGCAAACGGTTCAAGTCAGGTTACATGACATGCGGCAGGAGCACCCGATTAGGAGATGGAGCGTAACACAAGAAAGATCCCCAAAAGCAACGGGCAAGAATGACTTTTCGAAGGGAGGTTTTCCTAGGGATCAAGACCTCACGCCTTCCTATAAATGAAAATAGAGAAGGAGGAAGGAGGCAGCACTCAATTAGACTTCATCTCCCTTCTAGGGTTGAAATGGGGAAGGAGGAAGGAGGCAGCACTCAATTAGACCAACACTCCAAACTCCTGATTCCCGTAACATGCACACTTGGTTTTTAGTTTAGTTTTAGTTTAGCAGTGGTTGGGTGTTGGTTTTCGCACTTTTGCCATTTTGGCTCTATAATTCCGTTCCGAGAAGGGACGATGAAACAATCCCTGTCTTAGTTTATTTTCTTTTGTTTTACATTGTGTTTTGTCGCAGACTCTGGATGTTTTTAATTCAGTAAATTTAGTTTTATGGTTTTTGTTCACGTTGAAACATTATGTTTACCATGCATGCCTTCGCTGATTTACCTTTGAGTTCTGATTTATGATTTATGTCTTAGCTGGGTGTTTTTGCTATTGTTTAATCTGTTGGATCGGAGTTCTAATTTATGAATTTTGTCTAGTTGTTGAATAAATATTGAAGGAAATATGCTAGGAAGTTTATATCTGGTTATTGTCAGCATGTAGAGAAGATTCGATTACGTTTACGTAGATGCCGTTCAATGTTTAGAGTAGATTTTTGAGTCGTAATTTTGTTAAGTTAACTTTTGTTGGGTCACAAGTATTCGAAAATGTTCAGATCTGATTATGCTCTGTTTTTCATGTTGATTTCGTGAAGAAGATGAAGTTGTTAGAAAAGTTTTACTTTATCGACGTTTTGCAGGAGACTGACGTTAGTTCACTTTTATTCTATTTGGCCATTTCAGAAAATTTTAGTATGAGTTGATCAAGTAGTTTTTGTCCCGTTTAGCAAGTGGGTCAGTTTAGTTAGTTTAGTATCTCATTTTGTAGTTTAACTTAACCCACCCAGTAAAGCGTGGCAGTAGCCATTCCCATTTTATCCACAACAAATGTAAAACACATCGTCTCTGTGGGATCGATCATTACTTCCCTATACTAGTTAATAGTATTGTGGGTTAAGTTTTTGAAATGCTATTGAGCCTCTCCATTTGCACACTCAAGTCGGATTAAGTCGAATTGATCGGTTTGAATTTCCACTGGATCCACTTACTGGTATTCGCAAGTAGAAGGCATACATTTGGCCAGCTGGATCAGTTTGACAATCTAACTTGAGCAATTCACAACGATAGCAAAACGACGCAAGAGAGTAGAGGGACATTTTTCAAATATGGTCGGGTAGTTCTTCCATTCCCAATGCATGCAATCTATGCTGCCCAACATTCCAGGAAAGTCGTGCACCCTCCCGTTCAAATCAAGCAGGTACTGGCAGTCGGCAGGGGTCAACTTTTGAAGATATGTGGCGCTGAAAATCTTGATGATGCCCTTACAAAAACGCTTCAAACAATCGCGCCAGTCGTGTCGCCGAGGTAAAGATACTGGTGGAACATGTCCACCCATCCTCCATAAGTGATACGCTCGGATTTTGCACTGTTTTAAGGCCTTTATTTGGTCTGTTTTAAGTGTCAAATTTCACTACACGTCCATTAATTGCATATTTGATCTATTTTGATATTTTGACGTGTTTTGTTGGGAATGCGCATATTTAAGCCTAAAAAGATAGCTAAAAGTAAAATTTGGAAATCCGGAGCTTTCGAGACGTCCAGCGGTCCACTGCAACCCAGCCAGCGGCCGCTGGCCGCCAATGACTGCTGAGCCAATAGCGGTCCGCTCCAGGAAAGTTATGCTGAAAAGAAGAACACGCCCAGTGACTGCTGGGGTGTGTGCACTGACCGCTCCAAGAGATCCAGAAGCTACGAGATGATTGCCAGCGACCGTTGTTCAAGAGGCAGAGGCTACGGATCAACCCACAGCGACCCCTGGTCAAGGTGCAGCGGCCCACTGGGAAAACGTGGCGCACAGATTTGACCTACTTTTTCCCAAATATTTACCATACTTTGCTACCTTTTTCCTTAATTAAGGACGACGATTTTTGAAGCTATGTATACCCCCCTCACACCTCTTCAACAAGGATCTTCTTTTTGCTACATAATTTCATAGCATAATATTTGAGAGTTCATCTTTGTTCATCAAACTGCAAGGGTTTTGAAGAATGATCAAGAGAAGATCAAGGCTACAAGGATTCAACCTTTGGGTTTTATTTGCTTTAGTTCTTATGTTCTTTATATTATTCTACCATGTGTAACTAAATTCATAGAATTCTAGGGATGTGTTAATAACGACTTTGGTTATATAATTCTTTTTATTTAATATCTGTTTTGTTCTTACTTCATTTCTATTCTAAGTTCTGGATAATTGTTTCACGTTTGAGTGACAAATTCAGTGATGATCTAATTGACTTGCTACATAATCGTGAGAGGAGGTTGGCTAGTTAGATCGGCTTAGTTGACACTACATTTAGCTTCCCTTAAAACGACACTCTAAATTGAGAGTGATGACTTTTAAGGGTCTTACGAGCTTTAGGGAGTTATAAATCTAGGATTGACGCCCCGAGTGAAGTAATCTACGTTTGTATTGCATGAGCAAAACTTAGTTGACTCGTCCTGCTGAAGTAAGAATTGTGCTGAGGTGTTGTAGTTGAATTTGTATAACCATAACTGTAAAAGCACATCCCTGGAATTCCCTTATCTCATTTGATTTATCTCTGTGTTTTATTTGCTTAAGTTGTTTAATTCTGTTTGTAAAAGTTTTTATTTTCAAAAATTCAAAAATCTTTCGGTTTTCCAAATAGTAGAACAAGCTTAGTAGAAGGTGGACAACCTGTGATTGTTTTCCATGTGTTTGCTATCTGGTACTGACCATTAGCTATACTATTTATACCATGTATACTTGCAGGTATTTTTAGTGCTAATAAAAAGTGATCAAGTTTTTAGCGCCGTTGTCGGGGATAACATTCACTACGTAATTGATATCTTCAAACGGATTATCTTACTCCTTTGGATTTTAATCGCTTTTAGTTTTTAATTTTAGTTTTATTAAGAAAAATTTGTCTTCTATAGGTTGTGCGTGTGAACGCGTTCTGGGAAGAATATCTTAGAGTCGCTCGATCTATAACTTGAGAAGACACGTAGGAGAATAAGTAGTGATCAAAGCACGATGGGGGACAACACTAGAGCAGAGTTAGAGAGACTGCAGGCCGTAGTCCAGCAGTTAATAGATGAGAAGGCGGCCCACGAGGAGCAGGAAAAGAAAAACAAAGAGATAGTACATGTGTTGCATATGTTTAATCATGGGAACACAATTACTTTTCCTGAAGGCCCTCATATTGATGCTAATAATTTTAGAAATTATCTCCATTTTGGTATGTCCCTTAAAATTATAAACTTTCTATTTTATAAAACTTTATTCTCTCTAATGAGGTGAGACTCATTCTCCATTAATAATAATTTAATCACTTTTTCTTTATATCTCTCTTTTAATGTATCAATTGTGCATTAAAACCTGTGTCATTTTTAAAAGTTTATATTTTAAAAAGACGAAGTTATTAGAAGAAAATAGAACAAAAGAATAGTGTTTGAATAGATAACCTTCAATGGAACTAAAAACTTCCACCAAAAAAATGATGACAACTCTTGGTAACATTCACGACAGACAACCATCTACAAAGCTCTGCCTCTTCGTGGGTCGACTCACGCATCCTCATCTCGCTTTTTCCATCGTCCTTGGTCCCCAATTAATCCAAGGTCCTCAAAGTTGTGGCACTCGAAATCTAACATTTTATTTGCATTATTCCCCTCTTCTTTTAAAAGAATTTGTCCTTAAATCCTGATCTTCGTACCTCTTCTGGCCAATGGACTTCCATCAAAATGATGATGACAATTCTTCGGCTAACTAGGTAACCCAAGGCCTCCTCCAACAAGATGAAGGGAACCCTTCGGCAAACTAGGTAACCCAAGGCCTCCTCCTACATAAGAAAAATATAAATGACACGAGATGGTGAGACGTCCCTCTCCGGTTAGCGAAATAAAAAAATGCACGCACACACAAGAAAGGAGAATTTTTGTGAGGAGTTTACTTCACAAATTGTACCTCTTTCCACACACTCAATCCCAATATCTCTCAGATGACAGTTTAGAATTCAGTGGGGGTAGGTTGTTCCTCACTCAATCCCCATTCCAATCAAAACCTACGTTTAGTGCTTCGTCAACAAACCAATCGAGCATAAACCAATTAAGCACGATCACTAGGCAAAGGACTAAGAAACACCAACCAATCAACAAATAAAAACAACAAAGCAAAGAAATGAAAAAGAGTTGAAAATTTAGCGGAAGAATGTGATCCATTTGGATAATTATTTTTTTTTTGCTATAGCTATCCAAACTCAAAATATATGAAAATTGGTCAAAAAAAATTATAAGTCAATATTTGGTTGTTAGGATTCTGTCTGAGAAAGTAATCTGATTTCTTAAATTTTAAATTTATGTGTTTGTTTTTATTTTTAATCAAACTGGGAAAATAATCTCCAGAATTATAAATCCTAAACTTTTCTTAAATATTCTTTTTCCCATCTTTAAGATTCTTACATATTTATATATTTGATGGAATTGAGTATAATTTATTATTATTAAATAATAATTATTATTATGATAATAATAATAGTTTATAATTTATTATATACTTATAATATAATTAATTAAATTCTAAATCATATAATAAATGGAGTAGTAAATATTCTTATTTTATAAATTAATAATTAATTAACTAAGTCATAGCGAAATTTTGATTCATAAATTTTATTCAATTATGTCATTAAATAACTATAATTAAAATTATAAAAATAATCATATTTATTATTATAATATCAATAAACAACTATAATTATAATTACATTATTTCATATTTAAATTATCCATCATAATAACAAATAGTAATACTACTACTACTACTACTATTATTATTATTATTACAATTATGTTTTAATTAATAATGTTAAAAGAAAATCTTAATATATTATTTTTATTTTATTTATAAAAAATAGTATATTATTTTTGTTTAGTTTTTAAATCAAATACTCTATAAAATTTAAAGTTTTGATATTTTCCAGGCACGGGAAATTAAAGTTGTTAGGAATCATATTTATTGGATTCATTTTTCCAGTAATTATTTTCCTTGCCACCTTTACTTTCAATCAACCAAACATAGCCCGGGGGTCTAGAATAACTGCAATTTACCCCGATATATAAGATTTTAGAATTGACCTTCATATTCAAGTTTTTTTCGAATCAGTCGAAAGTCGAAACTATAGCACAAATTTGGGCAACAATTTCATGTATTCAGTTGACCAATAAGACGATGAAATATTCGACTCGAAGTTTGCATGAAGACAATATTCAAGCTTCTACGATTAAATTTTCAGCTCAAGCCCATATCGATAACTATTCCCGAACTTAAAAGAAAATTGGAGTAGATAGTTTTAGGAAATTAAGGAGGAAGGTCAAAGAGAATCCAAATATTTTAAAATGTATTATCATTACAAATAAACTATTTCTTTTTTATTACTGAAGATAAGTTATTTGTATTCTATATTAAGACATTCCAAATTACTCCCTCAATTTCAAGGTAGATATCATACTTTTCATTTTTTGTTGTCTTAAAAGATGTCACATTTACTCTATTAAAAAAAATAAATCACAATTAATACATCCAATTACACTTTCTCTTTCTTAGTTAATACTCCAATTACATTTTTCTGTCTCACATTAACATATTCAAATATATTTTCTCTCTCAACCTTAAAGACTGTGGGTCGGAATTGTATAACATACCGAAAGTGTTTTACCATATACCGTACCAAAAATATCGGTATAAGAAAATATCATGTTGTTACTGTACCGAATATTTTTTACCTAACATATCGGCATGTACCGTATGTTCGGTATATTTCGATATACCGCGGTATAAGAAAATTTATACTGTTACCGTACCAAAATCATATAGTGCGTTATCATACTATACCGAAAATTATGGTTTTGATGTTTTTTCGATAAGATAAATGCGGTATAACTGTATTTCAATATTTTTCCCCACCCATATTTCTAAATGTGACATCTATCTTGGAGTAGAAGAAGCATATATTATGATACATTTTCTCTTTTGATAAACTCACTAAAGTATTGTGTCCAAAAAATGCCTATATCAACTTGCAATGAAGGTGGATAAGATTTTATCAAATAGCTTCATTTGTCAAGCTTGATGCGGGGTTCAAGTTTGCCAAACCCAATCATTTTATATTAAAAGGATATTTAGAAGATTTCATTTTGACTTTGAAGTTCAACTCATTAGTTATGATCGAATTAGTTCACCTTCTCTATTTGCTGTTTAAGCAATAAATGTATTAAATGTAAGGTACTTTTTGTATAAAAGAGTAATATGACTATTGAATAGTAGTATAAGTTTTACTTATCTTGTTAAATTTTTGTTTCAATTTTAGAGCTATGTATTATACTACTATTAGAAGGCAAATTGCTGAAAACATTGTTGAATTCTAGTCAAATTTTGATTTATTTCACATGTCTAAAAATAAGATGCTAATATCACAGTTTTAAAGTGCAGTTCAGTTAATAAGATGCTTCACTTCCAACTAATAGGTCGGGATATTGAATCAAAAGTACAGTTCAGTCAATAAAGATGCTTCACCTCCAACTAATAGGTCGGGATATCGAATCATCAACGAAGTAAATGGAAAATCACTGTTGATCCTCTAAAACAAACTAACATTTATCTTAACAGTTCGGTGAAAAAATTCAATCACCTATGAGTCTAGAATTGTTGATGCGACACATTTGTGCTTAAATTGATGATGCGGCTGACTAAGTAGCACAGACGTGGATTACAGTTCATTAAACGATGAGTTTTGATTTTATGAATCTTAATTTAAAAAAATCATTACATGATATTGTTCTAGTTATCTGCTACGCTAAATCCTCATCTCCTATGCCCAATCTCAACCTTAGCTGCCTTACTATTTCAATTCCACAATTATATGCAAGTGAAGCAAGATTATTGCTCTTTATTGTACTTTCTCCATTTCAAGTTACTTAGTCATAATCTATTTTAAGTTATTACGAGTACTTGAATTATTTTCTTTTATGGCAAAAAAAACATCAAATTTCATTTACTTTCGTCTCTCTCTTAATATATTCTTTCTTCTTTATAGTACTTTATCTTCTCTTGTATTTTATTTATCTCCATTTTATCCATTAAATACAACTTTCTTAAATTTTATGTCGAAAACAAATATCTCAAGCAACAAGAAATGGAGGAAGTACATATTACTATATTTTTGTTTGCACTTTTTCGTCATTACAAATTATCTGTCATCAATTTTTAGAAGTGGCACTTATTACAAAAATTAATGACAGATTTTTTCTTTTAAACTAAATTTATCTATAGTGTGTGTTTTTATGGTTATCGAGATTGAAATTTTTGAAGTATATTATAATGGAGTAGTATATATACAAAGATTTATTATAAAATAAGTAGATCTTAAATACCTCCTTCGTTCCGCTTTAACAGTCCCAGTTACTTTTAGCACTCGTTTTGTAAAAATGATAATAAATAGTTAAAGTGAAAAAATGATAAAGTAAGAGAGAGCATAATGTTTACAAAACAAATACTAAAATATAGTAATTGGGACTGTTAAAGTGGGACGGAGGGAATATTAACTAAGATCAATTTTTAATTAATCTTTTAAAAAGAGTAATAATGGCATTCCTAAAATTTTACGTAACTCTAAAAATCATTTAAAAACTCAAATTTCACGTAACTCTCTTCGTTAGTTAGCCCTATATTATTACTCTCTCTGTCCCAAAGAAGATGAACTCTTCCTTGTGCGGTACAAGATTTTATGCAGTTTTATTTTGTGTATTAGGTGGAGAGAATAAAATAAGAGAGAGTTAATAAAATAGAGATAAAGTGGGTCATCTTCAGTGGGACGGAGGGAGTACTATCGATTAGACTGAAACGCAAAATTTTAAGGAAGCAAAGTTGAACCTCGGTGTGAACATCTATGGTGTCTTTGACCATTTTCCTTGAAAGATTACCGCCTAATTTTGCAAGACTATATTCTCTAGCTCAACAACAGTAAATTAGGGGTGAGCATTCGGGTTTCGGTTAGTTTTACCCAAACTGAACTAAAGCCGAAAAACCGAAATAACTTCAAAATCCAAACCGAACTGAATCCGAAAAATCGAATAATCGAAACTGAAAAACCAAAAACCGAACTAAACTGAAATTGTATGTAATTTCAAAAAATTGAAAAACCTAAAACTGAAAAATCGAAGAGAAAAACATATATATAAATCGCATTGGGTCAAACTGGGATAAATTTTGTGGGATGAGGGAGTAAAACAATATAGAAAGTTAAGTAATGAAGTAGTAACCTAGATGAATGAAGTAATAATCTAACTGAATGATGTAATAGTCTCATTGAATGAAGTAATATAGAAATCTAAATAATGACGATTTCCAAACTTGTTCTTCTCCACTCTGAAATGCCTTCAGTCAACCACGACAATTAAGAAAGACGACGCTGCTCTGCAGCTTCTTCCTCTTCTCCGCCACCGAAGGCAGCTCTTCCAACATCCTCTCCAGCCCCTTCCCATGTGGCCCCATAACCTTATCAATAATTATCTCCTTCTGTATCTCCTTATTCACCACCTTCCCTATGTTGAACAGCAAGTGCAGCACCATGTTATCCATCATCCTCCCCGTCACTACCTCCCCATACACAGCGTCACCGCCATCCTCATCTTTAGCTCGGATGAGCCTGCACCACATCCGCATTCATGCCCCACATATGTGTGATGTTGATCTCCCTAAACCTGCATACCGCCCGCAACGGGAAATTGCCACGAATTCACTCCACAAATCAGTTCTGCTTTGCCATCAGCTTGTTCTACGATGTCGTGTATGCCCTGTCGCACATGTAGCCGGAGAGCTTCTCCATCTCCACCAGATCAGAGATCCATTCCGCATAGTGGTGCTTCTTCCTGGACTCCGATGCGGTGGGGCGAGGGAGGCCGCGCTATACAGGTAGTTGGCGTCAAGGATGAGTGAAAGAGAATTGTAGAGAGAGAAGTGGGTTGGGATTGGGAAGGTAGGAAGAGATGCATATACAATAACTGCATCATTTTTTGTCTTCCAAAACTACCCTTTTGTCAATTTGATTGAATAAAAAAAAGCAGATAATGTGTACTTATTAATAACCATTAGATGTGATTAATAAATGGATGAGATTTGGTCTCTAGTCCGATTTTTAAAATTAGTTCGACATTGATCAAAACTCTATTCTATTTTATACTCCCTCCGTCCCGGGCTACTCGCACCTTTCCTTTTCGGCACGGAGATTAAGGAATGAGTGTATAGGAAAGTCAAAAATGACGGCTGTAGGTGAAAATTTTTACTAAAAATGGAAAGAGTGCAAATAACTTGGGACGCCCAAAAAGGAAATAAGTGCGAGTAGTGCGGGACGGAGGGAGTATAATAGAATATATATATATATATATGGTTGACACCACTCTTAAAGTGACAACGTACCACCAACCTTGTGCTGCCATGTGGCACGTTATCCTACAATATTATGGGTGTATCCTGCAATATTCATTAGTAGGCGCTTTAGATGAATTTATATAGATTGCATGATAGTAATAGATGAATTGCAGTATTGTTGAGTATTGCATTATTGTCTATAATGTACTCCCTCCGTCCCAAGGAAGATGATCACTTCTTAGAACGGCACGAGATTTTATGCATGCTAATTCTAAAGTATTTTAAAAAGGGAGAGAGAAAGTTGTTGGGTGTTTAAAAGTATGAGAGATGAATAAAGTAAGAGGGATAAAAAGTTGTTGATGTTTAAAAGTAGGAGAGATGCAAAGAGTAAGAGATAGAGAAAGTTGTTGGGTGTTTAAAAGTAGGAGAGATGAATAAAGTAAGAAAGGGAGAAGATAAATGAGTATTTTAAATATTTTCTAAATAATAAAGGAGTCATCTCGGTTGGGAATGACGAAAAAGGAAAGTGGGTCATCTTCGGTGGGACGGAGGGAGTACGTAAAATAATTGTATACAAAAGCAATCAGTCTATATATATAATGCAAAGTAAACATTCTATGTCTATATGCAATACTCAACAATCTACACTGCAATCCACATATTACTATCATACAATATGTAGAAATCCATCTAAAACGCCTATTAGTGAATATTGCAGGATACGCCCCTAATATTGCAGGATAACGGGCCACGTGGGAGCACGAGGTTAGTGGTACATTGTCACTTTAAGAAGGATTGTCACCATTATATCAACTGGGGGGTATTATCGTCATTTCATTTCTAAAATGGCGGAATATCAAATGTCAACAACTCGTATTAAAATGTCAACAACTAAAAAATAACACTTATAATTCACATATCAATAGCCAAAATATCAAATGTCAACAACTCGTATTAAAATGTCAACAACTTGTATAAAATGTCAACAACTCAAAAACAATTCTTGCAATTAAAAATTAACAACTATTTTATCTTAATTTTTTTATTTGACACAAGTTCTGGCATCATGATCATACAACACATGTCAATAGCATACATATCAAATGTCAACAACTTATAGCAAAATGTCAACAACTTGTATATCAAATGTCAACAACATGTATATAGTGTCAACAACTCAAAGACAATTTTGTAATTAAAAAATAACGACTATTTTATCTTAATTTGGTACATAAACATGGAGTTGATGTCTTCCCCCTCCAAATCCCCACAGCAGAAAGAGTTCGAATTCCAATTCTTGTCCGCTCCCACCCCAGACGAATCCGCCGCCGACGAACTCTTCTACAAAGGCAAATTAAACATTCTATGCCTATATGGAATACTCAACAATCTACACTGCAATCCACATATTACTATCATACAATATGTAGAAATCCATCTAAAATGCCTATTAATGAATATTGCAGGATACGCCCCTAATATTGCAGGATAACGTCCCACGTGGGAGCACGAGGTTAGTGGTACATTGTCACTTTAAGAAGGATTGTCACCTTAATACATCCATATATATATATATGTTGTGATCAATGTCGAACTAATTTTAAAGACCGAGCTAGAGACCAAATCTGGGCCATTAGATCTAGTTTTTTTGATGAGATGTGCTGCTGTGTAAATTTTTCGGTCTTCATTACAAGCCCATTTTACTTCATTGTATAGGTTTATTACTTCATTCCGTACGTAATACCTTGAAACTACAACATGTTTTTACTTTCTTCCAGTAGGTTTTGAAATGATTCAACATATGTTTCATTTGAATTCATTGACCTGCGTTTTTACTTTATTTACATTAAAAAATGCAATTTATTCAAATGTGTTTATTACTTCATTCATAAACGTTATTACTTCATTTGATAAGGTTTTTACTTCATACCAGTAGGACTTCAAATGCTTCTACACATACTTCATTCCAATAATTTATCACATAATTCCATGTGTTTATTACACCATATCAGCGTTGTGGCGGTGGTGATAGATATTGTAGAGAGAAAGAACGGCACGCGGTGGCAAAACCGCATTTACGTACTGGAATGAAGTAATAATCCTACTGGAATGAAGTAAAAACCTACTGGAATGAAGTAAAAATCTACTGGAATGAAGTAAAAACTTCGTAACATGTTAGTATGACTTATTTACCTTCGGATGAATTAAAATAGGCTCGTGATGAAGGCGAAAATAATTGATAAATTTGTGTCTCTCATCCATAAAAAAGTAGATCTAAAAACCCTAATTTGGTATGGTTCGGTGGTTTGGTCTTTAAGAGTGGATTTGTGAATAATGAGACTCTATATATATATATATATATATATATATATATATATATAGAGTTGTGATCAATGTCGAACCAATTTTAAAGACCGAACTAGAGACCAAATCTAGGCCATTAGATCTAGTTTTTTTGATGAGATGTGATGCTGTGTAAATTTTTCGGTCTTCATTACAAGCCCATTTTACTTCATTGTATATGTTTATTACTTCATTCCGTACGTAATACCTTGAAACTACAACATGTTTTTACATTCTTCCAGTAGGTTTTGAAATGATTCAACATATGTTTCATTTGAATTCATTGACCTGCGTTTTTACTTTATTTACATTTAAAAATGCAATTTATTCAAGTGTGTTTATTACTTCATTCAGAAACGTTATTACTTCATTGGATAAGGTTTTTACTTCATTCCAGTAGGACTTCAAATGCTTCTAGACATACTTCATTCCAATAATTTATCACATCATTCCATGTGTTTATTACAACATATCAGCGTTGTGGCGGTGGTGATAGATATTGTAGAGAGAAAGAACGGCACGCGGCGGTGAAACTGCATTTACGTATTGGAATGAAGTAATAATCCTACTGGAATGAAGTAAAAACCTACTGGAATGAAGTAAAAACCTACTGGAATGAAGTAAAAACTTCGTAACATGTTAGTATGACTTATTTACCTTCGGATGAATTAAAATGGGCTCGTGATGAAGGCGAAAATAATTGATAAATTTGTGTCTCTCGTCCATAAAAAAGTAGATCTAAAAACCCCAATTTGGTATGGTTCGGTGGTTCGGTCTTTAAGAGTGGATTTGTGAATCATGGGACTATATATATATATATATATATATATATGCATATAGGGTCCTGTTAGGTTGAGATGTTTTAGCTTAATTGAGAATTGAGATGCATTTTCAGCCACTCATCCACAATATTTTCGAAATGTCAACAACTCGTATTAAAATGTCAACAACTAAAAAATAACACTTATAATTCACATATCAATAGCCAAAATATCAAATGTCAACAACTCGTATTAAAATGTCAACAACTTGTATAAAATGTCAACAACTCAAAAACAATTCTTGCAATTAAAAACTAACAACTATTTTATCTTAATTTTTTTATTTGACACAAGTTCTGACATCATGATGATATAACACATGTCAATAGCCTACATATCAAATGTCAATAACTTATAGCAAAATGTCAACAACTTGTATATCAAATGTCAACAGCTTGTCAACAACTTGTATATAGTGTCAACAACTCAAAGACAATTCTTGTAATTAAAAATAACGACTATTTTATCGTAATTTGGTACATAAACATGGAGTTGGCGTCTTCCCCCTCCAAAACCCCACAACAGAAAGAGTTCGAATTCCAATTCTTCTCCGCTCCCACCCCAGATGAATCTGCCGCCGACGAACTCTTCTACAAAGGTAAACTCCTCCCTCTCCACCTCCCCCCTCGCAAGCAAATGGTCGAACACCTTCTGCGCACCGCCCCCTGCACCAACTCCAATACCCCATCCGATTCCCGCAACATCTCTCCCTCCGAATCTCGCAGAGTCAACTGCGACCTCACCACCTTCGAATGGCCCACCAAAATCAATTTCTTCCTCCCTCTCTAAATTTTACCCCAATTTAATCTCCAGAACCCTTACACCATCTCTCTCCCACTTCGATCTACAACAACATTGGTGGTTTCCAAAATTTTCACAATCCTGATCGATGCATTGTAGCTAGCCTCCGCCGCAACGCAATCGCCTTCCGGCTCTCCATCGTCATCGCCAGCTGTGAAATCATCAGCGCCTTCGCCTCTGCCGCAGCCGCCGAGTCAAGCGAGCCCTAGCGCCACCTCAGCGGTGTTCAATGCTCATGTGCCGTCGAACTTGGCGCCTGCTCCTTCTTCTGCCGGTATATTCTTGCCGCCGGCTCCTCCGCCGTCGACTACCTCACCCTCGCCGTCCGTCTCTGCGTCTCTATCCTCTCTCTCTCTCTATAGATTGTTGTCTAGCATATTGGATATTACTGGCCGAGAAAAAATTACTGTCTAACGTATTGGATATTGCTGGCCGAGAAAATTTACCCTTGAGCATTTTTTATGATTGCCACATGGCAGTTGATTATTCGTCCACGTGTACAAATGATTGGCTAGGAATGGTGGTATGGTGTTACTTTAAGAGGTGTTGTCATTTTAACACACCCATATACATACATATATATATACATACATATATATATATATATATATGGAAGGACTTGAGCGAGCGATTCGAGTGGGTGGATCAAGCTATATGGAAGATAACTAAACCGGATGGACCAGTTAGCAAGTGTCGTTGCCACTTGATCAAGTCGTATACGCTCTCGCTAGCCAACCAACGTAATTTATATAACTCCCAATTTTACACTACTTTAACAGTAAAGCGGCAAGTTCGGGGTCGATCCCACATAGAAGCGAGTGTATCGAGTGTGTGCGTAGTGAATAGGGTTCAGTTGCTGCCACGCTTTAATTTTGGGAGTTTTAACTGCTGGGTTTGCACTAGGCACAAAGTAAACTATCTACTAGATCAAGTCACTGATTACTACTGGTTCAAGTAAACGACGGGCTGAAAATAAGAACTCAACTAACTAAGCATGCTACGGAAAACATAAAACTCCTTGCTATTCAACATGATTAAAAACTGAATCGATGTCTGAAGCAAAATTAAACTAGAACTGTGAGCAAATGAACGGAAACGAAACAACTCCAATTTTATAGCCAGAACTCAGAACAATGTTGCAAGCATACGGAATACAAAACGATCGGTTCTTTAACCACGAAATTAAACTAAGCTAACACTTCGGAGAATATGAAAGCAAGTAAAACCGAGAGGTCCTCGGCGGGAAACTTGAGATAACGCCGACAGATATCGAGAATACTGTAGCGCTTCCTTCGGTCGCCCTTTCTAACTTAACACTTCTCTATCTAAGCTATCACTGGAACTGAGCTAGACTAAACTAAGATAAAACTGAAAACGGAAGAAGATGGTAAAAGCTAAACTAAAAGCGGCCTCCCCCTTTTTTGTGGTGGCACATCCTCTATTTATAGGCTCGGCAACGACCTCTAGCTGGATAACGATCTTGGCAAAGGATATTCGCTCACGCTGTGAGCGAGCAACTCATCGATTGCTACGTGCTTTCCTTCTAGAATGACAACGCTTTTCAGTAACAGATTGATAACTCAGCTCCGTCCTTGCGTCTCATGTATCAGCACGTGTCCCCTTCTAGAACGTCGTCCTTGATAATAGAATGATGCGCACCATCCAGCTCATTATCCTCACGTGTCCTTCTTCTGGAAGCCAGTGGTCCCCTCCTTAACTGCTTGATTACTCCCCTTGATCAACTCCCCCGATTTTAGGCCTTTTTCGCCTGTTGTACTTGCTTGATCAATTTGGCCTTATTGCCTTGGTCAAGCGGCATTCCTGCACAATTAACACTTGCTTTTGCGTGATAAACCAATCAAGTAGCGTACTTTTTACCCCTAAACCGATGCATGAAATAGACCTTATCAATATATATATATATATATATATGGGGGCCTTATTCTCCTATTCATCCCTTAGATCCAATATTCTTCTAAATATGGATCGTTAGATCTAATTCATCAAAGGTCCGGATGGATGCTTGATTTTTAAACCCGCGTTGCATTATAAGGCGGATTGTGTGCATTATAAGGGTAATTTAGTAAAGAAATGCAAATTGGAACCGCTAGAATATGGAAGGTCCGAAATTTAAGCAAGCTGATGAATTCAACCCTTCCATCGACTAATTCTCTCTCATTCAACACGCTCTAACTTTCTCTCCAGTCTTCCGCCTTTCCCTCTCCCCATCTTCCGATAATCATCAAACCTTAGCCTCCCTTTTAATCACACGGTAGTTGTTTTCTCAGTCGAAAGCCGACGCAAAATTTGACACCACTCTTCTAGATCCCGTCACCCACCCTCCACCAGTGCAAACATTGAACCCTGACCTCCAACACCGGTGCTGTCGTATTCACCTAGTCGACAAGGTATGTGTGAAAAAGGCCGACTAGAAGTCGAATTCATCAATATTTAGACACGAAAAGCAATGATTTCAACATCGACTAGGTTGTGACTTTTTTAATTCAAAAATTAGTAGTCGTTTTGGTACGGGTTTTATCTATATCCGAAGCGCAGACATTTTTTAGGTTTAAAATGATGGATTCAGGTATCGTATTTCTTTTTGTTATGACAGATTCACAATGTCTAAACGAGGTCGTCTGTCGCGCTCTCAACCTACACAAGATGAAGGTATAATTGCGTGTATAATTGCGTCAGTTGATTGAGTGTAAAAAATGAGTGTATAATTACTTCAGTTGTTCGGCATGAATTAGGCTTGCATTGTGCGCATTAGTTAATGGCTGGAAGGGTAATTGCATGACAGTTTTGTGCGCATTAGTTAATCTAAAATTTACATTATTGATGTTTTGGGATGCATTATTTGTTAAATATTTTGCATTATGTACTCGGTTACTTGTTGTGGGAAAATTGGTTATTGGAAGATACATATGTGCATTATTTGGTTTAGCCAATGCATTATGTAGCAGTTAATTCTCATTATTTGCAGTATATTATGCATTATGAGAGGTATTGTGTACATGGGTTAATCAACTCAGTGAAGATTACATATGTGCATTATTTGGTTTAGGCAGTGCATTATGTAGCATGGAAGTGTCATTATTTGGAGTATATTATGCATTATGAAATGTATTGTATATATGGGTTAATCAACTCAGTGAAGATTACATATGTGCATTATTTGGTTTAGGCAGTGCATTATGTAGCAGGTAATTGTCATTATTTGCAGTATATTAGGCATTATGTGAGGTATTGTGTATATTGGTTAATCAACTCAATGAAGATTCAAAGTGCGCATTGTTGTTTAAAATGATCCATTATTGAAGTATTTGGATGCATTATTTGCCCATCATTTTGCATTATGTGTCTGCTTACTGGAGGTTGTGGGAAAAGTGTTAAATGGAAATTACCTATGTGTATTATTTGCCCGGTGTTGTGCATTATATACCAAATAAGTGTCATTATTTGTAATATATTATGCATTATGAGAATTGTTGATTATTAGTTTATCAAAAATCTTACATTATTCATGTTCTGTGCTGATGCATTATTTTGGAAGTATTGTACATTATTTTCCTGCGTGCTGGGTGGTGTGGGAAAATTATTGAATGCAATATAAATATGTGCATTATATGATTTGTCTTGCGAATTATGTGTCAAGTTTTGGTCATTCTTTACAGAATAGTAGTCATTATGAAGAGTACTGTGTATATATGTGAATTAATTCAGTGAACTTCAAATGTCGCATTATTTGAATTCATAAGTGCATGCATGATGTCGTTAGTATTATTCATTATAAAGCTCATATCAAGATGTATTCTGTTTTAATGCTAATTTTATGATGTTTTATGTTGTTGGGTCCATATTAGAGAAGCAGCTACGACTCGACATCGACGAAGCAGTCGACGATGTAATTGTCATGTATTTTGCATTATGTACCTGGTTACTTGCTGGTGTAGGAAAATGGGTGAATGGAAGATACATATGTGCATTATATGATTGAGACTATGCATTATGTAGCAAGTAATTGTCATTATTTCCAGTATATTATTCAGTATGAGAGGTATTGTGTTTATGGGTGAATTAACTCAGTGGAGATTCAAAGTGCGCATTTGTTAATTAAAAAGTTACATTATTGAGGTTTTGGGATGCATTATTTGCCAAGTATTTTGCATTATACCTATGTGCATTATTTGCTCGATGTTGTGCATTATATAGCAAATAAGTGTCATTATTTCCAATATATTATGCATTATGAGAATTGTTGTTTATTAGTTTATCAAAAAATTTACATTATTTATGTTCTGTGATGCATTATTTGCAAGTATTGTGCATTATTCGCCCGCGTGCTGGGTGGTGTGGGAAAATTATTGAATGGAATATAAATATGTGCATTATTTGATTTATGTTGCGCATTATGTATCAAGTTGTTGTCATTAGTATTATGCATTATAAAGCTCATTTCATGCTTTATTCTGTTTTTAATAATAAATTTCTGATATTTTATGTGGTGACAATGCCATGGAGGAACAACGTAGTAACAATGGAGACGGGGTGTACGTCATGCGCCATATGGAGACGTACTTTGGGGAGAAGGAGAAGGATTGGGAGTGCGGGCTGAGCACAAAAGGGACAAAAGCTTAGAGATGTTTAGATTTAAGTTTGCAAAGACGCTCCTTACTTGTTCGCACAACACCAGAGGTGGCACAAACCAGTCTAAAGCCACGAGGTATTGGAGAGAGTGACCGGCCAAGTTCAACTTCGAGCAGTGGGTCGTGAATTATGGGCTGGAGTGAGTGAGAGTTTCGGCTTGGGTGATGGAGGTTGATGGGTTAATTAATAGCTGGATAACTTACTTGGTCAAGTGGCGACTTATAGCCTTTAATTTTTGGCCTTATTCACTAACCTTCGACTTGCTGGGTCAGGTTACAAATTTTCCCTGCGCTCTTTTTTTCTCCAACTTTTCTCGATTTTTTTTTACTCGATTTCTAACTCGATCAACCTGATTGACTAACTTGCCCAACCCGGCTACCCTTTTATTTTGACTTTCTATCAGTATCTTTCTTTGAATTTAACTCATCTCTCTGACCCCTTTTCCTCACATGTTTTTTTAAAAAAGTATATGGAAGTTGGATTTGGTTTCAAAGGAACGGGTAAGAGTGTATATGGCTCAACGTGGTTAACTAGGGGGTGCCTTGTTTGAATAGGCAGGTTCGTGGAGCGAAAGAAGAAAAGGCTCAATTGGTTAAGTCCTAATGCCTTTAGTCCTTACTACTTGTGCAAATTTCATCTAAATATTAAAAATCAGTCTCTCGTGAAAAATATTTTTCTTTGTAAAAATAGTAGAAAGTGTTCTACTTTGGCTTATAACTCACATATAGAGAGGTTTCACAGGTGAATTTAAAATTGAGCATTTCCATCATACTTGCGTCGTTCAAACTGATCAAGTTTTTCCAATCAAGTTTCTTCATGTAAGCATATTGAGTCATTTTTTCTAACTCTTCCTAAAGCAATCAAGTCTTTCATTTATCCAATTTCATGCATACTGCCCTAATTATTACTAACTGATATTTGTATTATTATTTTTTTCAAAACTTGACATGTATGATTTCAACTAGAACTAACCCTCCCCCCTCCCACTGCATATGAACTCGTCCTCGAGGGACTGGATGCAGTGGAAAAAGGGTTAGGCACAAGCAACGGCACATCAAACAAACAAAGGAAAACTTCTCACACTAGACCAGGCACTGGGCTAAGTGGGAGATAGTGCCAACAATCAAAACTTGCCAATAAACTCAGAAAAACATAACCAAAACACAAGGGCAGATAGAAACCAACAAAAGCATGCATAACTTCTCACACTTAGACCCAACACAGGTCTAAGTGTAAGGTGGGGCAAAAAAAACAGTTATACAGACCAGAAACAAATAAAAATAAAATTGTTTGAACTTGAAATAAACTGAGATGGGGGGTTGTACTTAGTGCTTTCTGGGAGGTTGACCGGGGGATGCTGAGGGTGGCCTGGAGGACGATGGGCGCCGGGTTGGATGAGAGCTTGTAGAGGGAGGTGGTGGTTGGCTACTAAGGGTCTGTTCACGGATAGCCTCCAGAATCCTGGCCTGAGCGACCAGTTGGGCGTGTGAGTTCTCCACCATCTACGTTAGCATCTGCTCCATGCGGAGCTTCCATTCCGGTTAGCGCATGCAGCCTCCTTTGGCTCTGTACTCGGTATGGGCACCATCTCCAGCCTCTCCCTTTGTTGCCTCTCGGGGCTCAGTGGGTAATCTGCTGGCCTCCTCCTTTCCTCCTGCCGCTCCTTCTGCCTCTCCTGCCGAGCCTTTGAGTAGAAGAGAACTTTCCCGCCGGGCAGCCATTCAAGTACCTGTATTCTTACAAAGAAATCCAGGTCAAATAATTCAGGCTTGGGGCAACAGCTGGGACGCTCCACTTCCTCTTGGAAAACCAGGGTCCAATTGTGCCTTAAGTAAGCTCCAAGCAGGTGGCAGACATTGAGGTGGCGGTCAGGGCGAGTGGCGATCTGATTGATCGAGTAAGCAAGCCAGAAACCAAGGTGCACCCTCCTCTGCTCCTTCATGCTCCAGATAAAGTAGAGCTCGGCCAGAGTAATGATCGTCAGTGTATTGGCTTGGCCAAAGAGATTACAGGCTAGGTAGACCTGGGCAAGGCGGAGGGCCGGATCAGCAATATGGATACCTCTGGACTCAGAGGCCTTAAAGTTGGGGGCACGTCCGTTGCACAAGGCCTGCCAGACGGCCGGCTGATCAAAATCCGGCTTCCTCTGAGGAAGGCCAATGTCGCGGCCGAACCACTCCCCACTAGCGACCTGTGCCTCTGTGTGGAGTCCCATTTCTGGGCACTACTGAACACCCTAAAGGAGACACTCCTGGCCTCCAGGTCTGTGCTCTCGGTGAACCGAAATGACGTGAAAAATTCTTTGGCCAGGGCCTCCGGTACGAAGGTCTCCTCAATCTCCAGCAGCCAGTTAAAACCAATCCCAGTGATATACTGGGTGAATTTCACCTCAACCCGGATAGTCTCCAGGGCTGGCTGGTGGAGTTTCTTGCCGGCCTTTAGCCGCTTCTGAGGTGTCACCCTTTGGCGGACCTCCTCGTTCCACTTGGGGTTATTAAATTCCAGCATTCGCTGGAGGAGGTCCGTGGTCAACACCACAGTTCGTTTGGAGTAGTCAGCGGCGGGGGGTGTTGCAGGCCTTCCTTGTTGCCTGCGGGATGTTTGGGCCCATCGAAGCTCTATAGCCTCAGTTTCACTGCCCTCATCACCTTCTCGTGGAGGGGCAGGTTGGTCTTCATCAGCTATAACAATGCCCCAGGTTGTGGAGCGCATCCTCTTCGGAGGAGGAAGAACACTCTTCCATTTCCTCTTCCTCTCTCTCTCTGCCCTTACTTGGTTGTCCTCAACAGCCTCTCTCTCCTCACCGGCCTCACCGGCTCCTCTCTCGTCCATGGCCTCCCCGGCCCCTTGGTTCGCCTCCTCCGGCTCATCCACCTGCCGCCGCACTACGCGTGGCCTCTGCTCCGGCCTCTCCTCTCTCCCTGGCTTATCAGCCACCCTGGCCTCCATCTCCTCTATCATCCTCTCCACGTGCATGCGGCGCGTCCGGCGGTACAATGGCTCTTCCTCTCCCTCCAGGACCGATTCATCCTTTACAGTGGGAATGAAGGTCCATTCTGCCTTCCCTTGTTGTATAATTTCGCTAGGAGGAGGAAGAAAGTCCTCCGTAGAGTCGTCGCCAATGTTTACAACCTCGATCGGTTGTGGCGGCCTTTAGCAAGGAGAGTTAGAACCCCCACCACTCGGTGGTGATGGGGCGTTGGGAGCAGTTGTGCCCTCTGCATGTGGTGGCGGCACAGATTCTGCTTCTGCAACCGGAGTAGTGGCAGGTTGGGGGGAGGGTCTTGGAGAGTATTTTGGGGTGTGGAGGTTGTAGCGGGGTTCCTCGATCGGGAAATTCCAAGTCGGGCTTTTAGGGTGGCGTACACCGTCGCGGTATCCATCTCGGAGGGCATACTCCAGAGGATTCTATCTAAACGTCGTATGGCCTCTTAATCCACTTCAGGCAGTGGAGCGGCGGCGCTGGTTTGTGGTGGGGGTTGAGAAGATGGGTTAGGGTTTTCTATATGGGCCGGGGAAGAGATTTCCCAGTCACCACTGTCGGCGCCGGCGTCGGAGGATGAGGATGAAGTGGAAAGTTGCTCAATCAACATTTTTACTAGAAATGGTGGTGGGTTTTGGTGAAGAAGATGATAGCTTGGGCAAAGGTTTTGAACTTGAGAGAATTTGGAAGAGAGAAAAATGTAAGGTGTTGTAGGCGGTTTGGATAAAAGTGGCATACGGATCTGGAGGCTGCCTTTTATACTGATATTGCGTCTGTTGAGATCCCCGACTGTTGAGATCCCTGCGACTGTTCACGTACAGGCGTGCCATTTCAGAGTGCCAGCTGGCTTAGCTTCTCCGATACTCCTCTTCTCTCCAGTACTATTATGCCTATTGCAGCAGTTGGCGCTTCCTGACGCCTCTTCAAAAACTGAGCACGTCCTTTCATCACCTGCCTTGATCCATGTAAACACTGTACAACCAATTAAATCCAAATTGCACTGATCAAGTGGACAGTTAATTCCAGATAAAAACTCAAATAGTTCCACTTGATCAGTTTCCTTCCTTACTTCCGATTTTTTTTAATTACCTAAGATTTAAAAACTAACACATGAAAACTATTTACACTAATTACTAAGGACTTGACCGGGTTCCCCTAGGACGTCACTTGATCAGTTTAATAGAATAAGAAATTATCGCTTGGTTAAGCAGACTACCCATGAGTACCCAAACACTCCTTTTACCTGCTCATTGGCGAGAGTTAGGCATGAGTAATGGAGTTTCATCAACCACAAATGTCTCCATTCCTTGGTTAGCTTGATCAACCCTCGCTGCCTATTTGATCCACTGACATTCAGATGTTGACTTGATCAGATAGAGATGCTTCTCAGGGAAAGCATCAGAGATGGCTTCTCCGTTGTCTTCTTGTAAGATTCGGCTCAAATGACCAGCCACTCTGTTCTCGCATCCCTTCTTGTCGACTGCCTCCCAGTCGAATTCTTGTAAGAGGAGGACCCATCTAATCAGTCGTGGCTTTGATTCCTTCTTTGCCAGTAAGTATTTAATGGTCGCATGGTCAGCATAGACTATCACATGGGACCCAAGCAGGTATGGCCTGAACTTCTCAAAGGCGTAGACCACCGATAGCATCTCCTTTTCAGTCGTGTCGTAATTCTTCTGTGCTTGATTTAGAGTTTTGGAAGCATAGAAGATTACGTAACTCTTTCCTTCGATTTTCTGACCTAATACTGCCCCCACAGCATAGTCGCTAGCATCGCACATCACCTCAAAGGGATGAGTCCAGTCGGGGGCGCGTATTATTGGAGAGCTTATCAATCTGTCCTTCAGCACTTGGAACTCGGTCTTGCACTCATCGTAGAATTCAACTCCACCTCATTGTTGAGTAGCCTCGTCAGGGGTTGGGCTATCTTTGCAAAATCTTTGATAAATCTTCTATAAAACCCAGTGTGGCCTAGAAAGGCTCTGATTTCCTTCTGGTTGGTGGGATATGGGAGTTTTGTAATGACCGCTATCTTCGCTTGGTCGACCTCTATTCCCCTCCTCGACACCACATGCCCTAGGACAATTGCTTCGGTAACCATAAAATGGCACTTCTCAAAGTTTAAAACCAAGTCCTATTGGCGGCATCTTTCCCGCACTCTGTTCAGGCTGTGCAGCCCTTGATCGAATGTGTCTCCATACACAGTGAAGTCGTCCATGAAGATCTCAATACAGTCTTCCAATAGGTCAGAGAAGATGCTCATCATGCATCTTTGGAAAGTACCTGGGGCATTACAGAGACCAAACGACATTCTTCGATAAGCGTAAGTGCCGAAGGGGCAGGTGAAAGTCGTCTTCTCTTGGTCTTTCGGATTAACCGCTATCTAGAAGTAGCCGATATAACCATCCAAGAAGCTGAAGTACTGTTTCCCTGCTAACTTCTCCAACAGTTGGTCAATGAATGGCAAGGGGAAGTGATCCTTCTTTGTTGCTACGTTTATCTTCCTATAGTCAATGCACATTCTCCATCCAGTAACTGGCCTTGTCGGGATCAATTCATTTTTCTCATTTTTCACTACTTGAATCCCTCCTTTCTTTGGCACCATGTGCACTGGGCTGACCTAGTTACTGTCTGGAATGGAGTAGATAATTCCGATCGAGACCAATTTGACAATTTCTTTGAGCACCTCCTCCATCATGTTGGGGTTGAGCTTACGTTGTTGGTCGCGATGTGGTTTGGCTCCTTCTTCCAGTCGGATATGATGCATACATAAGTCTGGGCTGATGCCCACAAGGTCTGTTAGTTTCCAGCTGATAGCCTTCTGATTCTTTCTTAATACCTCCAGCAATCTATCTTCTTGCCCCTGGGTCAACTGAATGTTGATGATGACAGGCTTCGTTTCTTCCTCTCCCAGGTAGGCGTACTTTAGATGTGCCGGTAATGGCTTCAATTCCTTTGCTGGCTTTGGCTCTTCAGTAGGCAGAGGGTTTTCTGCCACTTCTCCTCTCATTGGCTTGCCTTGATCAAGCCGCTTTTCCAGGCTAGACACTTGAACCTTCCCACTTGACCTAGCTGGTCTCGGGTGCTCACAAAAATCCATTATCGCTTTCGCGATGGCTTGGTCGTCCATTTGTCCGACATTCATGGTCGCATACCACTCTGCAACTTCTCTCTCGATTTCTTCATCAACAGTGGAATCAGTGAGCTGCCTCTTCAAGAACTCTTCCTCTAAGTACTCCTGTACTAAGGGCTCAGTCGCATCTACTGAGTACACGTTTTCGCTGTCGGCCGGCCTCTTCATGGGTTCATCGATATTGAACGTGAACTGCTCTTCATTGAAGTCCAGGCTTGTCGTCCCATTACGGACGTCTATTATGGTGCTCGCCGTAGACAGGAACGGCCTCCCCAGTAGGACTCCACTCGATTCTCTTGTTGCTGGCTCCGTCATTTTGATTATGAAAAAATCAGCTGGGTACAGAAAGTTATTCACCTTTACGACCACATCTTCCAGAATTCCCTCTGGGTGAATACATGATCTGTCGGCCAATTGGATCATGATGTCAGTGTCGACAAGCTTGGCCGCTCCCAGCTTCTTATAGATGGAGTATGGTAGAACGTTGATAGACGCCTCGAGATCGCACATCGCGTGCTCCACTTGAATTTCTTCGATTGAAATTGGGAGTGTGAACATTCCTAGATCAGTCTTCTTGGAGGGGAGGTCGCTTCTCTGGATCACGGCAGAGACATTCTCCTCTGTAATCAATCTTCCTTCTTCGTTGATTTTTCCCGCCAGGTAGTCCTTGACGAATTTACTGATCGGGGGCATCTTTAAGGCCGTCAAGAGCGGCAACTTCACTTCCACTTCCTTGAACATATTAGCCACATCAATCATGGCGTCTCTTTTCCTTGTCACCATTCCTCGGTACGGATATGGCTTTACTTTCTTTGCTTCTTCTCCCTTACTTTCTTCTGAGTATTGACCTCCCACTTTCGCTTTGTCTTTGTCTGTCCCTTTTGCTTGATTAGGGGAACTAGACTCTCCTTCTTCATTCGGGCTCTGTCCAGACATATATGCTGGAGACATCACAGGTGGGGTAGGGCTTTGGTAGACCTTTCCTGATCTTAGGGACACTTCGCTAATGTTTTCACGACCAGGGGGCTGCACAGTAGCAGGGATCTTTCCCTCATTTCCCCTCAGCTCCCCCAGCGACATTGTAACTTGAGACAGTTGCTTTGTAAGCATATCCAACGCCGCCCGCTGCTCTTTCTGAGCCTCCTGGATTTCCCGCATCGCATTATTTGGCTGATGCGGGACTATCATATCTCATGGTCCTTCGCTGGGGTGCCGATTATATCGTTGATTTGGCGGCCCTCCAGCATGGTTGGGCTGCTGGTAGTCGGATTGCCCGTAATGTTCTTGCTGGTACTGCGGCTGGGTGTGCTGTTGGTTGCCTCTCTGGTGTGGCAGGACATAACTCACCATCTGGTTGCCCAGTTGCCTGCCCTGGTTGCTTGACTGGGGGCCTTGTTGTCTGTGCCCCCAGTTTCCTTCATTCTGTCAACTTGACCAGTTTGGCTACCCTCCACTGGACCAGTTCTGTTGAGGTCCACCTGACCAACTGCCTTGGCCTCCCTGCATTTTGTTCCCTCCATTATTTAATCTTTCTGGATTTCGAGCGGCCCAGTTGGGCTGCCCTTCAGAGGGTTATATCTGTTGTGTCGATGATTAAGGCAGATTGTTTTGATTCTAATCAGTCCACCTAAAGTTGGGGTGGTCTCTCCATGGGGCGTCTCTTTGCTTTCCCTGGATCCAATTGTCATTTGCATTCCAGTGACCGACGACATTCACTTGGGGTTGTGGCTCCGCCTCAAGGGGAAACTTGCAAGAGTAATAGTAATGCTCTTCTGGCGGCGGTGGTGGCGGCGCATATTGATTTTCCTTCAGTGCAGGCGGTGGAGGTGCTCTAGACTTCTCGACTGCCTCCAGCAGCTTCTTCTCCATTTGCTCAAATCGAGCCTCTAACTTTTCATCACTGCACGCCTCTGCTGCGTGCACTGCACCTCTCCGGTACTGGCCACGGGACGTCTCGTACGACCTCTTGGCTTCAATTATCCTATCCAGGATGTTTTTAGCTTGGCAGAATGGGGTCTTTCAGGAATCCCCTTGGGATGCTAGATTTAGATCGTTCTTGCTGTCCACAGTGAGTCCTCCATAGAAAATCGAGTAGATCTCCCGCTCTCCCAGCTTGGGGCTGGGGCATGCTTGAAGCAGCCCTTGGAATCTATCCCAATATTGATCGAGGGGCTCATCGTACTCTTGTCTGGCTTCTGTAATCTCCCGCTTGAGGGTACTCGTTTTCGACACTGGAAAGAAGTGATCTAAAAGTATCATCCAGAACTCGGCCCAGGTTCTGATGGATCCTTCTGGAAACCTTGAAAGCCAGACTCCCGCATCGCCCTTCAAGACGAAGGGGATAGCCTTCAGCCTATAGTCTTCAGATGTTGATCCAGCCGGTACGGGTTGGATGTCGCAGAATCTGCAGAATTCCTCCAGGAAGGCGTAAGGACACTCCTTCGAGAGGCCATAGAAATGGGACAACACGGCCTATACTCCTGATTGGATTGCGATGGTCCGCATCCCAGGAGTGATGGCGATGGCATGGGTGGGCTCCTTCTCATCATGAGCGTGCAGAGAACCAATTCCTAAGTCGTTATTGATGAGGGTCATCTCTGCTTTTGCTTGTTCAAGTGGTGGTGGTTGAGGTGGTGAGTTCTATTCTCCTTCTTCTTCGCTGGTCAGTTGATCAGCGGTCGCTGCTGCTGCTAAAGCGGCTCTGTATTGCGTGGTAACAACACCGGCTTCCTGGACTCTCTAATGAGCGTTAGTATCTCTGTATACGAAAGGATGATTCCAGTGTCCACCGCGTTGGTACCTTCTCATGAACAGAAAGAAAAACAAATGAGAAAAGAAAGAAAACAAAACTATTTACACCTATACGCTACACACAAACATAAGATAACACCATGCTTCCCCGGCAACGGCGCCATTTTGGAAGGACTTGAGCGAGCGATTCGAGTGGGTGGATCAATCTATATGGAAGATAACTGAACCGGATGTACCGGTTAGCAAGTGTCATTCCACTTGATCAAGTCGTTCACGCTCTCGCTAGCCAACCAACGTAATTTATATAACTCCCAATTTTGCACTACTTTAACAGTAAAGCGGCAAGTTCGGGATCGATCCCACAGAGAAACGAGTGTATCGAGTGTGTGCATAGTGAATAGGGTTCGGCTGCTGCCACGCTTTAATTTTGGGAGTTTTAACTACTGGGTTTGCACTAGGCACAAAGTAAACTATCTGTTGGATCAAGTCACTGATTACTACTGGATCAAGTAAACGACAGGCTGAAAATAAGAACTCAACTAACTAAGCATGCTACGGAAAACATGAAACTCCTTGCTATTCAACATGATTAAAAACTGAATCGAAGTCTGAAGCAAAATTAAACTAGAACAGTGAGCAAACGAACGGAAACGAAATAACTCCAATTTTATAGCCAGAACTCAGAAAAATGTTGCAAGCATACGGAATACAAAACGATCGGTTCTTTAACCACAAAATTAAACTAAGCTAACACTTCGGAGAATACGAAAGCAAGTAAAACCGAGAGGTCCTCGGTGGGAAACTTGAGATAATGCCGACAGATATCGAGAATACTGTAGCGCTTCCTTCGGTCGCCCTTTCTAACTAAACACTTCTCTATCTAAGCTATCTCTGGAACTAAGCTAGACTAAACTAAGATAAAACTGAAAACGGAAGAAGATGCTAAAAGCTAAACTAAAAGCGGCCTCCCCCTTTTTGTGGTGGCACATCCTCTATTTATAGCCTCGGCAACGACCTCCAGCTGGATAACGATCTTGGCAGAGGATATTCGCTCACGTTGTGAGCGAGCGACTCATCGATTGCTACGTGTTTTCCTTCTAGAATGACGACGCTTTTCAGTAACAGATTGATGACTCAGCTCCGTCCTTACGTCTCATGTATCAGCACGTGTCCCCTTCTAGAACGCCGTCCTTGATAACAGAATATGCGCACCATCCAGATCATTATCCTCACGTGTCCTTCTTTTGAAAGCCAGTGGTCCCCTTCTTAACTGCTTGATTACTCCCATTGATCAACTCCCCCGATTTTAGGCCTTTTTTGCCTATTGTACTTGCTTGATCGGTTTGGCCTTGTTGCCTTGGTCAAGTGGCATTCCTGCACAATTAACACTTGCTTTTGCGCGATATACCGATCAAGTAGCGTACTTTTTACCCCTAAACCAATGCATGAAATAGGCCTTATCAATATATATATATATATATATAGGGGTGCGTTATATTGATAACCCTAAATATCGTAATAACCCTATAACTAAATCTGGACCGCACATTTTTAAAATCACGCGGTTGAGATTCAAACTTAGATTTACTTCATAAAAAAAAGGCGGAGGGGTAAAACTGTCATTTCGCTCATTTAATTTCGCAGCCGATAAAATGATACTTCGACCTAAAAATGACGAAACTATCATTATAAGCCAAAAGTATCATTTTATCAACTTAGAGTATCATTCTATCCGGTAAAACTATCATTCTATCCGGCAAAACTATCATTCTATCCGCCAAAGGTATCATTTTATCAACTCAAAGTATCATTATATCTGCTGTGAGTATCATTTTATCATTTTATCAGTCAAAAGTATCATTTTATCAACTCAGAGTATCATTCTATCCGGCAAAACTATCATTCTATGCAATAAACCTATCATTTTATTATTTTATCATTTTACGTGATATTTGGCGAAATTCAGAGTATCATTTTATCAACTCAGAATATCATTCTATCCGGCAAAACTATCATTGTATGTTGTAAACCTAACATATATAAGCCAAAGTAGCATTTTATCAACTCAGAGTATCATTCTATCCGGCAAAAATATCATTCTATCCGGCAAAACTATCATTCTATCCGGCAAAACTATCATTCTATCCGCCAAAGGTATCATTTTATCAACTCAAAGTATCATTCTATCTGTTGTGAGTATCATTTTATCATTTTATCAGTCAAAAGTATCATTTTATCAACTCAGAGCATCATTCTATCCGGCAAAACTATCATTCTATGCAATAAACCTATCATTTTATTATTTTATCATTTTACGTGATATTTGGCGAAATTCAGAGTATCATTTTATCATTCAGAGTATCATTTTATCAACTCAGAGTATCATTCTATCCGGCAAAACTATCATTCTATGCAATAAACCTATCATTTTATCATTTTATAATTTTACGTGATATTTGGCGAAATTCAGAGTATCATTTTATCAGTCGAAAGTATCATTTTATCAACTCAGAGTATCATTCTATCCGGCAAAACTATCATTCTATGCAATAAACCTAACATATATCATTTTATCATTTTACGTGATATTTGGCGAAATTCAGAAATTAAATGAGCGAAATGACATATTTACCCCTCCGCCTTTTTTTATGAAGTAGAGTATCATTCTATCCGGCAAAACTATCATTCTATGCAATAAACCTAACATATATCATTTTATCATTTTACGTGATATTTGGCAAAATTCAGAATTTAAATGAGGGAAATGACATATTTACCCCTCCGCCTTTTTTTTATAAATTAAATCTAAGTTTGAAACTCAACCGCATGATTAGAAATATGTGTGGTCCAGATCTAGTTATAGGGTTATTACGATATTTAGGGGTTATCATATGATCACGACTATATATATATATATATATATATATATATATATAGGGTTGCGTTAAAGATAGAACCATTCTTAAGTGTAGAACCTAGAACTCTACATATTTTATTCATTGGATGAGGAAAAAATGACGGTCAAGATTAAAAATCATACATATTAGACTATGTTTTCACGACATTCCGGACTCAACATGTGAAAAAACTCACATGTTGATGGAAGAATGAATGAAACGAAGAAGAGTCCATGCATGCTTTATTTTTTCACTTATCTGCATTCACCCATTAATAATAGTTTTGGTTGTAATGGGAAGTTGTTGTGCAAATCAACACCATTGGATTAAAAGATCTAACGACCTCCGTTTAGCATTTGTTCTACGTTTAAGAATGGTTCTACGTTTAAGAATGGTTCTACCTTGATCACAATCCTATATATATATATATATATATATATATATATATATATGGGAGTCTTATTCTCCTATTCATCCCTTAGATCCAATATTCTTCTAAATATGGATCGTTAGATCTAATTCATCAAAGGTCCGGATGGGTGCTTGATTTTTAAACCCGCGTTGCATTATAAGGCGGATTGTGTGCATTATAAGGGTAATTTAGTAAAGAAATGCAAATTGGAACCGCCAGAATATGGAAGGTCCGAAATTTAAGCAAGCTGATGAATTCAACCCTTCCATCGACTAATTCTCTCTCATTCAACACACTCTAACTTTCTCTCCACTCTTCCGCCTTTCCCTCTCCCCATCTTCCGATAATCATCAAACCCTAGCCGCCATTTTTATCACACAGTAGTTGTTTCTCAGTCGAAAGCCGACGCAAAATTTGACACCACTCTTCTAGATCCTGTCACCCACCCTCCACCAGTGCAAACATTGAACCCTGATCTCCAACACCGGTGCTGTCGTATTCACCTAGTCGACAAGGTATGTGTGAAAAAGGCCGACTAGAAGTCGAATTCATCAATATTTAGACACGAAAAGCAATGATTTCAACATCGACTAGGTTGTGACTTTTTTAATTCAAAAATTAGTAGTCATTTTCGTACGGGTTTTATCTATATCCGAAGCGCAAACATTGTTTTGGGTTTAAAATGATGGATTCATGTATCGTATTTCTTTTTGTTATGACAGATTCACAATGTCTAAACGAGGTCGTCTGTCGCGCTCTCAACCTACACAAGATGAAGGTATAATTGCGTGTATAATTGAGTCAGTTGATTGAGTGTAAAAAATGAGTGTATAATTACTTCACTTGTTCGGCATGAATTAGGCTTGCATTGTGCGCATTAGTTAATGGCTGGAAGGGTAATTGCATGACAGTTTTGTGCGCATTAGTTAATCTAAAATTTACATTATTGATGTGTTGGGATGCATTATTTGTTAAAAATTTTGCATTATGTACCCGGTTACTTGCTGTTGTGGGAAAATTGGTTATTGGAAGATACATATGTGCATTATTTGGTTTAGGCAGTGCATTATGTAGCAGTTAATTGTCATTATTCGCAGTATATTATGCATTATGAGAGGTATTGTGTACATGGGTTAATCAACTCAGTGAAAATTACATATGTGCATTATTTGTTTTAGGCAGTGCATTATGTAGTAGGTAATTGTCATTATTTGGAGTATATTATGCATTATGAAATGTATTGTATATATGGGTTAATCAACTCAGTGAAGATTACATATGTGCATTATTTGGTTTAGGCAGTGCATTATGTAGCAGGTAATTGTCATTATTTGCAGTATATTAGGCATTATGTGAGGTATTGTGTATATTGGTTAATCAACTCAATGAAGATTCAAAGTGCGCATTTGTTGTTTAAAATGATCCATTATTGAAGTATTGGGATGCATTATTTGCCCATCATTTTGCATTATGTGTCTGCTTACTGGAGGTTGTGGGAAAAGTGTTAAATGGAAATTACCTATGTGTATTATTTGCCCGGTGTTGTGCATTATATACCAAATAAGTGTCATTATTTGTAATATATTATGCATTATGAGAATTGTTGATTATTAGTTTATCAAAAATCTTACATTATTCATGTTCTGTGCTGATGCATTATTTTGGAAGTATTGTACATTATTTTCCTGCGTGCTGGGTGGTGTGGGAAAATTATTGAATGCAATATAAATATGTGCATTATATGATTTGTCTTGCGAATTATGTGTCAAGTTTTGGTCATTCTTTACAGAATAGTAGTCATTATGAAGAGTACTGTGTATATATGTGAATTAGTTCAGTGAACTTCAAATGTCGCATTATTTGAATTCATAAGTGCATGCATGATGTCGTTAGTATTATTCATTATAAAGCTCATATCAAGATGTATTCTGTTTTAATGCTAATTTTCTGATGTTTTATGTTGTTGGGTCCATATCAGAGAAGCAGCTACGACTCGACATCGACGAAGCAGTCGACGATGTAATTGTCATGTATTTTGCATTATGTACCTGGTTATTTGCTGGTGTAGGAAAATGGGTGAATGGAAGATACATATGTGTATTATATGATTGAGACTGTGCATTATGTAGCAAGTAATTGTCATTATTTCCAGTATATTATTCAGTATGAGAGGTATTGTGTTTATGGGTGAATTAACTCAGTGGAGATTCAAAGTGCGCATTTGTTAATTAAAAAGTTACATTATTGAGGTTTTGGGATGCATTATTTGCCAAGTATTTTGCATTATACCTATGTGCATTATTTGCCCGATGTTGTGCATTATATAGCAAATAAGTGTCATTATTTGCAATATATTATGCATTATGAGAATTGTTGTTTATTAGTTTATCAAAAAATTTACATTATTTATGTTCTGTGCTGCATTATTTGCAAGTATTGTGCATTATTCGCCTGCGTGCTGGGTGGTGTGGGAAATTTATTGAATGGAATATAAATATGTGCATTATTTGATTAATGTTGCGCATTATGTATCAAGTTGTTGTCATTATTTGCAGTATAGTATGCATTATGAAGAGTATTGTGTATATGGGTGAATTAACTCAGTGAACCTTCAAAGTGCGCATTATTTTAATGAATAAGTGCATGCTGTCATTAGTGTTATGCATTATAAAGCTCATTTCATGCTTTATTCTGTTTTTAATAATAAATTTCTGATGTTTTATGTGGTGACAATGCCATGGAGGAACAACGTAGTAACAATGGAGACGGGGTGTACGTCATGCGCCATATGGAGACGTACTTCGGGGAGAAGGAGAAGGATTGGGAGTGCGGGCTGAGCGCAAAAGGGACAAAAAGCTTAGAGATGTTTAGAATCAAGTTTGCAAAGACGCTCCTTACTTGTTCGCACAACACCAGAGGTGGCACAAACAGTCTAAAGCCACGAGGTATTGGAGAGAGAGACCGGCCAAGTTCAACTTCGAGCTGTGGGTCGTGAATTATAGGCTGGAGTGAGTGAGAGTTTCGGC
Organism: Salvia splendens; assembly: GCF_004379255.2. Lineage (NCBI taxonomy): Eukaryota > Viridiplantae > Streptophyta > Magnoliopsida > Lamiales > Lamiaceae > Salvia > Salvia splendens. The sequence continues at coordinate 19,209,136 of NC_056036.1, read as the reverse complement.
TTGGGTGATGGAGGTTGATGGGTTAATTAATAGCTGGAGTGATTATATAAACTGTACGTTTTTAGTAGACACATGATGGAAAGTGAACGCAGCCACCTTGTGGCGTGGTATATTTTTAACAACTTGTTATGTGCGTTTTGCTATAAGAAACTGATTTTTGGACTATGCATTATGAATCAAGTATTTGCCATTATTCTGCAATATAGTATGTGCATTATTTGTTTGAGGCTGTGCATTATGTATAAAACAGTTGTCATTATTTGCAATATAGTATACATTATGATAATTATTGTGTATATGGGTGAATTGCTTCTTTTGTCTTTATCAGGCGTGTGCTCATTAGTTGATTGCGGCTGTGTATTAAGTATCAAGTAGGTGTCATTATTTGCAATGTATTATGCATTATTAGAATTATTGTGTGTATGGGTGAGTTGTTGTTTTTGTCATTATCAACCGTGTGGTTTTAGTTTTTTAAGTTCTTTTTTACATTCGAAATTAACTCAGTTAAGTATCAATGTGCGCATCAGTCAATTAAAAATTTACATTATTTATGTTCTGGGATGCATTGTTTGTCAAGTATTTTGCATTATTATGTACATACTACACCCTAGCCCCTATGCTTGCTAAACCCTTAGGAAAAACAAGAAACGTGCGCCAAACATCGAAACACGGCACAACTTAAATTAAACAGGTCAGGATAAATGTTCATTACATATCACAAATAATGCATTACAGAAACTAAACTTCGCATTATACTATACAATATGTACATTATGTATATCAATTAAAAAAAATATCTACGCGCTATGCATGTGCAACCCCAGATGAATTACTGCAGCTCGTGTATTTGGACAACGTTTTTTAGACTTAGAACATACTACACCCTAGCCCCTAGGCTTGCTAAACCCTTAGGGGAAACAAGAAACGTGCGCCAAACATCGAAACACGGCCAACTTAAATTAAATGGGACAGGATAAATGTTCATTACATATCACAAATAATGCATTACACAAACTAAACTACGCATTATACTATACAATATGTACATTATACTAATTGAAATCAAGATACCATCACATTACTAACATTCCATCAAGCACCAGATTACAAGGCATCTCCACTCTCAAGTGTATCATGAATTATTCTCAAAACAAATGTGAAAGAAAACAAGAGAAAATTCAAGACACCATTTTTATGCTGATTCACATTCAACATTATTAGCAGAAAGCAAGTTAAAATCAATAGCCCAAAAAATTCGAATAACTAACATCATATAACCATCAATAATAAAGTGCACAAATTCTCAAATCTAATAACAAAGGCAAATAAACTACTAGTAGCTAATGGTGAAGTCGGCCGATAGACATAACAGCGAAGAACGGAAACAGCTAGGGAAATCCAACATCACAATACCCAAATCGCAAAATTGATTTTACACGGGGCTGAGGAGCTGAGAGAGGGATGGTTTGGGGTCCGAATTCATGCCAATGATGATGACCAACGGGATGAAGCCGTAGTGAGTGACGACTTTGGCCTTGTCATGGCCCAGGTGCTCCACTCCTTGATGAACTTCCCGGCCGCCGCCACGGACCCCTCCTCCCCGTCCGCTGCCGCAGATTTCCTGACGACCTTTCCCTTCCTGGCCTTCAGAGACACCCTCGAAGCCATCTGCGATCGGTGAGATTTAGGGCTCTGGTTTTGACCGACCACGTCGGTGTGGGTTTCACGAGATTGAAAACATGATCTGAATTGATAATAACCGCAGAGATTTAGGGAGAGGAAATCATGGGAGTTTCCATAACAACCACATTTGCATGTACCTAAAATAGCCTTTTCGATTTTGTAATTGATTTAATTTAAAATCAGATGGCATTATTTGGGGTCGTTAGATCTTCAGATTGAATGGCCGAACAATAGAACAAAAGATGGAAAAAGGAAATGAATACATCCCTCTATATATATATATAGGATTGTGATCAATACCGAACCACTCTTAAACCTTAAACGCCGAACAACATCATTATATGATAACATGGAGTTCATTATGATGAACTAATACAAACATATAATGAACTTCAGATTTCTAGATTATGCATGATGATGTCATTGTTTTTAAATCTTAGAATTCCATATAATGAACTACAAATAAAGTTGTAATGAACTCCGCATTATTATATAATGATATGTTTGGCGTTTAGTGTTTAAAACTAGTTTATATATATATATATATAGAGTCCCATTATTCACAAATCCACTCTTAAAGACCGAACCACTGAACCATACCAAATTAGGGTTTTTAGATCTAGTTTTTTATAGATGAGAGACACAAATTTATCAATTATTTTCGCCTTCATCACGAGCCTATTTTAATTCATCTGAAGGTAAATAAGTCATACGAACGTGTTACGAAGATTTAACTTCTTTCCAGTAGGTTTTTACTTCATTCCAGTAGGTTTTTACTTCATTCCAGTATGATTATTACTTCATTCCAGTACGTAAATGCGGTTTCGCTGTCGCGTGCCGTTCTTTCTCTCCACAATATCTATCACCACCGCCACAACGCTGATATGGTGTAATAAACACATGGAATGATATAATAAATTATTGGAATGAAGTATGTGTAGAAGCATTTGAAGTCCTACTGGAATGAAGTAAAAACATTATCCAATGAAGTAATAACGTTTCTGAATGAAGTAATAAACGCACTTGAATAAATTGCATTTTTAATGTAAATAAAGTAAAAACTCAGGTCAATGAATTCAAATGAAACATATGTTGAATCATTTCAAAACCTACTGGAAGAAAGTAAAAACACGTTGTAGTTTCAAGGTATTACGTACGGAATGAAGTAATAAATCTATACAATGAAGTAAAATGGGCTTGTAATGAAGACCGAAAAATTTACACATCAGCACATCTCATCAAAAAAACTAGATCTAATAGCCCAGATTTGGTCTCTAGTTCGGTCTTTAAAATTGGTTCGACATTGATCACAACTCTATATATATATATATATATATATATATATATATATATATATATATATATATATATATATATATATATATATGTATATATATATATATATATATGTAATATAATATATTAAAGTAATAGAATATATATGTATGGAGTATAATATTAGATTTAAAATGTAATTTGATTTTTTGGGTTTTTTTTTCTCCCGAACCGAATCGAACCAAAAATCTGAAAAAAATAAACCGAATTTCAAAATGTCAATTTGATTATTCGATTTTTTATTTTTTTTCTCAACCCTAACTATTTTCGGAATTTCAATTTTTTGGATGTTAATAGATTAAATAATAATACCCAATAAATTTAAATCCCCATAAGACCATCCACAATAGCGCCCAGCCGAGCGCCGGCGCTGGGCGGTTCGCTGGGCGGTCTATTGCAGTCGCCCAGCGGACGAATGGAGAGAGAAACCGCGCAGCGATGGGCGGTTTCGTGGCGCTGGGCGATCCGCTCGGCGCTATTGCAGATCCCCGGATCGCCCAGCGCACCGCCTAGCGCGAAATTTAAAAAAAAAAAATTCCGAAACATTATATATACGCGCTTTGCTCGTCATTTTCATTCGCACCACTTGTTTGAACGAGTACTCTCTATCTTATTATTGTATTTTTTATTATTGTATTTTTTTTAAAATTAATGTATTTTTTTAAATTATTTTACTTTTTTAAATTTTAATAGTATTATTAAATTTTTCCCGTATATGTCTCGTAAATTAAATTTCGTATATTGTGTGATTGTTAATTATTTCATTTTGTATATATTTGTTAATAGTGATGTGGATATAATGTGGCTAGGCTATTGCTGAGCTATTTGCTTGTTTTAATGATGTGGCAGGAGAATTTTTAGTACTGATAATGTGACAGTGGCTAAGCTATGGCTGGGCTATTGTTGGACTATTCCTACTTAGGATGGCCTAAATATATACGAGTGTAAGTACTCTTTTGAGAGAGAAATGGGCACGAAATTAATGTCGAAAAAGGTTTATCAATTCCCGCACTTTCCCACTGGAAAACGCATCGTCTACTGACACAGATAGAGATGGAGAAAGAGACAAATTTGGGCATTGACAATTAAGTCAGAGTTAGTAGGATATATAAACGATATTTATGGTTCACAAATATTCAAATAATTTTCATCATTGGAAAAAGTCAGCTCTTAGTGTCATCATTTCAAACCAATCCCACCAGTCTATTTTGTCTGTCACGCAACACCTCCAATTTGTGTAAAAAATACTTTTCCCTTTACTTCCTGTTGAACAAGAATGGTCTTTTTTCCTCTTGTATCTTTGATGGGAAATCACTTGATTTTGTGAGAGTAATGTTTTTGCACTTTCTATTAACTATTCCTTTAATTAGTTTTTGTGGGTTCTCATTCTTGAATTTGTACTTTGCAGTGTGAAACCATTGCAGAAAAAGGAGCAAACTTTATTGAGTTCATTGAAAACCTTTGTTTACTTGCTTCAGTTGTAAGTGACAAAGGATTCAGCAGCTGCATCTTTTTCTCAAATAGAAGAGCTTTGGTGTGTGGGTTTGGAATAAAGAAAGGATTTTTCCTTATTTATGTCTACGAATTTGCGAGCTTAGGGATCTAAACCCATGAGAAACCTTGCTTCAAATACAAGTTGGTGCGTTGCTTCCTACTCCTCTTCTCTCATTCTCTGTGATCTTTGAGGTGATTTTGGGAATTGGGTTTGGGTTTTCTTGGAAATTTATTTCAGCACATGCTAGGTTTGAAATTATGTTTGTGAATGAAGCTAAGCTTTAGGTTTAGGTGTTGTTTTTGGAGTGGGACTAAATTAAATCTAGTGGGTGCTCATTTTTTTTTGGTTGGTAGTGGTAGTTTCTAATTTGAGTTTTGTATCAATATCTGAAATAGGGTTTTTGCATTCTGTTTCCAGGGATTGGAAATCCATGTGGGAAGCCATGAAAATGTGGTCTTGATTAGCTGCAACTAGTGTGTTTGGATTGTGCTCGGTGATGACTTGTGCTGGTAGTCTTGTTTGATCATGATGGTAATCAGTGATTTCCTGAATTTGGCATTCTTGGCTGGTTTCCTCTGTTTATCCCTGAGCATTGCAGCTCCTGCACACGGCTGTGATCCGAATGATTTCTCGGCCTTGAAGGAGTTTGCAGGCCAGCTGATCAATGGATCTGTTAAATCTTCTTGGTCTAATGATCAAAACTGTTGCAAATGGGAAGGTGTTGTGTGTGAAGATGGTGTGAGTAAGACAGGGGCGAATAGAGTGATCGTGTTGCAGTTATCTGGTAAAGGTTTGAAGGGAAAAATCTCAGAGTCTCTGAGCAGATTGGATCAACTAGAAGTCCTCGATCTCGCTCTCAACTCTCTTGAAGATGAGCTGCCCTTGGAGCTTTCCAACTTGAAGGAGCTTCGAGTTCTTGATCTCAGCCACAACATGCTGGTTGGGGCGCCATTTGTGGCAATTGCTGGATTGAAATCGATCCAATCACTCAACCTGTCCAGCAATTTGCTCTCCGGGAACTTCACTGACATTGGAGCGTTCCCTAATCTTGTTACTCTTAACATGAGTAGCAATTCACTCACTGGGCAAATCAGCTCCAAAGTCTGTAGCTTTTCCAAGAGTCTTCGAGTAATGGACTTATCATCCAATCATCTAAATGGGGGGCTTGAAGGCCTGACTAACTGCAAGGCTCTCCAGCAGCTGCATATCCATTCCAATTCCCTCTCAGGTGACCTCCCAGACTCATTATACTCGTTATCTCATCTGCAGCAGCTTTCCATCTCCTCAAATAGCCTCTCTGGCCAGCTAAGCCTTGGAATCAGTAAGCTTTCCAATCTCAAAGCCTTATATCTCCACGGGAACCAGTTTTCCGGTTACCTTCCTGATGTTTTTGGGAATTTAACTGAGCTAGAACTGTTTGATGCACATTCAAATATATTCTCTGGTCCCTTGCCTTCAACTCTGTCTGTCTGCTCTAAGTTACAGTTGCTTGATCTTCGAAACAACTCCTTTCATGGCCCTATAGATCTTGATTTCTCTCAATTGTCCAATCTTTGCACTCTCGAACTTGGTGGCAACCGATTCTCTGGTCCTTTGCCAGAATCGCTGTCTAGTTGCCAGAACCTGAAGATTTTGAGTCTTGCCAAGAACAACTTGACTGGCCAGATCCCAGATAGTTATGCTAATCTTTCATCTCTTATGTCTCTTTCGTTGTCGAATAACAGCCTCGTAAACGTATTAGCATCCTTGTCTGTGCTGAAGAATTGCAAGAACCTGACCACCCTTATACTCACCAGAAACTTTCATGGTGAAAACATGCCTCAAAATGTCAGTGGGTTCGAGAGCATGCTGGTGTTTGCTCTAGGAAACTGTGGCCTAAACGGCCGCATTCCAAACTGGCTGTTCAATTGCAGGAAGTTGCAGGTCCTCGACTTATCTTGGAACCGTTTAGAGGGCAGCATCCCTCCATGGATAGGGGAAATGGAGAATCTCTTCTATTTGGACTTATCGAACAATTCACTAACAGGAGAGATTCCAAAGGGTTTGACGGAGCTCAAAAGTCTCATATCGGCTAAGAGTTGCACGTCAAACCTCAACACCTCAATGGGAATTCCACTCTTTGTGAAGAGGAATCAGAGTTCTAGCGGCTTACAGTATAATCAAGCTTCAAGTTTCCCTCCATCCATATTATTGAGTAACAATCGTATAAATGGCACGATTTGGCCTGAAATCGGACGACTGAAGCAGCTTCATGTGTTGGATCTCAGTAGGAATGGTATAAGTGGTATCATCCCCGCCTCCATTTCTGGTATGGGGAACCTCGAGACATTGGATTTGTCATACAATGTTCTTTACGGATCAATCCCTTCATCGTTCAATCAGCTGACCTTCTTGTCCAAGTTCAGTGTTGCTTTTAATCATCTCGAAGGAGCAATTCCGACAGGGGGGCAGTTTCTCAGCTTCCCAAGCTCGAGCTTTGATGGAAACCCCGGACTTTGTGGGAAACTGATTTCTCCGTGTGGTGTCAACACCATAGGGCTCAGGCCGCCTACGGCTCCATCCAACGATGGTAGTAGGTTTGGGCGAAGCAGTATTCTCGGGTTGACAATCAGCATTGGGGTTGGCATTGCTATACTCTTGGCTATTCTTCTGCTCAGGATATCAAGAAGAGATGTTGGAGTGCCGATTGAAGACATGGGGGAGGATATGAGTCGAGCCCCTCGACTTTCTGATGCGTTTGGGACGCCTAAGCTGGTCATCTTCAAGAATGCTTACTGCAAGGATCTCACTGTCGCGGACTTGTTGAAGTCCACAAACAATTTCAGCCAGTCGAACATCGTTGGCTGCGGAGGATTCGGCCTTGTGTACAAAGCCGACTTGCCTAATGGCTCAAGAGCTGCAATCAAGAGGCTCTCTGGGGATTGCGGACAGATGGAACGCGAATTCCAAGCTGAAGTCGAAGCTCTCTCTAGAGCTCAGCACAAGAACCTCGTATCTCTTCAAGGCTACTGTCGTTATGGAAACGACAGGCTGTTAATCTACTCCTACATGGAAAACGGGAGCCTTGACTACTGGCTGCACGAAAGAGTAGACGGGAGCTCCTCTCTAGCGTGGGAAACAAGACTGAGAGTCGCTCAAGGAGCGGCTCGTGGATTGGCTTATCTACACAAGGAGCCAAATATAGTTCATCGAGACATCAAGACAAGCAACATTCTCTTGGACGAGAAGTTCGAGGCTCACTTGGCCGACTTTGGGCTGTCACGGCTGCTCCACCCGTACGACACTCATGTGACAACGGATTTGGTCGGGACCTTAGGTTACATCCCGCCCGAGTATAGCCAGACGCTGACTGCAACTTTCAGGGGCGACGTTTACAGTTTTGGGGTCGTTATTCTGGAGCTGATAACGGGGAGACGGCCTGTTGAAGTGTGCAGAGGCAAGAACTGCAGGAATCTGGTGGGATGGATGTATCAGTTGAAATCGGAGAAGAGGGAATCGGAGCTATTCGATTCGTGTCTGAAAGAGAGAGACTGCGAAAAACAGCTGTTGGAGTTGCTTGATATAGCTTGTAAATGTATAGAGCAGGATCCCAGAAAAAGACCATCAATTGATGAAGTTGTTTCATTGCTTGAAGCAGTTGAGATAGAAAAGGTTTGAATATAGGTTTTTTGTGTTTATTTTTTTTTACATCCAGACTTGTGTTTCTCAAGGATTTGAAGTGGAAAATATGGCTCTATTGTTATGCATTTCTCTTCAGCTGATTTTGGTCACCGTTTTATGTTCAAATTTTAATTATTGTGAACTGAGTGCAATTTGATGGTTTGGAGGCTTTCTGCAGCACTGCCATTTTCTTTCTAATTTTTTTGGGTTGATTCTACACAATCTATTGCACATTTTTTTGTTGACAACGAACTTTTAGTTTTTTCCCCAGTATGACAAAATTATACTCCAATTTAACCTTCGTGCCAAAATAAAGGTAACTCCAATTTAACCTTCGTGCCAAACAAAAGGTAGTAATGTAGTACTCCGGGAGGTTAGTGCAGTGCAATCCGGGATCTGTCAATTAGCTTAAGGGTGTGTTTGGTTCACCATTTACCATTTCTCTAGAAAAGAGATACCTCTCACATTTGTAATTCCCTTTTCAGACTTGGACTTTTTTTAATCAAGTGTTTGGTTCGATTATTAGGAAAGTCAGTTAACATTTCTAGTGTTTGGTTTGGCATTAATGCACCATGAGTTTAATACAGCTTTCCATTTCTACCCTTTGTATTTCCATTTTTATCCTCGGCAAACCCTAGCACATGTATACCGCATTCCCATTCTCAAATTGCGTATAATCTCCTCCAACATTTGCACCACTGTATTCTTATTCTTTACAATTGGAGCCATCTACAAACAAGATAAAGCAAGAATTAGAAAATTCCTCTATTAATTGGATCAACAATTTCTCAAATCATGTTCAGTAAGCATATTACAAAGTAGGAGATTGTTGATTGCCCTCTACATCAGTAAACTCACAGGGAAGGTCTCAAACTTAAAATTAACCATCAACTTAGAACCTTCCATTTACCCACACATGCCAATTACATGAATTAAGAAATCAAAAATAATATTCTCTACTGCCAATTACTTTGATAATCACTTAATTTTTTGTCATAGGTTGTTGTTCTGTCCATACACCAGGCAAACTTATCTAACTCAACTGATGTGGTGTTTGGATTCCTTCCTGATCCAATTAATACTACAACAAATCATGTGGCCTTGAGTGTGTTGAAATCATCCCTGATTGATCTGTTTCTTCAACAATACAATTTGACATTAACCCCAATAAATTTCAGGGAATCTTCTTCATTTTAGATTCTAAAATTTCCTGGTGGAGTTACTATTATTCCAGAGAATAATCCATTGCTGTTGTTGCCTTTAGTCAAGTTCACTCTCAATAGCTCAATTTATGATATAAAGGGAAATCTTCCATAGTTAAAAAAACAACTAAAACTGGGATTGCACCTGATGCCCAATGAGATAAAATTAAATTCTACCTTAAAATACCATTATAATTATATGTCAGCCGTTCAAATTGTCAAAGTTAATTTCCATAGCTCAAACTTTGGAACTAGTTACATAACATTGTTGTATTAATCTGCATTATAGAAGCAAAAGCAACATAGACAAGTTGCTCTGTTCATAGTTCTAAAAAAGGCCCAAAAATGCCTCAGATTCAATGCTAATTCATCTGCAGACAATTTATAAGGTTGAGTAAATGCACAAAACAATTGGGATGGGCTAAAAGAACACAAAAATCAACCACCTGTCAATTTACGTCTATTTACCAAACCAAAACAATGTTCTCACGCTTTCAAACAAGATACCTAGTTGAACCCCAAATACATCATGAAATCAATTTTGAAATTAGAATTCGTGAAACCCATATCCCCAATGCATTGGACCAAATTGTGTTAAAAAATTAGGGCTTATGAACTGAAATAATGCACCAAATTCAGTGTTAAAAAAAATTAATGCCTCAATACTAACCTTGTCGTCGCGTGTAAGTCAGTGTGCAGTTCCGGTGGACCTTATTTAAACAGTAGTCAGTCGAGTTGAGCTCGTAGAACACGTATGGTAATTTGTTCTCAAATTGTGAATAAAATGGATTCAAAGAGAGGGTTATTTTGGTAATGTGTGTAAAGCATAATTTTTAAAATAAAGAAAAAGATATGTATCGAAGCATTTTTGGCAGATGTGCTAACAGCCACTATTAGCATTTTTAGGGCGGGCATGAGCATTAAACTTCGGCCATACAATTACGGTAAATGTTGAACCAAACAGAGGATAAACTCAAAAAAGTGCCTATCAGACGAAGCAAACACACCCTAAGTGAGGTTGTTTGGTTGGTAGTCTAGATAAGATAAGATATATGAGTTATATGGATTATTTGGCTGTTTGGTAGATAAAATAAGGCCACAAAGCCCATCTCGGCCCGCTTCGGCCCGGAGCGAATTAGTTCAAAAGGGTAGATTATTTAACCGCCCAAAAGAGTGAAATAGCATATCCTTATCTTAAAGCTTATCTTAATTAATTATCTTATACTAATTTAACATATTTAACAAAAATAACAAAAATAGATAGCTAAACTTTGAGGATTAGGGTTAAAAAAAATTCTAACCTCATAAATTTAGGCCAATATCCCTTCTATTACTAATTAGAAACAAAAACATAAACTCAATCCCTTAGTATAAAATTATATCTAAACTCAACTTTTAATCCTAACTAGAAACAATCAAAAATAAATGAAATCCCATAGACCATCCACAATGCCGCCCAGCGGGCGATTGGAGAGAGAAACCGCGCACCGCCTAGCGCGAAAATTAATTTTTTTTTTCGAAACACTATATATACGCGCTTTGCTCGTCATTTTTCATTCGCACCACTTGTTTTAACGAGTACTCTCTCTATCTTAATTTATGTACAAGAGCAACAACGCGAAATGAGTAACGCTGGTGGTGGTAGTGGTGGTAGCGGAGGGGATGCTGAGGAGTACGAACGTCGAATGGCCGAAGCGTTGGACGCCTATACGACCAACGCGATAGACCAATGGATGGAAAGGGCCTTGCAGCCGGCGATACCTCGACCTCCCCCAGTGGTCCACCGCCGCAGTGTGATTGATCGGGATCGCGTAGCTGCACATCTGAAGAATTTCTGTCTGAGAGTGATAGAAGTATTCGGTGATCAGTATCTCCGAACGCCTACCCCCGAAGACTGCCAAGATCTGTTGCGGATGCACGGGAGTCAGCATGGGTTCCTGGGTATGTTAGGCAGCATAGATTGTATGCATTGGGAGTGGAAGAACTGTCCCGCAGCCTGAAAGGGGTTCTACACGTCCGGCTACAAGGGAAAGAATCCCACGATGATCCTGGAGGCCGTAGCTGATTACCGGCTTTGGATTTGGCACGCGTATTTTGGGATAGCTGGTTCGAACAACGACTTCAACGTCCTCAACTCGTCGCCACTTTTCAACGAGCAGTGCCAGGGCGTCGGTCCGGCCATCAGTTTTGTCGCCAACGGCAACCAACATGATATAGGCTACTACTTGGCGGATGGGATATACCCTAGGTGGCCCGTCTTTGTGAAGACGATCCGATGCCCAGGAGATGAGAAGAAGGCCTACTTTGCGGCACGGCAGGAGTCGGCGCGCAAGGACGTGGAGCGCGCATTTGGTGTGCTCCAGTCTCGATGGGCGGCAATTAAGGGTCCAACGCGTTTGTAGAATGTCCAATGCATTGCTGATATAATGTACGCCTGTATTATCATGCACAACATGATTGTCGAAGATGAAGGTGGCGATCTGACCAATTGGGTCAACGACGATAATGAAGCCGGTCCAAGCCACGGCGTGGCCGCCCCCAACGTACGGAGTGGGGTACCTAACGATGAAGCCGGCCTCCTACAAGCACATGCCGACATGCGTCAAACGACGGCTCATATTCGACTCCAAAAGGATTTAATTGAAGAGTTATGAGCGCGGAGGATTGACCGCCGTTAGTTTTGCTTAATTATGTATTTTTTTTTTAATTAATGTACTTTTTAAATTTTATTAATATTAGTGAATTTTCTTGTTTTTGTGTCGTAAATTTAATTCCGTATATTGTGTGATTGTTAATTATTTCATTTTGTATATATTTGTTAATAGTGATGTGGATAGTGTGTGGCTAGGCTATTGCTGAGCTATTTGCTTGTTTTGATGATGTGGCAGGAGGATTTTTAGTGCTGATGATGTGGCAGTGACTAGACTATGGCTGGGCTATTGCTGGGTTATTCCTATTGTGGATGATCATAGAAGAAAGATACTCCCCCCGTCCACCATCAGAAGTCATATTTGAATTCGGTACGGGTTTTAAGAAATATGAAGGAAAGTGAATGATAAAAGTTAATGGAATATGTAGCGGATTTTTATATATTAGTTTTATAATAAATCGTAAAAGTTAATGGAATATGTGACGTATTTTTAAAATGTGAGTAAAATGAATTAGTGGAATGTGGTGTCTACCAACCATTTATCGTAAAAGTGAACCGTGACTCCTGGTGGCGGACGAACTAAAATAGTAAATCGGGAATCCTAATGGTGGACGGAGAGAGTAGAATATAACTAAAATAAACTTACTACAATAAAATCCAAAAACTAGAAAACAATCTAAAGATAAACTTTCACTGCAAGTCTTCATCTTCATCTTTATCAGAAGAGACCTCACACAGTCACACTTGCATCATTCTCCCTTTTTGGAAAAGACTTCATCTTGAGTCTTGCACTAAAAGATTATTGATGTCAATGTCCTCATTAGTTTGCGGCACAGAATTGAAATATTTGATAGCAAACTCTGCAGACGTACAAGGTGTTGTTGAAGTTGTTGAATTTGTCTCCTCAATTCATCATTCTCTGCAACATGTAGATGACATTGTCAGAAGTCATCTTCGCCAGGGGAACCTCTCCTTGTCCTTTACCACGAACGCCACGACCACCTCGCCTATGTCTTTGTTCAGTCATTGGTGCTTAACCTTGAAGCTATACTAAATCATATTTAATCGCTCTTGAGAATTACCAAACATGTAAAAGAAACGGAAACCAGTAGTCAAAAAAACTCAAGTTTCTAAATCTCATATTTATTAAACTGTCCAAAAGCTACCATTAAAACTAACAACAAGGCATATATATTACTAATTGAAAACAAAAAGATAAACTCAATCCTTAAGTAGATAGAATTATATCCACAACTCAACTTCTAGTCCGAGTTAAAAACGATTGCAATGAATTCAATTCCATAGAGAGTATAGAATTTGACTCAAACAAAATAATTGAAATTAAATCCAAAATTAGAAAACAATCAAAATATAAACTATCATTGCAAGTCTTCATTTTCATAGCAAGATGCCTCACACATGCAACAACTTGTTTTTACACATCTTGGGAAGTTTATCTTCACACCACAGCCCATAATTCACATATCCATATCATCTAGTGTTGCACTAGGATCAATCGATCAAAGCAAGATAAGGATTACAAAGGAAGACAGGGACGGCAAATATCTTAACTACGGTTTAATTTGTTTGTTAAATATTTAGCATGTTGTCATTTGTTTTTTTAAACTACTTGTTTAGGGTTTGAGAGTAATTCACTGTGTGTTTAACAAATTATTTATCCAACATTCAAGCCCCATTTTACTTTAATATTTCTTTGTGCTTTTATAAAACTCGAGAGAGGAGTATAGATGCTTTAACATAGAGATTATTAAAATCAAGCCAACAATAACCAATGATTTTTTAAACTAGTAAGCATAAGATAGATCATAGGAGTCATTAGGAGTTACAACCTAATATTTCAAAATTAGATCAAGGTTGAGGATATCTTAATCTTTTTCTTTTCTAAGATGCTTCTATTTGTGTTCCCTAATTTTAGCTGGCACACTAAGAATGATGGAGTTTTTGGAAACGTTGGCAATATATTTTGAAACACAGATTAGTGTACGTAATTGCATTAAAATGTCTTTTACATATTCTTTTTTGGGATACTAGCCCCTAATATCATGGAACTTTCAAAAAGTTATGTTTTTCCAATGAACTTTCAATTTGACAAATAATATCACGAACTTTACTCGAGTTTGTTATTTCGCACCAGCGAAAAAGTTATGGCTATATTAATGGGTTGAAGAACTATTTTGGAGGGTGTGCTTCAAGAAAAACCATCCTCAAATATTGAAGAACTTGAAGCTCTCGAAGTTGTTGTCGAGAAATTACGAAAAGAAAGTTTGTATCATGATATTATTTGACAAAATTTTTCGCTAGTGGGAAATAACAAACTCAGGTAAACTTTTATCTCTCTAATGAGGTGGTACGTATTCTCTACTAACAATACTTTAATGATTTTTTTTTCTTTTTATCTCTCTTACTTTATCAATTATGTATTAAAACTTATGTCGAATCAAATGTTCATACTTATTAAGCATGAAGGGAGTAGTATTTGTCAAAATTGGATGTTGCATTTATAAATTGAATTATTGAAGGGGCCATGAAATTAATATCCTAGAATTCTTCTTTTACTTGATTAAACCTTGATCATCAATTGTAATCTTTATTTTATTTTATTAAATTTTGTTATTTAGTTAGAAAATTCAATCTAAAACTTTGTGATCTAGATAATGTTTGAAGTCTTAATTGCAATATTTGGAGTCTAAATATTAGTAGTCTCTACACTTACTAATCCATAATTATATAGGAACAACACTATTACTTTCTATTTACATTTTAGAACAAATAAAAAACGCATCTCCATCATTTTGCAATTTTCAATAATACAAATGTATATTTACTTTGTATTTATTTTATAACAAATAAAAAATGTATCTCTATCATTTTTGCAATTTTCAATAAGGCAAATGTACTTCAAGTATGTAATACCCGCCCATTCATTATCCTTTTCCGTCAATGTTTAATGTCGAACTAGTGAATCCTAGCTCACTTGACTCGTGTTTTGGAATGGAATTCATTACCGTTCATAAATGCTTAATGTTGTTAATTCGCAAGACAAAAGTTAGAGAAAGAATCGATCGAATCAAAACGAATTCGTGTTTATTTCTTGAGTAAACAAAGTACACTTACAAAGAGAATACTAAAGAAATAAAAACTATGCCTTCCATAAAAAAAAGAGAGAGAAGATAATAATGCTAACCTGCAAAGGCAGTAGCTCTTTTGACTTGGTAGAGCTGGTGTGCCTACCCCAAACTAGAAATCTGCCCTGGGAGTCTCCCCACAGCCTCACCCAACCGAGGCAACCATCCCTCTCTCCTGGGACATCCTGCAACAAGAAAAAAGGGGTTAATTGCTCAAGGAGTACAAGCAAATAGCAGCCATCCTGTTTAAGAATGAAAACAACAACACTTTACCAAATGGGACTCTTCCCCCTTGTAATAAAAAGGCAGGTCAACCTGCACCCATTCCCCTGTTACCAGAAGCCTGCTACCTCTTGCATCTCCCCTGCATAAGCAAACAAGAGGGTTTTATTAGTAGTGTACTTAACCCTCCAAATAACACAAGTTCCTTGATTTAAAGTGCTGAAAAGTGAGTTAAACACAGAGATATACTGCGAGTGAAAACAAAATTTGCAGCAACAGTCATTTAAAACTCCTAAGGACACTACGCCTTGGCTATAAAAACCCCACACCACCTCCAAAACCACTCCCTCAATTTTCGAAAAGTCCCAACTACATACCAAGCTTGAAAGTGTAGTGAGTGAGTGAGGTTCTTCACAGCAGGAAGCTTCTTGCAAGGGCAGCCCTGCTCCCATAGAAGGAACCAGAGGGACGAGTGGGCAAGCCGTGAAGTTATGGCCAGAGGAAAGGAATCAGCAATTACTTCAAGAGGTAACAAAAAAACCACCATACCCTTTTCATCATATAGAACAACCACATGATCAATTCCAGAACTTAGAATCGCAGCATGATAAAATAAATGGAAGAAACAGTAATCCCAACCTCACCCTTTTGCATCAGGTTTAGAGTATAGGATAAAATTTAGAGAACCATAGAGCTTTGATTACAGCTACTGCCGTGTTTGAGAACATAGGACGCTAGATATCGAAATTGTGCTTGAACACAAGGAACAAGTCCCTCCACCGATTTCAATTACACCCCAACAATAAAGTAGAATCCTCTAAAGCTACTATCTTTCAAGAGGGCTAATTAATATGAACTAAGAAGGAGGACTTAGCTTAGGTGTAGAGTTGTCTGGCGATGGCGCGACGGGAAGCGGAGCACTCCTCCGTGACGTCGACGGAAGGCGATGGGAAACGGCGAAAGTGCTGATGTCCCTCCTTCGATTAAGGATTTGCCCCGATTTTTTTCTCCAACTGGGCTGAGACGCGAGGGAAATCCGACGGAGGAGTAGCGGTGGGTGAACGCCGGGGAGAAATCGGCGACTCCGCCGGGAGGGAAAGAGACAGAGGCGAGAGAGAGGGCAGCCGCTGCATCACGGGGAAATTCCACGAAAGTACCTCGTGGGAGTTAGTATCCGTCGTTTGTACCCGCAAAAAAAAAGTTTCCGGAGAGGGGAAAGACGCGAGAAGCTCTCGCGTGTATCAATATTAAACACGCGTTTCGTTCATGCGTGTTTCAATTATACACGCGAATTGCTCATGCGTGTTTAAATTTATACACGCGAATTGCTCATGCGTGTTTTACTTGAATGACTTGAAGCCCTCTTCCTCACTCCCAGCTTTCTGCCTCTTCCTCACTCTCCCAGGCGCTCCCCCTCTCTGCACGGCGAAATCCTCTTCTAGCCGACGAAAATCAAAGTGAATCTGACATATAGCTGCTCCCATTCCTCTTTTAACTCTTGTTAGGTAAGATTTTACCCTTAATTTCGATTTTAGTTGGTTATTATAGATTTAGGGTTCATGATTTGAAATTATTGAATTTGTCAATTATTGAAATTGGTGTCGAATTTTTGTTGAATTATTGAAATTGGTGGCGAATTTTTGTTAAAATATTGAAATTGGTGTCGAATTTTTGTTGAAATATTGAAATTGGTTTCGAATGTTTGGTGTTGTAATGAATTTGTGATGAATTTGGTGTTGAACTGTGATGAAATACATGTTGGGATGAATTTGGTGTTGAAATTGGGATGAATTTGGTGTTGAAATTGGTGATGAATTTGTTGTTGAAATTGGGATGAATTTGTGATGAATTTGGTGTCGAATGCTGTTAATTGTTGATTATATTAGGATGTCGCGATATGGACCAGAAGATCCTTTTGTATTGCATTATCAGCACAGTCATATATCTCGCAAGGCGTGGGCAGGCGAGGAAACAACTCCTTTCAATATTCGGCGCTTTGAGGGCCATTTTTGGGAAATAGATAATCATCACAGACGCGTGATTGATTATGTCTGCAGATTTGGTTTCGGTGGGGTTTTTTACTGTGGGAAGGCTCTAGATGTAGATCATGCTTTGATCACAGCTTTGGTAGAACGTTGGAGGCTAGAGACACATACATTCCATCTTCCCGTAGGAGAAGCTACTATTACATTACAGGACGTTCAAGTATTATGGGCTCTACGTGTAGATGGAGTACCCTTTACAGGAAATGGGTATTGTGAATCTGGGTGGAGGAGTTTATGTGATGAACTGTTGGGCTTCTATCCCCTTTAAAGCGAGATGAAGGAAAACGGTATCTTGGCATCAGCTCTAATACATAGGATGTCGATTGAACCGTTAGAAGATGGTCTGGAAGACGAGGCCTACATTCAACGGGCACGTATGATCGTGCTTGTGCTATTGGGAGGGTTGATATTACTCGACGGCTCAGGGTGTAAGATACCTCTGATGTGGTTGACCCAACTTCGAGATGTAAAGGTTGCCTCTATGATTAGTTGGGCGAGTGCTGCACTTGCTACATTATACCATAATCTTTGTGAGGCGTCCATGGGCAAAAGGACAGACATTGGAGGTCCGACAGTGCTCCTACAGCTGTGGGTGTGGGAGAGAACTCGATTATACATGGAGTGGTATTTTAAAATTACCATTACATACCTGCGTACTGGTGAATCCAAACATCTGTATGGTAACGGGAATCAACATGACTAAAGATGTCATCACTGCGTTCTCTCAATCGTATGTGCATCCAAATCAATTTCAATTTTTTGCACATATCATTGAAACTAGCTGATAATAAGATATCTTTTCATTCAATATAATAAATGATTTTGCACGAGGGGATCATAAGCAACACCCAAACCTGGGAGCTGAATAATTTTCCCATCTCAATATAAACTCACAAACACCATCTAACCTGCAAAATAAGTACGATAAACATCATATACTCTAAATTCAACAAAAAAATTTAACACCATGAACCCTAAATCTTATACCCAACTAAAATATACCAATAATAATCGAAACTAAGGGTAAAAAGTTACCTAACAACACTTCAAATTGGAATGGGAGCAGCTAAATGTCGGATTAGGTTTCGATTTTTGCTGGTTGGGATGAATGGGGCGACGAAGCTGAAGCAGTTTTCGCGTTATGTGAGAGGCAGAGACGCAGCCTGGACTGATTTTTGTATCCAAGGGAGACACGCATCAGCCTGATGCGTGTATGTTTAAACACGCGAGAGGAGAATGCGTGTATGTTTAAACACGCGAGAGGAGAACGCGTGTATGTTTAAACACGCGAGAGCTTCTCGCGTCTTTCCCCTCCCTGGAAACTTTTTTTTTGCGGGAACAAACGACGGATACTACCTCCCAGGAGGTAGTTTCTTGGAATTTCGCCGCTGCATCACTCCAGTTATGGATTTCATTTTGAAAGAAAAAAATGAAAGTGATGTGGAGAGGAGTATCGATGGAAGAGGGGAGTATAATTGGGGCTGCCCCATTTTATTTTAGTATGGGCCATTTAATTGGTTAAGTGGGCTGCTTTATTTGATAAATTAGGAAGTGGGACGATGAGTTTGATAAAAGGAATGAGATGAGATTTTAATTGTTTGAGCCATGGTAGTAAAATAATAAATAAGTGGGCTGCCTCTTTTTAAAAAATAGGCTGATTAATAGATCGGGCCAAGATTTATTTATGCATGGATGGGATCTGATTAGTGGAAAATTTGGGCCTACTAAACTAACTCATGTTGAACTAAGATTAATTATGAAAGTGAGTTGGAAGCTCCATCATGTGAAGTTTCGAATAATTTTGTAAGCCTCTATATGGGTTGAATCTTCCGATTTAATTAATGTTCAAGGATCCTAGAAAATTTCTAGAAAAAAATAATATTATTACAAAAAAAAGAATAAAATGAGCACGTACTTAGGATGCGTTCACAATTAAATTTTCTTGACCTCTTGAAGTCTAATTAAGTATATTTTTATTTCTAAAGGGACGTCTTCGCACGTCGTCCAAGACCAACTTAAAGAATTTACGGTAAGGAGTTAGCTCTTGAGGTGAGCATTCTTTTCAAAAAGTGATTTTAGTATGAAAATGTGAATCTTTTCTAAACATGTTTGCCATGCCATGTTTTGCTTTTACGATTACCTATCTGCTTGGCTATGCCAATCATGTTAAATCAAATTCGGTCCCAATAGGGCCGCAAACCCTACTCGGACTAGTGTACACATATGTTAAATCAAATCATGTTTAGTGACTCGGGTCTTTTAAAATGAAAACCCCGTGTTCACTCAACTGTGGCTAACAAATTAAAAGGAACTTATTTTTGGCACTATGCTCACTGAGTATATCAAGTACTCAGCCCTGCATGTTTCTTTTCTAACGTGCAGGTTGAACATGAACGAGGAGGCGAAGGTGTTGGGAAATGACTATTAACAAGTAGTTAGGTAGCCTAAAGTAGTATGTCTTCATATATACTATTTTGTCTTGGACTCTTCCTCTGCAATAGAACTATATTCTAGGAATTTATGAATTTAGTCTCGATACTCTGATTCTCTTTTGACTATGTAACCGTTCGCCTTCGAAACCATTATCTTGAGTTGAATTGTTCATTTATGTTAAATCCATGGTTTATGAGATTATTTTTAGTCACGGAATAGCTACGCTCACTAGCACTAGGGAGTTGTGGCCGTGACAAAGTAGGTCTATAAAGTACTCTATTTATTCCAAGTTAATAAAACTGTTTATTTTCTGAACATATTTTTTTTAAATATAATAAATAATTAAAATGAAGATAAAGTAAAGTAAGGTTAGAAACTCACTTATTTTACTTTTTGTCCATTTTAACTATTCCGTATTATTTTTCCAAAACAAATACAGAAAATGAAACTCGATGTACTATAGTAGAACAGACAGAGTTTAAACCTTGATTTGGCAGGATGGTTGAAATCAAGTGAAAATTGCAACAAACATAAATTTGTGTATTTGCGTAACAAAAAAATGGGGAAATCTTTTGTATCTTGAGGCCTTTCAATTAACTCAAGATGATCAGCATAATGAATTTATGTATGGCCTTAATTTTCCATATTGTGAACTCGTTCACGATAATCATTAAAATTCCATATGAGTTGACAAACCGCCACATAATTTGATATCGAAGACTCACACAAATGATTAATTTTTCTCCAATATTAAAATATAAAAAGAATCTAATTCTTGCCTCAATGCTAAGTAACTCAAAAAAGCCTATTTTCATTGGTCTGAACTCCATGAGTGACAGGAGCTTTGGCTCTCACTTTTCTTAGGTACCAAACTCCGACTCCAAGAAATGCACCAGCAACCGACACCGCTGTGACACTCCCGGCCACCATCGCCGGATTGCTCCTCTGCCCACTCAGATCTACAAAGCAGAATACATATCAGCGTAAAGAGAGAACTGAAACCACTTTATAAGTATCATGAACTTAATCTTCTCTTACCAATTGATTTTAGAATGAAATCCTATAAATCAATACTCTTTTTGTCCATCATTTAAAGAACAATTTTGAGTCGGCACGTATTTTAAGAAATTGTTTGACTTTGTGAATAAAAGTAAAGGGAGAAAGTGAGTGGAATGTGGGACTCATTTAAAGTATTAGTTTTATATTGGATTGTGAATGTAAAAAAGTTAATGGAAATGTCGGGTCACTATTCTAAAAGTGGAATAAAGTAAATAGTTTTATACTATATCGTACACAACCAAAAAATGGTAAAATAGTTCTTTAAATGGTGGACAGAGAAATAGTAAAATTAGGTTGAAATACTCAAAATGATTACCTTTGCAATAGGTGGTGGCATTTCCCTTGTCGCACAAGCACAAGAAATCCTGGGTTGCAACGTCGAAGCCGCAAGTTCCAGCACCCTTGGCTCCATCCTGGCACCAGAGGCATCGTGTAGTGACCGGGATATCGAAGTCGATCCTGATCCCGTACTCAGGAACCTGGTTGTAGGCCGGTGTCACCCCCATACTCTTCCAGTAAACAGTGGTGTAACTTGAACAGTGCTTCAGCAT
The DNA here is from genome assembly GCF_004379255.2 of Salvia splendens. Classification (NCBI taxonomy): domain Eukaryota; kingdom Viridiplantae; phylum Streptophyta; class Magnoliopsida; order Lamiales; family Lamiaceae; genus Salvia; species Salvia splendens. The sequence goes on along the minus strand of NC_056036.1, from coordinate 19,187,655 downwards.
CATCCTCAACGACTCACTACCTTTCGGGTAGTACGAGCAGCACGACCCGCCCTTCAGCACACCCGGGCAGTCTACCATATGCCTAAACCACACAACCAGTCAAATGTTAAATTTGACTTACGGGGTTTATGTCTGATCTCATTCATTGAAACCTAATTGATACGTAAATGAGAGACCAACCAAACTTCATGATATTTCATTCCTAAATCAACTGATGACAGAAATACTCCCTCCGTCCGCGAATAGGAGTTCCGTTTTTCCATTTTAGTATGTCCGCAAATAGGAGTCCAGGTTCACTTTTACCATAAATGGTAATAGCATCACACCTTCCACTAACTCATTCCATTCACATTTTATTTAAAACTAATATATATACAAGTGGGACCCCTATTCCACTAACTTTTTTCCACCTACTTTTTAACATTTCTTAAAACTCGTGCCGCCAATAAATGGGACTCCTAATGGCAGATGGATGGAGTAGTAGCTAAACTAGCTAGATACTTCCTTCGTCCGGGATTAGAAGTCCCGGTTTACCACTTTAGTCCGTCCGCCATGAGAAATCTCAATTTCACTTTTACTATAAATGATAGGTGACTCCACACTCCACTAACTCATTTCACTCACATTTTATTATAAATTTAATAATATATAAAAATGGGTCTCACATAAGGCTGTCAAATGGTGCGGGTTGGGTCGTTATCGTGTCAACCCATTATCGACCCAACCTTATCGTGTCCCAACCCAACCCAACCCGAAATCATTGGGTTCTTATCGTGTTCCAACCCAACCCAACCCGAAATCATCGGGTTCTTATCGTGTCCTAACTCAACGGGTTCGTGTCGGATTCGTGCGTGTTATCGTGTACCTAAAAAAAAGTTAACCCTCGGTTAATGATAGTTCATTAGCTTGACACGACACGATAACGACTAAAAATGATGTTATTATACGATTTAAACATGATATTACACGATAAAATAAAAAATTACAAAATTAAAATAATTATTTTCTTAATCAAAATAATAAAATTAAAGTATAGTAATATTAAATTTAAATAATAAAATTAAATAATTAAAAATATTAATTTTTAAAACAATCTAAGCATAATATTTTCTTAAAATTCATAAAAAATTAATTAATATTTTTGTAATTAGTAAAATTAAAGTTTAATAAATTTTTAATTTATAAAAAGTAATTATTTTTTCTTAACGTATGACACTAACCCGACCCGACCCGACCCGACCCAACCCGTTATCTTCGGGTTCTTATTGGGTCGACCCTATAATGACTCAAATCCTCAACGTGCGTGTTCGTGTCGTGTTAACTTCATGCGGGTCCGTGTTCTATTATCGCGTCGTATCAAAAATTGTCAGTCTTACATTCCACTATCTTTTTTCACTCACTTTTTTTTATTATTTCTTAAAATCTATGTTAAACTCAAATGAGACTCCTAATAGCGGACGAAGAGAGTAGTATTTAAGTTGGTCTATTTTATTTCACAATTTCACCCACGTTTAATTATCTAACATGTCATTCATATTTTTTACTGGACCTAAATAAATGTCTCGTTTCACTTACCTGCAGAGGTAGCTGGCGGTGTCGCAGGTGGAGTCGCACTGCTCGGGGAAGCGGTCGCAGAAGAGGGGCTTAGGCTCCATGATGACGTCGTCTTGGCTGCAGTTGAAGAACAGATAGTCATTCTGCGGGGAGAGCCGGAAGTGGGTGCTGGTGTCGAGGCTGAAGGCAGTTGTGGGGCGGAAGTTATCGCCGTCGCGGCAGCTCCACATGGAGGGGTCGGCGATGAGGAGATGTGGGTCCGAGTAGCTGATGTTGCGGACTGGGTACCGCCCTGACGGGGTCCGGAGCTCCAGATGGCCCGACTCGGAGCAGACGAGGATGCGGCGGTAGTAGGGGCTGCCGCACCCCTCGTCCACCCCGAACGGGTAGCTGATCGGGATGTCTCCGCAAGAGCTTCGGCATAATTGCTTGGTTTTGGCGTCTACTCTGAGGAATGGAAGCAAGAATGTTATCAAGAAGATGATTTTTGGTGGAATATTGCTATTAAGATTGATCATGTTTGGAGGGATTAAGCTTTGATTTACTTCAATCTTGGTTTTTATGATCATGTGTTTGATGATATTCTCAAGTTAAGAATCTTGTAAACCTCAAGCTTTTGCTTTCCTCCTACCTCTTTTTTCTTTTTTTTTTTGTTCGGGCTTTATTCTGCCTCTCTTTTTTTGAATTCACTCATTAATACTTAATACTACTATTCTACTTATAAGTTGTAAGATTTAAGGATACATAACAATGAAATGCCAAATATAACATTAATGATAATAACATAGTACTCCCTCCGTCCTAAGAAAGATGACCCCTTCCTTAGGCGGCACGGGTTTTTATGCAACTTTATTTTGTGTGTTAGGTGGAGAGAGTAAAGTAGAGATAAAGGTGTTTCATTTTTAGAAATGGATCATCTTGATTGGGATAAACCAAAAAGAAAATTGAGTCATCTTTAGTAGGACGTAGGGAGCAGTAGAAAAGTATTCTAGTTATTTTAATGTGTTTCAATCAGGTATATGTATAGAAGAAAAATATCTCAGCCCAGCTAACAAGGAGTATTAAAGGCCTGATACTAATAACGAGGCCCATTCAAATCTAACTGCATGTGAAAATCAATGAATGATTTATTTAATACTCGTAGTTTTTTCTTTGTTTTACTCCTCCTCCCGTCCCACTTTAGGAGTCTCATTAAAGTTTAACATTAATTTTAAGAAATGTAAAGAAAACTTGATGGAAAAAGATAAAGGAACGTGAGTCCTACTTTTATACTTCCTCTGTCCCACAATAATTGTCACTCTTTTCCATTTCGGTCCGTCCCACAATAATTATTACACTTCATTTTTACCATAAATAGTAAGTAGGTTCAACATTCCACTAAGTCACTTCACTCACATTTTATTATAAAATCAATGTAAAAAATGGGTCTCACATTCCACTAACTTTTCCAACTAACTTTTCTTTACATTTCTTAAACTCGTGCCCACAATAAGAGTGACAATTATTGTGGGACAGGGAGAGTATATAATTAAATGTGAGTGGAAAAGAGATTAGTGGAATGTGAGGCCTATTATCATTTATAGAATATTCCAACCGGGACTCTTAAAGTAAGACACTTAAAAATAGTAAATCGAGACTGTTAAAGTGGGATGGGGGAGAGTATTAGCTCTGGATCATTTTTTTACCCATTCCATTAGAATTTAATCATTTCATTTTAGAAAATTACAATATACTTTATTAATCTTACTATATTCTATAGTTCATTTACTCTCTTTTATTTTTCTCTCTTAAGTTCTAATACTTTATTTTCATCACTTAACTGATTAATTACTCCCTCCGTCCATAAAAAATAAATTCATTTGTTAATGACCTAAGTTTTAAAGAGAAATTGATAAAGTAAGATAGAGAGGGAAAAAAGTGCGTAAATTAAGATAGAGGGAGAAAAAGTGGGTAAAACTAAGTATGACAGAGAGAAGAAAAAGTAGATAAAGTATGAGAGAGAAAACGTTTCATTTTTAGTAGGGAAATTGGTCTCTAATATCATGAGCTTTGCACAAATTTTAGTTTTTTCCATGAACTTTCAAATTAGTATCATAAATCATAAACTTTCAGATTGGTTTGGTATTTCCCCAATCATCTAAGAATCTTTGAAGAAATTCCCTAAAATGTGTTCGTAGGGTTTGTGAAAGAGAGAAACAAGGTTTTGTGTTTTAATTTTTGTAGCGTAGCGTCACATGTGTGTTTCTAATTGAATTTTTTGTTTTTATTCACCTTGTTTTGTTTTCTTTGTTCTTAGAGTTCTATTTTGTTAAATAAAAGTAGTATTGTGTTTAATATTCCAAATAGACATGCCAGCATGACATGCCACTTATAAGAATTCTGCCAAATAGGATTCAAAATGCCATATAAGCAGTCGGATATACCCCTTAACCCACCGTAGGAAATACCAAACCGATCTGAAAGTTCATGATTTATGGAACTAATTTGAAATTTCATGGGAAAAAACAAAATTTGTGAAAGTTCATGATATTAGGGACCAATTTCCCTTTTTAGAAATATGACTATTTTTTGTAGACATTCCAAAATGATAAAATGAGACTATTTTTCGTTGATGGAGGGAGTATGTACTACCTATGTTCCTTAAAAATATAAACTATTTCTAGTTTAGGCCGTCCTTTAAAAATAGAAACTTTTGAATCTTTCTATTATAGGACGACCCCAAAATCCACTAACACTACTTTTTCTCTTTCTCTCTCTCTCTCTCTCTCTCTCTTTTTACCCATTTTTCTTTTCCTCTTTCTTACTTTACTAATTCTTGTCTCTTACTTTACCAATCATGTATTAAAACTTGTGTAGTTTCAAAAGTTTCTATTTTTCAAATACGAATATAGTAGTATTTTTTAATCTATATATCCAAAAAAATGCTTCAATACTAATAGAATATAATGAGTATATAAAAATATTAGTAATATTTAAATATCACTTAGTTTAATTTTATGAGAATTTAATGGTTGTAAAGTGTTATGTATAATTTAAATAATTATTATATGAGTACTATAATTAAAGTTTTATTTTATTTTTAAGTTTTACTCTTTCTATCCCACAAGAATATGAACACTTTTCTTTTTAGTCTGTCCCACAATAATAGACACTCTCTAATTTGGAAACTTTTTTTTTCTAATGAGATGAAACTCATTCTCCGCTAACAATATTTTTTTTCGGTTTCAGTCAAAAAAGGGGTGCAACACGAAAACTTCCTAGGGGGTCATCCATCCTAGTACTACTCTTGCCCAATCACACTAACTTCAGAGTTCTGATGGGTCTGGTGCATTAGTGTTGGTATGATCGCATCTAATACTTTAATTGTTTTTTCTCTCTATCTATCTCTTACTTACTGTACTTTACTAATTTTGCATTAAAATCCGTATCAGAGCCAAAGTGCATATTTGGGATGGAGGGAGTATATAATAATTTACCTTTGATTATTTTTTCTTGGTCAATTGTGCTGCAAAATCAAGTACTATATTATATGGCAAACAGTGGTATAAGCAAGAAGATTCAAAAAGGAAAAGAAATTGAGTCTAACCAAATTAAATAACGCAATATTTCTTGAAAAAAGAGTACTCCGTACTTAAATATTAATAAGCAATTTATATTAGTAGTATAATACTAAATTATTGATAAAATGGTGCGGGATTAAAGTATACTACTACAAAGTTAGTGAAGATTGAATATACAGTAGAATATTATTTTGAATTTGAATTTATTGTAAATGATGGAGATAAAAACTTATATCTTTCTAAGATGGATTCCATAAGACCAAGATGCTTATATAGGTTTAAAAAATGTTATAACTTGATAAAACTCTCATTTTAACAACTTTTTTTGTTGCACAAAGGCACTACTTATATAGGACAAACATAAGCAGACACGCTTTAGAAATACTACTAGTAATATTTTTTGTTGTTAGTTAAGTTCATCGAATTTTTTATATCTTGTGTGGATTATTATGCAAAAATCTCTATTAACTCAAAAAAAATAATCTAAAAATTTTTAATTCAAAATTTAGAATATATAAATCCCTAAAGCCATCCACAATCTTGTCACGGATTCAGGTCTCAAGTCACCTTCACGTTATTATTTTCCTATTTTTTTGCGTCAGACCACAACTCCCACAATACTACAAGTCCCATCCATACTTCATTCAGACAACAAATATTAAATCATACTATTCACAACTTCAAATTATTTTACATTTAAAATTGAAAACATTGAACATTATATTATGAAAATCCATTGTTCATTCGAAAATTATAAATTACAAACCCTAGAATTTAAAAAAATTACAAACCCTATAAATTCAAAATTACAGGTCCTAAAAATTCAAAAATTACAATTCCTAGAAATTGAAAATCCTAAAAATTGAAAATGTTAAACAATTATATTTCAGAAAAATCATAGGATAACGTAGAATGAATGAAAATGTTGTGGAGTTTAAATAGGAAAAAAATTAAAAATAAAAATGGGGTCCGGGTCCTGCCCGAGCGCCCACAACGCCGAGCTGGACCGCAACAGGGTGCGTCCCGGGAGCGCGCAGCGCTAGGCCGGACCGCAACGGAGCGCGGCCTCTGGCCCCTCTAGCGGCCCCAATCGCAGCCTAGACCCTGCCTCCCCTACCTGCAATGCACCCAGGCCCAAGCCGGAGCCCAGATGCGGTCCGGCCCGAAGCGTTGTGGATGCCCTAAATGACCTATTTTTGTAGGGGAGTGGGGTGACAAGGAGGCTCATAGATATACAGCACTCATGATGTGATACATCCCACTATATACTGATACAAATGCTCAGACAGGGGAGTGTTGAAACTTTTGAATCAAGTACAACTACATAACCATGTCACTTCATGTACACACATTACACAAGTAGATATTGCACTAATTTTTGTGCTTTAGGCAAAAATAAATTGATCTTTCCTAATTTAAACCTAACAAGATAGCTTACACTTCACCATATGGCCTGCAGCCTGCAGGCAGCTACACATCCATTTGTTTCTCAATTAGTAAAACTTTATAAAAAAGTTAGTATTTGTATTTGTGAATTTTTTTAGTGATTACATTTTTCGTATCATAATTGATGTATATAGTTATGTTTCCGACCAAATAGAATGAGAAGAAAAAAGACATAATCATGCTCTTTGTTTTGCTTATGGTTGGCCATAAATTATTCCTACATCATGAGAGAAAAGAAACCTAGTAAGGACAATGCTTTCATAGTTTTATCTAATTTATGAATCCAATCTATCCTTAAACTTTAGTAATATGATATAGTCCATAACTACTAACAACACTGCATATGATAGAGGAAAGAAATTAAACAAAGTGCTAAAACATACAAATAAAAAGTGAGGCATGAGACATTGTTCCTCCTAGCCCTAGGTACAAACACAACATAAAAAACTAATCCAAGAAAGTCTCCATAACATCGCCATACATCCCCCCACCTTCATTCCTATACTCCCCAGGATTGTGGGAGAGATGGTTGAGCGACGGGGACGACGACGTCACCATCCTCGCTGGCAACGTGAAGCTCCTCTTGAACTTGCCATCCATCTTAGAATGGCTGTCCAAGCTCAAGAAGTCGTTAGGGTTCGGATTATTATTATTATCGGGCTTGGAAGCCCCTCCGAGCCCGTCCGGATTGAACAGCAGCTTCGCCTCGTCGGTCCTCCCGGTAAGGGCGCTGAAGAAGGACAGCCCGTTCGGCCACTTGATGTCGTTCTCGTGCTCCGAGATCATCTCCCCGTTCGAGTGAGGGTGCAAGAACATGTGAGGCTCGTCCTTGGATGGCGGCATCCCCATTCGAGCACCCGAGTTTGGGAAATTCGGCATCGAGGGGAGTGGCCTGGGCCCCCAGTTGAACAGGGGAGGAGGTGGGCGTGTCGCCATTGCCGGCTGCTTTAGAGGAGCCGTGGACGACGAGGAAGCCCCCCGAGTCGAAGAAAACAGCTGGGATAGGTAAAATCCAGATTGATAGCCTAAAGATTCAAAAGTGTGCCTCATTCTCAGCACAAAATGAAGGTCTTCTGGTATCTGAACACCATCAATTAATCACACATCAAAAACAGTTCAAAACACCCATTTTTTTCAAACTAAACAAACTTACAATCTTGCAAGAACCAAGCTGGAGTAGGCCATGCCCAGCTTGAATAACAGCAATAGTCTGGTAAATGAAAAAACACACAGTTATAGCATTAATTGTACACACAAGAAAGGTGCTTCTTTTTTCTTGATTTAAGCCAACTACTACTAAGATTGATGATATCTGACCTGAATGCCTGAATCAAACTGTTCAGTCCACTCTGGAGGTAGCTGCAATTATTAATCAAAAATTGAAAGCCCACTTACTTCTTCATCAACAACAATAAGCATGATTAAGGTAGCAAATCAATTACTTAAACCAATGTCAATTAGTAGCTTAAAAGGTGATTGATTGATTACATACAGCATCAAATGAACTCTGCCAGTAGTTGGAGATGTTTGGTTCACACTCTGTAGGCTCCTTGAATACCCATTTGTGACATTTATCAGAAGCAACTTTTCCCATCAACCTACAACCAATTTTTGCCCATTAGTCCCCCAAAAAAATAAAAAAAGAAATAAGAAAGAAAACACACACAAAGTTACAAATGGACCTCTCTCTCTCCTATTCCTAACCACAACTCCACCAGTGGTTAGGACTTGGGATAGGAGGACAGAGAGAGATACAAAATCCAATATCCATATAGCATGCACCTACCCAGTACCCACCCTTCTCCATAATTATACAACTGAATGGACATCTTGCTGAAGGCTTTCCTGACAGGATCCTCCCCATCCATCTCATCCAAACACTCTGCAACTCTGCCTCTGCAGAACCCATCTTCCCACATCAACATTCTGCACAAATTAGAAAGTGACAAGACATAATCATCTCCTACAAAACCTCAAATCACCAATGAACATCAAAGGGAGTGAATAAAATCTTAAAGCTCAGATTTTTTACAATGAAGAAACAGTTAATCAATCTCAACATTCACAAGCTACCACTGTCAACTCCTACAAAACCTCAATGAACCTCAAAAGGAGTGAATAAAAATCAAATCTTTAACCTCTTAAAGCTCAGATTTTTCATAACTAAACTAAAATGAAGAAACAGTGAATCAATCTCAACACTCACAAGCTACCATTGTCATCTCCAACTTTGCAGCCATTGCCGCCTCTAACCCTCCTGCAAGAAAAGAAACAGACATTTGAATTGAGCACCCAAAAATTGAGGGGAGAGAGAGAGAGAGAGAGAAGCATACGGGCGAGGACGAATGGTCCAGAAGACAGAGTAAGTCCAGTCTGAGTTGAGACAGACGCTTCTAAGGGCCTCATGAAGGGCCATCATCCCAACTGCTTCTTTGCTCCTGTCTGCTGCTCCTGCTCCTGCTCCTGCTCCTGCTCCTGAGCCCACCATCTTTTTTCTAAAATTCCCCACCCTTTAGTGTTGGATGTCTAGTAAAAACGCCTCCTTTTGTTTCTAATTTCTCTCTCTCTCTCTCTCGCCCACAGCTGCAGAATGCCTGTCAAATATCAACCACATAGAGAGAAAGAGAAAGAGGTGACTGCTTCTTGCTTCATCCCTTTTTGCAATCTTTTTTTTACTCCTCAGCTCTCTTTTACCCCCCCCCCCCCAACACACCAAACACACGCAGCGATGGGTGAAACTGTGTGTAGATTTAATTAATTGACAAAACCGGTTACTTGGGGGGAGGGAAAGTGGTATCAGACGCGCAGAGGGGAGTGAAAGTGCGTGCAAAATGACTGTTGAATTGCAGGAATTTTGAGGTTTTGTTGTGTGTGGAATTTTCAATTTTAACAGAGTGGGGACACCATTTTTTTATCTTAGCAAAGCAACAACAGACAGCGGGAGAAAGGTAAGGAAGCTAAAAAAGTAAAAAGAGGAGGGCGTCACTGAAATTACGATTCTGCCCTTGTATCTCCGTTTTTTTGGATTATTTTGTTTTGGATAAAGAGGAGTGGGTAGATTTTGGCACAATGGAGCATATCGTTTTTATTTAATAAATGTTGTATATGATGCATATAATAAATTGATTAAACTTTTATCCTTTCAGTAAATTTTAATGAAGGAAAAAAATATTTATTGCTATGTAGTAGATAAAAATACGCGTATTAGTACTACTAGTATTTGTCTTGAATTTTCATTTTCTTTTAAATTAACTTTTTTTCCCTTATAAAAATATTTGAAATTATTTTCCATCTACAATTTACTTGATCACCCATTTTTTTCTTTGCAGTGAATAATTTTAACAGTGAATTTTATTTACTTTCATGGTGATTTGAATCTCCAGTCTAATTGTTATGGTTTATTGTCATAGATGACTCATACCGGATCATCTCCGTTTGCTTTTTCGACTAGTAGTTGATCCATTTCTATTGGAATCGGGTCCGTCATTGTTTTTACACAACTTAGTCACTTTAGCTTCTTTGTGCATCGAAAAATCTACCCTAGCAAGGAAGCTTAGTCCATTTACAGATATTAGAAGTCGGTAATCTTTTGATGGATTAACCCGCTTGTTATTATAGTGGAGTAGTACTATAATATAATTTGTATATGTACTATTTTCTTCGTCCCACAATAGAAGACCTATTTGATTTGGGCACGAGTTTTAAAAAAATATAATGAAAAGTGGGTTGAATAAATTAGTGGAATGTGGGTCTCATTTACATGTAGTAGTTTTATAATAAATAAGTTAGTGGAATGTGGTCCCTACTTATCATTTATGATAAAAGTGAAATAAGACTCTTATTATAAGACGGACGGAAATGACAAAATATGATTGTTATTGTGGGACCGAGGGAGTTCTAATGAATCAAAGTTTTGATACTTTGATTAGGAAAATTATCTCGTGCGACAATAATTAGGATTATATTATTGTATTTATTAAAACTGGCATGGGATTAATAATATACTTCTTCCGTTCCATTAAATATGAAACGTTTGCTTTTCGATATGAAATTTTATATAGTGTCGTTTTATAAGTTAATAAATAGAAAGTAAAATAAAATAGAAAAAAATAGAAATGATTATATTTTTATTTTAAGAAATATTTCATTTTTAATGATGAGAGCGAATATTAAGTATATATTTGCATTTTGCAACAAGATAAAAATAGGGTAGTGTTTTATTGCGCATGATTCACATAGTTGAATGTTGTTGATGATTACCTGCGTGCATTGCGGAGATGGGTTAGGTTGCGCTGCTTTTGAGATTCTTCATCATTTACCATTGCAGATTAGCATCACAAATCAAATTAAAACACTTTTATAATACCTATAATTAGTACTCCATAAAGAGTACAACAAGATTAAATAATTTGGCCAATGAATGTCTCTTAGTTGTTAAGACGTTTATTCAATAAATTGAAGACTTCAGTTATTATATGATGATAAAAAGGAAATCATTATTAATTCTTTTAAAGAAAATGAGAAATTACAAGAGTAATTCATTTGAGTGCACTAATTAGCTTTATCCATGAACTCACAAAATATCTGAATTATAATTTTTGTTAGGAAACTCAAAGTAGTTGACAATTTTGTGGTGCTATTGAGGATAAGATCAAAAAGTCGATAGCGTCTTCGATAATTTTTATACGATTTTTTTATTTTGTTTATGGTATTTTTGTGGGACAAATTATTTAGACTGTGAGAAGTGAGAATTATTTTTTGTCTATACTATGATATCTAGATGAGTGAGTCTAATAGTGTGGTGTGCATTTGTCATTTGTTGTTTGCTAATTTACTGATAAATGACTTTGCTCATCAAATCTTGCATTTGAGTAGCTTTATTGTATTTAGCAAAAAATGTAATGTTTCAAAGTCCAATTCGATTATTATACAAAAGATTAAATAATGCATGGATAAGTGAGAATTAATGATGTTTGTTTTTAATATTGTGTGCGATACATATAATTAACATCATTTTTTAAGGGATAATGCCTTCCAAACACTCTAATTATATCTTATAATGGGGAATTTAACATGAGAAGCGGCTATACTAATAATGTGCATTGCCTTTTTATGATAATGATGACATGAGATTAAAGGAAAACTACCACTTTAATCAATAATGCCATTTTATGGAAAGTTCCGATCGCATGAATATATCGTGCATCTTTCAATATGTAGCTACTTAATTAGGAGATGCAGCAGTATAAATATAGGAGTGATGATAAATTTATATAACTATATATTCATCACGTCTCAAGTTATTTGAGTCGTATTTTGTTGTGGATCTTCCCAACTTATTTGAGTTATTTTCTTTAATAGCTAAGAAAATATTTAATTTCAATTATTTTATTATTTCTTCAACTTTATTCTCTCTTCTCCCTCCTATTTTATTTTTCATCTACTTTATTTTATTTTTATTTAACTCATCAAACACAACTTTCTTAAATCTTGTGTCGAAACACATCAAGTAACATAGGACGGAAGGAGTATATATTTGGAGCAATTGTTTTAAATTTTTTAAAATTATGGATTGGTTTATTTTATGTAAAATTTCAAGAGCTCTAATTCCAATTGGTGTCTGGATTTCTATTTATGTTTGGATAAATGCGTGAAAAATTGTTAAGTACAAACTCATCCCACATCGGGCGTCTGAGATAAGTTGGAAGGTGTATATAAGTTATATCCAACCCTTTGTTACAAATATAAATAAATGGCATCATTAACTCTCAATCATATCATAAACATAATGATATAGTAGTATACTACTAGTAGTACTAGTATTTACTAGTATTAAGGGTTAGAAAATAACTTTTACATATGTTGGTTAACGTGTTTGATTAACATGGGACCACAAGTCCGTGCAACTTATATGATTTGTGATTTAAATGATTAGTTACCATCGTTAAATATAGGTCAACAAAATCGAATTATGAAGTCGCAATAATAATAGGTCTAAGTAATTCTTAATTAGTTGTACATTGAAAGGTGGTCGACTTATTGTAAGAATAACAACTCAACTAACAAATTGACGGATGATATTTTTCGAAGTCGGTGACCCTATGCCCTTAGAATACATGTTATTAATATCATTGTAATTGTAAGCAATTAATATCATTAATAGCTCTTTAATATTTACCATGTTAAAATAAAGGGAAATGCTACGTGGCCATAATGTGGCCAGCCACACGGTGGCATTTTTGTAAATAAATATAAAAGTTGATGTAATAAATTATTAGTAATAGTTAATGCTAAGTGTGATTTTATGTAATTGCCCTTTTCCCACTATTTCGAAAACTATTACTAATATTTCACTTCAAATTTATTAATACAACATTCTCTCACCATAATAATGACAATTATTATTTCCAAGAAAAATTACTAATAAACCTTTATTATGCACAATCTTCTATACTTTAAAACAAATTTTATATATATATATATATATATATATATATATATATATGAATATTAAATAAATCCTACCATATCTTAGTAAAAGATATCAATATATGATAAATAAATTATGCTAATAAGTATGTACGGTTGCATATAGTTAATATATTTTACGATCAAGTCAAATAAGATTAATTAATCTTATACCAATGTTACTCCTAGCTATTCTAATTTTGCTAGTCATTTTTCATGAATGTGCGTTATATAATTGTATTGCATATCATAAAATTATTTATATATATTATAATTGTATCATATAATCAAAAGTTTAATTTCATTATATATGTCACATATTAATGTTATAAATAATTGTATATTTAAGATACTACTAATATATTCCCACAATGTATTATGTAAAATATACGGAGTACTAATATAATGTTATTACATTACAAAAATAACTATAACTAATTATGGCCAAAATAACTATCATAGGACACAATACAATTATATACCAATAACTAAACATAATAATAATAATAATAATAATAATAATAATAATAATAATAATAATAATAATAATAATAATAATAATAATAATAACATAAACATAGTACTAATAATATTAACTTCTATGGATAACATGGATAAACTTTATATGCAAAACACATCTAAAGGTCATGCCGTCATGGTACTAATAGGGTGAGTTTGGCCATAAATTTGTAATGATATATTAGTAGCATTGTACTATCATTATTATATAGTAGTTTCATTGTATGACAAACATTTAAATTTTTGTTACGAATACATACTATAGGCTATATTAATAAGACCAATAACAATAGTATTAAAAATAAAAAATCATATTATTATATAATTGCTAATATATAGTATATAACAACATGGTGCCATGTAATATTATGAGCTAGTATATTACGGTCGCAATTATCCTATTATTATTTTAGGTTTGGCATGAATTTTAATGCAAAATTGATAAAGTAAGAGAGGTAGAGAGAAAAGGAAAGAGAATATTTTTGGGGCGGACTAAAAAGGAAAGAATACGTATTCTTATAGGACGGAGAAAGTACTAGTTACTACTATTTCATATCCATAAATTCTCCGCTTAATTTAATAGAGGCGTAAAATTAACCAATTAGAAAGTCTGAAAATAAGATATGACATGATCTTGTTTTTATACGCAACTCCAAATGTGTTCATCTGCATACAAATGGATTTCAATTTTAGATATATTTCTAGAAATTGCAGATGCATTGTACGTATTCTTATTTATAATAAAAAAATATTTTTATTAAAAATACAAAAATATGTACAACTATTTGAATTAATAATGTCCAAGATTGATGAATTAGACGAAACTAATATCCTTTACTGTAAGTTGACATCTGAATTGTATACAATAAATTCCATGTCAACATATTAGGTACCCCATGATAAGATTCTATCATATCTAAACATTATTATGCGTCATTTGCTTATATTTGAATTGGAAAGAATTACGAGTACTAGTATTAAAAAATTAGTATACTACTATACTCCCTATTTAATTTTACTCTACTCCCTCTTTATGAACAAGGGTAAATTAGTCTTAAAAAATTGATACTTTTTAGATGAACAAGTTTCAAGTAATATTAACATTAAATGTATAGATTTTTATTAATATTTTATTTTTATGGCTGGCCATATTATGGCCATTTAGCATCACTCTAAAATAAAACCATAAATCGCTCTAGTGTTTGAAGTGAAGGAACCGATAAAAAAAACATTGTAAATCTGGTCCATTTTTTGGAAATATGAAACATGAACACATTGTGGTGTGTAGATAGACGTCACCACGGTTCGGGAACCGGCGGTTCACGGTTCGGAACCGCCGGTTCCGGTTCGAAAAAAAATGGAACCGGAACCGAACCGGCCAAGGATCGGTGGTTCCGGTTCCGGAACCGTGAACCGCCAGTTCACGTGAACCGCGGAACCGCCTAGGTTTGCCCGGTTCCAGGCCGGTTCATCCGGTTCGGCGGTTTTTTTTTTTTTTTTTGCATTTTAAATTTGTAATTCAAGTAAAATATGTAGATATATTTGCATAAATAAAATTAGAATAAAGCGATGTTCAAATGCAATTTTATTGATACAAATTACAACTTTAAAATTACAAATTACAACTTAAAATTTACAAATTACAACTTTAAAATTACAAATTACAACTTTAAATTTACAAATTACAACTTTAAAATTGCAAACTACAAACAACTTTAAAATTACAAATTACAACTTAAAATTTACAAATTACAACTTAAAATTACAAATTACAACTTATTACTTAACATTACAAATTACAACTTTAAAATTACAAATTACAACAATTACAAATCGAAAAATTTAAATACAAGTTACTTACAACAATTACAAATCAAAAAATTTAAATACAAGTTACAACAATTACAAATCGAAAAATTTAAATACAAGTTACAACAATTACAAGTTACAACAATTACAAATCGAAAAATTTAAATACAAGTTACAACAATTACAAGTTACAACCATTACAAGTTACAACAATTACAAATTTACAACTTACAAGTGTTGACAAAAAAGACTTAGAAGATCATTAAAAGATATTCCTAATTTGATAAGTATCTTATTGGTGAAAAAGTGGGTATCTTTGGGCAGATGGTACTGGAACACAAATTTATATATGGAATCTGGATGAATGAGGATCAGATTATAGTTTAAAATGGGAAGTTGGGTTCACTGGCGGGAGTTCGTTTCATCGTCGGACTCAGATGAATATACCACCCTGATGGCCTGATGAAACGAACTCCCGCCAGTGAACCCAGCTTCCCATTTTAAACTATAATCTGATCCCCATTCATCCAGATTCCATATATAAATTTGTGTTCCAGTACCATCTGCCCCAAAGATACCCACTTTTTTCACCAATAAGATACTTATCAAATGGAGAATAGAGAAATTGAGATTGAGAGAGAAATTCTTATTAACACAGTTACACAAGAATGGGGTGAGTAGAAATGACGAGGATTGGGGGGTATTTATAGGGGAAAATTGTGATTTTTAAAAAAAAATTTGAAAAACACGGCGGAAACCGCCAGTTTCCGTCCGTTTGAATTTTCAAAATTTGGAAAAAACGGCGGGAACCGCCGGTTTGCCGCCGGACCGGCGGTTTCCGCCCATGGTTTCGGTCAAATCCGGCGGCCGCGGGCCCGGTTTCTGAAAAGGCTAGGAGTAGGCATGAAATTGTGCCGGGAACCGCCGAACCGGCGGTTCCGAACCGCCGGTTACGGTTAACGAAAAATTGGAACCGGAACCGGAACCGGCCCGGCCGAACCGGCGGTTTCGGTGCCGGTTCGAACCGCCGCCGACGGTTCCAGTTCCGGGCCGGTTCGTCCGGATTGGGGACCTCTATGTGTACAATATGATCATGAATAACGTGTTTGTGTCATTAGATATAGAAATAGAATTTGTTGGACATAATTCAGATAAAAACATAAGAAAGAGAAAGAATACACTGAAATAAATTGCACAAATGAAATTACAATTGGAATCAAACAAAAGTAGTACTATTATAAAATAAGCTAAGCAGAGAAAGATTTATTTTGTGCGAGACGAAATTCGCTCTGATAGTCCTTTCGAACTACGTCTCTAAAGTAACAGGCACCGCAAGACGAGGACAATACAATTTTTCTTGAGAGCCCATAGCATTTTGGTTTTAGAATCTCGGTTTTGACAATTTGACCCTACACATAAATCATAATCTCGGTTTAAGTTGACATTAGCCATTATAACCACTTGCAATATTCGCATACTTATTTCCATTATTCACATCACTATGCATGCAATAATTTTATCATTATTCGCATATATTAATTTTCTTTAATTCTTAATATTTCCTATTAAGCATGCACAAAGGTGAGCAGGACAGCGTCCGTCCGTCCGTGCCAGCGGCACGGAGACGCTGTCTGCCGCAACGCTCGCGCCGCTGGCACGACGCTGCTCAATACATCGAGCATGTCCGTGCAGCGAGCAGGTGGCGTGGCAGGCGCGGATTTTGATTTTTTTTTAAATCGGTTTTTAATTAAAAAAACAGATTAAAAATAAAAAAAAATATTTTTCCACTTCCCAAAAAAAATATATCCGTTTTCTACCCACTTATATTTTTTTCATTTTTCCCCCAAAAATACACATTTTCATCTATAAATACCCCCACTTTCACACCCAAAAATTCACACCACACTACACAATTCTCATCTACATTCTCTCATCTCCATTCTCAATCTTTCTTCCACTCCTACAACATACCAATGTCCGACCACGGTGATAACCCCCCGGGCTCCCACGGTTGGAACCCCGATTGGTTCGGTTCACAACCGTCTCCTAGTCCGGAAACGGAATATTCGGCCCCTCTTCAAACCCAAAGTTTGGGAGTTCCGGGTGGCTACCGACCTTACACGATCGACGACCAAGATGCCCCCGAAGGGCAATACGGGTGGACACCCGAGCCTAGAGCGAGGTCGAGCGGCCCCTCCCAATCACCGACTCCTCCTACTCGCAGTGTCCGCACACCGTACACTCCGGCGGAGATGGAGCAATTGTTCAAGGCGTTCTTGTCAATCTCCGAAGATCCGGAGGTTGGCACGAACCAATCCGGCGATGCTTATTGGTGGAGCATCTATCGCCGGTACAATGAAAACCGGCCGGCGGGAACAATCGAGTGCAACGAGAGTATGGTGCGCAACGCCATATACAAAGCCAACGAAGAAATCCAAAAGTTCCAGGGGTATTACCTCCAAGAAGAGCGGTCGGCGGGGAGCGGCCGGAGCGAGGTCGACATCATCAGTTCCGCCTTGTTGACCTACCAATCCATGAACTACAAGCCGTTCAAGTACCTCAACATTTGGCAGGAGACGCGGTCGCATCCGAAGTATAGGGGAGGCGTAACATCCTCCTCTAGCGGCTCCTCCAAACGGTCAATGTCGGTATCCCTATCCGACGCCGGCTCCGAAGACGTGGCTAGCCAACTTGCCGGAACTAACTTGGGTAGCCCCGACGCCGGCCCGAGCGGTTCCCAACACCGACCGCAAGGAAGGAAGAAGGCGGCGGCCAACCGCCGTCGCGCCGCGACTCCATCCGGTGATGCTCCCGAACCCGCTCCCGTTCCCGTTCCCTATGCGCCACCTCCACCCCCACCAACTCGTTGTGGGCGATTTTGGCCCAACTCAATATGGCCGATAGGTCAACTATGACCCCGCACAACTTCGATCGCATGAGGCCATGATATTGGGTCTCCAAAAACAATTGGGGGTAGTGCCGCCAGATGAATAGTCTTCCACGGGGGTATTTTTAGCCTTTAATTATGTAATTTTTAATTTTTAAGAGTTTAATTATGTAATTTTTAATTTGTAGGAGTTTAAGTATGTGATTTTTAATTTTTAGGATTTTAATTATGTAATTTTTATTTTTTAGGATTTTAACTATGTAATTTTTATTTTATTTGTAATTTGTAATATTATTTCGGTTTTTTTAATGAATTTTAATATTATGGAAATATTTTTATTTAAATTGAATAATAGAATGGTGGGACCCTTGTGCTCGTCCTTGCGGAAGAGCACGGCTGTGGGTGTTGTGCTCTTGCCTAAGAGGAGGCAGAAAAAGTGGGGCCAGACCCACAACCGTGCTCGTTGGCAAGAGCACGGTTGTGGATGCTCTAATCAGGCCCGTCCCTTGGCCCGTGCGGCCTGTGCGACCGCACAGGGCCCCCAATTTTCAGGGGCCTCTGAAATATTTCAGCCCATATACATGTATTCCTATTTTTTCAGCCCAACAAAGCTATTTCTCTTGTATAGCAACGCCCAGGCCTTTTTCTAGCAACGTGACTATTTTTTGAAGTCATATTTGCGTTCTACAATGACACAAGATAGACTGAATGATTTGGCCATAATCGCACTCGAGAGTGAGATGCTGGAGAAGATTGCATATGAGAACATCGTCGAAGATTTCATTTCAAAGAACACCAAAAGAATGATGTTGTTCAAGTAAAGACTATGCAATCGAGGTTCGAAATGATATATTTCTTTAATTATCATATAGCTTTAAAATGCATTGTCTTTTTTTCTATAGTGGTAGGCCTCATTTTAGATTTTTGCACAGGGCCTCTGATTTTGTCGGGACGGCCCTGGCTCTAATTACTACTCCCTCCGTCCCGCAATAGGAGTCCTATTTAGTTATGGCACGGGTTTTAAGAAATATAAAGAAAAGCTGTTTGAATAAGTTAGTGGAATATGAGTCCACTTATATATATTAGTTTTATTAATAAAATATGAGTTGAATAAGTTGGTAGAATGTGAGGCCTACTTACCATTTATGGTAAAATTAAAATAGCACTCTTATTATAAGACGAACCGAAATGATAAAATAAGACTCTTATTGTGGGACGGAGATAGCAGTACATTAAATTTTACTTACAAATGAAACTTACAGAATTTAAAATCTATGCGTAAAATAATATAAAAGGGGAAATAAAAATAATAACCAGTCATTTTATAGTAGTCTGATTAATATCTTTTAAACTATTAAAATAAAAAATCTCACATGGCGGCAATTATTAGCTTCCTTCTCATACTTTACAATGCAAATGCACAAAACCGACACATATGTATTCATAATTCATTTGCAAATAAGCAATGACATGCATAGCAGCTAAGCAAGTGACCGCATGCTTAACACATAAATGCCCTAATTTAGCAAAAATTGCCTCCAATTGCATATAGTGCTCCTAAGAGCATCCACATCCGTGCTCTTGCCAACGAGCCTGAATATGGGCCCGGACCCACTTTTACTTCCTGCTCTTAGGCAAGAGAACAACACTCACAGCCTTGCTCTTTCGCAAGGACAAGCTCAAGGGTCACACCATTCTATAATTCAATTTAAATAAAAACATTTCCACAATATTAAAATGCATTAAAAATAACCGAAATAATATTACAAATTACAAAAAAATTAAAAATTACATAATTAAAATCCTAAAAATTAAAATTTTCATAATTAAAGTCTTAAAAATTAAAAATTACATAATTAAATTCATAAAATTAAAAAAAAACCACTACTCGTGGCCGAATTTTGTCCAAATGTGTTTGATTAGGTCTTCTTGTAGCTCAACGTGGGTTCGGGTATCGCGCATTGTGTGCCTTGTTTCGATCCTCTCACCCACCATCGTATGCGCACCTCGGCGTGGGGGAGACCTCGCGGTTGAGCTTCCGGCTTCATCCTCGTCGTAAAAGCTAGCCGCCCTCGATCCTTCGTCGGCTATAATCATGTTGTGCAAGATAATACACGTGTACAGGATGTCGGCGATATTTTTCACGTACCACAGCCGAGACGGGGCCTTCACAATGTTGAATCGGGCTTGAAGGACACCAAAAGCTCTTTCGACGTCTTTACGAGCGGACTCTTGACGCTGCGCAAAAAGAACCCGTCTCGGGTCTTGGGTTGCTGAGCGTCTTCACGAAAGTCGACCACCTTGGGTAGATACCATCAGCGAGATAGTGACCCATGTGGTATGCATTTCCGTTGACGGTGAAGTCGACCGTCGGTGCTACACCATTCAATACATCATTGAAGAGTGGTGAGGAATAGAGCACGTTCAAGTCGTTGTTGGATCCGGCAACACCGAAATATGCATGCCAAATCCATATGCGGTAGTCGGCGACCGCTTCAAGGATAAGTGTTGGGCCGCCGCCTTTGTGGCCGCTTAAGTGTTGCCCCCTCCAAGCAGTCGGGCAATTCTTCCACCTCCAATGCATGCAGTCAATGCTGCCAAGCATACCGGAAAAACCATGGACTGTTTCGTGAAGATGAAGCAACCGTTGGCAATCATCGGTGGTGGGTGCCCGAAGGAATTCATCCCTGAAAGATGAACGAACGTCCTCGCAAAAATTTTGAAGGCAAAGGATTCCAGTGGACTCACTGACATGCAAATACTCGTCGAAGAGGTCAGCCGTTTGCCCAGTAGCAAGTTGTCGGATGGCACACGTACACTTCTGCAACGCCGAGAGACTTTGCCGACCGGATGATACATCGAGCACGTCCGTGCCAGCGAGCAGGTGACGTGGCAGGCGCAGATTGGCCAACGGCTTAGCCGTTGGCAATTTTGATTTTTTTGTTAAAAATCGGTTTTTAATTTAAAAACCGATTAAAAATAAAAAATATTTTTCCACTTCCCAAAAAAATATATCCGTTTTCTACCAGTTTTATTTATTTTTTTTATTTTTCCTCCAAAAATACACATTTTCATCTATAAATACCCCCACTTTCACACCCAAAAATTCACACCACACTACACAATTCTCATCTACATTCTCTCATTTCCATTCTCATCTACATTCTCTCATCTCCATTCTCAATCTTTGTTCCACTCCTACAACATAACAATGTCCGGCCACGGCGATCACCCCCCGGGCTCCCACGGTTGGAACCCCGATTGGTTCGGTTCACAACTGTTTCCTAGTCCGGAAACAGAATATTCGGCCCCTCCTCAAACCCAAAGTTCGGGAGTTCCGGGTGGCTACCGGCCTTACCCGATCGACGACCAAGATGCCCCCGAAGGGCAATACGGGTGGACACCGGAGCCTAGAGCGAGGTCGAGCGACCCCTCCCAAACTCCGACTCCTCCTATTCGCGGTGTCCGCACACCGTACACTCCGGCGGAGATGGAGCAATTGTTCAAGGTGTTCTTGTCAATTTCCGAAGATCCGGAGGTTGGCACGAACCAATCCGGCGATCATTATTGGTGGAGCATCTGTCGCCGGTATAATGAAAACCGGTCAGCGGGAACAATCGAGTGGAACGAGAGTATGGTGCGCAACGCCATATACAGAGCCAACGAAGAAATCCAAAAGTTCCAGGGGTATTACCTCCAAGAAGAGCGGTCGGCGGGGAGAGGCCGGAGCGAGGTCGACATCATCAGTTCCGCCTTGTCGACCTACCAGTCAATGAACTACAAGCCGTTCAAGTACCTCAACATTTGGAAGGAGACGCGGTTGCATCCGAAGTATAGGGGAGGCGTAACATCCTCCTCTAGCGGCTCCTCCAAACGGTCAAGGTCGGTATCCCTATCCGACGCCGGCTCCGAAGACGTAGCTAGCCAACTTGCTGGAGCTAACTTGGGTAGCCCCGACGCCGACCCGAGTGGTTCCCAACGCCGACCGCAAGGAAGGAAGAAGGCGGCGGCCAACCACCGTTGTGCCGCGACTCCATCCGGCGATGCTCCCGAACCCGCTCCCGTTCCCTATGCGCCACCTCCACCCCCCACCAACTCGTTGTGGGCGATTTTGGCCCAACTCAATATGGCCGATAGGTCAACTATGACCCCAGCGCAACTTCGATCGCATGAGACCATAATATTGGGTCTCCAAAAACAATTGGGGGTAGTGCCGCCCGATGAATAGTCTTCCACATGGGTATTTTTAGCCTTTAATTATGTAATTTTTTATTTTTAGGAGTTTAATTATGTAATTTTTAATTTGTAGGAGTTTAAGTACGTAATTTTTAATTTTTAGGATTTTAATTATGTAATTTTTGTTTTTTAGGATTTTAATTATGTAATTTTTATTTTATTTATAATTTGTAATATTATTTCAGTTTTTTTTATGAATTTTAATATTATGGAAATATTTTTATTTAAATTGAATAATAGAATGGTGGGACCCTTGTGCTCGTCCTTGCGGAAGAGCAAGGCTGTGGGTGTTGTGCTCTTGCCTAAGAGAGGCAGAAAAAGTGGGGCCGGGCCCACAACCGTGCTCGTTGGCAAGAGCACGGTTGTGGATGCTTTAATTACTACTCCCTCCGTCCCGCAATAGGAGTCCTATTTAGTTATTGCACGGGTTTTAAGAAATATAAAGAAAAGTGGGTTGAATAAGTTAGTGGAATATGAGTCCACTTATATATATTAGTTTAATTAATAAAATGTGAGCTGAATAAGTTGGTAGAATGTGGGTCAACTTACCATTTATTGTAAAATTAAAATAGCACTCTTATTGTAAGACGGACCGAAATGATAAAATAAGACTCTTATTGTGGAACGGAGATAGCAGTACATTAAATTTCCCTTACAAATGAAAATTACAGAATTTAAAATCTATGCGTAAAATAATATAAAAGGGGGAAATAAAAATAATAACCAGACATTTTATAGTAGTCTGAAGGCCCACCACCGCCGATGCCCAATCCCCGATGAATTTGCACGAGAGAACTCACGAAT
This sequence comes from Salvia splendens, assembly GCF_004379255.2. Taxonomy (NCBI): domain Eukaryota; kingdom Viridiplantae; phylum Streptophyta; class Magnoliopsida; order Lamiales; family Lamiaceae; genus Salvia; species Salvia splendens. The sequence goes on along the minus strand of NC_056036.1, from coordinate 19,164,372 downwards.
TTCCGGGTATATTGGGAAGCATTGATGTATGCATTGGGCTCAAAAAAATTGTCCGAGCGTGTGGAGAGGCATGTTCACGAGCGGCTACAAGCCACATATCCGACTCTAATCCTCGAAGTTGTTGGTGACCAACGATTTTGGATATGCATTCTTTCTAGGTGTGAACGGGTACAACAACAACAACACAATGCCTTGAACCAATCGCCTATTTTCAGCGACTGGTGTGTTTTTAGAGCCCCAAGCATTGAATTCACAACAAATAGCTTACAGTATCATATGTGGTACTGCATGGCGGATGACATCAACCCAAAGTGGCTCGTATTTGTGAAGTCAATTACTTGCCCGACTGATGAGAAGAGAGCTTTATTTGCTCAAAGGCAAGAGAGCGCAGAAGGATGTTGAGTGGGCATTTGGTGTGCTACAATCACGTTGGGCAATAGTGAAAGGTCCAACACATATGTGGTACTCCCTCCATTCCATGTTAATATAGTCGTATTCCTTTTTGGAACGTTCCAACATAATAGAGTCATTTCTATATTTGGTAAAAATCAATACACCATCGCTTTCATACTTTTTCATACTATCTCTTTCTTTATTCTCTCTTCATCTCTTTTACTTTATCTTTTCTCTTACTTTATTCTCCTCACTTCACGTATTATACATCTATTTCTTAATTTTCGTGTCGAAAAGATATGTCTCGATTAACATGGAACGGAGGGAGTACCAATGAGGAAGCTTGATCTAGTTCCAGAGTAGCCCACGACCCCCAACATCAGGGTGAACCACCCCAATTCCAAGAGTTTCTGCGTCGACGAGCTTCAATGCACGAGGAACGCGCCTACATTCAACTTCAGCAAGATTTGATCGAAGAAATTTGAACTCGTAATCATTTTTTTATCTTTGTAAATTTTTTTTTTGCATTTCTAGCAGCATGTGGGTTTTAATATTGTGTTTTTAAATCTTTGTTATTTCACAATTTTATTTTATTTGCTATTAAAAAATATGAAGAAGAAAAAAAAGTTAAGAATGGTGAAATGAGTTTGAGACTTTGAGCTGAATTTGTGGTTGGTTTGTTACACGTGTTAGGACTTAAACAAAAAATGTTGTTGTAAAATGAGAAAAAATGGATTGATGCTGTTTTTAGAGTCTTAATTGCTAATGCTCTGAAGCTAAATAGGGCTTTACCATATGTTTAATTAGAGGCTGAGCTATATTAAATTGTGGAGTTTATAGTCATCCTAATAATTTTAAAAAATTCAAGACTATTTATGTAATATTTCAGCTATTCCCTTTTTTTTTACTTTGGAAAATCCATGATAATAAAGGCATTTCCATGTCATGAAAAAGTTCAGGGATTTTAATAGTGTGTTAGTGTGTTAATTAATTATTCCCTTATTACAATTAAATTTTTAATTATGAAATTAGTGCCGGTATATTTTGAAAATTTAGATTGGAATGGTTGGCGCCAGTTTTTATGGATTTTCAAAATTTAGAGTGAACAGAAAAATACTCCAAATTTTATTGAAAATATTTATTGAAACGTCTACTTTTTATTCTATTGAAATATAATTTTGTTTCCGCCAGATTTAATTTATACCATTGTGGAGTATATAATATAATTTATTTTAGTTTATTCCATTCAAAAATGAATCAGTGAATTTGGAAAATTAAAAACTGAACCATAGCAATTTTATTATTCATAATTATAAAAAATTAAATCATTAAATCAATTTATCTACTTTATTATCAAACTCATTTAATGTACTAAAATTGTCTTTCTTAATCTCTATAAAAATGACACTATTAACAAGGAACAAAAGAAATAATAGTATTATGTTAAAAGTATAGATTTTATGGAGTATAATTTTTATTATATAATCTAATTTAATTTTTTTTGAAAATTCTCAACCATTCAAACTTTAATTAATGGATTAGTCAAAATTTACATATATAGCAAATTTAAGTTCAGGCTGTGGCTAAATTTTATGGAAAACATCATCAATAAATTATATTTTATCGTTCCATAAAAATAGAGACTATTTCTAATTTAGTCCGTCCCACAAAAAGTCTATTTCTATTTTTAATAGATTATTTCTCTTTGATGAGATGTGTCTTATTTTCCACTAATAATATACTCTAGTAATTTTTTCTTTCTATCTTTTACAATTTTATTAATTATGCATTATAATTCATTTTATCCCAAATATTTTTATTTTTATAGAACAGTAAATAGTAAAATGACATTTTTGCCCACGATCAATAATTTCTACCTTTGTTATTGTCTTAAATCCATTTATTTTCTTTGGACAAAGAGTAAAGTAGAACAAAACTACAGGCATTTAAAATTGGTGAAAGAGAATCTTTACCAGTCAAAAGGCAAGTAGACACTCTGAAGTCTGAGCAAAATGGATTATTTTATTAGAAAAAATATTAATATGTCAGTTGGAAAGTTTTGTGTTTTATCATAATTTAATTGTACGGTTATAGTTTGGGATGTCAATCGGGCCGGGCAGCCCTACTCGGGTTGTGGGTCAATCGGGTGCAGACTAATCGGGTTGTGAATTCTTTCGGATTGTAAAAATTCAACCCTAACAATAAAAGCTCGGGTTTCGGGCTAACCCAACGGGTTAATCGGGTTGCTACCGATAAGAAAAAATATTAATATGTCAGTTGGAAAGTTTTGTGTGTTATCATAATTTAATTGTACGGTCATAGTTAGGGATGTCAATCGGGCTTGGCCGCCCTACTCGGGTTGCGGGTCAATCGGGTGGGGGCTAATCGGGTTGTGAATTCTTTCGGGTTGTAAAAGTTCAACCCTAACCATAAAAGCTCGGGTTTCGGGCTAGCCCAACGGGTTAATCGGGTTGCTACCGATAAGATTAGCATGTGATCAATCCAATAAATAATAATAAAAATTAGTTACATTCATAAAATGTAAAATATTTAATTATGATAAATTTGAGATATATGGTCAAACTCAATCATAAACATGATCAAATACTAATATTTGAGATATTTCGTGAAATTTTAATGCATGTTTTAGAAATTTAAATATTTTTTTAAAGTGAATTTGAAGTTTTTAATTTATTTATCAATTATTATATTAATAAAAATTCAATATATAATTTGTATATTTAATATAAAATTGAAAGTTATTTTTTTCTATCCCTGACCGGTAACATATTTTTTTACAATTTGCTTTTATTTGCCAATGAAGTAAGTAAGTTATCACCACTGTCAAGAAATTATACCCGCATAAGGAAACTGTATTAATTGTGTGGAGAGATTCGTAAGATTGGACTTGTCATCAAACTATTAGTGTAATCGAGCACTTCATTCAAAATATTTGTATTGTGTAATATAGAAATAGATGAATATTATTCTGTTTTTTTAAATAAAAATTATTTTTATTTTGTCTGTCTTTTAAAAATAAAAATTTTCTGTTTTAAGAAAATTAATACTTTGAGAATATTTCATCCGTCATTTTGTAATTGAATCGTATTCATTTTTGAATTTTCTTATTATATAGTTGAGTCATTTTTCCTTTTTAGAAAAAACCAACACATCTATGTCTTACTTTATTAAGTATCTTTTTTAATCTTTTTATTTTTTCACTTTCTTACCTTATTATCTTCACAAATAACTTATTTAACACATTTTCTTCATATCTCGTGCCCAAAAGAAATGTTTCAACACTGCAAAGATAAAGAGAGTACTTTAATAAGATATCTTAATCACTTTTTTCACTCAAATAAATTTGTGGTTCACGTTGGATTGCGGAGGATGATATATCACCCAATTTTTGCTAAATAAGATGAAACAGTGTAATTTTGTCTTATCAAAAACGGAAAAATTACACCCAAAACAACCAAAAATAGCTACAACAATTGAAATAGTTCAACATAATAAGTTGTACTGTACTAGTAACTTTTGTAAGTTTCAATACCAAACTCAATTATTGATTCTCTACTAATAGGTATACTACTCCCTCTCATCCCAATTAAAATGATATATATATTTTAATTTATCCCAACCAAAATGACGTATTTCTATTTTTGATAATTTGTTCTCTTTAATCAATACATCCAACTAATTTTTTCTTCTCCTATTAATTATTTAACTTTTTTTCTCACTCCATTTAATACTTACACCCACTCTTTCTCTCTTCAATTAACCATATCAACCAACAACTCCTAAAATCTCATGCTAATTAAGAAATATGTCATTTTAGTCGGGACGGCGGGAGTAGTATAATACCCATCACAAATCGATAATGAATTTTAAATTTGAATCCAGGCATATGAGAGAAGCTATTATACTCCACTATTGACTACATGTATAAAACAGTAGCAAAAGGAAATAAAGATTAAGAGTTTAAACTGTGTATTTGGTTATGTGATTAACGTCTTGAAGTCTTTCCCCCTACTTTATAAACCTAATCTTTATGTTTATTTAAATGAAATCCTGGGGGCATTGTCTGGTGGTGTAAATATAGTATTAGTATTAGTACGAGTAAGAGAATATGAGAGTAAGAGGTCACGTGAGCACGTGAGATGGCGCAGTGAGTCGGTTCCTAATTAAAGCAGAAGCGCACGAATTGCGGGCCACTGTATCCCTGTCCTTTCTCTGCGGCATCTCCACTTTCCACTCCCCCACGCTCATTCACCTCACGCACTTCCACGCGTTTCTTATTCTTTACAGACAAAATTACCATAACATAAATTTTAATGTGTTTCTTGAGGACCGGGGACGCATGAGATATTTTTATGAATGATTGTAAAAGTGAACTACTCTCTAATCTTATTAAAAAATTTATTAATGATTCTTAAAAAAAATTTATAGTCTTTTTGGTTCCTAAAAGTTAATTTTTTTTGGTACCTATTAGTTTTTTATATTCATCTGCATTTGAAAAATTCCCTAAATACTATGAAGGACATTTTTAGTCTTTGAAAATTACAATTTTTATACCTCTTCAATCTTGCAATTTTTTTGGACATATATAAAAGCATCTTTTTCGACAGAAAAAATTTACTACATTTCTAGTACTAGTTAATTTATACTTTTACATTTGTTTTAAATTATAATTCACTTAATTTTTTTTCAATAATTACTTGAATAATTGAGCTTTATAATGAAAAGTTACTTTAGTTTACTTTAATATTTTTATTAAAAATGTTACTTGCAAGAGTTTGATTTAATTTACGGTAAATATAATTTCACTTAAATTTTAATTATTATACTTAAAAAATATTTTTCCACTATACTATATTTTAATTAACGTAATTAAAATATTTATTTTTCACTTAAGTATAGTACCATTTAATTTTAAATAAAAAATTACTATAGTTCACTATAATATTTTTCTTTCTCAAATTAAAAAAAAAATAACTAAATTTTTTAAGTAAAAATAAATCCCACATGCAAAAAGAATTTTCTATAATTCACTTTATTAAGTTATGAAAAAAAGGTACTATTAGATTTAATTTTTTGTATCGACTAAGTTTTATAATTAATATATAATTTTAAAAATAAACAAAGTATAATTAAACTATTTTAAGGCTGTATTTATTTTTAAACACATAATGACAATAAACTATTTTAAGTAACTAAAATTACAAAAATAGTATACTAGTATTTAAGGTCCAAAATGCCCTCAAACAATAAAAATTCACATTTTTTTGCCTGAGGTTATTTTAGTCTTATCGTACCAAAAATGCTTTTAAGGACTATGTATGTGATACAACTCGTTTCATGCATAGTTTTAGTGGTGGTTGATATACGGATTTGGGGAGATAATACAAGAAAAGTTGAGTTTTTAGTGTGCAGATTATCAAGTTGACCAAGCAGTAGGTGCACACTGATCAAGTGAACGCAGAAAGAAAAAAAATGGTTAAAAAATGGTGCAAACGGATCAAGCGGGCGTAGATGGGATAGCACTGCCAGGCAGCTGTGCTGATTGATCAAGCAGATCTACTATTGATGGCGCTGCAAAGGGTGAGTCAGAGGAGAGAGAATACAGAGTTGTCTTCTTCTGCTAGGGCATTAATGCCAAATCAAGAAGGGTATGCCCTAGGGATTGGAGCTGAAGCCGTCCTATAAAAGGAGGAGGAACCTGAAGGAACAAATATCTCGAATCATTCATTTCACTCGGAGTTTCACACAAAAACCACCGGGAGAATACTCTCTACCTCCTAAATTGGAGGGAGAGAGCCTAGTTTTAGCAAGAATCCACCGTTTGATTGATGTTCTTAAGCTCTGAGGAGCCGCTACAATCGTTTCTTTTGCGTTTCAATTTTTGTTTTCGACTACAAGTTATTGAGTTTTGTGATTTCCAAGATTCCTTAGTTTAAACTCTTTGCAAGTTGTGTTTCCAGTTGAATCTTGTTACTTTTAGTTGTTAAGTTGTTATTCGAATCTGGAATTTTGTGAAATAGTTGTTGAATGAAGTTTTCTGTTGGAGTTGGTTAGATCTTGTGTTGGCAAGTTCGATTATGCATCATATGTGGTTTCTTTCGTTTAATTAAGTATCTTTTTTAAATCTAGCTTCTTCGTGTTTATTCGCTGTTAGGTTTCTCAGATCTAGTTGTTGGGTGTTTAATTTACGTTGGATCTGAAATTACGTGTTAAGATTTGCATGGAAATGGAGTAGTCACTATTTTGTTTGTTGTTTAATCGGTTGGTTTGCATGGATCTAGCTGCAATTTGTTGATTTCTTGTTTTTCGCTACATGCTCTATGTTCGATCTGTCATGGCTTGAGTTGTTAGTTTTTGCTTGTTTCTTTGAAGAAGAAGACGTCTGGAGTTAGTTAGGGAGCAGGTTTGTGGTCAACCTTAGCTTTAGTTGATTTTTCCAGCTTTATATGTCAGTACGTCAATTAGGAAAGTGGTCCCAGTTACTTTTCTGTTTCGTAGTGAAATTTCCGCTTTTGTCAATCCAATTGATCAGTTAGAAGTAGTAGTAGTTCAGTCACGTTTTCGCACAGTTAAATCTAGTCGATCAGTTAGAACCTTTACTTTGGTCTGCTCAGTCAAGTAGATAAAAACTTAACCCACTTAGTTTGTGTGGCAGCAGCCATCCTAAAATGTCTTCGACCCATGTTGTAACACCTTCATCCATGTGGGATTCGACCCTTACTTCCCTTTACTAGTTAATAGTACTGTGGGTTATGTGACATCCCTAACCCGAAACATGCATCATTTTGCATATTAACATATTTATTTTAGTTAATTATATGTGTCATGAAATATTAAGTGGATACCATAGATAGTAATACTTAAGGTTATGATTCTTGAAAAGAAAAATATATATAGTAATAAAATCAATTACATATATTATGTAATATTTCTTTAAATACTAAATAATTATTCTAAATGCATGTATATGTGTAATAATGTGTGCATGTATTTATAAATGTATACGTACTAATAGCCTAACTAAATTTCTTTATGTATTTGTTTTAATAATATTTTACTATGACTTTTGTTTACACTTGTTTGTATAATTAATTATAGCAAAGATATATGTAATATTCTATTTTAACTTCAAGAACGTGAATCCATTTAACAAAAGGTGAGTATAGGGCGTGTAAAATTTTATTAAACTACACGTATATAATGTGTATGTAAAATAGATAAGGGCACATGTAATTCCATGAATTACTGCATGTCTTGTGTCCTGGTGGATTATTGAAACCATATACAAGTGGATTAATTAGCCGCCATTAGTATGCTCATATATATATACACATACAAGAGTGTAAGAAAATAAAAAAAAGGGAAAAGGGTGTAAATTAGAAAAAGAAAAGGGACGAACGGGAGAGCAGAAAGCACATGGTTTGAGAAGAGTAGATTTATGAGATAAACGTATGCGTACATATGTTATGTTACAATTGATCACCAACTATGTACTTATGTATATTTGCATATTTAACCGATCCAAATTTTGCAATTTATATTAATAGGATCGAGGGTGGTAAATTAGAAGATAGTCGGGAGTTTGATTAGATCATCTATCATAAACTTGTGTGTATAAATCACACTTTTAGTTTTACATGTGTTATGTGGTTGATTGTTATATGTTGAATTGGAGTGAATTATTGGATTATATGGTGTGAAATTGATATGATTATGAATTATTTGATTTTGATGGTCGAATATGATATGAATATTTGATTGCTGAAATGAACATGTTTGTTTAGATATATTGGATAATTTGATGGAATATGATATGAATATGTTATTGGTGCAAAGGATATGTTTATGATACAGATTATGTGAATCATTGGATTAAAGAGGATATGTGACAGCCTTGTACTGGATCTGAAATTTTAGAGGGACATATGAGTCCAATTACAGAGAGGCCTTCGGGTCAAATACAGAGGGACCTATGAGTCCAATTACAGAGGGACCTTCGGGTCATAGAGGAATCCCGGGCAGATACCAGACTTGACTGTTACAGAATAATAAACTGAATAGAGTGGCATATGCATATGAATATGAAATGGTTTGTTTTTAAATTATGTTATATATATATATATATATATATATTGTTTCTGATTATATGTATTGATAAAAGAATATGCTTGATGTTTGTATCATGAGAGATTGAAGGTGGAAATTTATATATACTGAGTTGTGGCTCATATAAACCACTAAATTTTTCAGGAATAAGATAACAGTAAAGTTTTGACTAACATGAGTCATAGGAACTCCACGTGTTATCAAGTTCGGCGGCTGACGCATATTGGCAACCTTCTCCTCCTCATCTTTTTGCATGTAGATAAATGTATAGTATATAGAGTGGTGAGAGGGTTCCACTACTTTACAGGATATTTTGAAATATGTATCGGATAAGTGTTAGTTTGAACTTATATAATATGTGTGTTCTATGAATTAGATAAATGTATTGATTGCGTTTATGATAAGAGATTTATTTATTATAAGAGTATACGTCAGAGGGGTTGAGGTGTGACAGTTTAAGGCTTTGAAATCCTCTCTGGTTTGCGTACCCGACGGCACGTAGATTGATTTTCAGGTGTCTCATTGATCAGTTAGATTTTCATCGCTTGAGCGGTATGCGAGTCATTGCATGTCTATTTAAAGCATGTTTGATGGGTCAGTTGGTTGATGTCCTCTTGATCAATCTGCGTTAATTTACTTGCATTGCGTGCATCCCAAGAAAGAGCAAGTTTCAGTATGCATTCTTCGACAACATGGAGGATTATTAGGGTAGTTCACTCTTATTGTAAAATATGGAGTACCATTCAATCATACTATGAATATTGTTTTTATCTTCGCCAACTCCTCATTGGAGAAAATAACCCCTAATTAAAATAGACATTATAATATGGTATGCCTAATCAATACTACACCCTCAGTCTCATAGTAGATGTCACACTTTCATTTTTAGTTTGTCCCACAAAAGATGTCACATTTCTTCTTTTAGGAAAAGTTCTCTCTCACATTAATTATAAAATTATATTTTCTCTCACCACTTAACACACAAAATAACATCTCCTAAAATCTCGTGTCATCTCCTAAGTGTGACATCTATTATGAGACGAAGGGAGTATATACTAGTAGTATTTGATTTGTACGGGAATTTTAGAGGCTAAAGATTGTTTTGGGTGACTAGTATTAGTATTTATTTAAGTACTATTTCCGTTCTATGGTATATGCTAAATTTTTAGGTAGTAAATTAAGCATTGAATAATTAGTGTAATAAAATTAGTATTTTAAGGGTAAAAAATATTTAGTTAATTCTAATATTTTAATTAAATACTTTAATTCTTACTTAAAATAGAAATAGTGCAAATAGTTTGGACGTGCGCTTAGCCAGAGACAGAGCTAGTTTTAATAAAGTACTAATTTATACTATGAGTGGTACTCCCTGTGTGCGGGAAACCATTTATTTGAATAATTGTATTTGTTGAACTTATTGGTTGAACTTACACCAACACGAACAAAATAAGTTCATTATTACACTAAAAAGATCAAATTGGTGTATCCATAAGAATTCAAAATAAAGAAGCTGGATGCATAGTTAAATTTGCTAGACTCATTAAATTAGTACGAGCACCTTTTTTTCCTTATGTACAGGGTCACGTCATCTCGACAATTATATCAACTAGTATCACATGTACTATGCACAGATTATGATATTTTAAAATATTAATTTCTGATCATAAATGAATATAATAAAATTAGGATCGATATTATTATATTAAAATTGTAAATAAAAAATGTACAGTATAATAACAATGAAAAAATTAAGTAGCAAAACTTTAGTTAATATGAGAATTAAAAATATATACAATAATGCATTGAAACATTGAAACATATTCAATTTGAAACAAATTACATAATATAATAGAAAACACATTCCCAGCTGACGACAATAAATTTGTTTCCAGGTTCATCAAGGAATGTGATATCTTCATTTGGTAAGAATTATATAATCACAAATCTTGTTTTTTCGGACCATAACACCCTCAGGGCTTGAAAGGGTAAACTCGACCTTTTGTGAGACCGCCACTGCATCCCACATGCTGCATGTACTGTGGACGAGCCGTCAATCCTAACTGATGTGACAGAAACATCATGTGTTTTATCATCTCTCTTCTTCCATGTCTCCTCCACTATTCACTATCCAGAAATTAATCATTAGTCATCCATACATTTCATGTGACTGACACATTTTTATGGAGTACTTTTATACTCAATTCTTCAACGAAAAATACGTATAATCTTATTTTTTTAAACGTACTGTATATTTCTATTTATGAAAACCTTATAACCATTTTTTCACCTTTTAGATTTAATTTTATCAACTATACATTAAAATTCATGTTATAGTATTATTTTTTTGTAAATGGAAGAAAATAAAGCACCATTAATTGTAAGTACATAAATTTGTTATAGATAATTTCAATATGGGCTAGTATAAATTTGTTATTTGATGGAAAAATTATGACTTGCAAATAATACAAAGATCAATGAATCCGGAGCTCTATCCATACCACGTCTTGTCGCTTGCATTATTTGATTTTGAATTATTTCTTACTGATTTACTCAATTAATTTAGAAATCACAGTTACATATTCATATACTACAAATAACATAGGGGTGAGAAATTATACCGAAATACCGTAATACCGGACTTACCGTACCGAAAAATACCGAAAATACTGATTTTTCGGTATACCACAGTTTCCGGTACGGTATGATACCGTACTGCAGTGTTTCAGTACGGTAACGGTATCATTTTTTCTATACCTTGGTATACCGCGGTATACCGAATCCACAGTATTCCGGTATACCACGGTATACCGAAACTTCGGTATATACCGAATCCACGGTATACCGGTATACCGTGGTATATCGAATATTCGGTATATACCGAAGATTCGGTATACCGTGGTATACCGGTATACCGCAGTTTCCGGTACGGTATGATACCGTACCGCAGTGTTTCGGTACGGTAACGGTATCATTTTTTCTATACCTTGGTATACCGCGGTATACCGAATCCACGGTATTCCGGTATACCACGGTATACCGAAAATTCGGTATATACCGAATCCACGGTATACCGGTATACCGCGGTATATCGAATATTCGGTATACCGTGGTATACCGGTATACCGTGGTATACCGGTATATATTTATAAAACTATCATTTTATGATGCAAAAGTATCATTTTATCATCCAAAAAATCTAAAACTATCATTATTAAACAAAAGTATCATTTTATCATTTGAAACTATCATTTTATCCCCTCAAACTATCATTTTATGTTGCAAAAGTATCATTTTATCATCCAAAAAATCTAAAACTATCATTATTAAACAAAAGTATCATTTTATCATTTGAAACTATCATTTTATCCCCTCAAACTATCATTTTATGATGCAAAAGTATCATTTTATCACCCAAAAAATCTAAAACTATCATTATTAAACAAAAGTATCATTTTATCATTTGAAACTATCATTTTATCCCCTCAAACTATCATTTTATGATGCAAAAGTATCATTTTATCATCCAAAATATCTAAAATTATCATTATTAAACAAAAGTATCATTTTATCATTTGAAACTATCATTTTATCCCCTCAAACTATCATTTTATGATGCTAAAGAATCGTTTTATCATCCAAAAAATCTAAAACTATCATTATTAAACAAAAGTATCATTTTATCATTTGAAACTATCATTTTATGATGCAAAAGTATCATTATATAACCTAAAAAATCTAAAACTATCATTATTAAACAAAAGTATCATTTTATCATTTGAAACTATCATTTTATCCCCTCAAACTATCATTTTATGATGCAAAAGTATCATTTTATCATCCAAAATATCTAAAACTATCATTATTAAACAAAAGTATCATTTTATCATTTGAAACTATCATTTTATCCCCTCAAACTATCATTTTATGACGCAAAAGTATCATTTTATCATCCAAAAAATCTAAAACTATCATTATTAAACAAAAGTATCATTTTATCATTTGAAACTATCATTTTATCCCCTCAAACTATCATTTTATGATGCAAAAGTATCATTTTATTATCCAAAATATCTAAAACTATCATTATTAAACAAAAGTATCATTTTATCATTTGAAACTATCATTTTATCCCCTCAAACTATCATTTTATGATGCCAAAGTATCACTTTATCATCCAAAAAATCTAAAACTATCATTATTAAACAAAAGTATCATTTTATCATTTGAAACTATCATTTTATCCCCTCAAACTATCATTTTATGATGCAAAAGTATCATTTTATCATCCAAAAAATCTAAAACTATCATTATTAAACAAAAGTATCATTTTATCATTTGAAACTATCATTTTATCCCCTCAAACTATCATTTTATGATGCAAAAGTATCATTTTATCATCCAAAAAATCTAAAACTATCATTACTAAACAAAAGTATCATTTTATCATTTGAAACTATCATTTTATCCCCTCAAACTATCATTTTATGATGCAAAAGTATCATTTTATCATCCAAAAAATCTAAAACTATCATTATTAAACAAAAGTATCATTTTATCATTTGAAACTATCATTTTATCCCCTCAAACTATCATTTTATGATGCAAAAGAATCATTTTATCATCCAAAAAATCTAAAACTATCATTATTAAACAAAAGTATCATTTTATCATTTGAAACTATCATTTTATCCCCTCAAACTATCATTTTATGATGCAAAAGTATCATTTTATCATCCAAAAAATCTAAAACTATCATTATTAAACAAAAGTATCATTTTATCATTTGAAACTATCATTTTATCCCCTCAAACTATCATTTTATGATGCAAAGTATCATTTTATCATCCAAAAAATCTAAAACTATCATTATTAAACAAAGTATCATTTTATCATTTGAAACTATCATTTTATCCCCTCAAACTATCATTTTATGATGCAAAAGTATCATTTTATCATCCAAAAAATCTAAAACTATCATTATTAAACAAAAGTATCATTTTATCATTTGAAACTATCATTTTATCCCCTCAAACTATCATTTTATGATGCAAAAGTATCATTTTATCATCCAAAAAATCTAATACTATCATTATTAAACAAAAGTATCATTTTATCATTTGAAACTATCATTTTATCCCCTCAAACTATCATTTTATGTTGCAAAAGTATCATTTTATCATCCAAAAATCTAAAACTATCATTATTAAACAAAAGTATCATTTTATCATTTGAAACTATCATTTTATCCCCTCAAACTATCATTTTATGATGCAAAAGTATCATTTTATCACCCAAAAAATCTAAAACTATCATTATTAAACAAAAGTATCATTTTATCATTTGAAACTATCATTTTATCCCCTCAAACTATCATTTTATGATGCAAAAGTATCATTTTATCATCCAAAAAATATAATACTATCATTATTAAACAAAAGTATCATTTTATCATTTGAAACTAGTATCATTTTATCCCCTCAAACTATCATTTTATGTTGCAAAAGTATCATTTTATCATCCAAAAAATCTAAAACTATCATTATTAAACAAAAGTATCATTTTATCATTTGAAACTATCATTTTATCCCCTCAAACTATCATTTTATGATGCAAAAGTATCATTTTATCACCCAAAAAATCTAAAACTATCAGTATTAAACAAAAGTATCATTTTATCATTTGAAACTATCATTTTATCCCCTCAAACTATCATTTTATGATGCAAAAGTATCATTTTATCATCCAAAATATCTAAAATTATCATTATTAAACAAAAGTATCATTTTATCATTTGAAACTATCATTTTATCCCCTCAAACTATCATTTTATGATGCAAAAGTATCATTTATCATCCAAAACTATGCAGCCAGCTCACACAAAACTCTTTTATAATAGAATACATGAATTAATAATTCTAATTAAAATTAATTTATTGGTATTTAAAAATCTAAATTTTAAATATAATTTTATAAAATTAAATATAATATTGAAATAAAAAACAAAGGGAAGAATGGCAAAGGGAAGAAGAAGATACTTTTGAAATAATATCAGATTTAGTACATCATTGAAATAATATCAGATTGAAAAAGTGAAAATTGTGTAAAGACGAAATTACCCGGCCCCCCAAAAGGGCATTTTCGGGTGAAAAATGGCCAAAGGACCGATTTTGAAATAAACACTTAGTTCATGGACCACTGGAGATACTTTTAAAGTCCAATGACTATTGGCGAGATAAACTCATAGTTCCGAGATCATTTTTGTAGTTCACTCTTTATAATATGTTGGTAATGTGATTCACATAAAGCCCACAATTCGGTATGCTCACTGCAGCTGTTTCAGGCGGTGTTGTCGTTGTTTTTGCTGCGTCTATTCTTTTCCTTAGTCTCTGTTTTTTTATGATCATACAAATCCTAAATGATGGCTATACTATGCAATTCATTTATCATGAAAAGGTGCGGATACGCAAATTCACATGACATGTGAATGATAAATTTATTAAACGTGTTGTCCACAAATAAGAATCAAATCTCTATCTAAATATTAATGAATTTATTCCATTTCCATTTGCCAATTTTTGAGCACGATGTGATGTAGAAATCTTTACTGCTTCTCTGTTTCTTTGCTATGTAGTATTATCAAGCAAAAGTATCATTTTATCATTTGAAACTATCATTTTATCTCCTCAAACTATTATTTTATGATGCAAAAGTATCATTTTATCAGCCAAAAATCTAAAACTATCATTTTAAACAAAAATATCATTTTATCACTGAACCTATCATTTTAAACACTGAAACTAACCAAAGAACTCAAACAATCAATTTATCATGCAAACGTATCATTTTATCATTTGAAACTATCATTTTATCTCCTCAAACTATCATTTTATGATGCAAAAGTATCATTTTATCAGCAAAAAATCTAAAACTATCATTGTGAAAAAAAATATCAATTTATCACTGAACCTATCATTTTACCCACTGAAACTTTTTATTTATTCCCTGAAACTATCATTTTATCCAACCAAAGAACTCAAACAATCAATTTATCATGCAAAAGTATCATTTTATCATTTGAAACTATCATTTTATCCCCTCAAACTATCATTTTATCCCCTCAAACTATCATTTTATGATGCAAAAGTATCATTTTATCAGCCAAAAATCTAAAACTTTCATTATTAAACAAAAAGTACCCTATATAACTACCCTATATATTAAGGTGGACTTAGCTAGGCTGGAAATAAATTGGACGACAATATTTAATTATTTGAGTTTGACCTTTTTGTTTTTATTCTACAAAAATAGTATTAGAATCTTTTTAATTAGTTACATATTATACACAAACAAATTAGTTTGATGTGGTATTAGAGTTAGAATACAACTATAGTGGTCGCATTCATTTATCAAAAGTGTATACTTAAAATTACCAAAAAAATACTTTATGAAAGGTGTGTTAAATAACAGTATTTAAATTCGACAATCAAAAATAGGTATTTTTCTATCATCTCATTCGATCTGATTAATAATTTTTATATCCACTCCATGTTTTCTGTTATTGTTTTTATCGATAAATAAAAGGAATAATATGATTTGCATGGTTGATTATATGGCTGGACACTCTCTCACACTCTCTAGTGTTACGTTTTTAAACCCATGGAAAAGCAAACTAAATGGCCATAATCCTTTTAGAATTTGTTCCCATTTTGAGATCGCTCAAATTAGTTTATTAGTATACTTCTTTTTCCACTTTATATCAACCTAAAACTTAAATTAACATCGAGTGATGTGTTTTCTGAACAAGAGTGATGTGTTTTGTGAACAAGAGTGAAGTAAAATCAGAATAAGAGTGATGTGTTTTGTGAACAAGAGTGAAGTGTTTTCTGAACAAAAGTGATGCGTTTTGTGAAAAAGAGTGAAGTGTTTTCTGAACAAGAGTGATGTGTATTGTGAACAAGAGTGAAGTGTTTTCTGAACAAGTGCAACTATCATTTTGCCTTCTGAAACTATCATTTTATCCCCTGAAATCATCATTTTATCAAGTGCAACTATCATTTTACCTTCTGAAACTATCATTTTATCCCCTGAAACTATCATTTTATCCCCTGAAATGATAGTTGAATTGCATGGATGAATAAGTATCCAACTTCAGAGGTTGATGACTGTGCAGTGGCCTGCCTCTTTCTCAACTCAACAACCAATTCAACACCACACCCACTAGCCCAACTCACACAACACTAATACTCCATGTTTTGGTAATCGTTTAAGATTTCCAACTACTATATGTTTTATTACTGCATATTGTGGGATGGGATTTAAGCTTCTTCATAATTACTGTTGTTTCTTCGATAATTTTTTTATTTTCGTGAATTATAATTTCTTGAAATCACATCTTATTTAGAGTAATGTTTTTTTATATAGCGTTGTTGTAAAATTGTTTTTTTCCTTTGGTCTGTATAATACAACAATTCGGATGAGAAATTAAATTAATTACCAGTATATGGCATTATGACAAAATGAATATTGTTTTCATTTATATTTATTATCTATTTTTATTGATTTGGCGACCCGGCCGGGTGGAATTATTGAACTGAGTATTCACCCGGCCGGGTGAAACTCTCTGGAGTCTTCATGAACAAAACTGGCGACCCGGCCGGGTGGTATTATTCAACATAAATTCCACCCGGTCGGGTAGCACTCCCGGCAGTCGCGCACGGCTTTTTGAACAAGAGTGATGTATTTTCTGAACAAGAGTGATGTGTTTTGTGAACAAGAGTGAAGTGTTTTCCGAACAAGAGTGATGTGTTTTGTGAACAAGAGTGAAGTAAAATCAGAATAAGAGTGAAGTGTTTTCTGAACAAGAGTGATGTGTTTTGTGAACAAGAGTGAAGTAAAATCAGAATAAGAGTGAAGTGTTTTCTGAACAAGAGTGATGTGTTTTGTGAACAAGAGTGAAGTAAAATCAGAATAAAAGTGATGTGTTTTCTGAACAAGAGTGATGTGATTTGTGAACAAGAGTGAAGTAAAATCAGAATAATAGTGATGTGTTTTGTGAACAAGAGTAAAGTGTTTTTTGAACAAGAGTGATGTGTTTTGTGAAAAAGAGTGAAGTGTTTTCTGAACAAGAGTGATGTGTATTTTGAACAAGAGTGAAGTGTTTTCTGAACAAGAGTGATGTGTTTTGTGAACAAGAGTGAAGTAAAATCAGAATAAGAGTGATGTGTTTTCTGAACAAGAGTGATGTGTTTTGTGAACAAGAGTGAAGTAAAATCAGAATAAGAGTGATGTGTTTTCTGAACAAGAGTGAAGTGCAACTATCATTTTACCTTCTGAAACTATCATTTTATCAAGTGCAACTATCATTTTACCTTCTGAAACTATCATTTTATATGATAATATTATCTTTCAATACAACTTTCAATTTGTTGCGATTTTATTAACAAGCTAAAATCTCCAAATCAAAAATTGAAGATCAGTATTATTCCTTTCATTTCTCAAAAGTACTGTTATTTTCATTCGTCGAAAACGTTTTCCACAACTCATTACCTCTAATTAATAATGTGGACAATAGTCACAATACAACAAGCAAAGTTTAGTACTCTCCAAATTTTGGGATTTTAGATAAAAATATTTATGTATATTAATCATATCAAAATTATCCATATGCACTGTATATTATTCCGCGGCATTGCTTCCCCCACCCTACACCCCCCTCCCCCAGCATTCTATACAAGGCACAGAGGGTAAATATGTCTTTTCCCTCATTTAATTTCTGAATTTCGCTCCATTCTTTCATTCTCTCTCTGTTAGATTCTCTCCTCTTTCTTAGCGATTTTGTTTCCATATTCCTCTTCTCATCGATTTTGTTCCCAGATTTGAATCCGATTTGGTTCATTATTCCATAATCTCCAGATTTTGTTTCCATATTTCTCGCATAATTGTGAATTGTGATCGATGTGATGTTTTCAATTTTGCGTTCTTATTTTCATTGATTACATGTTCAATTGTTGTCAGAATTCGCTTCGATGGAGTCTGTAGCAAATAACGAAGGTAACATTCATCATCTATTATTTAGCTTATTTATTATGTTTATATTTTAATTTATTGATTGTTTTGCTTCATGTATTGAATTTGATTTTAGAATAATATTAGCCGTCAATTGGTTTATGTTTCTGATGTATTGAACTTCATATTTAATTATATTATGTAGTGTTAAGATGATACTTTTGGCTTATAAATGTTAGGTGTACTGTATAAAATGATAGTTTTGCCGGATAGAATGATACTCTGAGTTGATAAAATGATACTTTTGTCGGATAGAATGATACTCTGAGTTGATAAAATGACAGTTTAGCCTGATAGAATGATACTCTGAGTTAATAAAATGATAGTTTTGCCGGATAGAATGATACTTTGAGTTGATAAAATGATAGTTTTGCCGGATAGAATGATACTCTAAGTTGATAAAATGATAGTTTTGGTTTATAAAATGATAGTTTTGACGCATAGAATGATACTCTGAGTTGATAAAATGATAATTTTACTGATTTGTAGGTATGTACATTCCTGTTTGTGATGATGCTTTGAAGCCAATGATTGGTAGTTAAGATGATACTTTTGGATGAAGTTTTTTACTTAATTCAATTTCGTTTTTTGCTATATTGATTTTTTTTCTCATATCCATGAAGCTGCTGCATCCGAAATAAGGTCTAAGATGCGTGAGGATAGACCGCAACAAATTGCTGAAATATTAAGTGTGTATTCATGAATTTGACCACTTGTTTTTGTATGTCTTCCTGCCTCAAAGCGTGGGAGGTCACAAACCAACGATGAAGAAGAAATGCTTGCCAGAAAGAAACAGGATAAAAGAAAGAGTGTTAAAGATATTAGTTATAAAATTAGAAGACCTAAATTGGTCGTAAAGATAGGGGTGAAAGTTCTGGTTGATGCCATTGAGAAAATGAACTGCAAACAAATAGCTGCTCTGGAAGAGATGGGTTTTGGACAGCTTGTGCATTCGAAGATACGATGTATTCCTGCTGACATGGCATTTTCACTACTTGAAAATTTTAATCATGACAACTGCTCCAGAATAAAACTTGTTGATGATCAACCATTACACATCACTGAGGAGGATGTGTATGCTACATTGGGACTGCCAAGAAGAGAGTTGATGATTAAAAGAGAAAAGAAGCATGAAATGAATGATGTGATGAAGACCATTGTCAAGGCTAAAAAGAAAAAAACAATAACCCCAGCTGATTTGCAAGAGCAACTTGATAGTGATCTAGAAGGTGGTGAGTGGTTTAAGAAAATATTTCTTATTCTGTTAGACAATGTTCTGATCTCACCAACTGCCAACGGAAAATGTCTTGGCCGTATCTTGGACGATATTGGCAACATTTCAAATGTGAGGTAGTACAATTGGTGCAGCTACCTGTTGGATACGCTAATCACAACACATGATAGCTGGAAACTCAAGAACAAATCCACCCCATTCACTGGACCAATCACTTTCCTCTTGGTGAGTTTTCTATTTTAACCACTCCTTTATAGTGAAATAAAAACATGCTTAGAGTGAAGTAAAATCATATTTAGAGTGATGTTTTACACGGTTAAGTAGTAAATGCATGGTTAGAGTGATGTGTTTTTTATACATGAGTGAAGTAAAATCAGAATCAGAGTGATGTATTTTGTGAACAAGAGTGAAGTAAAATGTGAATAAGAGTGAAGTGTTTTGTGTACAAGAGTGAAGTAAAATCAGAACAAGAGTGATGTGTTTTGTGAACAAGAGTAAAGTAAAATCAGAACAAGAGTGATGTGTTTTGTGAACAAGAGTGAAGTAAAATCAGAATAAGAGTGATGTGTTTTGTGAACAAGAGTGAAGTAAAATGAGAATAAGAGTGAAGTGTTTTGTGAACAAGAGTGAAGTAAAATCATAATAAGAGTGAAGTCCTTGTAATGCATTTTATTATTGATCTGTTTTTGCAGGCATGCTATGTAGATAGGGTTGTCTACAGAATAAGACTGGTGGTTAGAAGATTCCCAACTGTCCGTAACTGGACAGAATCCATTCTTAAGTTGAGAGGACAGATGGAATTCGATAATGGAGGCACCATTGGAAGAGGAAGCATACAAAGTATCATTGATCCTGTCTCCATTGAATCTTTATATGCCAACAAGTATTCAATAACTGTCACTACCTCTGTCCCTTCAACTGAGGAAGCTCCTTTACCTGATGAAGCCCCCCTTCAACTGATCAAGTTCCTTCGTCTGATGAAATTAAAAGTTCAATTAGGGAGGCTGCAGATGCTATTAGTAAAATGATGAGGTATATAAAGAATGCTCCAGCAAATACCAATGACACTAACTGCTTCAAAGTTGCAGCTATAAATGCACTAAAGATGGTTGGTGTGGAGGTTGATCAAGGGGACCAAGCTGTGCTAAGCCAATTGAAAACATGTCACAAGCTATGGAAGAGGATCAAGAAGATGATCCAGAATGGATTCAGCTTATGGAAAAAATGATGGAAGCCTATGATGAAAAATGCAAATTAGTGAATGAAGGCACGTCAATTTTTCCTGATATTAACTTGGGAAAGAAACCAGTAAGTTGAAGATTTGGGAAACAATTTATTTACTTTTTTGAGTTTTTATTCTTATGTTATATCACATTTCACTATTTGCAGGAGACAAATGAATTTTATGAAGATGTAGCTAAAGCAACATCACAAAACACACAGATGAAGGTATAAAAAAGTGCTTCGAGTGATGTGTTCCATTGTTAAGTGAGGTTTCTGTGTTGCATGTGTATAGTGATGTGTTTTGTGAACAAGAGTAAAGTGAAATCAGAATAAGAGTGATGTGTATTGTTCACAAAACACATCACTCTTGTTCAGAAAACACATCACTCTTATCTGATTTCACTTCACTCTTGTAACAAACACATCACTCTTGTTCAGAAAACACTTCACTCTTGTTCACAAAACACATCACTCTTATTCTGATTTCACTTTACTCTTGTTCACAAAACACATCACTCTTATTCTGAAGTAAAAATCGTGTTAATATTGATGTGTTTTCATTTCTTATTATGAAAATAGGAAGACATTGCAGATGCCTAGATTGCATCTGCAATAGAAGCATGCATGGAGATATATGCTGATGATGATTGTGTTCAATCAGAGTTGAATGTATCTGGCAAAAATCCTTCAACCGAAATAGTAGTTTACAATCCAGACATCATGGTAAGTGTTAAGCAATGATATATCTCATCCATTCACCAACACTTTTAACAAATATCAAGTAAACTATATGTCTTATATAGTGAAGTTTTCATATCATTCTTGCCCTGACAGGCAACTGCTAGGACTGAACAAATGGAGATACGTTCAAAAGCTGAGAAGAGAATATCAGCTGCATTGAAATCTCCATTCCATGAAAGGGTGGTCCAGGCCAAAACCAAATTTACCTTGAAGGAGTCACAAATCTTTTTGTGGATTATGACAACATATGGATCAAATGAGTAAGATTTATATTATAGTTCTGATTTAGAAGAAAAATATACAAAAGATGTGCTAACACACACACACATATTTGAACAGGGACGCCATAGTGTATGATGATAATGTCATAATGGTAACAAAAAGAGAATTCTGTTCACTATTTCCACGTACGCTAATAAAAGTGGGTGTGATCAGTGCATGGGCTTCTTATTTGAATAATATGGAAGAATACACGGCTCTATCTTCATCAAGGCGCCTCTTTTTCACTACATACCCATCCGTAAGAATAATATAAATTTTGAAAAATTTATTGCATGGTATATGTTCATTATAAAGCATGTTTACTTCACTACTAATCATATTCATTTCACTATATGATATTTAAACTTCATAAGTATATATGCACTATATTCTGATTTCACTTCACTCTTGTTCAGAAAACATATCACTCTTGTTCAGAAAACACTTCACTCTTGTTCACAGAACACATCACTCTTACTTTGATTTCACTTCACTCTTGTTCACAAAACACATCACTCTTACTTCGATTTTACTTCACTCTTGTTTACAAAACACTTCACTCTTATTTCTTATTTACAAAACACTTCACTCTTATTCCGATTTCACTTCACTATTTTACACAATACACAGTTCATTAGTTCTATAAAACAGGACACAAAGTGAATTATTTCCATCCAGATTTGACTTGTCTCATCTTTCAGCTGTATACAGTTGTTCACCGGCCTGATGGGGTCGACCTCATGACTCTAATTGATAGATTCTGTGACAATTTACAAACTGAGGTTGAACAAATTCCGTATTTCAAATGGGGCGATGTAGATTTGGTAAATACTGAACACAATTGATTCTTTGTTACATTCACTAATTATTTTTATTCTGAAATTATTATTATTATTATTATTATTATTATTATTATTATTATTATTATTATTATTATTATTATTATTATTATTATTATTATTATTATTATTATTATTATCTATGTAGGTGTTCTTTCCAATATGTGCTGCAGAACATTACTATACCATATACTTCAGATTTAGTACTAAAAGTATAGTGGTGATTGACAATTCGAAGAATGCTGACGATGAGGACGTATTAATCAAATATGGTAGCATACCTGCAAATGTGGTAAGTATACATGATATATAGCGAAGTATTTTTGTGTTTACAGTGAAGTATAGTACTCTTTATAGTGAACTACATCTGATATTCATAATGATATGTTGCAGAGATTGTATTTTTGACATTTTTTGACAAAAATGGGGTATACAACCAAAGCAAATCAATAAAGGAGGTGATCATAGTAAGGCTCAAAATGCCTTGGAGAACAACATCAAATGTAGAAGATTGTGGAGTTTTTTTGATGCGACATTTGGAATGTTATTATGGTGAGCGTGAACAAGATTGGAAGTGTGGATTAACTGCAAGAAGCAAGGGAATACTTCAAAGACTAAGAGCAAAGTATTGCAGCGCATTATTATTGTCGGAAAAAAACCATGAGGCATTGAATATCTTGTAACTAGCATCAAAGCATTATGAAGAATATGGGAAAACAAATAAAATAGATGTGGAAAAAAATGATTATAAACTTCAAACGTTCATGAACTATTGTAGAAAACTTCATTTAAATTCAATAGCAAGTACTTATTGTACATTAATATCTTGTTTACTATTTAATTCACTGTTGTGTTGTATCTATTTACTTCACTGAATAAGGAAATAGTGTTTTGTGAAAAACAGTGAAGTAAAATACAAATAAGAGTGATGTGTTTTGCTTGATAAAATGATACTTTTACTGATTTGTAGGTATGTACATTCCTGTTTGTGATGATGCTTTGAACCCAATGATTGGTAGTTAAGATGATACTTTTGGCTTATAAATGTTAGGTGCCCTGCATAAAATGCTAGTTTTGCTTCATAGAATGATACTCTGAGTTGATAAAATGATACTTTTGCCGATAGAATGATACTCTGAGTTGATAAAATGATAGTTTTACTGATTTGTAGGTATGTACATTCCTGTTTGTTATGATGCTTTGAACCCAATGATTGGTAGTTAAGATGATACTTTTGGCTTATAAATGTTAGGTTTACTGCATAAAATGATAGTTTTGCTTGACAGAATGATACTCTGAGTTGATAAAATGATACTTTTGCCGATTGAATGATATTCTGAGTTGATAAAATGATAGCTTTGCCGGATAGAATGATACTCTGAGTTGATAAAATGATACTTTTGGCTTATATATGTTATGTTTACTGCATAAAATGATAGTTTTGCTTCATAGAATGATACTCTGAGTTGATAAAATGATAGTTTTGCCGGATATAATGATACTCTGAGTTGATAAAATGGGGTATCACAACCAAAGCAAATCAATAAAGGAGGTGATCATAGTAAGGCTCAAAATGCCTTGGAGAACAACATCAAATGTAGAAGATTGTGGAGTTTTTTTGATGCGACATTTGGAATGTTATTATGGTGAGCGTGAACAAGATTGGAAGTGTGGATTAACTGCAAGAAGCAAGGGAATACTTCAAAGACTAAGAGCAAAGTATTGCAGCGCATTATTATTGTCGGAAAAAAATCATGAGGCATTGAATATCTTGTCACTAGCATCAAAGCATTATGAAGAATATGAGAAAACAAATAAAATAGATGTGAAAAAATGATTGTAAACTTCAAGCGTTCATGAACTATTGTAGAAAACTTCATTTAAATTCAATAGCAAGTACTTATTGTACATTAATATCTTGTTTACTATTTAATTCACTGTTGTGTTGTATCTATTTACTTCACTGAATAAGGAACTAGTGTTTTGTGAAAAACAGTGAAGTAAAATACAAATAAGAGTGATGTGTTTTGCTTGATAAAATGATACTTTTACTGATTTGTAGGTATGTACATTACTGTTTGTGATGATGCTTTGAACCCAATGATTGGTAGTTAAGATGATACTTTTGGCTTATAAATGTTAGGTGCCCTGCATAAAATGCTAGTTTTGCTTCATAGAATGATACTCTGAGTTGATAAAATGATACTTTTGCCGATAGAATGATACTCTGAGTTGATAAAATGATAGTTTTGCCGGATAGAATGATACTCTAAGTTGATAAAATGATACTTTTGCCGGATAGAATGATAGTTTGAGTTGATAAAATGATACTTTTGGCTTATAAATGTTAGGTTTACTACATAACATGATAGTTTTGCCCAATACAATGATACTCTGAGTTGATAAAATGATAGTTTTACTGATTTGTAGCTATGTACATTCCTGTTTGTTATGATGCTTTGAACCCAATGATTGGTAGTTAAGATGATACTTTTGGCTTATAAATGTTAGGTGTACTGCATAAAATGACAGTTTTGCTTCATAGAATGATACTCTGAGTTGATAAAATGATACTTTTGCCGATAGAATGATACTTTGAGTTGATAAAATGATAGTTTTGCCGGATAGAATGATACTCTGAGTTGATAAAATGATACTTTTGTCTGATAGAATGATAGTTTGAGTTGATAAAATGATACTTTTGGCTTATAAATGTTAGGTTTATTGCATAAAATGATAGTTTTGCCCGATAGAATGATACTCTGAGTTGATAAAATGATAGTTTTACTGATTTGTAGGTATGTACATTCCTGTTTGTTATGATGCTTTGAACCCAATGATTGGTAGTTAAGATTATACTTTTGGCTTATAAATGTTAGGTTTACTGCATAAAATGATAATTTTGTTTGACAGAATGATACTCTGAGTTGATAAAATGATACACTTTTGCCGATTGAATGATATTCTGAGTTGATAAAATGATAGCTTTGCCGGATAGAATGATACTCTGAGTTGATAAAATGATACTTTTGGCTTATAAATGTTATGTTTACTGCATAAAATGATAGTTTTGCTTCATAGAATGATACTCTGAGTTGATAAAATGATAGTTTTGGTTTATAAAATGATAGTTTTGCCGCATAGAATGATAATCTTGCTTGATAGAATGATACTTTTGAAAGGATTGAACTTTTGAAAAATCCAAACTTTTAAAGGATTGAACTATTATTTTATCCCTGAAACTATCATTTTATCCCCTAAAACCATCATTTTATCAAGTGCAACTATCATTTTAACACCTGAAACTATCATTTTACCTTCCGAAACCATCATTTTATCAAGTGCAACTATCATTTTACCTTCTGAAACTATCATTTGGTAAATTTCAATGAGTTCAAAACAGCTGAGAGAGCATAACTTGTCACTTAAGTAGAACAAAACACTACTCACAAAATCAGCACTCAAATAAACTGCTTCGAATCTGCATTACTGTTGTACACAATAATATGGAATAAGGTATGAATTGATGATACAAAACCAAGTGTGTAGTAAATTCAAAGTAAATTCATCACGCTGTCATATGTAACTCTAAATCTACACTAAAAAACTGTAGAATCTAAAAAAAACGAGAATCGCTGGCAAAATGATAAAATCGAGCAAAAACAAAAGTGAAATAAGTAAAAAACTTCATCCACCCTTTCTTCGATGATGCTTGATCTTTTTACGTCGGCATATTCCAGAATTTGGATGATTTTTCCTTCGAAACTGAAGAAGCAAGGGTTTGAATGAGATTCAGAGGGTTTGAGTGTGAGAGAAATTGAATGCAGCGTTTAGTTCATGTTTTCTTTTTACGCGCCCAATTTTATAACGAAATGACAATTTTACCCTTATATAACCGAAATATGATAGTTTTATTTGATAAAATGATAGTTTTGTTAGATTAAATCTAGACCACATATTTTAAAAATGTGTGGTGGAGATTTAGTTATAGGGTTATCACACAAATTGGGGTTATCATTATAATGCACCCATATATATATATATATATATATATATATATATATATATATATATAGGGGTGCATTATAATGATAACCCCACTTTCCGTAATAACCCTATAACTAAATCTGGACCACACATTTTTAAAATCACGTGGTCTAGATTCAAACTTAGATTTACTTCATAAAAAAAAGCGCGGGGGTAAATATGTCATTTCGCTCATATAATTTCTGAATTTCGCTCATTTTATCATTTAATCAGTCAGTCAAAAGTATCATTTTATCAACTCAGAGTATCATTCTATCCGGCAAAACTATCATTCTATGCAATAAACCTAACATATACTATCATTTTATCATTTTATCAGTCAGTCAAAAGTATCATTTTATCAACTTAGAGTATCATTCTATCCGGGAAAACTATCATTCTATGAAATAAACCTATCATTTTATCACAAAGCAGTAAACGTATCATTTTATCAACTCAGAGTATCATTTTTATAAGGTTACTGTCATTTTATCCGCTTAGATTATCATTTTAACAGGTAAAAGTATCATTTTATTAAACAAAAATGTCATTTTATACACCAAAAATACCTATCATTCTATCGGCTGAAAGTATCATTCTACCCGGCAAAACTATCATTCTATCGGCTAAAAGTATCATTCTATCCGGCAAAACTATCATTTTATGCAGTAAACCTAACATTTATAAGCTAAAAGTACCATTTTATCAACTCAGAGTATCATTCTATCCGGAAAAACTATCATTCTATTCAATAAACCTAACATATATCATTTTATCATTTTATCAGTCAGTCAAATTAGAGTATCATTCTATCCGGCAAAACTATCATTCTATGCAATAAACCTATCATTTTATCATAAAGCAGTAAACGTATCATTTTATCAACTCAGAGTATCATTTTTATAAGGTTACTGTCATTTTATCCGCTTAGATTATCATTTTATCAGGTAAAAGTATCATTTTATTAAACAAAAATGTCATTTTATACACCAAAATTACCTATCATTCTATCGGCTGAAAGTATCATTCTACCCGGCAAAACTATCATTCTATCGGCTGAAAGTATCATTCTATCTGGCAAAACTATCATTTTATTAGTTTTATGTCATTTTGTCACGTTAAAGTATCATTTTATTAGCTTATATGCAATTTCTTCAGCTAAACTATCATTTTTATAAACTAACTGTCATTTTATCCGCTTTGATTATCATTTTATCAGGTAAAAGTATCATTTTATTAAACAAAAATGTCATTTTATACACCAAAAATACCTATCATTCTATCGGCTGAAAGTATCATTCTACCCGGCAAAACTATCATTCTATCGGCTGAAAGTATCATTCTATCCGGCAAAACTATCATTTAATCAGTTTTATGTCATTTTGTCACGTTAAAGTATCATTTTATCAGCTTATATGCAATTTCTTCAGCCAAACTATCATTTTTATAAGCTTATTGTCATTTTATCCGCTTAGATTATCATTTTATCAGGTAAAAGTATCATTTTATTAAACAAAAATGTCATTTTATACACCAAAAATACCTATCATTCTATCGGCTGAAAGTATCATTCTACCCGGCAAAACTATCATTCTATCGGCTGAAAGTATCATTCTATCCGGAAAAACTCTCATTTTATCAGTTTTATGTCATTTTGTCACGTTAAAGTATCATTTAATCAGCTTATATGCAATTTCTTCAGCTAAACTATCATTTTTATAAGCTTACTGTCATTTTATCCGCTTAGATTATCATTTTATCAGGTAAAAGTATCATTTCATTAAAAATAATCGGAAGGAAATCTCTATGGAAATAATCGGAAGGAAATCTGGAGTCTATGGAAATAATCGGAAGGAAATCTGGAGATTATGGAAATCTGAAGATTATGGAAATCTGAAACCAAATCGCGGAGAATAGGAAAGAATCGAACTGAGAAAGAGAGAAAGAATGGAGCGAAATTCAAAAATTTAAATGAGCGAAATGACATATTTACCCCCCGCGTCTCACAAGATTAGAAAATGTGTGGTTCAGATATGATTATAGGGTTATTACGATATTTAGGGGTTATCATATGATCACAACTCTATATATATATATATATATATATATATATATATATATATATATATATATATATATATATATGAGTTGAGAAAGAATACATAAATTAATAATTTTAATTAAAATAATTTATTCATTTTTAAAAATCTAAATTTAAATTTAAATTTATAAAATTAAATTTGATATTTAAAAAAGGAAAAAAATGAGGAATGACCAAAGAAAGAAGAAGATAATTTTAAATAATATCATATTTATACATAATTGAAATAATATCAGATTGAAAAAGTTAAAAATGTGAAAAGACGAAATCGCCCAATAGCCCAGAAGGGCATTTTCGGGTGAAAAAAATGCTAAAAGGACCGATTTTGAAATAAACCCTTAGTTTAAGAACTACTGTAGATATTTTTAAATCCAGAAAATATCAGCTAGATAAACCCATAATTCAGGGGCCATCTATATAGTTCCCTCTATTATAAATGGTTTTCTTCCAAAACTCAAAAACCACAACAAAAACCGCTCCTTAATCTAGCACACTGGTTTTCCTCAGTCAGAATTAATTTAGCATATATAATGCTGTTTTTGAAATACTCCTTCAATGAAAGAGTAATAAAAATAATTATGAAATTGAAATATGGGAGACTGAAGTTGGATTTTTGGCTCCCATGTTTGTTTTTTTTTTAAAATTTCTAGTATTGATCCTAAACCTAATCTAATTAACACGTGTCATGGATGTTGATATAGGGAGGAGGATTGGCGCGTGAGGCGGGGCGGGGAGTCCCCACACTCTCCTCCGCATTGACCGCCCCATGGCTCGGATTTGCTACCCACACGACCGTATCTTTTTGTGGGGCCCACCCTTCTCCACTTCCTCATTCACTCAACCTCTATTTTCTCTGCTCCTTATTTATTAATGGCATGACAATATTTGTATCTCCCTACCAACTCATGCAATAATTCATTTTCCACATTTCTATTCTACAATTACCTATGTCCACAAGTTTGGTCTTCTACCCTCAAATCATATTTCACAAATTTTGTGTGCGTGGGGGTCGGGCTAGATAATTTATTCCAAGTGACCATTATTTGATATTTCATTTATTATTTCATATTTTTATGGATTGCACAAGGACAATAATATATATAAAACCCCCTTGAATTTCGCTTTGTAAAATAATACTCCATTCATCCCGCTATGCGCGAGCCACCTCTTTTGGCACAAGAATTAATGAATTGATATTTAAAGAATTAAATTGGAGAGAGTAAAGTATGATAAGAAAGAGAAACTTAGATGAGTGAAAAAAATAAAATAGGTGGAAAATAAAATAAGAGAGAGAATTTTTTGCTTAAAATGGAAATGACTCAATTATGGCGGGACATCCTAAAAAGAAAGTGATTTGATTATATAATGGGACGGAGGGAGTACTACGTCAATTAAGAAAGAAAAAATAGTTTTAATCTAATGCAAAATTGGTAAATAAAAAAAATAATTAAAGTGTTGTTAGTATAAAATGATAAAGTGATTAAGTTCTGTTAATAGAAAATAAGACTAAATTCATTTGAGAGAAAAATTTAGTATAAATAGATACTCCCTCGTCGCAAATCTCATACTAAAAACATAAAGTTATTCTCAATTTATTGTTCAGTTTTATCTTTCTTTCGTGCTTTATTCATATTTTCTTTTTATCTTTCCTGCTTTACCAGCTATATCTCTGTCCCTCTCATACTTTTACAAATTTTGTATTAAAATCCGTGTCATTCATTAATAGGACTATTTTTGGTGGACGGAGTGAATATAAATAACTTTTGTGGACAAGTGAAAATGAAAAGACATACTCCCTCTATCCATAAAAAATAGTCTCATTTTGTTATTTTATGATATCCACAAAAAATAGTTAAATTTCTAAAACTAAAAAGTTTATCTCTCATACTTTACCCATTTTTTTTGTTCTTCCTCATTTTTACCTATTTTTTCCGTATCTCTCTTACTTTAACTATTTTTTCTTCTCTTACTTTACCAAGTTCTGATTAAAACTCGTGCCGTATAAATGAGATTATTTTATATGGATGGAATGAGTAAATTTTTTTGTGGACAGACGTGGGGAGTACTAGTACTTCGATTTTTTAATAAACTAAAAGGCTTCATAATATTATATATAATCTCTTCTTAAAATATGAAGCAGTATTTATTTTCAACTTTATAACTATTTTCTTTTTATTTAGTGTAAAATATTAATAGTCCCGTTTTAAATTATAAATTAAGTTTTAGTTTTGTACTATATTTTTTTAATATTTGTAGCCTAGAATATCTTTTCTGCTCGTTTCTGTTAATATTTGGGATTGGCACTCTTTACAATAGTTTGGTTTATATGTTTGTTCAAACTTTAGAATTTCAAAGCATTAAACATGAATCTAACATGAATCTAGTACTCCTCTATTTCTATAGAGACATTTCTTTTGGACACATAATTTAATAAAGTAAGAGAGAATAAAATATAAGAAAAAAAGAGAGAGTAAAATATTAAAAAGAGAAAAGCTTTTACCGAATACGGAAATGAATCAACTACCTACAACCCCTAAAAGAAACTACATTAGAACAAAGAGAGTACTAAGTGTTAGAGTTTGTATACTAGAAATCACCTTTCGAGTGATTGAATACTGTAAAACTCTATATGATATTTTCCAAAGGAATGAAACAGATTATTTTTGTCATAATGTTGTTATGTTTTACATTTAATGGATGTTTATTGCATATTTAAATGTATAAGCAACATAACAAAGTCTAAGTCTTTGTTTTAGTAGACCGGTTGTGGGCGTCGTCCACTTTAAGGTAACACGGTCAGTTCTGAACAAAGAAAAACAAGAATTTCACAACCTATATAGGCCTAAACTACCTATCGTGAAAGGTTGCAATGTCAGTCCGCATGTTTCTAAGCCTTACTAAAATAAGATGACATTGGTGTGGTATAACACTGAATTGGATCTAACAACAAGATGAGTTTTTATGCTATCTACTGATAGACGAGGTCTTGATAATTAATTTCTTAATCAATGTACGTTAGCATTGAGCATACGGTATTGATTATGCACTACTTTGACTTACCAAATGGTGCAGGTTTTTCGCAACCCAAGAATCATGGAATATTGGGTAGTGGTGATTAATATCTAGCGGTGCTAGGATTGCTATTATATTGAATCGTGCTCGGGGTGAGTCTCGTTTGATAACATCCACAAGAGGAGCTCGAAACAAGGTTTCATTATTCGGAACCTAGCTAGTTGGAGTTTGATTACTCTATGAATAATGAATAAGCGTTTCTTGCTAAGTCCACTCTTGGAGTTAATAATATGTTAATTAATTAAGTCCATAGCAGACATTAATTAATTAATGGATGTTTCTATCTTAAGCACGGGAAATAAATGACAAACAAATGGAAACCCGGAATACTTGTAATTTCGGATTTGGATGGGCAGTGCAATATTACTTCTGTAGTGGCTGCTCGTAATATTCCAATATAAGCTTATATTAAATTGTGGGTTCAATTTAATTAGTAAGAAGCTAATTGGGGGATGCCATATCCAAATTCTTCCACAGATCTCTGACTGGACCCAATATGTGACTTATTATAAATAGGAGAATAAATGAGACAGAAAACACACATTAGTTTCTCCAAAATTTTCGTCCAGCTCCTATCCATCATAGGGGACGATTTTTGCTCTCTCCGTGAGCAGCTTCCGTCTTCTTTATTTGAGTCCTAAGTATTCTGGTGAGATCTGCCCACACTGACATCAGATTACAGTTCGGGAACCAGTTAGAAGATCCATGGTTTAGTACTCAAGATCTTCACGAGGAGAAGGCGCTAGCTATATTCGATTCTTTGGAGAATCAACGAGGTAAATTGGCTAACTCCACAGTAAGCATGTTTTAGGTGTTAATTGCGCTAAAGCATGTTTGAATTCAAGTTATGAGCATAATACATGTGAGAATTACGCGAATAGATTTTGTCTAAATAATCTGCTAAATAGATCAGAATTATGTGATCTGTTAGAACGCACGCTTCCGCTGACAACCCCAACACTAAGTATATTTTATCTTAAAAGGTAGTAGAGTTTTTATTAAACTACATATTTTTATTATATATAGTAAATCTCTTGTAATATACTCCCTCGTTTCATGTTAATTGAGTTATTTTTTCTATTTTGGAAAGTTTCAAGATAATTGAGTCATTTCTATTTTTTTCCAAAAGTAACTACTTCTTTTACTTCTATCTTCATCTTTCTTACTTTATTCACCATCCATTTAACACACAATTCTTAAGATTCATGCTAAAAAAATGCCTCAATTAACAAAGAATGGATGGAGTATATAACGACTTTATCCAAAAAATTACTCTATTTTATAAATTTATTCTCAAAATGGTACATATTCACATTGGTTTTTATTTTTATTTTCTTACTAGTAGGACTCCTGGTCAAAAATAATTAAGCTACATCACTATGTTAATGTGCGTATGAGGTATAATAATATAAACGTGTATATATAATATTTTATTCGTGGTGCTGGTGCATGCTATTTTAAGCTTTTGCTTTATAAATAAATATAGATTTTATAACAAACGAAATATTAAAATATAATTAATATATTATACTCCTTAATCGCAACTACTAAAAGATATAAATACGATAAGACACCATCCAGATATAAATTCTTACCCAAAATAATCAGGTAGGCCTTAAATTAAACACGATTGTATCCTTGTGATGCCTTTAATACTAAATTGTCCATTTGTGGCATTCAAATTTGAGACTATTACCTGTTAGCAGCCATATCTCACTTATAACGACTTTCTAAGTTTCAAACACCAATAATTAAGATGGTAATTAGCAAACACCATAAATGTGACAAGTACAAATTAGTTTTCACTCTGGCACCGACGGAAACAATTAACTAAAATAGAAATGTGTGCAAATCTAGGCTGCATTCATTCTATAATCGAAATAAATTTTAATCAAAATATTTCTTAATTGAAAAATAATCTTAAGGGCGTGTTCACTTCACCCTACTTGAATTACCCTGCTACAATGCATCGAGATTAATATTATCAATCAATAAATGAGAATAAATGTTTTCTTGGTTTGTGAGTCCACCAACCCTACGCACGTGTTCGGTTAAATAAATAAGAGCTCGTGAATTGGTGTGATGTTCCCAAAATGCTCCTCGGTTAGTCGAGGATACTGAGGTGGAAAGCAAGGATATCATTGGAAATTCACCACAAAATATGAAAATATGTCCTGTTTTGGAAGAAATGCAATCGCACTCTATTCGTGTAAATAGTGCGGGCCTTCCCTCAATTCTCGGGCCCTAAAGAATTGAATTCACCGACACCGAAATAGGAAATGAATAGTACTAACCTCATTTCTTGGTAATTATTGAAAGGTAAATACAGCCCGAGTATAATTCACATGGCTATCAAAAGTAATCAATTCAAGAATCATATAAAAATAGCAGTTTCGGTCAGTTTTAATTTATATTTTCTCATAAAATTGAATTTGTTTTGACGTTTTTGAGACTTTTAAAGTTAAATCTCTCTATAGATTATAAAAAACAATGCTTTGAATCAATTAAAATCGCAAATATGTTTAAAAACAACCTGAAAAATCCAGGGATCATATGCTGCCAGGATGGATCCAAGTGGAATCAGAAGATCGACCGATTCCACTATCGGGCCAGGATGGATCCAAGTGGAATCAGAAGATCGACCGACTCCACTATCGGGCCAAGAGTATGGTCCGAGAATTCCATTAATAGGTCTTTGGAGTTTTCTTTTGTCCGAACCATTTTGAAAGGGTAGATGCGATGACTCTCAAGATAGAGGAGAAAGGCGGCCCATTTAGAGACAGGCCCAACCCAAAATCCGCAATATACATTTTTTATGCAGTAAATAATTGAAGATATACAACAATTTCTAATCCCAATTTCCCAGCATCCTAAAACAAACAACAGTTGAATTTCCTTTCTATCGATCTTCTCTCTCACTCGCAAAAAATCACAAGCGAGAGAGCAGGAGAAAGGGATTGCATGCATGTATATATTATTTCAGTTTACTCCTCTTATTTCTCAATTTCATTGTTTACAGCTCTGAATCTCGAAATCCTTTCTCCAATCCGCATTTCCGAGGTTAGATTTTCATTTTTTAGTTTGTGTATTGTTTAATTCTTTTATTGGAAGTAAAAATTATGCCTTGCGTTGAAGTCATTGCTGGAGTATTGGTTTGGCAATCGTTGTGTAAATTTGGGGTTTCAAAATGGAGTATTAATTATGTGAATGAAAAATTGGAAAAATCTGTTGGGCAGTCACTTTAGGCTTTACCACCCCCTTCACCTAACTGTGATATCTGTACATATATAGTAGTCCCGTTGCTTTCCTGGATTACAGTTTTGAATTTTGATTTTTTTTATATATTTGTTGGATCTCACTCAATGATTCAATCTTATTAATTTTAGTTTCATGATCTTCTTTATCCTATTGTCAGATAGAGTTCGAGATTTGAAGAAAGAGTGATATTTAGTTGGTGTATTTAACTGTGTTTGGCCACTGGTGGGTGAGCATTCGTTATTTTTGCTCAGAATGCGATAAAGGAAGTGGCGCTTAGTAAAGCATTTTTATAATGGCGGAAGCGGAAGCTCTACTTGAGGCTTCAGGATCTAGATTTAGTGATTTGGAGCTCATCGGAAGAGGTTCCTTTGGGGATGTTTATAAAGGGTAAATTTACGGAAATGTAGTTGACGTAGTTATATTTTCTTTGTACTTTATGAAAGTATTGAGGTTTGATTCTTGAACCACATTCAAATGGTGCGTAATGTGACTCGCCAGCAATATACATCTATAATTTCAGTATATGACTTACTAGGCTTGGAGAGAGGTTCATTTAATAATTAAAGCTTGCTAATAAATGTTTTTTGGTCAATGTCCATTAGAGCTCCACATTGGTATGATTGTCTTGTGTGCGAATCACCCAAATTTCATTAAACAGATAGGTTTACATTTAAGCACTCTTAGTTATATACTGAGTTTGAATGAGTATGATTACTACCGGTTAATGTTAGGTTAGGTTGGATTGCTAGCTTCTATGGCTTGAGAAGATTCTGTAATGTTTGCATATGTTACTATGGAATATCAGCTTATGTTATGAAAATCACACAGGGAAGAACCTATCTCTTATAAAACATATGGTATTCTGTATGTGAAATATGTACCGTTGTATGTGTTCCTACCTGAACAAAGTTTCTTTCATTTGATCTTTGAAGAAGAGATTTTGCTGACAATGGCTTTATGATGCATCATGCATTACAAGGAACTTGTAGAATTTTTCCAGAGACCATGTTAAATTGGTGTTTGCAATAAAAGCCAATTTGTGGCTAGAAATCCATTTGGCATAACTAAAAATTGTCTAATTTTTCTGATTAGATTTCTGATTTGTTCGTGTGTGGATTTTTTGACCCTCATCTAAGCGTCACTTTTCTTTTTTTGGAAAAAAGTAAGTATTGTCACTAGTTTTATTAGCTTGCAAGTGTGTAAATTATTTATTGCACAACTACTCAAATTGTTTTTTCTATTTTTCTTTGCAGGTATGATAAGGAACTCAAGAGGGATGTTGCCATCAAAGCCATTGATTTGGAAGAATCGTGAGTGTATTTATGGCTTTGGATTTGCTTTACTAAACATTCCATCCGCCCACCAAGATTAATGTGTAACAAAAGTTGTTACATGCGGCATTGTTTTCTGAATTGCTATAAAGTATCTTACTAATTTTCTAACCTGTTCTTTTCCCTAATCAATTCAGTCAATTTGCATAGCCATGTTATATGGGAGGAAATGGCTTTTATTTATTTTTGTGTGGTGGAAGTACTGAACTAGGTATGATGAATGTTAGGATACATCATCATTTTTCTTGGCTAGCATGCACCACATACATGGGGTAAGGTTGTTTAAATTGGTGCGGGCTGGTATGTTGGGAAGTGTGGGGAAATAGTACTTGTTAGGAGCGGTGTGGTATGAGACCCCTTTCCTCCATCAAGATTCCACAAATTTTCTTAGGGTCACAGGCAGCCAGCATAGATGGATTGTTTGACTAAACTTAGTTATCTCTTAAGTCCAATCTTTTTGGCAAGTCTGGTATCATGAAGTCATCGAAGTTATAAAGAGGGTGAAGATTGCAGATGATTCTTGAGAAATCATTGCTCAGCTATGCATTTAGGGTATGCTGAGGTGTGTTAGTTCGGTGTCAGTGCAACTAGCTGTGAGTTGATTCCCCATTTCGGTTTCCTTCTGCTGCTGATTTGTGTTGGGTTGAGGATTAAGGATCATTAGGTTTATGGTCAGAGTAAGTTGAAATTTTGTGAATAATGGTTTTTCTTGTATAAGAAACTGGAGCAAATCCAGTGGTTGATAGTATAGGATTGATGCAACTGATCTGAATTTGTTCCCTAAATAAATGGCAACTGAAGGAGGTGAGTCTATGTATACTATGTTAACATAATATATAGTCGTTAAAATATACAAATGGAAAATGATCTGCTTAAGAACCATGCCTATTTTGATCTTTTATATAAGAGTTTGAGACGAGCATTTTCATTTCATATACGGAAACCTATTTCCTGTAATAGTGTACTTCTCGATCCCTTTGTTCGTTTGTGAACGTATATCTCGCCATGATATTATTATACTCTCTCCGTCCCATAAGAGTATGCAGTCTTGGTTGAGCACGAGTTTTAATGCACAATTGATAAAGTAAGAGAGGGGTAGAAAGAAAAAATAATTAAAGGACTGTTAGTGGAGAATGGGTCCTACCAAAAGAGTTTCCAAAATTAGAAAGTGCATACCCTTGTGGGGTGAACTAAAAAGGAAAGAGTGCATACTCTTGTGGGACGGACGGAGTATGATGTATCAGTGTAAATATGGTAAAAATCATACTCAAATTTGATAAACAGTTTGAACTTCGGAATTTGAATACATTCAAGTCATGACTATCTTGTCAATCTTCCTTTCAAATGTCTTCAAGCTTATGAGGTTGACAGCTTTGAATTTTGTTTTTAATTTCCATAAAACCTATGCGCTTTCTTTCTCAAGTTATGCAGATACTACCCCAGGTCATGAGTTAGAAATTTGAGATCAGATACTTCGAATAATAACTTTAAAAAAAAGATGCTTCTAAGCTCGTCAGAACTATGATTGCACAAGACATTTGAACTAGTAGCGGGTAAATTACTATGGTCAGGAGCTGCGCTGCATAAACTTCCAATATGGTTGTAAACTTACGTCTTACATAGACCCTTCATCATTGTGCCTTATACTTCCTTGTTCTTTCACAGGGAGGATGAGATAGAGGACATCCAGAAGGTACATTAGAGACTTCTGTAACTTTAATCGATTGAAGTTATACAGTCATATTCATTTTATTTGTTCGTAGGAAATCGCGGTCCTTTCAGAATGCCGATCTCCATATATCACCGAGTATTATTGTTCTTATTTACACCAAACAAAGCTTTGGATAGTCATGGAATACATGGCTGGTGGTTCTGTTGCTGATCTGGTAGTTTACTTTCACATCCCTCCATTTTGCTTTCATTCATTATTTCAATCTTTTGAAACTTACTCACCTAGATCTGGAATTCCATATTGTACTAAACTTCACAATTTAAGTTTGTTACATTATATGAGACAGAAAGTAGTAATCTGTTATCTGTCACGATTCTTGTGGCAGCTACATCAGGTTCTCCTAATATCAATTATGATCCTATCCTAGTAATTATTCCGTTGGTAAATACTATGGTTCTTCAGTTTTTTTTTTAAAATTTTTATTTTAAGCCATGCCCGTTAGTCAATGTAACGTGATTCATCATCTATTGCCTTCTATAGACATTAAAAAGTGTGTGAGAATCATTCTTTATCTGGAAAACCCTGTCAACTTTTAGAAGTATTAAAGAGGAACATTAATGTAAACTCATATTGGGATGAAACAATGATAAGCATATAAGTTATGGAGACCTAACTTAATCCAAAACCATGGTCAAAGGTGAAAGGCTAACTCCCATATATATGCTATTCCACACTTTCATGTGGAACCAATGTGGGATTAGTATCAAATAGTAGCCACTGTTTCTGCTGCTACTTGGTTATTCATTGACCCTTCACAGTTCACATAGGATAATATTGTATTCCTCTGCAGATTCAACCAAACCTGCCGCTTGATGAAGTTTCAATAGCTTGGATTTTACGTGACTTGCTCCATGCAATTGAGTATCTTCACAGTGAGGGGAAAATTCATCGAGATATTAAAGGTATATTATCAGGCAATATCACTTCGTTTTACATGATCTTGTTCTTTCTACTTTTTGAACTTGGTGACAATTTATCTATCATGCATGCTTTCAAATTATTTGTAAGACTAAATCATTCATAATGTGTTTCTCAGTTTCTGTACCTCTCAGTCCTCTCCAATGTTTTTTTCAATCTTCTTATGAAATCATAATACAACCATTTCTGTGTATCGACTGCATCTAACCTTCTATGTCCATTTTCCCTCATAATTTGTTACTATTAAATAACTTTTGCATTGTGATTTGGCAGCGGCAAATGTTCTATTGACAGAGAGTGGAGACGTTAAGGTATAATTTTTTTGGTTACAGCAGTTTTATGATAGCTTGAAAATCTTTGA
The DNA here is from genome assembly GCF_004379255.2 of Salvia splendens. NCBI lineage: Eukaryota > Viridiplantae > Streptophyta > Magnoliopsida > Lamiales > Lamiaceae > Salvia > Salvia splendens. The sequence goes on along the minus strand of NC_056036.1, from coordinate 19,124,689 downwards.
ATAGAATTTTCTTTATGTACTGCTTTAATTTATTTGCATCTGGTACAGGTAGCAGATTTTGGAGTTTCTGCTCAATTGACAAGGACTATTTCAAGGAGAAAGGTATATATATATTTTTAATTTTGTGGCTTCTGCTTGAGAATTACTTTTGACCTTCTTTCTTAACTTTGCTCTAGTTTTATTACAAATTACAATGTGCTACTCCATGGTCATTATGCTTTCTACAAGATTGGGACCGTATTTGTTTAAAATTGACAATCTGGATGTTTTGACATGGTCCCCATAGTAAATACTCCATCCGTCCCCAAAGAGTATGAACTATTTCCTTTTTCGTCCATCCCTGAAAAATATGAACTTTCTAATTTTGAAAAAGTCAAACAACTTATTACCCCTACACATCATTTTATTTACAATTTATACCATTACTATTAACAACTTATACCACTACAATAGTGTGGACCCCACTCTCCACTAACATTATTTCCACTACCCTCTCTCTCTCTCTCTCTCTCTTACTTTTTCCCTTATTTTATTAAAATCCGTGCCGAACCCATTACTCTTTGGGGACGGATGGAGTATATTTTTCCTTGCTGCTTTTCCAACCTTCCAATCCATATTCTCATTCACTAAAGCCTTAGTTTCTTTGAACAGAAAATGTGATATAGTATTATTTATCATATAGTACTCCCTCCGTTTCTCTATAGTTGAGTCATTTTTCCATTTTGGGAAGTTTCCTCATAGTTGAGTCATTTCCCTATATAGTAACTTTTTTCTCTTTCTTACTTTACTCTCTTTTACTTTATTCTCTCTACTTTATTCACTTTCTACTTTATTCTCTCTACTTTTTTCCCTCTCTTACTTTTTTTATCTATTTATTTAACACATTCAACATCTCTTTCTTAAACTCCGTGGCTAAAAGTTTTGCCTCACCTATGAAGAAACGGAGGGAGTATTATTTATCCCTATAATGAGGTTGAATGCTAAATAGTCCAACACATGCTCTTTGTTAAGCTGATGTGGAACTGTCCAAAGTGTCATTACATCTCTCAATCTAATGCAATTAGAAGTTAGACTTTTGTAGGAACGCCATTTTGGATGGCTCCAGAGGTTATTCAAAACTCAGAAGGTTATAATGAGAAGGTATGTCCTCTGTCTACCACTCCCCAACCTTCATATCTATCTGAGTTTTCATGATCTGGCAGTATTAATTGACCGTAGTCCCCCTCTTCCTCTTGATAACTTTTGGAATTTTGTTTGAAACAGGCTGATATATGGTCTCTTGGGATAACTGCAATTGAGATGGCAAAGGGTGAACCTCCACTTGCTGACCTCCACCCTATGAGAGTGCTTTTCATCATTCCTCGAGAAAATCCACCACAGGTGTACCACATAATCTTCTCCATAATCCTCTCTGTTAGCTACTTTTATGTTCTTTCTTTAACCCTGTAGAATTCATAATGGTCTTTGTTATTCAGCTAGAGGAGCATTTCTCTCGTCCCCTGAAAGAATTTGTTTCTCTCTGTTTGAAGAAGAATCCGGCAGAGGTAGCTTTCATGAACTTTTATCTACCTTCCACTTATATCTGCTTGTCCGTAGTGTTGGCAAACTAGCCAACCCCAGGAAAACATCCATTGAGATGGAGTTATGTTTGGGTGATAACTTGGATCTATGGTTCATAGGATTGACTATTTGAAGGATTACATGACCCAGCAAGCTCAATGTCTAATTTTTTTATGTATCCAGCCTATCACCCAAAACAAAAGCCTCCTAAGGGTATTTAACAGTTAGAGAGGTGCTTTTTTTCCAATGAACTTTTTAGTGCATTTCTCTCTTATTTTTTGTTCTCTTAGGAATAATAATTAATCTTGCAATCATATATATGGTGCTATCTTTCTTTTTTTTGATTTGTCTTGTGCTTCATGCCAGTTCTTATGCTTTGATTTCTCTTATTTGATCTTAGAGGTCCAGTGCAAAGGAACTCCTTAAGCATCGTTTTATTAGAACTGCTAGAAAGAGTCCAAGGCTTCTGGAGAGAATCAGGTGCATTATTATCTCTTTGCTGTACCGAAGTTCTTAAAAAATTGTTTCCGATACTTAATAACTTTTGCAACAACTAATTATCAGTTCTGCTATGTGTCACCTTTTGAAAACCCAGTAACTAACATATGCTTATTGTCCTGTACGCTAAAGTATGTCTAATACTTGATTGAGTGGTTTCTGTAGAATAGTCTTTAATTTTCCTATGACAATCACATATCGGACATTTTCTCTCTAAAGATATAACATCGAGTCAGGTGTTTTGATGCATGGCATATGTCTAGATCTTTTCTCTTAAGCTCAGAAAGCTTACACCATATATAGTGCATGAGTGCATAACTTCTACTCTCTACTTTTCAAGAGAGCGGCCCAAGTTTCAAATTGATGGTGAGAATGAAAATGGCGCAACACCCTTGGGAGAAGCTTCTGGAACTGTAAAAGTGAATAGAGAGTCTGGACAGGGTGATACAGTTCGAGTCAGGTCAGTCAAATTTGTTGATACAGTTTGGATTCTGACTAATTGTTACAAGATGTTGGGCTGAATGTTTTTAATACAGTAGTCAGGCAACGGGTCTGAGAAATGCCGGATGGGACTTCAGTATTGGTGTATCAGGTAGCACGGGAACTGTTCGAAGTGTTGTAAGACCGCCTCAGGTGAGAGAAAGAAAGCCGGAAGTGCCATTAAATCAATCTACTCCTAAAAAAACCATAGATGCTAGTAACCAGCAGTCTTCTGCTTCTGGAATCATGCTTCATACTGCCTCAGAGCTCTCCACAAGGACACAGATCAATGATCCAGCCAATCAAGGAAATTATCTTGAAGATGTATGGCATGCTTATCCCTTCTATATACTTTCAGGCTCATGTGTTTTTCCCATAGCATATGAGCACATCGTAATCGCTACTCATAAGCCCAAAGGATAGTCGTTTTCCAAACAATTGTGTTCAGTCTGAGTTGATGAGAAGTAGGATTGAGGTGTTGGAATTATTTTAGATACTTGACATGCTGAACATCTGAAGATAGACAGAAACACATGAATTTACTAATAATTACAGGTGTCCTCCAGAAACCACTTTGAAGCTTTGGATAATTCTTTGAGTCTGGTCACTGCAGATTAATTCTAATTTCATTTTGTTATTTGCCTCAGACTTTATACTTTACAATGAAGATCTCCAATCCATTTTCACCCTTAATCAGTGTTCTGATCAGTGCTTCAGAATCAGTTGGATAGTCATACATGTTTGCTAGTCAGACTCATACAAATCTGGGCTTTATTATCTATTATTGCTAGTCCATTTGACTTGATAGTTTATCAATCACTGGTACTACTTGCCATTTATTTGATGCAGAATGTAATTCCTTGTGCAAGCTCTCATTCTTTGTTTTTGTCTATGCTCCACTTGGAGTTCTTGAAAATCTGACCTCTTAAATAAATTTCATGACAGATGTCTTGAATTAAAATCACAGTTTAACATACCACAATGTCTAAAATTTTCTGTGTCTGTTCTTAACTTTCAGGAAGATGCAAGTGGGACAGGAACTGTAATTGTTCGATCACCAAGAGGAGTTCCACGATCCTCGCAGTTCAGCAGCCAAAGTTCAACTGTATGTGCATTCATTGATTGAGCTAAAAAGATACTGTTATTGTCTGCTGCATTACCGTGATACCAATTAAGTATTCTGTTAATTGCTATTCTAGTCTAGCAGCAAATATGCCTCTGCTGAAGATTCTTCGATCAGTGGTACTGTTGTTTATCGTGGACAGCATGAAGATTCAGACTCTCCGAGAACTCCAAAGTCTAGGCTTGGACTTCAAGAGAGAACTTTTAGTGCAGCTCTTGAAGACAGTGAAACCAATCTTGCCGAGGTTGAAATACAATTTTAATCAATCTTGCATTGGAAAATCTTACTATGCTTGCCTTGTCACTTTAAAGGATGTAGTTTCATTATATGACCGTTTTTCATAAAGACATGTTTCATACTTATTTAGGCTAAGGCTGCTATTCACGGAGGCAGAAAAGGAAGGGATAGGTCTGCATTGAGCAAGGGGAACAGAGATTTGCAAGAGAGCAGAAGGATAGAGCCGGGCCACACAACGACAAGTTTTGACTCATCAAGGTATGTTTTGCTCCAGAACCCCCCCTCCCTTGCAAAATGCTGAAATTTGTAGTTAACCTTTTCAATGCCTTTTTTTTGTCATGAAACATGGAACAGCCAATCCAGATATTCTCATGATTATCTTGATGCTCAGAAGGCATTTTTAAGATCCCCGCACTCAACTGAGGATGTGGACAATGCAAGAAGTTCCGTAGCAGCTTTGTCTGCCCCTTTATCAGTGCTCCTGATCCCTTCACTTAAAGATGTATGTTTTCATTTCAGTTCTATGAAAATTTCAGGAACTAAGACATTTCTCATAACCTGATTGTGTAAAAGCTTTTATAGAAGTAGTATCAAACACCAATAAACTATTGTTCCCAAATTCCCAATACATAGTGGCCTTTTAGAAATTTTGGTACAACATGCAGGTTTTGAAGTCCATGGAATTAAATAGAAAATGTCCACAAGGTTAACCTTTGATAGCTCACCTTTTTTTTGTAGAAATATTAACATTTATTTTTTAGTTATTCATTATATGTAGTTTGACTTTTAAGATTATAGATACAGACATAATCATTGTATAAGATTTTGTTAATGATCCAGGCAATTGTCGATGATCCAGGAGGTTCAATCTTTCAGAAAGTCACTAACGCTTTAATGGATATGGAGAATGTTAGGCCTGGGTCTTCTGAATTATTTGTCACCAAGTTGCTTCAGCAATTGGCAAGGTCGATTTTAACTACGTAACATCTTTTCTCTTTTGTGTTTGTGCCCCATATATTTATTTTTGGGGTGCTAAATGTTTTTTCATCATGGTATGGTATCCATCAACTTGAGCAAAATGTGCAGTTCGAAGGAAGGTTCTATGCAAGACCTCCGGGATCTTGCAGCTCAGATCTTTGTGAAAGGCAAGATAGAAACGCTGGCAACAAATGCAGAAGCTGATAACAAAAAGAAGCAAGTGAACAAGGAGCTCAATTCAAATGCCAATATGAGCCCACTTGCAAGGTTCTTGCTCTCCAGGTTAGTCAAAAAGCTAATAATCTCCTTTTCTTCTCCCCTTGATACGGCAGTAAGTTCGGACTGGTAAAGAAGGATGACGTCTTCTTACGCTTTCCTTGAAATTCTTAAAGAGAAAGTGAAACTTTGTTTACATAAATCTCAACTTATTTTTAGTGAAGCATTAGTTTTATCCATGACAACGCATGCCGATTAATGCAGATGGCAAGGCTTTGCTTCCCGCGATTTGAATTCTTGAAAATTGAGGTCAGATAGTATCTTGTTTTTGGTGAATGTCTTTTAGTCTGTAGTTAATGAGTGAATTCCTTATTTATAGCTTTTCTTATTGATCTGAAAATTTCATGATTATCATATTGTTTTCGTGTTCTTCTATTATGCAAAAGGTTTCCAGTTCGCTTGTTGTAAAGAGTGATGGGCATATTGTATTTGGCAAGGTTAACATTAGTCATGTGCTATGATTTTGTACAATTTCTAAGACTTAAGTTTTTGCTTAAATGAAGCAACTTAATTGTTTTATCATATTCTTGATTCTATACCCTACAGACTTCATCTGATAATTGATTGATGATTAAATTCGTACTACTACAGAGAAAATCTTGAAGTAGGAGTGTATTAAGGTGGTGTTTGGTTTATTAGATAAAATAGTAGCAAGATATAATCTAGAATTAAGTTGTGAGATTATTTAGTAGGAGATGGTTGATTATGACTAATTATCACATTACTATCCATCTAGGATTAAATTATGAGATTCAAATTTCATGAACCAAACATGATACAAATTTTATCATGAAATTGAACACTCCCTAAATAAACAACTCATCTCTGGATGATTTGCTGGTTGGAATAGTTCTGAAGTTTTTGACATCGACAACGTAGAGGCACGTTCAGAAAATGTTTATTACTACCATCATCTACAAGTGGTACAAACAAACAGACAAACAGACAAACCAAAACCAAAACCAAAAATCAACACGTTCTTTGTCTTTGCTCATAGAAAGGCGATGTAGAATTCAGAGTCCGCTCCATCTATAATTCCGTCTCTGCTTCACGTGTTATAGAAGAACGTCATCAAAACATGGTGAGACAAGAGAAAGGAAGATGGATATATAAATGTACTACTTCTACCTCTCAAGAGCAAATTTGCCTTGTTTATATTTCTGGCTCTCCTCGTGTGCGACCAACTGCGCAAAAAGAACAAAAGTGAGCATACTTAGTGAAGAAGAGTGAGAGTGAGAGTGAGAGTGAGAGTGAGAGTGGGAGTGGGAGTGGGAGTGAGAGACATACATATTTCCAGCCTAGTAAGTGCCCACAAGAGCAGCAAAATACATCTGATACCGTGTGCATACCAGAAATCATCATCCTCTCCTCAGGAGGACCAGATGTCACATTCACTCTGCCATTAAAAATACTTCAATTCTGATCCATCTTAATCATAATCATGTTTTCACGTTTCTTTTTCGCATGTATTTTGAAAAAATGATAATAAATAGTTAAAGTGAAGAGAAAGTAAAATATGAGTGAAAATAATATAGAGGAGGGTATCTTCTACATTATTCTCTATCTTACATTATAGTATCATTTTTCCAAAACAAGTGCAGAAAATAAATGTGTCATATTAGCATCACAAATAATACTACTATATCAATGCAATGGAATAATAGTACATGTTAGTTTAGGTAACAACATAGGGTGATGAGATGCATACACTGTATTAAAGAGATAACCTTCCCCCTTTGGCACTGAAATGACTGAAAATAGGAGGCAACATCCATTAAATACATTCGATTATGGAAAGGAACAATTTAGAGTATTAGCAGGCTATACACTTTAATGCCAAACGATCAATAAAAAAGATTAGTTAGAAAGAAAAGAAAAGAAAAGAGTAAAGGTTACGATGAATACCCGGGAAACAAGTTGATGAGGCTGTGCTAGCTGGCTGGGTTTTGCAGAATTTGCAATTGTAGGTTTTTCCTTCCAAATCAACTACAAATATCCTTCCCATCTCTCTCCTCTCTCTCTCTCTCTCTCGAATTTGAGAAGACTAACGATACAATTATGATAGTGTTTGTTGTGTTGTAGTTTGGGTAAATTGGATCACTATAACACTGACACGTAGTTTGTTTTTCTAATGGGCCTCTCTCCCCATTTTACTGGATCTTATACCTCGACAGACCAAACCTCTTTAAGTGCTTGTAATTTTTATTTCATTCACCAAAATTAATAAAAAAATATAGAAAGAAAAAGAAGTTGAAGTATTAGTATTAAAAACAATATTTTTTTTCAATCTTCTCATCATTCATGTACTTCCTCTGTCCTAAAAAAATAGACAAGCTTGTAAATAATACAAGTTTTAATGTGAAATTAATAAAGTAAAAAAAATAGAAAAAGTAAAAAACGAAAAAGGGAATAGTAGAAGTAATTTTAGTAGATTAAGTCGCATATTGGGCCCAATCAGGGATCTAAGAAAGAATTTGGACACGGCCTCACCCAATTAGCTTTATACTAATTAATTTGAACCCACAATTTAATATAAGCTTATATTGGAATATTACAAGCAGTCAATACAGAAGTAATATTGCACTGCCTTTCCAAATATGAAATTACAAGTATTCCGGGTTTCCTTTTATTTGTTCAATTCATTTCCCGCGCTTAAAATAGAAACATCCATTAATTAATCAATGTCTGCTATGGACTTAATTAATTAACATATTTTAATTTCCAAGAGTGGACTTAGCAAGAAACTCTTATTTATTATTCATAGAGTAATCATACTCCAACTAGCTAGGTTCCGAATAATAAAACTTTGTTTCGAGCTCCTCTTGTGGACGTTATCAAACAAGACTCTCCTCGCGCACGATTCAATATAATGGCAATCCTAGCACCGCCAGATAATGATCACCACTACCCAATATACCTGGATCGTTGGGTGACGAAAACCCGCACCTTTGGTAAGTCAAAGTAGTAGATACTCAATATCGTATGCTCAATGCTAACGTACATTGATTAAGAAATTAATTATCAAGACCTCGTCTTTCAGTAGATAACATAAAGACTTGTCTTGCTGTTAGATCCATTCAGTGTTATACCACACCAACGTCATCATATTTCAATAAGGCTTAGAAATAATCGGACTGACATTGCAACCTTTCACGATAGGTAGTCTAGGCCTATCTAGGTTGTGAAATTCTTATTTTTCTTTGTTCAGGACTGAACGCGTACCTTAAATTGAGCGCAGCCCACAACCGGTCTACTAAAACAAAGACTTAGACTTTGTTATGTTCACTTATACATTTAAATATGCAATAAACATCCATTAAATGTAAAACATAACAACATTACAACAAAAATAATCTGTTCCATTTATTGGAAAATAATAATTAGAGTTTTACAGTATTCAATCACTCGAAAGGTGATTTCTAGTATACAAACCCTAACATATAGGTCCACAATTATTAACGGTGTAATTTATTACTCCCTCCGTTCCTCTACAGTTGAGGCGAAACTTTTGGGCACAGAGTCTAAGAAAATGATGTTTAGTGGATTAAGTAGAATAAAGTAGAAAAAGTAGTTGGACTTTTTGAATTTGAATTTCATTATTCATTTGAACTTTTTATTTAAAGTAAACACTATTTGCACAACAAATTCCAATTTATAAATTGTTTATTCTTTTGTTAATTAACCAAATCTGCCCAAAATTAAATGATGAATTTTCGAGAGAGAGAGAGCAGAGAACACATATGCTAGAGAGTAGAGTAGAAAGCAAATTCTTTTTTATTCATCCATTGGTACTGTAACAATACATTAAATTTACAAAGGGGGGGGGAATTAAATTGAATGTGGCGCCACTTACACAGTAAGTGCACTTCACGTTAATTGCACTCAATTTACAAAGCAGAGAAAACAAAAGGAGCTGTAACAGTACATTCAATTTACAAAGGGGGAATTAATTTGAAACTGGCGCCACTTCACATTCACTGCTATAAATACTCTTCCACCAACTTCAAACATTAAAAATCTCAACCAACAAATGGAGTAAATGCTTTCCTTGGCTGTTGAAGTCTTTTAAATGCTCATAAATAGGGCACCAAAAGTATTCCTCAGAATTCAAGAACCAAGTGGTCCAATTCATCATCGGAAGGTGTGTGGGCGGTGTACCTTCTCGTGGCACACTTAAGGAAGCACAACTGAAGTTTACAATCTCCCGGCAAACCTGTACAAGGTGGTGGAATGCTGCAAAGAAACAACAATAACGAGGAACATTAGTTCAACTGGTAAGTGTAAAAAAAGTGAGGCATTACCCCAAAAGGCTGCATCTGGATGTTGATCTGTTAAAGAGTTTGCATTTCTCCAAAAGGTGCAACCTGTTGAGTGTGGCAGTGGGTTTAGGTTGTTCAAAAACAACAATATGGAGGTGGGTTAAGGGTGGCCTGATTATACCACACACATCAGCCATTAAACCCAACTTAACAGCTGCAAACAAGCTGTTACGGCTGAGATTCACAGTTGAATCATTAGAATTTGACAGAATCCTCAACAAAATCAGATTCAGGAATATGCACAGCACTATACATATTGATGAAAAGTGGTTCTACATGACTAAAGGAACTCAGAGATTCTATCTTGCTCCAGGAGAGCAAGAACCTCATAGAACATGTAAAAATAAGAAGTTCATATCCAAAATAATGTTCATGTGTGCAGTTTGTAGACCATTGTTTGGTGTTCATGGTGAAGTGTTGTTTGATGGAAAAATTGGAATTTTTCCCTTTACCAAACAAGTTGCAGCCAAGAGGTCAAGTAAAAACAAGCAGGAAGGCACTATGGAGACAAAACCCATAGAGAGTATCACAACAGATGTGGTGAGGGAATGCTTGATCAATAAGGTAATGTTTGCATCTCTTTAATGCATTTAATTTATGCACATAAGCCATTACATACCAGTGAGCCTACATTCTCATGACACACTGTTAATAAATGGTTTAATGTTGTGCAAATGATGATTTTATGCATGTCACATTATTGAGAACAGATATTACCTGCCATCATAGCCAAGTGGCCAGATGGGGCAACTAAAGTTCTCAAGATACAACAAGATAACGCGAGACCACACATCAAAGACAATGACCCAGCTTTCAGAGAAGCTGCACAACAAAGTGGTTTCTCAATCTCAATTGTGCAACAACCACCTAACTCACCTGACACCAATGTGAATGACTTGGGTTGGTTCAGAGCAATACAGTCACTACAAACTCAGACTGCATGCAATAATGTGGATGACTTAGTGAATGCAGTTGAGAAATCATTCCATGAATTACAACCAGAGACTTTGGATAATGTTTTCCTAAGTCTTCAAGGCTTGGTACATGGAAATTATGAAAGTCCAGGGTCAGAACAGATACAAGCTGCCCCACATGGGGAAAGCACATTTAAGGAGGACAAATCAACTTCCACTGAATCTAGAAGTTCCAGTGGAACTGGTTATGGAAGTAGTAGCTTATCTGAGAGACCAGGGGAGCAACCATGGATTGGAGTCAATATCCCAAGCCTTAGGATTATGAAGGTATAGAAGAAGCACATGGTGTTTTTTTGGATAGACTCTCAATGTGCATGAATGATGCATTTATTGAAGGAACATGAATGCACATATCATGACATTTTTTGTGTTTTGAAATGACTGTCACTATGCAACAATTGATGCAATTTGTGTTTTGTAAAAGGATGTAAATGCTGCAACAATGATGCATTTTGTGTTTTGTAAAAGGATGTAAATGCTGCAACAATGATGCATTTTGTGTTTAGTAAAAGGATGAATGCACATATCATGAATGCACATATCACCAACAAATTCACTACATCAACAACCCCAATCACAATCAGCCACCAAAGTCACAACATCACCAACAAATTCATAATCATCAGCAACCCCCAATCACAATCACCACCATCAACAATGACATACACTAACAGCCCATAATACAATAATCACAGATCATAGATCACAATTGGAAATCAATTCTGTTAAATGAAGCATTAGAAAGATCTCACCCATATCAGGAATTAATGCATTTCTCCCACAACGCCTTTCCAGCCTCGGTGACGCAATATCTCCTTACAAACTCTTCATCCGACATAGAGGTGGCATCGCCTTCATCGCCAGCCTTGCATTTCTCCCACAACGCCTTGCCAGCCTCGGTGACGCAATATCTCCGTTTAAATTCTTCATCCGACATAGAGGTGGCATCGCATTCACCCCCCGATAGGACTCCACTCGAGGAGGCGCCGCCTTCACCGCCAGCAATGTATCTGGTCGGGATGGCGCCCCCTTCACCGCCAATTACACCTCCAGTCGTGGGAGAGTCGCCAACGCTGCCGACGGGCTCGCCTATGGAGGAACGACAGATGTTCCACCATAGATGGTGAATTAACCCTTCATCATCTCGAGATCTACGGCGAGAACCGGTCGAAATACGACCTCTAACACGCGACGCTGCGGGAATACGACCTCTTCCCCGAGAAGCGGCCGAAATACGACCTCTACCACGTGACGCTACGGGAATACGAATGATGCGAGGGTTAATCCAGCCGTATCCATCGGCGAGGGGGCTGCGTGGCTGTCTCCGATCGTCTGCGTTGGCGATGTGCGACCGATGCATTGTTTGGGGTCGGCGAAATTTGTGAATCGACGACGCGTGAGATGAGAGAGAAGAGTACAATCGACGTTGTGAGTGAGAATAGGAGGGTGGAACCTTGATTTGGTGTTCGAATTTCAGAGGGAGCGCCGGATTTTAGATCTAGGGTTTCCAGATGAAAGAGATGAAGAAGAGAGAAGGGGGAGCGTTTTTTGTTCAAGAGAGATAGGGGAATGCGGCGTGTGATAGGGAGAATTAGGGTTGGGGAGTGTTTTTTTAATTGTGTAATTAACTTAATTAATTGTGATAAGGGGTGTTAATTAAACCAGCTAAATCACCATTAAATATGCTGATTTTTTCCATTTTTAGAAACGACTCAACTATGGAGGAAATTCCCGAAATGGAAAAACGACTCAACTATAGAGGAACGGAGGGAGTATTTTTTTTATGTTTAGACTTGGTCTAATTTTAGGAAAAAGACTTACATGATAAAACTAATCTATTTAATCTATTATTTTAGGACAGAGGGAGTATCAAGACAATGTTTTTTAGTTATCATTAAATGGCGTCACTTTATCAAAATAATTTTTTTTAATTTTTTTAATGTTTTAATGTCGTTTGATCATAATTAAAAGATGTTGCACATGGTTGTTAGGGTTTGTATACTAGAAATCACCTTTCGAGTGATTGAATACTGTAAAACTCTAAAAATTATTTACCAATGAATGCAACATATTATTTTTGTCATAATGTTGTTATGTTTTACATTTAATGGATGTTTATTGTATATTTAAATGTACAAGCGAACATAACAAAAGTCTAAATCTTTGTTCTAGTAGACCGGTTGTGGGCTGCGCTCAATTTAAGGTACGCGGTCAGTTCTGAACAAAGAAAAATAAGAATTTCACAACCCAGATAGACCTAGACTACCTATCGTAAAGGTTGCAATGTCAGTCCGATTATTTCTAAGCCTTATTGAAATATGATGACGTTGGTGTGGTATAGCACTGAATGGATCTAACAGCAAGACGAGTCTTTATGCTATCTACTGAAAGACGAGGTCTTGATAATTAATTTCTTAATCAATGTACGTTAGCATTGAGCATACGATATTGAGTATCTACTACTTTGACTTACCAAAGGTGCGGGTTTTTCGTCACCCAACGATCCAGGTATATTGGGTAGTGGTGATCATTATCTAGCAGTGCTAGGATTGCTATTATGTTGAATCGTGCGCGAGGAGAGTCTCGTTTAATAACATCCACAAGAGGAGCTTGAAACAATGTTTTATTATTCGGAACCTAGCTAGTTGGAGTTTAATTACTGTATGAATAATAAATAAGAGTTTCTTGCTAAGTCCACTCTCAGAGAATAAAATATGTTAATTAATTAAGTCCATAGCAGACATTAATTAATTAATTAATGTTTCTATCTTAAGCGCGGGAAATGAATTAAACAAATAAAAGGAAACCCAGAATACTTGTAATTTCGGATTTGGAAAGGCAGGACAATATTACTTCTGTAGTGGCTGCTTGTAATAATCCAATATAAGCTTATATTAAATTGTGGGTTCAATTTAATTAGTAAAAAGCTAATTGAGTGAGGCCATGTCCAAATTCTTGTTTAGATCCCTGACTGGGCCCAATATGTGACTTAATATAAATAGGAGAATAAAGGAGACAGAAAACATAATTATGAATGCTAGAATTTTCGTCCCCCTCTAGAAAGAGAGAGAATTCGAAAATTGCTCCCTCCGTGAGCTGAGTTCTGTCTTCATTATTCGAGTCCTAGTATTCTGGTGAGATTTGCCCACACAAATATCAGTATACAGTCCGGGACACCAGTCAGAAGATCAGAGGTCGAGTACTGAAGATCTTCACGTGGAGACGGAGCAAGCCATCATCGATTCTTAATTGAATCAACGAGGTAAATTGACTAATTCCGTAGTGAGCAATGTTTTAGGGATTTTATATGCTAAAGCGTGTTTTAATTCAAGTTATGAGCATGATGCATTTGCTAATTACGCGAATAGAATTTGTCTAATAATCTGCTAAATAGATTAAATTTATGTGATCGGATTTCATGCACGCTTCCGCTGCCAACCCCTTCAATTGTTAGGAAAACTGAGAAAAATTATTCATAATAATTTTGCTACAATCTTAGAATATTTTAGAATGTCAAGACATGAAATACTATAACAGACAAAAGTCTACTGATAAGAGTTAAAATCTGTCTGCCGTTGCAACAGTTGGCTGAGCTTCGATGCGCTTCCTACCACCATAAGGCCACTTTCTAATTGCTTCCTGTAGCTGCAATATTTTTTTAACCAAAATCAACAAAAATCAATAATCAAATTTCATGCATGTTATGAATTACAGTGTGCCTTGTTAAAGTAAATACCTGCATTTTTACCATCTGTATATACAAATGTTTAAAGCAAGCAATGACATTAGGATCTAACCTTTGATGCCAGGCCAGAATAGGCAGGATCATTGACAAGTTTACTAGTGTTGGGAAATAAACACAGGCAATCACGAATATGAAAGAGATGAATACAAGAAATTGTTTACGCAGTTCGATACAATGTGTATCTACGTCTGAGGGCGATGCCAAGCCAGGGATTTCACTATATAATTTCAGAATAAGCATGATTTAACAATGAGGGAGCACCTCTATTTATAAGCAACTAGAGAGCCCTAATTCTAGTCAAACTAGGACACATATATCACAAGGAAAAAATACTTCAAGGAAACAAATCCTAAACATGGTAGGAGATAAATTAGGCTCCATAATTAACAATCTCCCACTTGGAGACTAACAACTCCTAAACAACCATTTCCTCGTGATCTCATCCCTTCATCCGCTTAGCATCGCCTAACCTTCTCTTCAAGTTCCAAGGCCAATTGAAGCTATGCATAGCTTCAATTTCTCTAAGGTCACCAAGTAAACATGTCTGCAGGATTCTCACTTCCAAGTATCTTCACAAGTTGCAGGATTTCCATCTCCACTAGGTGTCGGATGTAATGATACTTCAACTCCACATGCTTTGTCCTAGAATGAAACGCTGGATTCTTCGCAAAGAAAATAGCACTCTGACTATCACTGTAGAGTATGCTACTCTTGTTCTCCTTCCCAAGTTCATCTAAGAAACTCTGCAACCACACCATCTCCTTGCTTGCCTCTGTCGTAGCTACATATTAAGCCTCCGTAGTAGACAAAGCAACGGTCTTCTGCAACTTAGAAGTCCATGAAATAGCAGTACCACAATAAGTAAATACATACCCGGTTGTGCTTCTTCTCCCATCAAGATCATTGGACGCCAAGTCTGCATCCACATAACCTGCCAGCTCGACATTCTTGCCATTGAAACATAAGACACTTTCTGTAGTACCTCTCAAATATCGAATGATCCATTTAACTGCTTCCCAATGTTGCTTGCCCGGATCACCCATGAACGCTCACTACTCCCACTGTTTGTGCAATATCAGGCCTCGTACACACCATTGCATATATAATACTGCCAATTGCTGAAGCATAAAGAATTTTCTTCATTTCAGCACGTTCTTCTTTTGTACTCGGCGACTTCTTCTTTGACAGCTTAAAGTGACTGCCTAAAGGCACACTTACTGGCTTCGAATTATCCATGTTGAATCTTTCCAAAACCTTACCAATGTAAGCAGCTTGCGAAAGATACAATTTTCCTGCCGCCTTGTCACGCTCGATTCTCATGCCCAAAATTTGATTAACCTCTCCAAGATCTTTCATGGAGAATCGTTCAGACAATTGCCTTTTCAACTTATCCATCTCCTTTTGATCACCTCCTGCGATCAACATATCATCAACATATAATAACAAGATAAGATAGCTCTTGTCAAACCTCTTGTAGTAACAACAATGGTCAGCGTAGCATCTTTTATAGCCAATCTCCATCATGAATCCATCAAACTTCTTGTACCACTGCTTTGGAGCTTGCTTTAAACCATACAAGCTCTTCTTCAACTTGCACACAAGATTTTCCATTTCTTTTACTACGAATCCTTCAGGCTGTGTCATGTACAACTCATCCTCCAAATCACCATGAAGGAATGCCGTCTTTACATCCATCTGATGTAACAATAGACTTTCTGCAACTACCATACTCAACACTAAACGAATAGTAGTTAGTTTCACAACAGGAGTGAACACATCTGTATAATCAATACCGTATCGTTGCTCAAATCCCTTGACAACCAGCCTAGCCTTGTAGCGCTTGCTACCATCAGCTTCACATTTGATTCGATAGACCCACTTGCAATGCAATGCCTTTTTCCCTTTAGGAAGTTCCACAAGCTCCCATGTGCCATTCAGGAGAAGAGAGGCAAACTCATCATCCATGGCAATTTTCCACCTTCGTTTATCAGGGCCTTCTCCTGCCTCTGCATAACACTCGGGCTCACCACCATCAGTAAGTAACAAATAGAAATTAGAGGGCGAGTACCTATCAGGTGCACGTCGCTCTCTAGTCGATTTAGGCAGCGGAATAGTCGGTGGTGGAGTGCTTGGTTCTTCTTCAAGCACCTCTTCAGCATTCTGACTCTCTTTGTTCCCACTCGAGTTTGAGATGTCTAGCTCGACCACTTGTGGCTCAGAACTGCTGGGACTCGACGCCTCCAATCTATCCTTGTACAATACCTGTTCATTGAAAATGACATCTCTACTGCGAATAACCTTACGGTTATGCTCATCCCAGAGTCTATAACCGAACTCATCGCCTCCATAACCAATGAACGTACACTTAATAGATTTAGCATCCAACTTGCTTCTCTTAACGGAACTAACATGAGCATAAGCAACACAACCAAAGATGCGTAGGAAAGATAGATTTACCTCTTTTCCTGTCTAAACCTCCTCGGGTATCCGAAACTCCAAGGGAACTGATGGACCTCTATTAATTAGGAATGCAGCTGGGTTGACTGCATCTGCCCAAAAACTCTTTGGCAATCCACTTTTCAATCTCATGCATCTTGCTCGCTCGTTCAACGTTCTATTCATGCGCTCTGCGATTCCATTCTGCTGTGGAGTTCCTTTCACAGTTTTCTCCATGCGGATTCCATTCTCGGCGCAGTACTCCTTGAACTTTGCAAGTTCATATTCTCCTCCATTATCGGATCTTAGACACTTCATCTTCAGCCCGGTTTCAGTTTCAACAATGGCTTTCCACTTCCTAAAAGCGTCAAACGCATCGGATTTACTCTTCAGAAAATAAACCCATAGCTTTCGAGTAGAGTCGTCGATGAAAGTCATATAATATTCAGAGCCTCCTAGGGACTTCACAGGTGCTGGTCCCCATAGATCCGTGTTGACCATCTCCAACTTCTGTGTCTTTAATTTTCTGCCTCCTCTTGAGAAACTCACCCTTTTCTGTTTCCCAAACACGCAATCCTCGCACAGGCCAACTTCAACAGTTTTCAGGCCAGACAGTAAACCTCTTGAGCACATTATCTTCATCCATTTCTCGCTCATGTGACCAAGATGACAGTGCCACAAATCTGCATTATTTGCCTCACTTGCAATATCAATGCAATCTTTGGAGTTAGTTGTGGTATACAACGTACCCTCCTTCTTACCTCGAGCTACTATCATAGCTCCCTTGGTAATCTTCCAATTGTTGCAGCCAAACGTCACGGTGTACCCTTCTGCATCAAGCTGCCCAATCGAAATCAAACTTCTCTGCAATCCAGGAATGTGTCTGACTCCATTCAGTTTTATCACGGATCCATTGGACGTCACTACCTTCACGTTTCCCTTTCCCACGATATCTAAGGGCTCGTCATCAGCCAGATGTACCTTCCCAAAATCGCCAGAAACGTAGTCTTCCATTATCTCCACATTGCTGCAGGAGTGGAACGACGCTCCAGAATCCAATACCCACGATTCCATCGGACTACTGACACTCAAGACCAACGCCTCGCCATCGTCATCAGACATGGTAGCGTTTGCTGTCTTCTTGTTCTTCTGATCCTTATTCTTATACTTCTTTGGTGCCTCACATTGATTTCTAAAATGCCCAAACTCATCACAATTCCAGCATTTAACTTTATCCAAATCCTTCTTGGATTGGCTCCTTCCTCTGGAATTTGATCTTCCACGATTTTGCTTTCCCTTCGATCTGCCTCTCTGTTCTATATTCAGTGCTGATCCCAAAGTAGAAGATCCTGATTCTCTCCGGCGAACTTCCTCACCAATCATCAGATCTCTTACTCTGTCAACTATTAGGTTTGTCTCTGCAGCAGTAACTGCTGTCACTGTGCCAGCCCAACTCTCAGGCAGAGACGATAGCAAAATCAGGGCACGAATTTCATCATCGAATTTTATATCAACCGAGTTCAGTTGCGAAGTAATCATGTTGAACTCGTTGAGATCTTGTTGCACCAGCTTTCCCTCTTGCATTCTAAAATTAAACAATCGTCTAATCAGATGTACCTTGTTTGCCGTTGATGGTTTATGATATATGTCCTCCAAGATCTTCATCATCTCCTTTGTCGACTTTGCTGCAGTCGTGTGATAAGCCACATCCTTGGACAACGATAGCCTAATCACGCTTATCGCTTTTCTGTCCAGCAGCTCCCACTCCTCCTGTTCCATCTTTTCGGGTTTGGTTTTTAAAGGCTTCCAGAGATCTTTACCGTACAGGTAATCCTCAATCTGCATCTTCCAAAATCCGAAATCAGATCCGTCGAACTTCTCTACAGCAATTTTCTCGTCGATCCCCATCGTGATTTCTGCTTCTTAAAACCTGGCTCTGATACCAGTTGTTGGGAAATAAACACAGGCAATCACGAATATGAAAGAGAATGAACACAAGAAATTGTTTACCCAGTTCGATACAATGTGTATCTACGTCTGGGTGCGATGCCAAGCCAGGGATTTCACTATATAATTTCAGAATAAGCATGATTTAACAATGAGGGAGCACCTCTATTTATAAGCAACTAGAGAGCCCTAATTCTAGTCAAACTAGGAAACATATATCACAAGGAAAAAATACTTCAAGGAAACAAATCCTAAACATGGTAGGAGATAAATTAAGCTCCATAATTAACAATTAGATGATGCGAAGGCCCCAAAGACTGTTTCACAACACTTGTGTCTAGCTTCCATTCCTGCATAAGTCCGAGAGCTGGAACCCTAGGCGGAAGGAAGGGTGGTAGGAGCTGGCCGAGAGCGGGCGCGCCACCGTGCGCGCCGCTGGCTGAGAGCTCGCGCCACCCGACGGCTCCGATGTCCGAGACGGGCGTCAAGACGCTGGCCGAGAGGCGCGCGCCACCGCGTGTGCGCCTGGACGAGAAGCGTCGGCACCCGACGAGCTGAGACGCCGTGACGGGTGCTCGCCGCTAGCTTAGAGGAGCCGCGCCTCCGTGCACGCTCCTGGCCGAGACGCTGGCGACACCCGACGAGCCGCTGGCCGAGACGCTGGCGGGCCATTTGCGCGCTGGTGGCCGAGACGCTTCGTGCGTCGTGGTCCGACGAAGAACTCGTCGGATTTTCATCGTTCATCGTTCGTGCGAACCTCGTACGATGAGATAACGATGAAAGATTATTTTAATGATTATTTAATTTTTTAATTAAAAGATATCATTAAAATATTATTATTTAATGGAAATAAAATATTTTTGGAAGATACCTAGATTTTAGAAATATTTTTATTATTATCTATATCTATGGAAATAAATAATTTTATTTTATTCCTAGATGATATGGATGAGAATAATTTAATAGTTTCCTAATATTTATCTAGATTTTAGGAATATTTTTAATATTATCTATATCTATGGAAATAAATAATATTATTTTATTCCTAGATGATATGGATGAGAATAATTTAATAGTTTCCTAATATTTATATATCTAGAATCCTAATTAGGATAGATATGTATGAATACATTAAATAATAAATCTTCTCTTCCTAATCTTAAACACGGAAATAATTTGAATTTAATTTTTCATGTCTTATTAAGAATTAAATAATTTAATTATTTTAGATATATCTTATAGTAGACATGAATAAGAATTAAATACTGGAACATTATTTTCTTAATGGAAGACGCTAATTATATATAAAGGATTCAATTATCCAGCATATTAAATACCAACAGAATTTAATTAAGCCTTAATCTGCCTCAAGGCTAAGGATAATTGAATAAAAACCATAATCCATAATATCTAAGCTGTAATTACGAACTCAACGTTTGTATATGGTCTCCACCAATTGGTCTGTAATTTATGAAATTGTTTTCAATATTATCGCCACCTGCACTGTGGGGACAATAATCCTAGGAAATAGCGAGTTCATAAGGCGGACTTCTCAAATATAAATAGCATGAACTAGAATGTGGTTTCCAATATTATCGCCACCTGCACTGTGGGGACAATAATCCTAAGAAACTACGAGATTCAGAAGTTCACACAGAATTTATGGGATAGCTCGATCTTGTTAGCAGCGCATGAGCATTGTTATGGGAGTGTGTTGTAGAAATGAGATTCTGTAATGCTAAATTCGGTGGTCTTGCTTAGGCAACATTAGGCGGCCATGCCACTCTGTGGTCTCTGGACTATTGATCGGTGTTGTGACCAGTAAAAATTGTAAGATTTTAATGCGTATTAACTTCCTTTGGAGGATACAAAATTTTAATTTTACTGTTGTAAGATTTTGAAAAGTTTTATGGTTAATCTAATCAAACTTCTTACATAAGTTTATGACAAAAGGTAAATATTTTGTTTTGTAGTGCAAATCAAATCGTCAATATGTCGTTCAATCCTCTTTCTGCAATACTTAAGGAAAATAAACTCGAGGGCCAAAATTACATAGAATGGAAACAAAATTTGGACATCGTTCTCAAAGCAGATCAGTACATCTTTGTACTCACAACCCCGCGACCTCCAGTGCCTCCAGCTAACGCTGCGGCAGGAGTCAGAGATGCACACAGACGGTGGCATAAGGCGAATGAGATGGCTAAGTGCTATATGTTGGCATCTATGTCATCAGTACTCAAGCATCAGCATTCAGCCATGGAAACTGTCGCCGAGATCATGTAGAATCTCAAGAATCTTTTTGGTACTCAGAATCGAACGACTAAGTCTCAAGCCTTTCGGAGTATCATGTCGAAGACTATGAAGGAAGGCTCTTCTGTGAGAAACCATGTCCTCGAGATGATGGGCCACCTCAACCAAATTGAGGTCTTGGGAGGGACGATCGATCCCGAGTCTCAGGTGACTATTATCCTTCAAAGTCTTCCCCCTAGCTTCCAGCAGTTCAAGCTCAACTTCGAGATGAACAAAATGAACTACACCTTGGCAGAGCTGTTGACTGAACTTCAGTCGGCAGAGGACCTTATGGTCCAGGCTAAGGCGGCCATGTTGACTTCGGCGCCTCGTTCCTCTGGCTTCAAGCCTAGCGCAGGAAAAAGGCAGGCACCGAACTCAGGACCGGCCAAGATAGCTAAGGGAAAGAAGAAGAAGAGGGCAAACAAGAATCCCACGGGGAAGTGTTTCAAGTGCGGAGAGAAGGGGCATTGGAAGCCAGATTCTCCTAAAAAGGGCAAGGCTACATGTATGCACCAAGCTTTAGTAGTCGAGTCATGTTTGGCTTCGAAGTCTACTTGCACTTAGGTTATTGACACTGGAGCCACTGATCATATTTGTTTTGATCCTGACTTAATGTAGGTGACAAGACGGCTACGTGATCGTGAGATCGAGGTCCAACTGGGCGACGCTACAAAAGTGGCGGCCGTAGCAGTGGGAGACATTTATTTGCGTTTTAGTAGTGATAGATTTTTGATTTTGAAGAATGTTTTGTTGATACCTTCTTTTAGAAGAAATTTAATTTCAGTTTCTAAATTAATTTTTGATGGATATTCGATTTCTTTTAATGACAATTGCGTTATTAAGAAAGATGGTTCTTATATCTGTCGTGGTATCATGGAAAACAATCTGTACACAATCACATCTATACAGTTTAATAATCGCAAATCAGAACACAATACAACATCGAAAATTTCAAAGAAACGAAAGGAACCTTCAAGTTCAATGAACGAAATGTACTTATGGCACCTTAGACTTGGTCATGCCAATGAAAGGAGGATCCATTCTCTTGTTCAACAAGATCTTATTAAAGATCTAGAGGAGGAACCTTTTCATAAGTGTGAGTCAAGCTTAGAAGGCAAGATGACCAAGAGGCCTTTTCAGGCTAAGGGCAATAGGGCCAAGGAAGTACTTGATCTCGTTCATTCCGATGTATGTGGACCAATGTCTACTGAGGCAAGAGGTGGTTTTCGATACTTCATCACATTTATTGATGACTTCTCGAAAATTGAATACGTCTATTTGATGCGCCACAAGTCAGAGTCTTTTGATAAGTTCAAGGACTTTAAGACTCTTGTGGAGAAGTATCATGGTAAGAGTATCAAAAGCCTACGATCTGATCGTGGAGGCGAGTACCTCAGTGCTGAGTTTTTGGACTACTTGTCGGAGTCGAGAATTGAATACCAACTGACTGAGCCGGGCACGCCCCAGCAGAACGGCGTGGCTGAAAGAAGGAACATGACCTTATTGAACATGGTCCGATCGATGATGAGTTATGCAGGGCTACCTACTTCGTTTTGGGGACATGCCTTGCTTTCTGCAAGCCATATTTTAGACAATTTACCGTCAAAATCCGTACCTACTACTCCTTATGAGTTGTAGACTGGGCGCAAGCCCAATCTAGCACATCTCAAGATTTGGGGTTGTCCGGCTCATGTATTGGAAAAGGATCCAACTAAGCTAGGATCAAGGACGGAGGTATGTTTGTTTATAGGGTACCCAGAGGAACGAAAGCTTATGAATTCTTTAGTCTCCGAGATAAGAAAGTTATTGTGAGCACTCACGCCACATTCTTAGAGGAAGACTATGTAATGAATCATAAACCCAGCAGTGAAGTGGCTCTTAATGAGCTAACTTCTGTCACAAATTCCATTAACCAAGAACGAGTACCAAGTGTACAAACAATTCCAGAAACTTCAACTTCTATTCCAAGAATTGTAGTGACGCGCCATAGTGGGAGGGTCTCACATGAGCCCGAAAGATACATTGGTTTGGGGGAATCTATGGATCACTCCTCAGACAGCAATGTATTAGATCTCTAGAACTTTGCGGAAGCGCAGGCAGATAACGATCATTGCGAATGGGTGAAAGCAATGGACTCGGAACTACAATCTATGATAGACAAAGACGTCTACAATTTGTCCGTCCTACCCGAAGGCTGTACTGCCATTGGGAGCAAGTGGATATATAAACGTAAACGTGGACCCGATGGACGAGTTAAAGTCTTCAAGGAAAGACAAGTGGCTAAGGGGTATACCCAAAAGGAAGGTGTCGATTACGACAAGTCTTTCTCCCCAGTGGCCATGCTCAAATCGATCCGGATACTATTGTCTATAGCAGCTTATATGGATTGGGAGGTATGGCAGATGGACTGCGTTTCTAAACGGCGGTCTTGAGGAGACCATCTACATGGAACAACCCGAAGGTTATGCCATAAAGGGCAAGGAACACATGGTTTGGAAGCTTAAGAAGGCCATTTATGGCCTTAAGCAAGCATCTAGATCATGGAACCAGTGTTTCGATCAAACTGTTCGCAAGTTTGGATTCGAAAAATACCCAAGTGAAAGCTGTGTGTACAAGAAGGTTGAAAAGGGGAATGTAGTGTTCTTAGTTTTATATGTAGATGACATTCTTCTAATTGGAAACAATAAAAAGATGTTGTCATCAGTACGAACATGGTTGTCAAACCAGTTCGAGATGAAGGATATGGGAGATGCGGAACACATCCTCGGGATCAATGTTCTTAGGAATCGAGAAAAGAAGATGTTGTGCTTATCTCAAGAACCTTACATCGAAACAGTACTTAGTCGCTTTAGCATGCAGGACGCCAAGAAAGGTTTCTTACCTTTTAGACATGGCATCCATCTATCTCAAGAGATGTGCCCCAAAACGCCGTCTGAGATACAAGCAATGAGAAGGATTCCATATGCTTCGTCAGTTGGAAGTCTCATGTATGCTATGCTTTGTACGAGGCCTGATATTTGCTTTGCTGTTGGCATGGTGGCAAGATATTAGTCGATTCCGGGCCAAGGACATTGGACTGCCGTAAAGAACATACTCAAGTACCTTAACCGGACTAAGGACTATGCTCTAGTTTACAATGCAGTCGAGCTTTGTCCTTTGGGATATTCTGACTCAGACTTTCAAGCTGATCAGGACTCGAGAAAATCTACTTCAGGATATGTGTTCACCTTAGGAGGTGGAGCCGTAATTTGGAAGAGTGTGAAGCAGAAATGCATCGCGGACTCGACCATGGAAGCCGAGTATGTGGCCGCTTCGGAGGCTGCAAAAGAGGCAGTATGGTTCAAGAACTTCCTTATGGATTTAGGTGTGGTTGCGAATCTGCCCAAGAGCATCACAGTTTATTGTGACAATTCTGGTGCTGTGGCAAATTCGAAGGAACCAAGAGCTCACAAAGCGAGCAAACACATAGAGCGGAAGTATCATATCATAAGGGATATAGTGCAAAGAGGAGACATACAAGTGGTCAAAATTGCGTCAAGGAACAACCTGGCAGATCCTTTTACAAAGGCATTGGCGGTAAAACCGTTCGAGGGCCACGTTGAAGGGATGAGAGTTCGACTCATTCAAGACCTCAACTCGCTTTCAGTATAAGTGGGAGAAATTTGACGTGTGCACACTGTTTTGTATACTCGAAAGCTGTTTTGAGTATAAGTGGGAGATTGTTAGGGTTTGTATACTAGAAATCACCGTTCGAGTGATTGAATACTGTAAAATTCTAATAATTATTTTCCAATGAATGCAACAGATTATTTTTGTCATAATGTTGTTATGTTTTACATTTAATGGATATTTATTGCATATTTAAATGTATAAGCGAACATAACATAAGTCTAAATCTTTGTTCTAGTAGACCGGTTGTGGGCTGCGCTCAATTTAAGGTACGCGGTCAGTTCTGAACAAAGAAAAATAAGAATTTCACAACCCAGATAGACCTAGACTACCTATCGTGAAATGTTGCAATGTCAGTCCGATTATTTCTAAGCCTTATTGAAATATGATGACGTTGGTGTGGTATAGCACTGAATGGATCTAACAGCAAGACGAGTCTTTATGCTATCTACTGAAAGACTATGTCTTGATAATTAATTTCTTAATCAATGTACGTTAGCATTGAGCATACGATATTGAGTATCTACTACTTTGACTTACCAAAGGTGCGGGTTTTTCGTCACCCAACGATCTAGGTATATTGGGCAGTGGTGATCATTATCTAGCGGTGCTAGGATTGCTATTATGTTGAATCGTGCGCGAGGAGAGTCTCGTTTGATAACATCCACAAGAGGAGCTCGAAAGAGGGTTTTATTATTCGGAACCTAGCTAGTTGGAGTTTGATTACTCTATGAATAATAAATAAGAGTTTCTTGCTAAGTCCACTCTTGGAGATTAAAATATGTTAATTAATTAAGTCCATAGCAGACATTAATTAATTAATTGATGTTTCTATCTTAAGCGCGGGAAATGAATTAAACAAATAAAAGGAAACCCGGAATACTTGTAATTTCGGATTTGGAAAGACAGTGCAATATTACTTCTGTAGTGACTGCTTGTAATATTCCAATACAAGCTTATATTAAATTGTGGGTTCAATTTAATTAGTAAAAAGCTAATTGAGTGAGGCCATGTCCAAATTCTTCCTTAGATCCCTGACTGGGCGCAATATGTGACTTAATATAAATAGGAGAATAAAGGAGACAGAAAACATAATTATGAATGATAGAATTTTCGTCCCCCTCTAGAAAGAGAGAGAATTCGAAAATTGCTCTCTCCGTGAGCTGAGTTCTGTCTTCATTATTCGAGTCCTAGTATTCTGGTGAGATTTACCCACAAAAATATCAGTATACAGTCCGGGACACCAGTCAAAAAATCAGAGGTCGAGTACTGAAGATCTTCACGTGGAGACGGAGCAAGTCATCATCGATTCTTGATTGAATCAACGAGGTAAATTGGCTAATTCCGTAGTGAACATGTTTTAAGGATTTTATATGCTAAAGCATGTTTTAATTCAAGTTATGAGCATGATACATGTGTTAATTGCACGAATAGAATTTATCTAAATAATCTGCTAAATAGATCAAATTTATGTGATCGGATTTCATGCACGCTTCCGCTGCCAACCCCTTCAATGGTTAGGAAAACTGAGAAAAATTATTCATAATAATTTTGCTACAATCTTAGAATATTTTAGAATGTCAAGCCATGAAATACTATAATAGACAAAAGTCTACTGATAAGAGTTAAAATCTGTCTGCCGTTGCAACAGTTGGCTGAGCTTCGATGCGCTTCCTACCACCATAAGGCCCCTTTCTGATTGCTTCCTGTAGCTGCAATATTTTTTTTAACCAAAATCAACAAAAATCAATAATCAAATTTCATGCATGTTATGAATTACAGTGTGCCTTGTTAAAGTAAATACCTGCATTTTTACCATCTGTATATACAAATGTTTAAAGCAAGCAATGACATTAGGATCTAACCTTTGATGCCAGGCCAGAATAGGCAGGATCATTGACAAGTTTACTAGATGATGCGAAGGCCCCGAAGACTGTTTCACAACACTTGTGTCTAGCTTCCATTCCTGCATAAGTCCGAGTGTATTTCTCGTAAAGATCTTGGAATTACAGGATTCCAACGGATTTTTTCTGAAGTGGAGGTGAGATTGATACAGACCTATCTTGCTGGTTTCTGTAAGGGCGTCGGTAATTATCTCAATTATCTCCGGTCTAGAGATTATCTCAATCAGACACCAAGGTCGAGCAACCAAACCACTAATCAATCTGTATCCCTGCATTGGAAGAACAAAACCAGAAGTTACTGAGATTAAATTTCCTGCCGATTTAATTTATTCGAGTACTAGGATGGATAGCTAAAAATAATTCAAGGTAATCTACCATTTACTTCTATGGATGGATTGATTTTGAATGTGTTTGGCCATCTTATCATCCAAATACCCAATCCTATGCTCTATCAATTAATTTTATACTACCTTGTTAAGTAGAACAGGCAGCTCGAATGTAATTTGAGTGAAAAATCAAAATTTCCCAATATTGTTCAACTAGGAGTTTTGTTTAAATGGTTACTACATCATAAAGTGGTGTACATGCAAACTAATTCTTCAGGACCATCGAAATCTAAATGCGTGTGAAGACATAATATTGTTAATACAAGGCTAACGTGACATGAAACATCTTACCGCAATACGGATTTCAGAACCCTGCTGAAGAACTGATAGGAGGAGGCCCTGCAGTCATTATCAGCATGTAAATTTGCATTGTGGGTGCTATTTAAATAAGTTTATATTTGTGACTTATCTTAAGAACAAGGTAAAGGAAGGGCACAGAAACCAAACAATAGACAGTGCAGATAAAAGAGTGTAGACTTCTGTAACCCCAAAGAAGGCTTTGAATTGACTTACTGAGGGGATCAGCTTGGGTGTTTTGGATGCATGATCATAAATCAGGCTCTTAAGGTTTTCTTCAGCCACCCTCGTCAGAAGCACATTATTTCCCATTCGTGTTTCACCAGCGATGTTTGCAAGAGAATGCAAGGCAGCCTTCATATCCATGAGAAACCAATCTTATTAGACCCACATTAAGATCAAAGCATGTAAGATGGTTAGGATAAAGTGACGAACAATGCATGACACAAAAAAACCCTTCTCATGATCTTTTAATTACAATAATATTTTCTCTCCACTATCTTTGGTTGTTGGAAGATGAACCAAAATCGAGAAAGCTTGTCTACAGTTTCAAACAAGGCAATCGTCCGACACAACACCACTTGATGTGAGTTTTAAGATTCACTATAGAATTTGGCATAAATCAGGTTTATGTTCACATATTTCCAATCCACCTAACCATTAAGACCTCCAAAAACTGAAAGGAATCTGATGCAGAAGAGAGGCAAGGTGTCTCTTACCAGCTGTTTACCATGCTGTTGTCGGTCAAAAGCAGCATCAACAACATGTCTCGCAGTAGGAGGCGTATTTGACAGAATAATAGTTGCTCCCTGGAATGCTTGAGCATTGTGATGTACAATAAGACCTTTATCAGTTATCTGCTAAAAGCTTGCAGAATCAAGGATTTAATATGCAACTAGAACAGGCTTGAAGTGGAAAAAGAATAGCTTTATAGCAGTTCTGATAAAGAAAAGCATAAGAAAATTTATGGTTTTGAAATAGTTGATGTAGTTAATATTATAAGAAATTATGTAAATAAAATTATTAGTTTATTGATGGAAGTTGAGCACAGAGCTGTTAGTTTCATCCATTTTATGTAACAAGTGAGAATCAATCTTTTGGTTACGAGGACTCTTTACAAGCTGATAGGACTCATAGGAAGGCAAAAAGAACAAAGAATACCAGGTTAAATACTTAGGATGCATAATGTACATGATACAATTTGATTCACTGCTCCAAAAATAAGAACCGAATAGTAAAATATAAAGTTAGTTGATTTCAACATAATAATTTAGATTGATAACTTACAAGATCCAATTTGACCCAGTGCTTCAACAGCACATTCACATTCATCTGCATCTTGACTTTCGAGGAACTCAAACCTCTTATCAATTGCAGATACAACATTTTTAAAACCTATAGTGAAGAAAGGTTAGCAGCAATCAATCAAGGATCATATTACAAAAATTCAAGTTCACTTATCTAAAAGAGAAGGATAATCTGGGGTCATATATCTCAGGTAACTTATGTTTCTTACATTATGCATCAAGCATAGAAGTTAACATGCAAAACATATTGGCTATGTCAAGTATTGCAAGTATCCAAAAATCTCCCAATATTCTTAAAGTTTGCTTTCAATATAAGAAGCTTCCCATCCAAAACTAGAAAGTACTGTTTGACCTGAACTTGTTCTCTTATTCCCTGTCTACATCTTCATTGAGTTTATGCCACAATAAGTTCATGCTAAGCATTTTGGCTTTACAAAAGGTAGGGAATCAATACAAAGTTTTGCATTAAGCAGCCACCGAAGGGAATGGTTCAAAGTTTCATAAGCACCAAATGAAAAAATAAAGGAACTGGAAACAACCTCATGTTACTCTTAAAAGCTCATTCCAACTAACATGGTTTGCTCTAGTAAAAAAAGTTCACATAAATTAAGAACTTCCACACGTCTGCTACAATCACGGATGCAAGGAAACACCTATACATTAACGTATGAAGTAGCTTACTAGATTCATCAATGAACGTAAAAGCATTTTCCTTGGACAGAAGCCTTCCAGTTATCATCATTGCTCTTGATTTTAAAATGGACTCCGCAGCTCCATTGCTTAGGAAATCAAGAATGTTTCTGATTAAGCATTATGCTCAATCAAGATATATTGATCACAAAAAATTCTTCACTAACCTGATTATGGAAATAAGAAGTTGGAGCAGGATTGTTTTTGACAAAAATTCAGCACTGTGTTGAACTTCCACCAGCTTTATCATAAAGCAAATAGAACAGAGGGTGAAAACTTTAGACTTAACTTAAAGGAATGACTACAAATCATAAATAGAACAGTTTCAAGAGAAGTTTTGTTAAGGTAACACTAAGACAATTTATGTACCACAACAGATATTATGTTGCTAGTAATGTAAGAAGAACTAATATCTTTTGATGCAATTGATGTTATAATTGGACAAAATGTACAATGACGGTGAGGATCAGATCAGAAGCTCTCCTTTTCAAATAGACTAATTGTGTAATATGAATCACCCTACCAAAACCCTCAAGGTTGGCAGAAAAGAGAATGATACTTTTAGGCATATACGCATATAGAGGGAAAATTATTGCGGATCCCATGATCCCATCGTGGGGGAATGAAGGGGCACTATGCAGTATGCACCTAAGTAGTTCACTGAGATGAACCCCAGGGTGGAAATCAGAAAATATGGAGAAAGGAAAAAATCAGTTGTTTGTTGGTACAACGGTCAAATATTCATGGAGAACCGTGTTACTGCAGAATTAAAGAGGTATGCATAGTATGCTATCCAACCTGGTGATATGACCAAACAAACATTTAAATAAATAGTTAACAATAGGCTTAAAGTCATTCAGGAATTAGGAAATTGAAATTCACACATGATTGGAGCCAACCTCATAAATAAGTTCCAGCACACTCAAAGTAACAAGAGTGTCATTTGTATTTCTAACTTCTGCCTCCAGTAGACTTAGAAAATTTGATTTTGACACTTCTGATGCCACTGAGCTTGAAATAGAGAAGAGCTTCACTATCAGAGCTAGAACACGAATTCTTCCCTTCAGATGTCCCAAACAGAAAAGTCAGAGAAGAAGAATGCAAAATCAAATTCAAGCAAATGAACTATGACATAGACTATAGATCAGAAAAGTCAAAGAAGAAGGATGCAAAATCAAATTCAAGCGAAGGAACTATGAGTCCACCGTGACGCGGCCTTTAAATTTTTGTTCATTTATCAATAAAAAAACAATCAAGCGAAAATTTTAAGATATTGAGCCTGCGGCCTGCCACAATAAAACTTCTCCCCCACCCCCCCAAAAAAATGAAGAAACAGGGATCATGTACCAGTGATGTGCATTTCTCTGCTGCATATCCAATATGTGTAGCTTCATTAACATTTTCTGGAAAGACAATCCCCTGAAGAAAGGTTGCATAATTCTCAGCAGTATAACAAATGTTGAATGTCACCGTAAGTTTAGATAAATCATTAAATCATTAAGCAGGAGCATACCATGCCTTCAGGGTAGCTAGCCAAACTTTTAATGGCATCTGTTGAAGCAGCAGCCACTTGCTCATCACTACACAAAATCAAATATTTTAGTTATGTGTGCTTTAAATGTAAGAAAACCCCCCGATCAAGGACATCATTCAGTTAGCATAGACAGAAGTAACAACATAAACCCCAAATGTCCTAAACACACAACATTTTTTGGAAGCCAACAGGATAATTTGAAGGACTTTGCAGTTTTCTCGTGAAAAATTGGAAGGGATAAGAATTTCAAAATCCAACATGAACTCGGAGAACATGTTTTCCCATAAAAACCTGATTAAATTTGATCGCAAAGTTACTATTCCTCACCAGAAGAGGTAGAACAACCCAGTTTCTTTTTTAATTAATTGATTCTTATTGTAGGAAATACCCCAATATGTCAAACACGTATCTTTATCTGGTTTCTTGTATAGGCCATTCTAAAAGAATAGAAGACGATCAAGAACTGCAGGGGTACAGGGCAGCGCATTATTGGTTACATAGTATAGTAGTGTATAAAACCTAAAAAGATGGAATCTACAACTACAAATTTAGTCAGATGCAGTGAAAACGCATTGTTCCTAAAAAATGAATTTTTGTTCATCGTTAAATGATTTATAACCAACCAGTGCAGCAGACATGATTATAGACAGTAGACAATAATGAAAGTTGAAAACTTAATGAATTAATGATAAACCACAATTTAAAATAAAAAAGCTCAATACCCATCAATGAAGCAACCGAGCAAAAGGGGATAAATACTGTGTTGAAGAACTAATTGGATAGCAACCCTTTTATCTGTATGCTCCAGTAGACATGATATCTGAAAAAAACATTTAGCGTGTCGTATTGGAATTCATATTTTTCAGTAATGAACCCAAGCGAGATACGGAAAAACAATGACAAAAGATAAAAAAATGCATTTGGTTAATCGCGCATAAACCAAGAAAGGAAAGATAATGTACTTACAGCTATACAGGCCAGTCGTTTCACTTTCTGAGAATCTGACCCAAGGCCAACCAAAACGAAAGGCTGAAGGACAAGGAAAACAAGCTTTAAACTACTAAGTACTATTATACTCACTAAAGCATGACATACAAAAATTACTAAGCCGTCTGTAGGGATGAGACGCACCAAGGTTCACTTTACCGAGACCTCTTTTGCAAGGTACAAATGTGAGATGGTCAGTCTCACAACCACGGATCAGTCATAAAAGATATAACCAAACAGATACAACTCAAATATACAGTTCTATACAAGAACTAAACAGATGTACAAGATATAAACTGAACAAACTTTATATCTACACAAGAAACAAAACGTCACAATAAAGATAGTTACAGATCGCGTGGCTCAGTTTCGCACAGCTCACACAGACATAAACCATTCACATTACACCCTTTTACCAAAGATCTCAAGGGTCAGAACCCACAACAGAAATCCTAGAACCACCAACACCACCAAGCCACATCCACTACAACAACAAAGACAGAGCAACAAAGAAACTCTCACAACCACACAGAAACACTCCAATCTCACACAGAAACATTAAAGTCTCCTCCAAACCAAGAATTGATTTTGATTCAGCGTCGGACTCGCAAGGAAATCCAGAAGGTTACCAGGAGAATCGCCGCTCAACACTCACTATGAGGGTGAAGAAAACGATCTAACAGAGAGAACGAAGTGAGAGATAGAGAGAGATCATAGTGCATAATGAGAGAATGAGAGTCGGTGAGAGGAAGAGTCCTGATAAGGATGCCTCGATAACCGCTCTCATTCATCGAAACGGTTGTTGCTCATAATCCAAGTGGAGTGACACGTGAGGGCAATCAATGGTGGTTGGGTTCTCGGGTGGGTTTAATTAAAGAGTGAGCCGAAGATATGGGCCAATTGATATCACAGATACTACACAGTCGAGCACCTGAATGTCAAAAGAATGCGCTGTCTAGATTGAATAACAACTCGACCGTAAAGACTGAATGCATACTATGCAAAGAAAGATGCAACTACAATTGAAAACCAATTGAGCCCCCCTTTATATTTCACAATAAATAAATCAAGTGTCAAATCTGGAACAAAACATGAGACAATGAATAAGCTAAAAACTATGCCGATCACATACATCGCAGGTGACATAAGAGTATATATGCTAATGAATACAGAATTTGCCGTATAATACTTATAATTAATTCAACCAATCAGCTCTATTTCAAAATTGTACAGGTAATAAAATGAGAGATAAAACTTGAAAGCCACCAGTAATATAGTGAATACTAGGAAAAACACCAACATATTTGCCCGAAATCCAAATCAAATAACGCACCATATAGTGTGGAATAAGCGATGCTCCATATTTAGTTCTGAATACCCTCTCCAAACATTCGACCAAAGCACTCTCCAGACCAGGGTAACTCGCATCCGTTTGCAAAGCGCTATAAAAAAAATTCCAAGCTCAATAATTTATACAAACACATCATAAACCTCAAATGACTAACCGCAAAAACAATTACAAAACAAAAGCATGCACTCATTCCTCCTAAAGGAATCGACGACATTGTAACTACGAGCAATGAGGATCTATGATACAATTTTTGGAAGGGGCGAAATCAACTGAAGTGAACAAACAAAGAGGAAATGATGTTCTTTTTTTACTTTAATAAGTCGTAAAATGTAATTTCACAAATTAAATTTTAAAAAAATTCATAGTTTGACATCTTGTTCTTTCCAAAAAACTTATGCAGATCGAGTGGCGGCCATAACATTTTTTGCCAACCCAGCCCTAAGGAAATATTAGGCTCCATATTGAGATTAGTGTTACACAAGAACATACACGCAAGATTTGTTATCATTACCTAATGAAATTCAAATTTAAATACACATCAAGATGTCCACATTTGTTTATCATTACCTAATTGAGATTAGTGTTACACAAGAACATACACACAAGATTCGTTTACCATTACCTAATGAGATTAGTCCTATAGTATTGTCAAGAATTGTAAGGATGTGACTATTAAGGTAAAATATAGTACTACTTCCTTCCGTCTCATTCAAGATTTTAGAAAATTGGCCTGATTAGGAATTGATCCTAATACATTACTTTATAGAACAACACATCAATCTTAGTCTACTATATCATACTCCCTCCGTCCGCGAATAGGAGTCCCATTTTTCCATTTTAGTCCGTCCGCGAATAGGAGTCCCGATTCACTTTTACCATAAATGGTAATAGGGTCTCATCTTCCACTAACTCATTACACTCGCATTTCATTTAAAACTAATATATATAAGTGGGACCTCTATTCCACTAACTTTTTTCCATCCATTTTTCTTAACATTTCTTAAAACTCGTGCCGCCAAGAAATGAGACTCCTAATGACGGACGGAGGGAGTATATGCCATATGCTGAAAAACAATACTCCCTCTGTCCCCAAAAAGAAGTGTCATTTTATCGTTTTAGTTTGTCCCACAAAATTAGTTCATTTTCTCATTTTAGAAACTTTTCATCATACATTACACTACTAAAAAGGCAGATCACACTACTTTTACTATTATTTTCTCTTTCTCTCTCATACTTTACCAATTTGACATTAAAACCTAGGTCGTTCCCAAAGTCTCTATTTTTAGGGGACGGATGGAGTATATTTGTATGAGCGGCATAGTTGTCATGATATTTTCCGGCTTGATCCTAAGGAAAATTCAAGCTAGAAATACGCCGATGACTACGAGTGTACACCAAAACCGCATGCATCTATAGAAACATGCGTTGAGAGGTATACCCGAAAATGGCAGGAAGTGGAAAGCGGGTGAGGAACTCCTGAGCTGAAATGTCTGAGATAGCACCTGAAATCGTGGAGATATTTCAAGTATTAATTTTGAAACAGAAAAAAAAAAATTGACGAACTAAAAGATACATAAAGCTGGACGCAGGTATTCAAGTTGAGAGACACCTGGTTGTTGAGCGAAATCGGAAGCCGCTGCGAGCAGCTGAGCAGGATCGACGGCGAATTCCTCCTTCATTTCTTGCTGTAGACGAAACAAATTGACGGTGGAAAGCGGTGGCTAAATACTGTAAATTCGTGAACAATTATTCAATTCGACCATTTAAATTGCTTTTATTAGAATAAGCTTCTGCTTTGGAAGTTTGGATGAGGTTTAACTTTTACTTTAAAAGTTTTTAGTTACTTTCTTCAGAATATATCCGATCCGATCCGACCCGCCCGGCCCCAGCCATAATTTCAGGACTTGAATTAGGGCTGCAAATTCGGGTATATGTGAGTACCTCAATCCAAAAAATTGAGTATCCAAACCTGAGAAACTCTAGATATCTCATTTGAATCCATCTAATTGGATACCCAATAACTTGAAATTATATTTTTTATTTTTCTATTTATATAAATTAGATTAAGATGAGTATAGAAGTTTTATGAAAATTAATAAAATTATTTCTTCTCTTCACTTAAAACACAAAACAACATTTCTTAAACTCTCGTGTCATCACCTAAATGCGACATCTACGCCGGGACGGGAAATTGTAACTAATATTCCCTCCACAGCCTAATGTTTGAAATTTTTTTATATCGGAAAAGAAAAAAATAAGATAGAGAATAACTTTTACAGGTTTAGAATATGGATGGATTATGGAACCATGCCGATTGATTCATAATCCAATTCCAATTTTCCATAACTATTTTAGTTGTATTAGTATTACATTAATATTTCAAATTTCAGCTACAATATTAACGATCTTGCCACAATTTTTTTTATAACATTTTGTTTGGGTGACGTCGAGTGATGGATTATGGGTAGTACTGGAGGAAAATTTTGTTTAGCTCAGGGCATTCACAATGCAACCTTTTATGTGGTGGCCATCAGATTGGGCTGCATTGCACCCCTCAAAACCGAGGGGTTTCCCAGCTACCCGCCCCGAATGCTTTGCGGCCTAGCCGCGTGAGAATTTTCTTTTCTTCTTTATTTTTCTTTTAATTAATTAATTTAACATCCCACTTTCATCTATAAATACCTTATTTTTCTATCCATTTTTCATACCTAAACTTAATACACTTCATATCTTTATATTAGTACTCATTTTCTCTCTCTGGAACTACAATCCTCTCTCAATGTTGGAGCAGCCATAGTTGCATATGTGACGAGG
This sequence comes from Salvia splendens, assembly GCF_004379255.2. Taxonomy (NCBI): domain Eukaryota; kingdom Viridiplantae; phylum Streptophyta; class Magnoliopsida; order Lamiales; family Lamiaceae; genus Salvia; species Salvia splendens. Next base: position 19,088,885 of record NC_056036.1, on the reverse strand, counting down.
TATGTGGAAAGGAGGAGGAGGAGAGAACATAAGTTGTGCACAAGCCTATTCGTCTGAGAGCACGTAGTTGTTGCTGAAAGGTTGCATGCAGATTATTTTTCCAACAACCCACGCTTGGGTGATACAAACTGATTCCGTATGAGCATATCTCTTTTCATGCGCATAGCCAGCATGTTAGTGGGACGCGATCATGGGCGGACCCACCTAGACAAAGGGTGGGGCTTTAGCCCTTAATGAATTGTTTTTTTGACATTTTTTTTAATAAATTTTTATAATTTATTCCTATTTTATACCTATATTTATATTAAAGCTCTTATTAATCACATAAATTACCTAGAAAAATATTTTCAAACTATATTTTGAAAATATAGCCCTTACTAATGTTTATTTCTGCGTCCGCCCTGGACACAATGAATATTCGAACAACCTATTAATGCAGTTGTGTGTGGCAGGCTCTCAACATTGGAAAAGAGCATGATGAAGCCCACCTTTGTTGATGCCTAGTAGCAGACGACTTTAGACGAGAGAGTTCATGGTTTTCTCGGGATGCTAGGCATATAGACTGCATGCATTGGGGAGTGGAAGAACTATTCGAGTGGCTGGGGAGACGCTTACACTAGATAATCAAAACGACTTCGTAGATAATAAAACAAAATTACAACTTCATAAAAAAATTATTAAAATTACATAAAATTTTCGATCTTCCTTTGGAGTGCGCGCGATAGGCGCTTGTGAAATGAGGAATGAAGTTTGAAGTATTGTGGTGGATATTTATAGAATTTGAAATTAAAAATAAAAAATAAAAAATAAAAAACCCTACTCACCTCCTTTCCCGTGCAGTCTCGCCACTTACAACGGTGTCGCGAGTGGCCGCGCCCTGCGCGACACCCCTACTGCAGCCTCAGGCTCGTCCCCCTCGCGGCCCACCTCCTTACAACTGAGGTGCCCAAGGATTTTACGGCTCCGGCGGTTACGGTTCCGAATCGGAACTGTGAGAATTTACTCAAAACGAAAATATCGATTTTAGAACAGTGGTTCGGTTTAGGTTCAAAAATTTCCTAACCGAAACCATACTGGAACCGTGAAAAACCGTGAAACCGAATCGGAACTGCAAAAAAACGCCAATAGCCACGGTTCGAAACCGTGAAAAACCGTAAAAAAACCACCGGAAAACCGCCAGTTTGGAACCGAAACCGAAACCTGACGGTTTTGGAACCGGAACTGTGAAACACCCTCGCAGCTTGGTTCCGGTTCGGAAATTTCCAAAATCGTAACCGGAGGTCCGAACTGTACCGCGCGGTTCCAGAACCGTGGGCACCTCTAACTGGCAGCGGCGTTGCTCCACCTCAAACCTTCGTTTGCACTAGTGTACAACAGTGGTATGAGTTGTAAATAAATTGGAATATATGGGTAATGAATTAGAGATAACTTTCCATAAATGGAAATGTCCATATTTTAATGGGACGGATGTAAATAGAAAGTGCACATGTTTTTGTGGGACGGGACGAGGGAGTATAAAACAATAAAGTAACAATAAAATGGAATCAGCAAACCAGCCCAACTCCTAATATTAATAATAATGGGCCAACCCAATCGGTTTGTCTCTATAAGCTTTTCCATAAACAAAAATAGGAAATGAAAAGTGTGAATGCGGATTTCACATTCTACCGATACTAGATAAGGGCGCCCGATGGCGGCCATCGTCCTCGGGCGCGGACGATGCCTCCATTGTGGGCGCGGACGATGGCCTATCGTCCGCGCCATCGGGCGCCCCATTGTGAGATCGGCGGACGATGGCACGAGTTTTTGATTTTTTTTTGTCTATTTAAACCTTGTTTCTCATTCACTTGTTCATACGAACATCTCGCCTCTCTCATTTCGCTCATCTTTCACATTTCTACCTCTTTCACATACCAAAATGAACCACGACGATGACAACACGAGTTCTAGCTCCTCGGAGTCGGATAGTTCGACCTCGGAGACCTCGGAAGCCTTAGATGCAGCCGTTGAAGAGGCCATGGCGGAATGCTTATTCGAAATGCAGGGCGAGGAGGCGGCGGCGGCGGAGCAGATCCACAGGCCTATTCGACGTCGGACGTCTGTCCGACGCGACCACGCGGCAGCTCACCAATGTCTGGTTGAAGACTATTTTACCGATCAACCACGGTAGGGACCGACTGTTTTCTGCCGCCGGTTTAGAATACCGCATTACCTATTTCTCAGTATTGTCCGGACGTTGTCATCACGTGATAAATACTTCACGTATCGGGAAGACGGGGTCGGCAGACCCGGCCTTACACCGTTGCAAAAGTGCACGGCTGCACTCCGTCAGTTGGCCTATGGCACCACGGCGGGCATTTTCGACGAGTACCTCCACGTTGGGGATACAACAGGCCGGGAGTGTGCCTGAAGAGATTTCGTAGGGGAGTTGTGGAGGCCTACGACGACATATATTTGCGCAAGCTGACTGCCACTGATTGCCTGGGCCTGATGAAGATGCACGAGACGGCACACGGCTTTCCTGGGATGCTAGGGAGCATCGACTGTATGCACTGGGAGTGGAAGAATTGTCCAACGGCGTGGAGAGGCCAATTCACTAGTGGATACAAGGGCAGCCACCCGACTTTGATCCTTGAAGTCGTTGCTGACCATCGGCTCTGGATCTGACATGCGTACTTCGGCGTAGCCGGGTCCAACAACGACATCAATGTCCTCAACTCATCCACCCTCTTTGCCGAGCAATGCAACGGCAACAGCCCGGCCATCGAGTTCACTGCCAACAGGCGCCGATACCACATGGGGTACTACTTGGCCGATGGCATATACCCACGGTGGCCTGTTTTTCTGAAGCCGATCAGCTGTCCAATGGGTGAGAAGAGGGTTTTATTTGCGCAAAAACAGGAGTCGGAGCGGAAGGATGTCGAGCGGGCATTTGATGTCCTCCGATCACGGTGGGCAATTGTGAAAGGGCCGACTCATCTCTGGTTCAAGGAAGTCATCGCCGATGTCATGTATGCGTGCATAATCATGCACAACATGATAGTCGAGCATGAAGGTGGGAGCATCACCGAGTGGAACGATGATGACGGTGCATCTAGCTCGTCCAGCATGGCGACCCAGCCCCCCTCTAGAGGATTACCGCCGGGCTTCAATGAGGTTCTATCTAGACAGGCCTAAATGCGCAACCAACAAGACCATGCTCAACTCATGAACGACATGATTGAAGAAGTGTGGGCCCATAACCGCCGTCGCTGAGTTTGCGTATTTTTAATTCGTATTGTAATGTATTAATTATTATATATGAAATGAAGTTTTTTCCCAATTTTTTTAGTTATTTAAATATTCAAATAAAAGAAAATGCATAAGGCGCGCCTTAGGGCGCCCCATTGCAGGTGGGGGTAGGAGGATAAAACTGATGACGTGGCGCGCCATAGGGCGCCCCATTGTGGATGCCCTAAGATGTTACTCCCTCCGTTTCCACTACTTTGAATTTGATATGAATTTTAATACAAAATTAGTAAAATAGGAGAGAGGTAGAGAGAAAAAGTAATTAAAGTATTATTCATGGGGAATGAGTCCTACTTCATTAGAGATAAAAGAGTTTACAAAAGTAGAAAGTACATATGCTTTTGGGTCGGATTAAAAAAGAAAAGGTGCATATTTTTATAGGACGGAGGGATGAAGTAGTTTTTAAGACTATTGTATGGAGTACTATACAATAATTAACTGATAAATTATTGAGAATATTCAGATGGGCTTATACATGGAGAAATTACTTGATAGTAATATAGAGTAATGTGTGATGGCGTGGAAGGAAGAAAAGGAGAATGGAAAAGAGATTTGGGAAAAGTGTAGGTGCAGTGCAGGCATATATGGAAGCAGAGAGAGCAGAGAAAGAGAAAGAGGGAAAACCAAAATTACCCATCTGCCAAGATTGGGCACTGTTCCATCATTACCAAAATCCAAAATCGTAGCACCCTTTTGGTACTTAGCGTGCTCTCCTCTTCTTCTACACTACTCATTGTCTTACCACACCCTCATCGCACGTACGCCCTCTTCCTTTTTTCTTCCTACCATTATTATTATTATTTTTCCCAAAATACCTACTAAAGCTTTTTCTTTATTTTACTACTATATCTTAATTAAACGAATAAATTTTATATACTAGCTAGAATTTATCTTTGCAATATCAAATTGTTTAATTTTCATTATTATGACTACAATCATACTATTTGATATGTTTGACTAGTACAGTCTTGAAACTAGAGAAGAGACGTACTCAAAACATGCAATATAGAGAAACTCCTTAAATACACCCCCACCTTTTATCTCTATCTTTTTTAGAATACATTTTTATTTTATAATTCCCACTCATCCTGGCGAGTTCAACCATATTTGTCCGTAACATATAATTTCATTTTTATTTTTCTTCAATGATGATTGAGGTTGGAGAAGTGAAGGTCCTTTGACTAACGAAGATGAAACCTCACTAAGAGAAGTACTATTTCTTTAGGGCATCAGCAGTGGGGCGCTCTATGGCGCGCCACGTCATCATTTTTATCCTCCTACCTTCCCACCTGCAGTGGGGCGCCCTAAGGCGCGCCACATCATCATTTTTTAATATTTACAAAATACATACGAATTTAAAAAAACTAATAAATTAAAATACGAATTTCAAAAACTTCATTTCATTTAATAAAAATTAATACATTACAATGCGAATTAAAAAAAATGCAAACTCAGTGACGGTGGTTACGAGCCCACACTTTTTCAATCATGTCGCTAATGAGCTGCGCATGATCCTGTTGGTTGCGCATTGAGGCATGTCTAGATAGAATAGGCCTATGGACTTGCTGCAGCCGCCGCTGCCGCCGCCTCCTCCTCGCGCTGCATTGCCGCATAGCATGCCTCCATGGCCTCTTCAACGGCTGCATCTAATGCTTCTGACGTCGAACTACCAGACTCAGACGAACTAGAACTATTGGTGTCGTCGCCGAGATTTATATTGGTTGGATGTTGAGAGAGAATATGTAAAGAAATAGTCGATATGTTCGTATGTACAAATGAATGAGAAATGAGATTTAAATAGAAAATAAAAAACGCGTGCCATCGTCCGCGTAGCCCACAGTGGGGCGGACGATGGCGCGGCCGATGGCCTATCGTCCGCGTAGGCCGCGATGGCGCGGACGATGGCGCGGACGATGGACATCGTCCGCGCTATACTCTGCGCCCTTAGTATAGGGCGCGACGATCGTCCGGGCCTATGTCACACACCCGCAATGGGGCGGACGATGCGCGCCATCGGGCGTGCCATCGTCCGCCCCACTGCGGATCATCGTCCGCGCTATACTCCGTGCCCTTAGTATAGGGCGCGACGATCGTCCGCGGCCTATGTCACACACCCGCAATTGGGCGGACGATGCGCGCCATCGGGCATGCCATCGTCCGCCCCATTGCGGATGGCCTTAAAATGGTCCTTTAACTAGACTTTATCTAATAAGACTACTATATATGACTCTACTGTAATTTGTAAAATGAGGTTATAAAATTCTAAGTATGTACTATTCGGCAAACTAATCTAATAACCTTATCAACACCTTTTGTCGCTTCTCTAATTAAATATTAAGTAGTACTCCTGCATAACATGTAACTACGCATAAATATTACTACTACTACTATTACTACATTCGTTTCTAAAAACATTAATGTATTATGATATTATCGATATAACTTTCATTTTCCCCAAATTACTAGGATGTCATAAAGAATAATGTTCAGAATTGCAAGCCATGGGATAATTCAAACCCTGAATCTCATAGTATATTCATATGTTAATAGTATTCCCTTTAAAGAAATTGAAAATGAAATCCCGAATTAATTTCATGATTTAGAGGAAACTATATCGTCATCTCAGTCGTTCATTGCGACATGCTATAAGTATAAATACTATCCATTTTCTAGAACCTGATTTTAAAGTGTCCATAAATTTGTTAATTTATGACTTAGAAATTTAAATGGATATTAGTATTAAATTAGTTTCCAGTATTTAAAACTCATGAGTCCGGTTTCTTTATCGTAACATCAAAATATAATATTTATTCGGTAAAGGACTTCAATTTCATAAGCATTTGGTACGTATATCGTGTAAATTTTTATCGTTGTAGCCAAATTAATCTATAGGTAACAAGATTTATGTGTAAAAATAAGAGAAAATACGAACAAATTGCATACATGCCTAATCTGAATAGTACTGATATTGCATGCATAGATAGGACTTAGGAGTGAGTAGTTAACAAGAGCAGAAAGAAAACCCTAGATTAGATAGATACTCCTCATAATGTAAAATTAGCCATAATTTAAAACTAATTCCACATGCAATCCAGCTCGGAGCCGCAAAGCTTCTGCTCCTCCACCGCCGGCCACTGCCCCTCCCCGAAAACATGATCACCGCTCACGTGCGCCAGAGACGGAGTCGCAGTCGGATAAACAAAAGGCAGATGCAGATTCTCCTGGAGCGACTTGAGAGTAGGAAAGCTCGCATTGTGCTTGCCAAATTGCGGATAATGCATCGGGAGCTCCGGTGCAGCCATGGAGAAACAGGACACGTGCGAGCTGCCGCCCGAACACGGCGAGCCGCTTACTTCCTCCGAAGCCTTCTTCTTCGAGCCGCTGCCGCTCGCCCCGGTCTTTTCAAAAACTCGAGAGATCACCCACTCATCCTGAAATCAATCAATTAAAGTGAGCAGCAGTAGGCAAGCAAAGGTATTGGGAGGCGCATTTAAATTTAAATTTATGTTCATTAAAACCATAATGAAAAAAAATCAAAGTATGGATCAAAATCAAAGCATAATCTGAAAATTAGATGTGGAAATGGAGAGTAGCGTACCTCGGAGTTTCGGGAGAAGTGGTGATAGGCGAGGTTGCCTTCGAGGCGGAACTCATGCATAACCCAGTTAGTTTTGAGGCCCTTGGGGGCCCGGCCGCGGTAGAAAACTAGGGTTTTCTTCATCCCAACAAGGGCGAAGGTTTTGGAGCTGTAAATCTCGCGGTCCTTGCCCGTGGCTTTCCAGTACCCAGCCTCCGTGGCCCGGTTCGTGCGTAACCCGGTCGGGTATTTCCGGTCGCGGAGGCTGAAAAAGTACCACTCCTTCTCCCCCATTTTGGCTTTCCCTGTACCAAAAAAATACTAGAATTTAATTTAATGAAATTAAATTGGAAGACAAAAAGGCTAACCACTAACCGGGGAGGTGCCAGGGCTCGGATTTGTTGAGATCGACGTCGGCGATGGCGCGGGTGGTGAAGGAGGAGTCGAGGACCTTTTTGAGGAGGTAAAAGGTGATGAGTTCGTCGTCGGTGGGGTGGAAGCGGAAGCCCGGGGGGAGATTGGTCTCGTCTGATGATCTCTCGTAGTAGCACCGGTAATTATTAGCCATTGTGGAAGGAAGGAAGAGGAATTTGGAAGTGGGAAATACTACACCTACTAGTTCATTATAGAGTAAATAGAATTTGGTAATTATCGAGGAGGAGGAAGAAATCTGCAGTGACTTTTTGGGGGTGTCGTGTGGTGTTGCCAAAATCTCTGCTACTGAGTCGATTGTCAATTAATGCATCCATACCATACCATACCATACCATACCATATGGCTAGCTAGACAGAGAGAGAGAGTGGGGAATTGGGTGTCGGAGTCGTACAGGCTTCCTAGGGATGGGATGGGATGGGATTTGATGGGATGATGAGATGGGATGGATGGAGGGGTAAAATTCATTTTCTTTTTTTTCTTTTTTTTTGCAAAATGTAAACCCGCAACTTCGATTTTTCTACCCTGCATCCCAAAATAGGGATAAGAAAATATACCGAAATACCGCATTTATCGTACCGAAAAAATATCGAAAATATCGAATTTTTGGTATACCGTACTTTTCGGTACGGTATCATACCGTACCGACAGTTTTAGATACTGTAAAGGTATGCATTTTGTATATACCGCGTTATACCACATCATACCGCAAATTTACGGCATATACCGCAAATAACATGATATACCGCAATTTCGGTATATACCATAAATTTACGGTATATACCGCAAATAACATGGTATACCACAAATACGGTATATACCGCAATTGCGGTATATACCGGAAATCACGGTATACCGCGGTATACCGCATATTGCGGTATACCGAAATCACGGTACGGTATACCGACAAAAGCGGTACGGTAACAATATCTAAATTTTGGTATACCGACTTTTCGGTATACCGCAATTGCGTTATACCGACAAATGTAGTACGGTAAAGGTATGGTTTTTGGTCACACCGCACGGTACGGTACGGTATGCGGTATGACCATTTCGGCGCTGTATACCGTACCGTTCCAACCCTATCCCGAAAGTGTGTGAATATTTAGTTGGCATAGATTTTAATAAGTACTGCGTAATTAGAAAAGTACTAGGAAGAGATAGATAAAAAGAAAAAGTATTTAAAATATTGTTAGTAGAGAATGAATCTTATCTCATTATAAAAAAAGAAGTCTTTAAAATTAAAAAGTTTTTTTTTTTTTAAATTAAAAAGTTCATAGTACTACTTTTCAAGGAAGAATAAAAAAAATAGTTTATACTTTTCAGGGAGGGAATACGTATTTACTTTTATAATACTTCCTCCGTCCCAACCAAATTGTGTCACCTCTTTTAGATATGGCGATTAAGAATTGTGTTGAATGATTTAAATGATAATAAAATAAATTATTTTCTCTGTCCCAAGGTAGTTGAGGCATTTCTTTTGAGCACGAGATTTGAGAAATTGATTTATTACCAAAAGCGAAGAGTGTAAAGTAAGAGAGGGAAAAAGTAAAAGAGATAAAAAGAAAGTAAAGTAAGAGATATAATAAAGGTTTTTACCAAAAATTAAAATAAACCAACTTCCTTGAGACAAACCAAAAAGGAATACGACTCAATTATTTTAGGATAGAGGAGGTAGGAGAGAGGAAAAAAGTAGAACAGATAAGACGAGAGACTAAAATAAGTGATATAATAAAGCAAGAGTGATTAGATGATTGTCTTTTGTCAAAAAAAAGATAATGACTCAACTTTGTTGGGACGTTCCAAAAATGAATACGACTCAGCTTTGTTGGACGAAGAGATTATTTGGTAGTACTCCCTCCGTTCCAACTAAGTTGAGTCAATTTTTTGGGCGCAGAGATTAATAAATTGTATTGAAAAGTAGGGGAGAAAAATAAAGGGGAAAAGATAAAGAGAGAGTAAAGTAGGTGATAAATAAAGTAAGAGTGATTGAATGTTTTGTTTTTTTTTTAACTTAGTTGGGACATCTCAAAAAAGGAATACGACTTAACTTAGTTGGGGCGGAGGGAGTATCATGATTTTCTGGACAACTTTCATTCTCTCATGGTAAATATATACTTCATTAGTCCCAATACATATGAAACATTTAGTTTTCGGAATATAATTTTATGTAATGTTGTTTTGTGAGTTAATGAAGAGAGTAAGTAAGAAAGAGAAAAAAGTAGAGATGGTGTTCTTTCCTTTTTAGAAAAACTTTCATTTTTAATGGGATAGCCAAAAAGGAAGAACGAGAAAAAAATAGAGATGTTGTTTCCATTTTAGGAAACTTTCATTTTAATGGGATAACTAAAAATAGAATACGTTTTATTTTTACTAGGACATAGGGAGTAACTCATACTCCATCGTCCCAAGGAAGATGACCAACTCCTTGAGCGGCACGAAATTTTATGCAATTTAATTTTGTGCGGAGGGAATAAAGTAGATATAAAAGCGTTTTCATTATTGGTAATGAGTCATCTTGGTTTGGACAAATCAAAAATAAAAGTGAGTCATCTTCGGTGGGCCGGATGGAGGACTATAAAATGTCTCACTTTTATTTTATACAGGTAAAAAAAAATTTCATTCATATTTTATTTTACTTTATTTCGTTATATTTGTTTGAATGGTGCTAACTCTTTATCTATGTGAAGTACTCCTACAAATTATTTTATCATTGTTCATGTTAAAGTTAGTCATTATTTTATATAGTAGTAGTATAAAAGTTTTATATACATTAGTACAAAAAACTTCTTCATTGTTTTATGTTTTATCCGCCACATAGGTAAACAGTTAACAACGTTCAAGAACATATGATGAAATGTATTAACTTGAGACACAGATGAAACTTTTTATAAATTCTGAAATTTCAAACATTTTGTACCAATTTGAACAAATATGAAACATTTTGCATGAATTGTATAATTGTCACGTTATAATATGTCCCAATCTTTGTTCCTTTTATTCAAAATGTTTGCATTATTAACTTAAAAAAAAAGAAATTTGACAAAAAATAGGTTTTAATGGTAGAAAAATATATTTGTTCAAAAAAAGTCCATAAAGTGCGAAAGTCATTTTGCCAGTATTATATCAAAGTTCTACGTGGCGATATTTTTAAAGAATATGGACCACAAACGATATTATAACAAAGTTCAGGGACTTAATGTAGTTCTTTCTTACAAATAAAGTACAATAAACCTTTATGTCAAAAAAATCACGAAATGCTACAAAAATCTTTCATTAGTATTATATGAATGCTCAAAGACATTTAATGATACTTTTAAAGAGTAGAATCTGTGGATCACAATGTTCATGGACTAAAAATATACTACTAGTTCTCTCTATTAAAAAATGGGACTCAAGGTATTTAGTACTCCGATGCTTCCAACATTCATTTGAAACTTTTGATATCCAAAACAACTTCTCATCTTGTTCTCCACCACCCTCAAATAAATTGTACTCTATTCATTTATTAAAATATTATCCACCACCCTCAAATAAATTGTACTCTATTCATTTATTAAAATATTATCCATTTTTATTTTAATGTTCATTGCGATTATATTCCAATGAACTATATACGAATTTATATATTTGTGCAAAGTGTACCGAAAATATTGGGTGGAGTTCCATGATTTGGGGAAAAAATATTTGCCATTTCAAAGTACTATGGTGGCTTGCAATGACGTTCGGTTGCCATGACTAATATTATTATACTATTCATCTAGGATTAAGTTGTGAGATTATTTTAGTTGTAGGGGGAGGCTATGCATAATTATCATAAGACTATCCATCTAAGATTAAGTTGTATAGTTCAATCTTATGAAGTAAACACGATACATATTTAATCATGAGATTTAATCTTGGCAACCGAACACCCCTAAGAGTATCCATAATGGTTGTGAGATCGTCTGCCCGATCGATGATTTTCGGGCTCGTCCGTGATCGTCTGCCCATTGCAGGCGGACGGACGATCGTCCGGACGAGTGGGACGACCAAAAGTTCAGTTGTCTGGGTCGGTCGCCCGATCCCTCGTCCGCCTGATCGTCCGCCCATTGTAGGACCGCGGACAATGCCGGACGAGGACGAGCGACGCGTTTTCCATTTTTTTAAAATTATTTTTTAAGTTTTCTATATATAAATACACCTTAATTTTCACTCATTTCACATAACTCTTACACAACTTTCACACAACATCTCTCACAATCAAACATCTCTCTTTCACTCACTCTTCGAAAATGTTTCCAGGTGAAGATCCAAATCGGGCTATGGAACACATAATGTTTTAGGGACCAGATTCTCGGAGGTATTCTTGCAATACAAGAGCAAGAGCAGGCCGATGAGCATGGCCTAGCTCATCAACGTCTGTTCGAAGACTACTTCGCCGATGAACCACGGTGGGGACCGGCGGTTTTTCGCCGACGGTTTAGGATGCGGCAAGAACTGTTTCTCCGCATTGTTCAGACAATAGGGGCGCGCGACGAGTACTTCCAGCAGCGGCAAGATGCGGCCTACAGAATCGATCTATCCCCCTTTACGAAGTGCACGGTTGCGCTTCGTCAGTTGGCCTATGACACCACGGCGGACATGTTCGACGAGTATCTTCACGTCGGGGATACAACTGGCCGGGAGTGTCTGGAAAAATTTTGTGAGGGCGTGGTTGAAGCCTTCGACGCCACATATTTGCGCAAGCCGAATGCCGAAGATTGCCAGTTCCTGATGCAGATGCACGATAAGGTGCACGACTTTCCTGGAATGTTAGGGAGCATAGATTGTATGCATTGAGAGTGGAAGAATTGTCCGGCAGCATGGAGAGACAAATTCACCAGTGGGTATAAGGGTACCCACCCGACGATGATCCTTGAAGCCATTGTTGACCATTGTCTTTGGATCTGACATGCTCACTTTGGCATGGCTGGATCAAACAACGACATCAACATGCTGAACACATCGAGTCTCTTCACCGAGCAATGCAATGGCAACGGTCCGGCTATCGAGTTCACAGCCAACAGACGACAACATCATATGGGTTACTACTTAGCCGATGGCATATACCCGAGATGGTCAGTTTTCTTGAAGAGGATCTCCTGCCCAACGGATCTGAAGAGAGCCTTTTTTGCACAGCGGCAAGAGTCTGCACGGAAGGACGTGAAGTGAGGATTCAGTGTGCTTCAAGCGCGTTGGGCAATAGAGAAAGGCTCGCCTCGTTCCTGGTACATGCATTATATCGCCAATGTCATGTACGCGTGCATCATCTTGCACAACCTGATTATTCACGATGAAGGTTCAAGAGTTGACGATTGGTCTGACGATGAAGCCGAACCGAGCGCAGGTCATGCAACCCCGCCGGTCACTCGAGGTTTACCCTATGGAGTCAGTGAGAAATTACAAGCAGAGGAGAACATGCGCAACCGACAAGCCCATCTTCAACTCATGAACGACATGGTTGAAGAAGTTTGGGCACGTAGGGGTCGTTGGAATTGTACCTCTTTTAAGTATTTCCGTTATAATTTTTTTTAATTAAGTAATGTATGTTTTGCTAGTACTTTAATTTAATATCTAATTTTGCTATTTATAATGTGTGTAAACATAAAAAAAATTAAAATTTAAATGAAAAATGGATAATTGATAGGGCGGACACTAGGGCGAAACCACTGAAGAAAGAAGGGTCGGACTAAGAAATGCAGATGTGGCAGACGGACACTAGGGCAACAATTGTGGATGCTCTTAAGTCGTCGTTCCTGGCAAGAATCCTGAGTTTCCTTATCTCTATAATTAATGTGGTCGTTTTTTATTTTGGTTAATTTGCATCATTATCATTATATATGTATGTTATATTGATGAAAAGTAGTAGATTTTTTTTCGTTTAATTTTGAGGATTGTTAATGTTTTTTACTAACTCATTTGCACAAATCTAAAATCGTTTACTTTTGAAGCATGTTAATGTTTATACTAGCTCATTTTACATTTATTTTCCTTTTATTGGACGTTTTCAAAAAAATAAAATACTAAGAACAAAGTTAGAATCAAGAAATAAGCATTCCTCAGAGTTAGAGAACAACACACGAACACACGCCTTGTGTGCCATTCAATTTAATTAAGTCAAAAGCCTATTAGGTTCAAGAATTGACCAAATCACTTAGGATCCCTAGCAAGAACACAAAATTTTCGTTCCCCCTCCGTGCATGTAAAAATATGTCCTTTCTTATTCTTCTCTCACCACATTGTGGTATTTTTTCTTTTCTAGGTTTGGAGTGTAGAAAATGATGATAGAAACTCCATTGATGGGAGAGGAGAAGAAAAGATCTTTTGTTGATATCAAAATGAGAGAATACAAGATGATTCTTTTACAACACAAGTTCGCTCTATTTATACTAACTAGATGAAGATAACCGCCAAAATATCTTGCTAACTAACTCTCAACCAACTTGTTACCCGTTCACACTTATGCTGACTAAGAGTCCACGTGTGAGTGACGAGGCTCCAGCTCCCCTAGTTTTGGAGTTTTCGCCCCAGGGGGTCGTTGAAAGGAGGGATATTATATTGGCCAACGGTAGACCATCATAGAATGGACGTTTTCCAACAGCAATTACACATTTCCTCGTCACTTTCTGATGTGCATCATCATTCTTCAATGTATGTACAGTACATGAAGCATGCATTACGTTCACCATCTTCAACATGGAGTTTGATAATTTATTGTTCACGTAATAACCAAACTTTTATTTGGTGGTAATTTTTTAGAAGATTCGATCGAGGTTCTAATCTTTAGGTGGAGCGATAGGAGTTTGCAACCCCTCGTCTATCAAAAGATGATCTACAGTTAAGTATATTCTGATCAATTATTTCAGATTTGTTGTCTACCAAGTTGCATTCTAGATGTCGTAAAAATTAACTTGTAAATTTCTGAAAGTCATCACGTTATATAATTAAGAATCAGGGAGCTTCGACATATCCATAATACCCACCAAATAGACCGTGTAGGGCAATTTAACACATGGATGATGGATCATGCATGTGCATCTAAACTATTTATTGGAGAAGCATCACACGGACTGTTTGGTGGTGAACACTAGCCACAGGAACCGTGCAACGATATGGTAATTTGAAACAGACAATACCGCTCGACCTTACAGATGGAAAACGGTCACACATATAATATATGGTAAGGAAGTTTTAAATATTGGACGAGGAATATATCTAGTGGAGTCTAGAACAACGAAACTTCAAAACTCACAGAAAGTGCAAAAACTTACAAAGAAAGTAAATTGAGTGCGAAATGAAAAATGTTCAAAGATTGGCTACCAATCTAATCATCTATGGACAATTTTTTTTCCCATTTATTTTATGCAATTTATTTGTATAAATTAGGAGAACAGTTCAATTATACTACGTAGCAATATTATTTGGATTATTCCTAGCATGTATTAGATGAATTAAACATGTTGTTCAAATATTGAATTATCTGTTTATTTATTTGAATTAATTCCTTTTTAGTTTATTAAACAATCCCCAACCCCCCTTTTAGTTTAGTCAGTAAACTAGCTAGATAGCTAATTAAGTTGCTTAATTACGAGTTAGATCTTTTAACTATAGAGAGGATAATGGAATGGCACGATCAATCTCAATGAAAACAAAAAAGAAATAATGATGAAATTTTTTACCCTGTCCACACGATTTTCATTGTAGTGTTGTACTTTCATCACAATCACACACGCACGCAAGTTAGGTAATTAAGGGGGACCTCTCTACCTAGCTCTCATTCTCTCAAATACCAAAACAAAATCTTTAATATGCATGCATGCAAACTAAGATGCATGCTTACAACACATAGTCTTTCTATATATTCTTGTCGTATTGCTTTTGTGCCTTCTCACAAATTGAATTTTGAATTAAGAAATCATGTGTGAAGCTCCATATTCGCCTTGGGTAAATCTAACTTGGATTGACAAGCAAGTGTATAAATTGTATAGTTACATCTTATTAGTACCATTTAAGATAGGATCAGCTTTCAGCTATGGAGTAGTTTCTATCTCTAATTTCTAGCAACTTACAAATATATCATCACCTCATGTTTAACATTTTCACTTTCAAAAGCCTCAATTTTGGAAGAAAATTATCAGGTATGCATAGCCATATAGATTTTGAGGTGAATTATAACTGAATTAATGTAGATGGGAAGGATAACGCTAATCATAGTATTAGAGATTATAGTACTCCCTCGGTCCCACTCAAAATGTCTACATTTTTGAATGACACGAGATTTTAGGAGAAGTTGTTAGATGGAGCAAGTAGTGAGAAAAAGGTAGTTGAATATTTTAATGAGGAGAAAGAAGTTATAGATTTATTTCTAAATAAAGAAAGTTGATATATTGAGTGAAATAAACTAAAAAGGAAAGATGGACATCTTAAGTGGAACGGATGGATTATAGTTTTTAGAAGAAGAAAAAAGAGGTTGGCCTGCTTAGATTAAGGCCGAGATGGGATATAAAGTGTTCCTGTTGATGGGCTTTTGTGGGGTGAAGAAATGCCCATTTACAACATGTCTACCTACATATAAATATTAAATATTTATAGGTTTGTCTATTGTGAAAATAGTACTCCCTCCGTCTAAAGGAAGATGACCCCTTCCTTGAGCGGCACAGAGTTTTATGCAATTTTATTTTGTGTGTTAAATGAAGAGAGTAAAATAAGAGAGATGAAATAAAGTAGAGATAAAAGTGTTTTCATTTATAGTAATGGGTCATCTTGGATGGAACAAATCAAAAAAGAAAGTGAGTTATCTTTAGTGGGACGGAGGGAGTACTACTACTATAATTTAGATCTAAATTTAATAGAAAAGGTTGAATCATTTTCATAATTTGAGTTAAAACAGATAAGTTGTATAAATATAATAATATTTCCTCAGTCCTAAAAAAATTTGTAAGTGAGACAAATTTTAAGAGAAGAAAAAAGTAATGAAAGTAGTGTTAGTGGAATGTGAGGTTCACATTATTATACGTGTGTAATTGGTTAAAAAAATTTCCTATTTAGATTTGGTCCCAAAATGATACTCCCTTCGTCCCATTTAATTTGAGGCGTTTCATTTCGACAGAGGATTTAAAAAAAGTTGTGTTTAGTGAGTTAAATAATGTAAAATACAGTAGATGACAGAATAAAGTAAGAGATACCGGAAGAAAGAATAAAGTAAAAGAAAGAATAAAGTGGATGTGATTAGATTTTTGTTTTTAGCAAAAAAGAGAAATGACTCAAGTAACTTGGAACAACTCAAAATGGAATACGACTCAACTAACTTGGGACATGGGGAGTAAATTAGTAGTACTCCCTCCGTCCTATAATAGATGTCACACTTTGCTTTTTAGTTTGTCTCATAAAAGATGTCACATTTCCATTTTTAGAAAAAGTTCAATATCACATTAATATAAAAGTTATATTTCCTTTCTCTATTTTACACACAAAACAAAATCTCCTAAAATCATGTGCCATCGTGCAAATGTGATATATGGCCATAGAATTAACATATTTTTTGTGGGACGGAGTACTATATTTTTTTGAATACATAGGGCCATAGAATTAACAACAACGCGGGAAATAAAAAACAAAGAATAACATGAAATGAAAAAGTAAAAAGCAAAGTTTTCCTGGAATGAAGTGATTGATTTGAAATATCCAACTTTTAAATGATAAGTTTTGGGTGAAAGAGTGGGAATGATTTTCTGTTGAAAAGGTCAGAAAACTTTTTTATTTCGCAGGTTTGACAATCCACGAAAAATTCAACTCGAATCAGACACACCTAACACTTTAGTTGCAAATTTGCAATGCAATCTACAATTCTGCAGTTTTTTTTATTTATTTTTAATATAGATAAAGATTTAAATCAATTAATTAATTGACAAAGGCTGCCGGAGTACATGAGAGCACCCGCAACGCGGGCCGCTCGCGTTCCGCGTTTCGTGCCGGCAGAACGGAACCGGCGCGCGACGCGTTGCGGAGGTGCGTTCCGTCTCCGTGTCGTGCCCTTGCCGTCGCGGGTGGCGTCGCCGCGAAACGCGGCACGGCTTGTGTCGCCACGCGCTTCGGCGACGTGGCTCGCCCTGCGTCGTGCGTGACGCCCACTCGCCGACCCGCAAGTGGGCGTCGTCACGCTGACGCAATAAATTCATTTTTTTAAAAAATAAATTTTTAAAAAAATATTTTTTATTTATAAAAATTGTTTTTTATATTTAAAAACAATTTTTACAAATAAATGAATACTAGAAATTCGTATTAGCCCATATATATTTGATGGGCTTGCGAATTTATGAAACTCATTCTTGGTTGTTACTCTTTTATAGAGACATCCTTGAATGTTTCATGTTCCACTTTCGATGTGGGACAAACTCATTCTTGGTTGTCTCTATTTTATAGAAACATCCTTGAATGTTTCATGTTCCACTTTCGATGTGGGACAAACTCATTCTTGATTATCTCTATTTTATAGAGACATCCTTGAATGTTTTATGTTCCACTTTCGATGTGGGACAAACTCATTCTTGGTTGTCTCTATTTTATAGAGACATCCTTGAATGTTTTATGTTCCACTTTCGATGTGGGACAAACTCATTCTTGGTTGTCTCTATAAAATTGTATTTTAAATTATGCCATTTTTTATTTTTTTTTATTTTAATTATGTCTTTTTCTATTTTTTGAATTTTAAGTTGTAATGTTATTTTAATTTTAATGAAGTGTGTTTGTTTTAATTGAATTGGGTTGGAAATAAAAATAAAAAATAAAATTCAATGAATAGTAATTTAAGGAACGGTTAAGGAACGGATAAGAAACGGAGGGTTGCAGGTTTCATTCCTTAGTTAAGGAATGGAGTAAAAAAGTACAGTGGGGCCCGCAAATAGTAGTTTAAGGAACGGTTTAGGAACGGTGGGGGAACAACGTTGTGGATGGCCTGAAAGCTGAAACCAACCAAAAATAACTAAATGACAAAAGGATGCTATTTTTATAACTATTTGTGATGTTAATTAAATTATTTTGTCGGTCCACGTTGGATCTCCTCCCTTCTCCCACTGCCGACGGCAAAAAAAAAACGTTTCCGGTGCGCCGTGCTCGCGGCACCGTGCAATAGGTAGCCGCGGTCAGTGCCTCCTCCTTCTCCCTCAGCCCCGTCTCCGCCGAATGCTCGGCACGCTATAGGGATCCGAAGCGGTGCCGTGACTCGCCTATAGTGGACACTCTTATAGCCTGCCTTATAGGGCGCCCTATAATCCTTCACGTCAGCATCTTATTTTCCTACCCATGCACCTGCAGTGAGGCGCATCATAGCATTTTATTTATCTTTTATATTTATATTAGTTTTTATTAGTATTTAAATATAATAAAATTGTAATTTAACACTACAAAATAAAAAAAAAACTTCATTTTATTGAAAGTCGAAAGTGTATAATACAAAATACTTAAAAAACTGCAATTTGAATGGCGGTTACGTGCCCAAATTTTGTTAACCATGTCGGACATGAGCCGATCATGGTCTTGTTGGTTGCGCATTAAGGCTTGTGTCGCTAGAACCTCATTGTAGCCCATCGGTAATTCTCGAACGTGGGGCGGGGTCGCCGAACCGGAGCAAGGTCCAGCTTCCTCATCGCGCCAATCGGTGACTCTTGTACCTTCATCTTCGACTATCATGTTATGCAAGATGATGCACGCATACATGACATCGACGATGACTTCCTTGTACTAGAAACGCGCCAGACCTTTCACTATTGCCCAACGCGTTTGGAGCACACCAAATGCCATCTCCACATCCTTTCGCGCAGCCTCCTGCCGTTGCTCAAATAAAGCTCTCTTCTGATCCGTTGGGCAGCTGATCGTCTTTAGAAAAATAGGCCACCTCGGGTATATGCCATCGACTAAGTAGTAACCCATATTTTTTTTATGCATAAAAATTAATATACTACTGTAGTACTTAGTACTCCCCCCGTCCCTTTGTAGTAGATGCGTTCTATTTTCAACACTCATTTTAGAAAAATGACACTAATAAATAATTAAAATAGAGAGAAAGTAAAATAAAAGATAGAATAATATAGATAAGACTCTTACTATAATACAAATAGCCAATTTATTTCAATTTGTATAATTCAACAATTATATTTGCATATTAAACTACCTTTTTGGATTTTAATTTGTGATTAATTTTATTGTCATGTTATGTTTCAGTATTAATATCCACATATTTTTGTTTATAATTTTTATATTGTTTCTAATTTTATTTAATTTATTTATAGTTTCAAATCAATATTTGAAAATATCTTAGTCCGTGTATATAGTACGAGTGTAATACTGATTAGGTAAAGACATCACATATGCAATAACTTCCGTTCGGTTATGGTTGAGCATAAGAGCACCCACAACCGTGCTCTTGCCAGCGAGCACGGTTGTGGGCCCGACCCCACTTTTTCTGCCTGCTCTTCGGCAAGAGCACAACACCCACAGCTGTACTCTTCCGCAAGGACGAGCACAATTCAATTTAAAATTCAATTAAATAAAAACATTTCTATAATATTAAAATTCATTAAATAACCGAAATAATATTACAAATTACAAATAAAATAAAAAAGACATAATTAAAATCCTAAAAATTAAAAATTACATAATTTAAATCCTAAAAATTAAAAATTACATAATTAAATTCGTAAAATTAAAAAAAAATCACAACTCGTTGCCGATTTTCGTCTACATGTGTTTGATTAAGTCTTCTTGTAGCTCAATGTGGGTTCGGGTATCGCGCATTGTGTGCCTTGTTTCGAGCCTCACCCCACCGTCGTATGCCGACCTCGGCGTGGGAGAGACCTCGCGGTTGAGCTTCCGGCTTCATCCTCGTCGTAGAAGCTAGCCGCCCTCGGTCCTTCGTCGGCTATAATCATATTGTGTAAGATAATACACGTGTACATGATGTCGGCGATATTATTCACGTACCAGAGCCGAGCCGTGGCCTTCACAATGTTGAATCGAGCTTGAAGGACCCCAAAGTCTCTTTCGACGTCTTTCCGCGCGGACTCTTGACGCTGCGCAAAAAGAACACGTCTCGGGTCTTGCGGGTTGCTGAGCGTCTTCACGAAAGCCGACCACCTTGGGTAGATACCATCGGCGAGATAGTAACCCATGTGGTATGTATTTCCGTTAATGGTGAAGTCGATAGCCGGTGCTGCACCATTCATCACATCATTGAAGAGTGGTGAAGAATAGAGCAAGTTCAAGTCGTTGTTGGATCCGGCAATGCCGAAATATGCATGCCAAATCCATAGGAGGTAGTCGGCGACCGCCTCAAGGATAAGTGTTGGGCCGCCGCCTTTGTGACCGCTTAAGTGTTTCCCCCTCCAAGCAGTCGGGAAATTCTTCCACCAACAATGCATGCAGTCAATGCTGCCAAGCATTCTGGGAAAGCCATGGACTGATTCGTGAAGACAAAGCAACCGTTGGCAATCATCGGTGGTGGGTACCCGAAGGAATTCATCACCGAAAGCTGTACGAACGCCCTCGCAAAAATGTTTTAGACAAAGGATTCCAGTGGACTCACCGACATACAAATACTCGTCGAAGTGGTCGGCCGTTTGCCCAGCAGCAAGTTGTCGGATGGCACACGTACACTTCTGCAACGGCTGCATCTGGACCCGTTTGGAAGAATTCAACACGTGAGGACAATGTGTTGACAATTCGCATAAACAAGCGCTTTGACATGCGAAAACGGCGCCTGAAGTAATCTGCCGGAAACAGCGGCTGGTCGGCAAAATAGTCGGCAACGAGCCTTTCGTGGGCTCCCTCCTGGTCACGATGGATGTAGCGGCGAGTTGATCTAGTTCGTTGAGGAGGAGGAGCGGGGGTATTCGCCGCGACATATGCTTCATAAGCGGCACGATGTTGTTCGTAGTATTCTTTTTCTTCGCGCTCCGCTTCCGCCATAAGATGGGTGAAATCCATTTGAGGTTTTGAGTGAGAGATGAAGGTGAAGATAGGTTGTATGAAAATTATGAAGGAGAGATGATTTGATGTGATAAATGGATGATGAATGTGTGTATATAAGATGATTTTGGGGAAAAAAATCAGAAAAATACAGAAAAACGGGTAAAAAAACGGCCATATTTTTGAGATTTGGAAAATATATTTTTTTTATCAGTTTTTAGAATTAAATACCGATTTTATTTTTTAAAAAATAAAAATATTATAGCCGTTGCCCAATCGTAGCACGCCACGTCAGCTGCTCGCTGGCACAGACGTGCTCAATGCATCGAGCAGCGCCGTGCCAGCGGCGCGAGCGCAGCGGCGGATGACCTCCTCCGTGCCGCTGGCACGGACGGACGGACGCCGTCCGTCGACCGTTGCAGATGTAAGTACTTTCTTCTTTAGACACATGTCAGCGCAGCGGCGGACGACCTCCTCCGTGCCGCTGGCACGGACGGACGGACGCCGTCCGTTCACGTTGCAGATGCTCTAAGTACTTTCTTCTTTAGACACATGTCAATTTTTTCCATGATTTGGAGTGGTACAATGCAATAAATAATGTAGATCGATGTGCATCTATTACGGACCCAGAACTTCAATTTCTTTAAATAACAACCATATGAAATTATAATATAACAATAAAAATGTGATGCATTTTCTAACCTCGTGATAATTAAACATCTCATCTGGAGTACTAGCTAAAGGAGAAACGTTTTATTTTATCACCTAATTGCTCATTATTCTCTCGTGTGCATATGAAGATGTGGGGGAACAAATTGTATGCCGCATCAGAGAGTAAACAACAATTGCAAGCATATATATGAGTTACCCCAACCTCCTTAGCATGAGGCCTTTTGTGGAGTATCACAAAAGCAAAACCATAAAGGATTTGTCCAAAACGTACAATATCATACTAATGTGGAGTTCGGGTGTGCGCCACTGAACCCCTAATACCCTAATAGAAGACATAATTAAGTTTTAGTTAATTTATAAAACCTGAATTATGTGAAAATCTATGTGTTTATTCAATCAATCCTACATTTTAACTATTTATATTATATAAATAATAGTGCACAATATGATATGCAATCCACTACGAGTTTATGTACTGTGATATGCAATCCACTAGTAACAATTAAGTTGCGACATCATGCATGATGAAATTTAATACTTCTCATGTTTGAGCTTACGAATTTCAGAAGAACAGTTGTTCGGTAAAATTGTAATAATATTTCTTGTATGTGGAATTAATTTAGACTAATATGCGGTATAATGAAATTCGACTCAAATCTGAATATTTTGCAATGTAAAAAAATAACGCAACAAAAATAAAACTATGATCAATAAATTCATGTTGGATAATCCATTGAAAATTTTAATGAATCAAATAATATGGAGTACCATTTACTTAATTACATTCGATGTTCAAACATGCATTTAATACTTAAAAATCAACTATAAAAAATTTAGACAGTATATGTAGAATTGGGTAAAACTGATGTTATATTATTCACAATAGTTTGTTGAAGTGTGACTGATTGTGTGCGTCTGTGCTGTGCTGCAGGTGCGTCAATCAAACAGGTTCAGAGAAATTGAAAGGGGTTGGCTGCTGCCACACAACTCATGGGTTAAGTTTGTTTTAACTACTAGACTCAGAGAAATTGAAAGACAACTAATCTATCTACTGGACCTAGGAAACATGAAAAGTAGGTACGCATGTTTGATTCACGAAAATGAAATTTAACTAGAGAAATTCAAATAACTAAACTACTGGGCAAGATTGACGATTTTCCAAAAACAGCTAACTAAACTACTAGAGAAATTTAACACGTAAACAGTAGTGGGGATCATTTTCCCGATTTAGCTACGATGACAGAAAAGCTGCAAAAGTAAACAAACTGCCAACAGCGGATCAGACTCTAACTAACTTCCGACTTCATCTTCTTCAGTAAACTAAATAAACTTAAACGAAACAGAGCATCAAACATATAGAAACAGAGCAATCTCAGATCCAATTTCAAATATTACGATTAAGCATAAACTACTAGATCTAAACTATTAGGTCAAGCAAAATAAGAAAACAATAGTAAACATCCATAACCATGCAGAATCAGAATACCACGTCTCAGATCCACAACTCCAAATGACAATTCAACTCAGATCAAACAATACCAACCTTGCTACATTCAGATCCATAACTCATCAATTCAGATCCAATAAAATCAACAACAATTCAACTCCGATCAACCCGATCTCAACTCCAAATCAAACATCAATTGCGAAAAGCATCCAAATCAGTAAAAACCAACAATCAAACATCAGAAGCAGATAAACAGAAAACAGAAACTTCCATAGCTACTGGATTTAGATTCAACACATAAATATCAAACACCGAGCTTTCAACAGAGTAGTTTACGATGAGAAAAACAACAGAAAAGTCAAGCAATTGTATCTTCGCCCCCTAGGGACGGTGTTACACCACTAAAACTAAACTAAACTGCAACGAACGCCCATAAATTACCCAATTGATGCCAAATGCGAAGAGAATTGTGTGTGAAGTGAAGAGAAGTGAGCTAAGAGCAAAAAAAAAAAAATAGATAAAGCTAAGATGGAACTCCTCTCTTCATGATTGTGGTCTCTATTTATAGCTGAGGCTCGGATTTCTAGGGCACTCTCCCTTGCTGATTTGTCATTTTTTCCCTTCCTAGAAAATCCTTTAATAGATGCTGTTGCTTCACAGCTACTCCCGCCATCGCTCCTGCAATCTCACAGGTCAGGTTGCGAGTTGGCATTCTTCACTCCAATTTCCTTTGATTCCCTCTGCCTAGTAAATTTTCCATCCGCTTCCTGGGTCCGGCAGATTCTCTACGCACCTAAACTTATAAATGCTCGTTAGTTCATGGAAATCACAGAATTTAACCCCATAACCGATGCATGAAATGTAATATCCGAAAAAAAAAAAATATTTTGAATATTGTTTTTATTAAGGGATGTTTCTTTTTGTGAATATCTTGTTGTGGATATGATTTTATTTACCTAAGCAACATGTAATTGAAATAATTAATTAAGCTATGAATTAAAATCCTAATTAACAAATTAAACCTCTCTCTCCCTATTTTCGAAACCCCTCCCCCTCACCCCACTATTTTCTCAACCTCCCCACTCCCACATAACCGATACATTATCTCCTTTCCAATCACTCATCGGTTTCTCTCATCTCCCTCTCGCTTTTGTTCTCAACACCGGTAAGGTCTCTCTCTCTCTTCCTCCCTCTCGGTTCTCACCTTTCCCCCACTCACTCCCTCTCATTGATTTCTTGAATTCATCAAGGTATCACACTCTCGCGTACCGATTTGGAGTCGGAGTAGGGAAGGCTTTCGAACTACATTTGAACTCTTCGAGAAGGTAGTCCAAAACCCTATTTCCATACCCGAACCACATGCATTTAGGACGTTTTGAATGTTTTAGATGCTGAATAGGTTTTGTGATCATGTGTTTATGTTGAGTATGTTTTCGGTGGTGACTGACAGTGGGTTCCGACCCCTTTTTGACTGATCAAACGATCTCCTTTTGGTACGAAATTTTAACTGTGTAAACTTGGGTGTGTCTTCTGTGTGGTGTGTAAATTTCAGCTTCATTGGACGTCAGATGATTTTATAATGATTTTTGTAAGTAAACTGCGCAGTTCTGCGAGATGTACGTTTCTGGGTGATGTGTTTTTGTGCAATGGGTGTGAACCTGGGTGTTTTGATATTATGATGTATGTGGGTGTGTTTGGCCAAGGGATGGCTCGGAGGAATCAGCGTTTGGTTCGAGTGTTTTGTGTGTGTTGGCCGAGAGTTTTAGGGTTTGGCCTAGGGTGGTGTTGTGGAGAGTTTTGGAGGGTTGATCTCATGTTTTCGGGTGTGTTTTGGGATGTAGAATGTGTGTTGTGAATGTCGTATAAGGTTTGAGAATCGTTGGTTGGGGGAAAACTGGTGTGCACTTGATCGGGCCAGCGGCCGAGACGCCGAGCCAGATGCCGAGCCAGATGCCGAGACAGGTACCGAGCCAGTGCCGAGAGAGGTGCCGAGACGGGCGCCGAGCCAGATGCCGAGCCAGATGCCGAGACAGGTGCCGAGCCAGTGCCGAGAGAGGTGCCGAGACGGGTGCCGAGCCAGGGCCGAGCCAGACGCCGAGACATGTGCCGAGCCAGGCGGCCGAGACGGTCGGCCGAGGTGCCGAGCCAGGCGGCCGAGACGGTCGGCCGAGGTGCCGAGCCAGGCGGCCGAGACGGTCGGCCGAGGTGCCGAGCCAGGCGGCCGAGACGGTCGGCCGAGGTGCCGAGCCAGGCGGCCGAGACGGTCGGCCGAGGTGCCGAGCCAGGCCGAGACACCGAGCCTTTTCCGAGCCAAGTGAGCCGTTTGCACGAGGAGGGTATACCGGGAGTACGAGTGTTTCGGGTGTGTGTCGTGTGCGCGTCGTGGGTGCGTGGTATGCGTGTCGGGTGCGTGCGTGGTGTGTTTCGGACGTGTGATTCTGTGTGCTTGACTTATAAGATGTTGTTAAGTGTGTGTACGTGTAACGTGCTAGATGTTGAAGTCATCCACGTAGGAATCATGCATTGTCGTTTAAACCCCGTCTTTCCTGACTCTAATCATGACTTTTATTTATCTTTCAAAAGGGTGATCTGTTACGAGGAAATTGTGGTTGAAGAAGGGAACTATTTAAAAGCTAAGAAATTGAGGTGGGCTTTTCTACCCTACTATTTTGTGGGTTATCTTTAATACGGACGCTGTTCCGGAAATGTTTATGGAGATGAACTGTTTGTCTTGCCAACTGTTTTGTTTTGAAACCTATCTGAAGTGGTTTACCACATATGTTTAATCGAATTCGGGTCTGTTGGGCTGCGAACCCTCAGGCTAGTGTACACGAGATCGGGAGCCATCTGAGAGCAAGTTGGCCGGTCTAGTTGACCTGGGGTGTGGCCACGCCCCTTGTCACCCGTTGGATCAGATAGTGTATGATGGTGGGAATAAGGGTGGCAATATCTGAAAATGACTGCGCAGTCGAATTTATGAAATATGTTTTAGTGTACTTGGGTTATTTTCTTTACACTTAAAACCCCAAGGTTACACTGTTATGGCATGACAAACTATGATTTCGGCGTGTGTCCACTGAGTGCAATAAGTACTCAGCCCTGCATGTTGTTTTCTTAATGTGCAGGTTGAGCGACGATGGGGATGACGGATGTTGAGCAATTAAAGTCAAAATTGTGTTTTTACTTTGCCTTTTGGATGGTGTCGTGTCGTCATACCCGACATTATCTATCTCTTGGTCTGTTCCGCTGCTTTGTAATCCGATACAATGTTTTCATTTAAACTCTGTTTACTTTAACTTTAGAAATGTCGCTACAGTACATTGTTTTGAAGTGAACTTCCTCTAATTAAACGTTTTCGGGTCAAGTATTCTTGTTCTCCCCTTTCTTCCCCGCTTCTTTATTCCTCCCCTAGTCGCGGTCCACCGTACTTCCTATCCTTAGGAAATGCGAGCGTGACAGAGTGGTATCAGAGCCTAGGTTTTCTTTCTGCTCTGGATCCAAGAGTCTTTTTCTGTTTTGAGTAAGTTTTCAAAAGTGTCATTGGCTCAACATCCGACTCATCGCACTCAACCTGAAATGAGGTAATGAAGATTTTGAATTTTTGGAAAGTATATGGAAGTGGAGGAAATTGTGATTTTGGGTTTTGAAAATGATTTTTGGAAAGTTTAAATAAATATTGATGCATGTGGAAGGGTACAAAGTGATGTGAAAAGTTGGAAATTATGAGAGTTATGAACTGTTATTGTGTGTTGAATTTATATGAAAGCATGTGGCTGATGTGTGATGCTATGATGACGTGAATGTTGATGTGAGCTTTTACGTGTGAATGTGTTGGCCTTTTGAATGATTGAACTTAGACGTGAGAGGTTTCACTAGTGCTTCTTGGACCTATAGTAGATAAGGACTTATGGCCTTTGAACACCAGCGGGCTTGGAATTAGAACAGTGATACGTCTGCATACACATATCTCTCTCTTCTTCGGTTATGCACCCTGTTTTTATATGCGAGGCGATTGTTTCTGTTTTTCTATAGATGGCGCGTATGTTCCGAACCCCGCGACGGAGTGATCGTGATAGACTTAGGGCACAAAGGGTGCTCAGAGAGTATAGAGTGTATCGAAAGAAGGATCACATACCGTTGATTGAGTTCGTAGCGCACTTCGACACCCTCTGGAGGGCAGCTCAGGAGTTCGGAGTGACAGAGCTTGACGGCATTGAGAAACTAATAGAATTGCTCCCTGACAGCTGGAAGGAGTGGGCTGAAAGAACGGCGAGGAGGTACACGTGGCATGAGCCCGTTACCGATGACATGGTGGGCGACATGGCTGGCTTTCGGAAGGCCGTGTATTGTGCACTGGTAGACTCTCGAGAGGAGCAGCCCCCACAGGATGTGCAAGAGAGGATCGTGTATCAGGACAAGTACGTGAGTATGTACGAGGGTGAGCAAGGGTTTGAAGATAACTATGAGGAGGAAACCGAAGAGGATCCCGAGGAGGAACCCGAGGTGGCTCCGCAAGGGAATTCCGAGGAGGACGATGACGAAGATCCGGAGGAAGGGCCTATGGATGAAGATGATCGAGTCGTAGTCTAGAAATAAAATAGTTCGATGTCTTTTTAGTTTTTGCTTTTAGTGTGAACTGCTCTTGTGAAACAACGTTTAACCTTCTTTCTTTTAATGAGGATTTGATTTTGATATATATCCTATGTGTTGCATCTTACTACATGAAGATTATGAGAAAATTTTGAGAAAGTGGTAATTTTGGATGAGAATTGTAGTAACACTTTTTGGATATTGAATCAGAATGCCGCCAAGACGTGTACGCCAACCACGACAAGGACCCAACATGGAGGCACCACCTCCACCACCACCTCCACCCCCGCCTCAGCAAGAAAGATTCATAGTTACGTTCTCCAGGCAGAATCCCCCTAAATTCGATGGACAGGGAGATCCCTCAAAAGCCGAAGAGTGGATACGCGGCCTCGAGCGTATTTTCAGGGTCATGGAGTGCACAGATAGGGAGCGCATTGCTTGCGCCACCTTTCAACTATCAGGTGATGCCGATTACTGGTGGGAGACTCGGCAAAGAACTATGAATCCTGCACGCTTGGAAGCGTTAACATGGGAGGAGTTTAAAATGGAGATTGATAACAAGTATGTCCCAAAGACGTACAGACGGGCCAAGGTGGTAGAATTCCACACGCTGAGCCAAGGCCGAATGACTGTAACTGAGTACGACCGAGCCCTCGCACAGATGGCACGATATGCGCCCGAGTTGATGGACACCGACGAGAAATGGGCGGTGAAGTTCCGGGCCGGGCTCAAGGATGAGATAAAGGCCGCATTGGCTTGTCGAGGAGAACTCTCCTACTCGGAGATCTTGACTTGTGCACTGGACGTGGAAGATGCACTCCCTAAACCAAAAGTGGTGGCGACAACAAACGCGACACCCCTACAAGCTCAGTCAGGTCATCAAGAGAAGAGGAGGTGGGATGGTGATCACACTCAGTATGGTGGCAAGAGGCCACAACACATGAAGAACCCACCCTACAATGGCGGGAGACAGAATACCTATCACCCGAGGGCAAGCTTTCCGCCGAGGAACCCTCAATGTGGAAGATGCTTCAAGTACCACACCGGAGAGTGTCGAGACCCTAGATGCTTCAGCTGTGGTGGAAGTGGCCATTACTTCCGAAGTTGCCCAAATAAGAACATGGGAACGGGGATGAGACAGAACCAGTTAGGCTTCCGTCCACCATCCCAGGCACTACCTGCACCTCAACCGCCACAACGCCGCCAAGGACTGCCGTCGCAAGCAAGAGCCTACGCCTTGAAGGGGAAGCAGCCGGCAAACGGGAAAGAAACCTTTGGGCAAGGAAACTTGGCAGGTATGGGCACACTTCTCAACATGCCTATAGTTGTCTTGTTTGATACGGGTGCATCGCATTCCTTTATATCAACTTCTTGTGTGGATACATTAGGATTACCTACTGTTAAGACCGAACCCACTACGAGTGTGACCTCACCGGTAGGCGGGACTATAGATATATCCCGATCTTGTGCGTGTGTGAACTTTGGAATAGGTGAACTCAGTTTGTTGGCTCATAATTTACAAGTAATGACGATGGGTAGCGTAGACATAATCTTGGGTATGGATTGGTTAGCGGAGAACCACGTTACCCTTCATTGTAGAGAAAGGGAAATTTCGTTTGAAACCCCAGGAAAAGAGCCGACAAGGTTTTACGGAATCTCAATGAACCGACGCAAGTCCATTGTCTCCGCGCTGCAAGCCACTACAATGATGAGGAAGGGATGTCCAGCGTACCTTGTTTATTTGAATGGGGAGGAGAAGAAAGACAGGAAGATAGAAGATGTGGCGATAGTGAGTGAATATCCCGATGTCTTCCCCGATGCATTGCCGGGACCCCCACCCGACAGGCAAGTAGAATTCACGATCGATCTGGAGCCCGGATCGGCACCAATATCCAAGGCACCTTATAGGATGGCGCCAAAAGAGTTGGAGGAGCTTAAGGTGCAACTACAAGAGCTACTGGAATTGAGATTCATTAGACCTAGCGTGTCGCCATGGGGAGCACCAGTGTTGTTTGTGAAGAAGAAGGATGGAACGATGAGGATGTGCATCGACTATCGAGAGCTAAACAAACTGACGCTGAAGAACAAGTATCCACTACCAAGGATAGACGACTTGTTTGACCAACTTCGAGGGGCAGGAGTCTTCTCTAAGATGGACTTGAGGTCTGGGTACCATCAGCTGAGGGTTCGGCGAGAAGATGTACCCAAGACGGCTTTTCGAACAAGATATGGTCACTATGAGTTCGTTGTGATGCCTTTTGGACTGACGAACGCCCCGGCAGTGTTCATGGACCTTATGAACCGCGTGTTCCATCCATTTTTGGATCGGTTTGTCCTAGTTTTCATCGACGATGTGCTCATTTACTCAAAGAACGTGGAGGAGCACAAAGAGCACTTGAGAACCGTCCTAGCAACTCTAAAGGACGAGAAACTATATGCCAAGTTCAGTAAATGCGAGTTTTGGCTCAAGGAAGTGAACTTTCTTGGACATATAGTAACCTCAGATGGAATTCGTGTAGACCCGGCCAAGGTGGAAGCGGTGCAGGAATGGAAGTCGCCTTCTACACAAAATGAAATTCGAAGCTTCTTAGGACTGGCGGGCTATTATCGAAGATTCATTGAGGGATTCTCGAAGATAGCCAG
Source organism: Salvia splendens (assembly GCF_004379255.2). Classification (NCBI taxonomy): domain Eukaryota; kingdom Viridiplantae; phylum Streptophyta; class Magnoliopsida; order Lamiales; family Lamiaceae; genus Salvia; species Salvia splendens. The sequence goes on along the minus strand of NC_056036.1, from coordinate 19,058,253 downwards.
GCCAATGACACAGCAACTGAAAAAGGGAGTCAAGATGATTTGGACACCAGAATGTGAGGCGAGCTTTCAGTTGTTGAAGGAGAAATTGACCACCGCACCAATTCTAGCTGTGCCGGAGTCAGGGACTGACTATGCGGTGTATACGGATGCGTCGAAGGTGGGACTTGGATGTGTGCTTATGCAGAAGGGGAAAGTGATTGCATATGCATCGAGACAATTGAAGCCCCATGAGCTGAACTATCCGACACATGACTTAGAACTGGCAGCCGTGGTACATGCACTGAAGATCTGGAGACATCATCTCTATGGAGTCCGTTGTGAGATATATACGGACCATAAGAGTCTAAAGTACTTCTTTGAGCAAAAGGAGTTGAACATGCGCCAACGTAGGTGGCTCGAGTTGGTGAAGGACTACGATTGTGGTATAAATTACCATCCGGGAAAAGCAAACGTAGTGGCCGATGCTCTTAGTAGGAAGTCGCAATCTCAGCTGGCCACCTTTCTTACTATCGAGGAGAGTTTAATCCAAGAGTTCAGTAAGATGCGGTTGGAAGTAGTGAGAATGCCCGAGACTGTGGAAGGAATAATAGCCACGTTGGTGATGGAACCCGACTTAAGAGCCAGAATTGTGGAAGCTCAACGGCGGGATACGTTACTAGAAAAGATTCGCTCAGAAGTGAGAGCGGGTGAACTCGGAAACTTTCACGAGGCAGCGGATAATGGTCTCACATACAAGGGAAGGTTGTGTGTGCCTAAGGATGAAGGCCTGAGGATCGAAATCATGAGAGAAGCACATGAAACCCCATACGCTGCACACCCAGGAAGCACCAAGATGTATCAAGACTTGAAGAGGCAATTTTGGTGGAACGGTATGAAAAAGCATGTTGCAGCTTTTGTGGAGAGATGCCTAGCATGTCAACAAGTAAAGGCGCTACACCAACGGCCCTATGGGAGATTGCAACCCCTTGAGATTCCAGAATGGAAGTGGGAACATATTGCAATGGACTTTGTGACAGGACTGCCAAAATCCCAGCGAGGAAACACTGTGATTTGGGTGATTATAGATCGCCTCACCAAATCTGCTCATTTTGTACCGGTTCGTGCTACCTATGGATCCAACCAGTTGGCTAAGATATATGTGCGGGAGGTTATACGCTTGCATGGAGTACCAGCGACAATTACATCCGATCGCGATGCTAAATTTACTTCTAGATTTTGGACGAGCCTGCAGCGCGAGTTGGGGACTAAGTTGAATTTTAGTACTGCCTTCCACCCACAAACCGATGGGCAGTCAGAGAGAACGATTCAAGCCTTAGAGGATATGCTGCGAGCCGTGGTGCTAGATCGAGGTTGGGGTTGGGAAGAAGTGTTGCCATTGGTTGAGTTCGCGTACAATAATAGTTACCAAGCGACTATCAAGATGGCTCCATATGAGGCATTGTATGGAAAGAAGTGTAGATCGCCACTTTATTGGGATGAAGTGGGTGAGAGAAGAATTCTCGGACCAGACTCTGTAGAAGAGATGATAGAGATTGTTCGACAAATCCGTGGGAGGATCAAGGAGGCGCAGGATCGACAGAAATCATACGCCGATGCTCGGAGGACCGATCTACAATTCGAATCTGGAGAGAAAGTTTTTCTGAAAGTTGCCCCTTCTAAAGGAATAACTCGATTTGGAGTGAAAGGAAAGCTGAGACCCCGATTTATCGGACCGTATGAGATTTTGGATAGAGTCGGCGCGGTAGCATACAGATTGGCCCTACCACCAAGCTTTGGGAAGGTGCACAATGTCTTCCATGTGTCACAATTGAGGAAGTATGTGTTTGACCCCGCACACATAGTTCACCAAGAAGAGATGATGGTCCTAAATCCCGATCTAAGTTATGAGGAGAAGCCCGAGGCCATTTTGGATCAAAGGGTGCAAGAATTGAGGAATAAGTCAATTGTTTCGGTGAAAGTACGATGGAGGAATCATGGAGTCGAAGAAGCAACATGGGAATTAGAAGATAAGATGAGAGAGAAGTTTCCAGAGCTGTTTGAGTGATCTAGGCAAATTTCGGGACGAAATTTTTTTTAAGGTGGGAGGAATGTAATATCCGAAAAAAAAAAATATTTTGAATATTGTTTTTATTAAGGGATGTTTCTTTTTGTGAATATCTTGTTGTGGATATGATTTTATTTACCTAAGCAACATGTAATTGAAATAATTAATTAAGCTATGAATTAAAATCCTAATTAACAAATTAAACCTCTCTCTCTCTATTTTCGAAACCCCTCCCCCTCACCCCACTATTTTCTCAACCTCCCCACTCCCACATAACCGATACATTATCTCCTTTCCAATCACTCATCGGTTTCTCTCATCTCCCTCTCGCTTTTGTTCTCAACACCGGTAAGGTCTCTCTCTCTCTTCCTCCCTCTCGGTTCTCACCTTTCCCCCACTCACTCCCTCTCATTGATTTCTTGAATTCATCAAGGTATCACACTCTCGCGTACCGATTTGGAGTCGGAGTAGGGAAGGCTTTCGAACTACATTTGAACTCTTCGAGAAGGTAGTCCAAAACCCTATTTCCATACCCGAACCACATGCATTTAGGACGTTTTGAATGTTTTAGATGCTGAATAGGTTTTGTGATCATGTGTTTATGTTGAGTATGTTTTCGGTGGTGACTGACAGTGGGTTCCGACCCCTTTTTGACTGATCAAACGATCTCCTTTTGGTACGAAATTTTAACTGTGTAAACTTGGGTGTGTCTTCTGTGTGGTGTGTAAATTTCAGCTTCATTGGACGTCGGATGATTTTATAATGATTTTTGTAAGTAAACTGCGCAGTTCTGCGAGATGTACGTTTCTGGGTGATGTGTTTTTGTGCAATGGGTGTGAACCTGGGTGTTTTGATATTATGATGTATGTGGGTGTGTTTGGCCAAGGGATGGCTCGGAGGAATCAGCGTTTGGTTCGAGTGTTTTGTGTGTGTTGGCCGAGAGTTTTAGGGTTTGGCCTAGGGTGGTGTTGTGGAGAGTTTTGGAGGGTTGATCTCATGTTTTCGGGTGTGTTTTGGGATGTAGAATGTGTGTTGTGAATGTCGTATAAGGTTTGAGAATCGTTGGTTGGGGGAAAACTGGTGTGCACTTGATCGGGCCAGCGGCCGAGACGCCGAGCCAGATGCCGAGCCAGATGCCGAGACAGGTACCGAGCCAGTGCCGAGAGAGGTGCCGAGACGGGCGCCGAGCCAGATGCCGAGCCAGATGCCGAGACAGGTGCCGAGCCAGTGCCGAGAGAGGTGCCGAGACGGGTGCCGAGCCAGACGCCGAGACATGTGCCGAGCCAGGCGGCCGAGACGGTCGGCCGAGGTGCCGAGCCAGGCGGCCGAGACGGTCGGCCGAGGTGCCGAGCCAGGCGGCCGAGACGGTCGGCCGAGGTGCCGAGCCAGGCCGAGACACCGAGCCTTTTCCGAACCTTTTCCGAGCCAAGTGAGCCGTTTGCACAAGGAGGGTATACCGGGAGTACGAGTGTTTCGGGTGTGTGTCGTGTGCGCGTCGTGGGTGCGTGGTATGCGTGTCGGGTGCGTGCGTGGTGTGTTTCGGACGTGTGATTCTGTGTGCTTGACTTATAAGATATTGTTAAGTGTGTGTACATGTAACGTGCTAGATGTTGAAGTCATCCACGTAGGAATCATGCATTGTCGTTTAAACCCCGTCTTTCCTGACTCTAATCATGACTTTTATTTATCTTTCAAAAGGGTGATCTGTTACGAGGAAATTGTGGTTGAAGAAGGGAACTATTTAAAAGCTAAGAAATTGAGGTGGGCTTTTCTACCCTACTATTTTGTGGGTTATCTTTAATACGGACGCTGTTCCGGAAATGTTTATGGAGATGAACTGTTTGTCTTGCCAACTGTTTTGTTTTGAAACCTATCTGAAGTGGTTTACCACATATGTTTAATCGAATTCGGGTCTGTTGGGCTGCGAACCCTCAGGCTAGTGTACACGAGATCGGGAGCCATCTGAGAGCAAGTTGGCCGGTCTAGTTGACCTGGGGTGTGGCCACGCCCCTTGTCACCCGTTGGATCAGATAGTGTATGATGGTGGGAATAAGGGTGGCAATATCTGAAAATGACTGCGCAGTCGAATTTATGAAATATGTTTTAGTGTACTTGGGTTATTTTCTTTACACTTAAAACCCCAAGGTTACACTGTTATGGCATGACAAACTATGATTTCGGCGTGTGTCCACTGAGTGCAATAAGTACTCAGCCCTGCATGTTGTTTTCTTAATGTGCAGGTTGAGCGACGATGGGGATGACGGATGTTGAGCAATTAAAGTCAAAATTGTGTTTTTACTTTGCCTTTTGGATGGTGTCGTGTCGTCATACCCGGCATTATCTATCTCTTGGTCTGTTCCGCTGCTTTGTAATCCGATACAATGTTTTCATTTAAACTCTGTTTACTTTAACTTTAGAAATGTCGCTACAGTACATTGTTTTGAAGTGAACTTCCTCTAATTAAACGTTTTCGGGTCAAGTATTCTTGTTCTCCCCTTTCTTCCCCGCTTCTTTATTCCTCCCCTAGTCGCGGTCCACCGTACTTCCTATCCTTAGGAAATGCGGGCGTGACATGAAATGAGCCTTATCATTTGTACAACTTATATAGACTAGAGAAACTATACAAAGAAGTTCTAATATCGATAATTCTTCTCAATCAAGTATCAGTTGAATCTCAATCAAATCTCCATAATTTTTCTGCCTTGATTTTGTGTAATCTCCTCCCTGATTTGTAGAATATTATGGGATCTCTTTCCAACACTCCCCCTCAAGTTAAGTGACGGGATTTTCGGAGCTTAACTTGCCCAGTACTTCTTGAAAGTTTCTTGCTGACACGACTTTAGTTAGAATGTCTGCCAGTTGGTCTTCTGATCTTACATATGGAATTTCTACTATCTTTTCTTCAAGATTCTCCTTTATGAAATGTCTACCAATCTTTACATGCTTGGTTCTGTCGTGTTGAACCGGATTCTCTGAGATGCTAATGGTAACTTTATTATCACACAATAACTTGCAACTTTTCTGTGATTCTAGGTTCAATTCCTTCATCAGCCTCCTAAGCCAAAAAATCTCGGTTAGACCACTCTTGATGCCTCGAAATTCAGCTTCAGCACTTGAGAGGGCTACCACCTTTTGCTTCTTACTTCTTGAAAGTTCATCGAGCGAGGTGTGTAGTGTGTGCGTTCTAATGTTCTAGGTCGAGCTACTAACTCCAATGAATCCACCAGATCACTAGGTCTAGGAACTCAAGGGAATATAGAAGACTCAGTCGTTGGACACACAAAGCTCGTGTTTCAAAGATCCCTCAACCCGTTATACTATAGACTAGTATAGAGAAGCAGGGGTCGATCCCACGAAGATTGACACGTAAGAAAGCATCTAAAGACTTTGGTTTAGAAAGCGGCTGCTGCCACGCAAATTGGGTTGAGGTTAACTACTATTAGACCTAGGCACAAAATCAAACACTAGACCTAGGAACTGTAAACATCACGCTGGCAACGAACATCAAAATAACCAATTAACTTCCTAGACTGAGCAAACAACTTCCTAATATAACCAAATAGAAAACGAGTAACAGTGGGGACCATATTCCAGAAATAACAAGTACGGAAGAAAAAAGCTACAACTAACTAACTACGGATTTAACTAACAACAACATGCATCTCATCGACTGAATCAAATACGAATATGAAAAAAAAACAGAGCACATACCCAGATTCGAACAGAATATAGAAGTTCGGACGTCGGAAACTTGCGACTAGCCAGAAATAAAACAGATCTACATATACTAGACGGAATGAAATGAACACACAAAAACTAGACATAAATCACGTTCACTCTGTTTTAGCTTCAACGTCGGATGCTTAATCCACTCCGGATCCAAGCAATCCGATCCCAACAACAACCAAAATCAACTCCATAATTCCCGATTCAACAATCTGCTCCGATCAACACTAGATTCCAGTGAGTCTACTCAAACTCAGCCACCAACACGAAAATCAAACATCCAATTCAACAATCACGACTAGCTCAAGATAAATGACATCCATAATCGAAATTAACAACAACTCAAATATGGAAAATAAGAATTTCATAAACAGCGGAAATTCAACAGTAAACAGGGCCGAGCTTCGAACGGCGAAGCTCGGTGAAATTCACGACAGTAAAGTAAAATGAAAGTGATTAAATTGTTTCTTCGCCCTCTACAAGGACGGTGTTACCCAACTACTAACTAGCAAAATAAACCCGAGAATACCCCACAATTTCCCGAATGAAACCCAAAAGTATGTAGAAGTTAGTGAGCTAGAGCTACAATCTGGTCATAAGGCCTCCACCGAGAAGGTCCCCTCTGATTGCATGCTTTCTTCTTTATATAGGTGCAGACATAATCTTCTAGAAGCCTTCGTAGAAATCTCCATTCTACCCTTCAGCTCCTTGATTTCCTCCGTCTTGTAATTTTTCTTCAAATTGCTCACTTATTCGCCAGTCTCCTTGGACCATGCAATTGTCCTTTTCTTTTCCTGGATCTGGCGAAAATCTTCTACACACATGGCTTAAAACATGTGTTAGACCCCGCAAATACAAGAATTTTACCCTATAACCTATGCATGAAATTAGCCTCATAAAACTGCTCACACTTAAACTATACTTGTCCTCAAGTATAAAGACAAGACAAAGAAATAAGGCGAATTTCAATGCATGATTATCCTATGACCGATTCTAAAAACTAAAAACTCCTAGACCTAGACATAAAACAGACTCACAGAGAGAAAGAAGAAAAAAAAGAAGAAAAACACAAAGGCATGAACCAACTTCAACTTTTAGGCAGCTGTCCCCACAAGCTTAAGGTCAATCCGATTCGTCTACAGTCTCCAAATCCTCCCCTTTTCCTTATCCTACTTAGTCGGTCTGTCAGTTCGTCAAGATAGCTTATTGACTTCCCACTTGTTGTATTCACTCGATCACTCATTCCTCACCAGGGATGTTAGGATCGAATCACTCTTAAGTCAAAGTTATACCACTGATGCGTCGGGTTATGAGAGTTTCTCCTTTCTACAATCTCTTCCTTTTTTAACTCTTGGGTCAGGTTACTAGTGCTTCCTGCCCTTAGGTATTATTTTCTCTTTTATCCCCCTTTTTATATTTTCCCCTGGACTTCGTCCAGCTTATGCCTCCGAATATTATTATTCATTTATTTTTATTATTTTTTATTTTTTTATTCCTCTCATGGACTTCGTCCAGCTTATACCTCCATTCCTGGACTTCGTCCAGCTTATACCTCCGAAACTCATTTTTTATTTTTTTCCTTCATACTCTACTCCTTAAGCATCAAGTGGCAGCCCCCCCATTTTTTTACAAGTCAACTCTCAATGTATAGGCTTATAACTCACTCTTAAAGTGGGGCTTCACAACTAGGTTATCTAAGGCATCTTCTATCGTCCTTACTTCATTCAGACCGCATTCAGCTTATTAAGGGAAAAAGGCATCAAAGTTGACATGCATCCTATCTTCAATTGCTCTTACTAAAGGGATCTTGCCTTATTATATCCACTTGCTCATGCGGTACACAAAAACACTAGACCTAGAGACTCCTAAACACAAAAACACATACTGCACTGACTTCCTCCCCCTCCCACTTCACTCAATCTTGTCCCTAAGCTATCCTAGTGAAGGGGGGAAACAGGGAAGTATGAACATCACACAACACAAACAAACACAAAACAAAACAAACAACACTCATAAACAACACAAACTTCTCACACTTAGACCGAAAATCAGGCTAAGTGGGAGAAATTCCAACACAACAAAAACCAAAACATGCTTGAAAAGAACACAAACTTCTGACACTTAGACCAAAGATTGGGCTAAGTGGGAGAAGACAATTATAAACGCAAGCAAATATATACAGAGCATGCCGACACACAACACAAAACAACAAATAAACACACATAAGAAAGAAAATAAAAGGAAAAAAAAACTGAAAGTAAAGTTACTTGGTCAAGGAGGGTTTATTTCGGGGTTTGGCTCCCACGGGAGCCAAACTGCGGTGGAACGTAAGGGCGGGTTACTTTTGCTTTCTTCCTCGCCGGCGACTCCGGCTTATCTATCTCCGTCTCACTTGGTCTAGACACGATCTTCTTAACTGAAACGGGCTTGGATACTGATGGGGCCATCAGGGGTTTTGACGATGGTGGGGGGTGCTGGGGAGGTGAACTTCCTGGCCCAGGCTGCTTAGGCACAACAAGCAATTTCATTTGTGGCTCGGGAAATTTTTCCTTCAGCCATTTTGTCATCATCATCATCAGGTTGACGGCTTCCGCCATGTGATCGCTCAGTGTAGATGACTTTCCCACTAAGACAGTGATGCGCCCCTTGAGGGCCTGCATCTCTTCCCTAATTCCGCCTAGCTCTGTCCTCATCCCGGTCATCTCTTTCCGGGTGTCACTGAGTTCCTTGTGCATCACACCCATTTCTTTGCTAACTTCACCCAATTCCTTGTGCATCACACTCACTGCCTCTTTCATCGCCTCGTACTCGACACTGGCTTTTGACTCAACAACGTCCTGCTCTTCCTTAACCTGGGGCTCCAATCTGCCGACTTCATGGAAACAAACGTACTTCCCATGCATGTATAGCAAACCCTTATTAAAGAAGTAATCAACGCTGAAAACCTCAGGTGGCTGATAAGGCTAATTTCATGCATAGGTCAAGGGGATAAATTCGTGATTTTGCTGGGTCTAACACATGTCTTAAGCCAGGTGTATAGAATAAATTCGCCAGGTCTAGGAAAAGAAGGAGGCAATCACACGCCCGAGGAAATTGGCGAATAAGTGAACATTGTGAAAGAAATTGCAAGACGGAGTAAATCTCAGAACTGAAGGGTAGAATGGATATTTCTACGAAGGTTCTAGAAGATTATGTCCGTGTCTATAAAAGGAAGGATGCATGCATTCTGGAGGGATCTTCTCGGGGGGAGACCTCACTAATAGTCTGCAGCTAGTTCACTTTTCTATACACTTGGGTTCTTAGAGGGAAATTCAGGGGGTTTCGCGCTTGGGTTCATTTTCTGCTTTCTCGTATTTTCAAGTTGGGTTGTAACACCGTCCTGTTGAGGGCGAAGAAACAAGTTTCCTTTTATTTTGCTCGTATTTTGTGGATTTCACCGAGCTTCGCTGCTCGAAGCTCGGCACTCTATTTTATCGATTATTCCGTGTTTTATGCAAGTTTAATTTTCTGTTATGTCGATGTCTGATTTTGCTATTGTGATTTTCTAGAGTTTGAGCTAGCTTACTTGTTTTGGATGCGTTTCGCAATTGTTTACTGAATCTGTGCAGAGTAATGGCTGGATCGGAGTGATCGGAGTTTGTTGGTGAATGAATCGGAGGTTTGAATTTGGTTTGTAGCTTGATTGTGGAAACGTTTAAATTCGGTGTTGATCGGAGTAGATCTGTTAAATCAGAAGTTATGGAGACGAATCGAGTTATGGTTGGTTTCGGATTGCTTGGATCCAGAGTGGATTAAGCGTTCGACGTGAGATCTGAGCAGAGTTGGTTTATTTTGATGCCTAGTCTTCGTGTTTTCATTTCGCTTTATCTAGTATATGTAGATCTGAGTTATTTCCGGTTTATCGTAAGTTTTCGACGACCAAACTTTTACATTTTGTTCGAATCTGGGAATGTGCTCTGTTTCCTTCATCTTCGTGTTTAATTCCGTTGAAGAAATGCATGCCGTTGTGAGTTGAATGCTCAGTTAGTTATTTGCAGCTTTTCTGCCGTACTTGCTATTTCTGGGTCATGGTCCCCACTGTTGGTTGGTCTCTGTCTAGCTAAATTAGGTAGTCGTTTACACGGTCTAGGAAGTAAGCTTAATATACCGAAGTCTTGATGATGTTTGATCTCAACATGTTTACAGCTTTCTATGTCTAGCGTTTATATTTCCTGCCTAGGTCTAGTAGTAGTTATACCTCAACCCTGTTTGCGTGGCAGCAGCCGCTTAGTCAAGAGTCTCTAAATGCTTTCTTACGTATCCATCTTCGTGGGATCGACCCCTGCTTCTCTATACTAATCCATAGTATTCGGGTTGAGGGATCTTTGAAGGAGAGTTTGTGTGTACAACGACAGAGTATTCCTTATTATATTGAGTTCCTAGACCAAGTGATCTAGTGGATTCATAGGACTTGGTGTCTCGACCTAGCATCACATTTTCACAACAAACGAAAACACATAACAAACTCTGCACTTCAAATGGCGCCGTTGCCGGGGTTGGATGGCGTATTTTATGATTGTTTTTAGAGATTTTTGGCGTACATAATTTTGATTTATTTTTCTTTTCTTTTCAGTTTATGAGCAGAGGCTCGCGGATTGGATTCTGGAGTAACTCATCTGGGTGGAGGGACGATAGATTTATTTGACAGATCAAGGATACAACATCCACGGTCACCACTAGATCAGGGTTATCTACGGGAGATCCATTTCCGTTCGGTTCGGAAAGTTAAGAGGATTGGAGTTCATCCGGAAGGGAGGATCCCAAGTCACCAACAGAGTCGGAAACAGAGTCAGAAACAGAGGAAGTAGTCATGGCGCAAGTAGTAGATCCAGATCCAGAGATCGGTTCGTTAACCGCCCATTTAGATGGAGAACCAGCTCAAGCTATAGTGATGAATCCACGCCAGAGGACTATTGAGATCAAGACAAACGTACTCGGCATCTTGCCAACGTTCTCTGGGCGTAGAAATGAGTGTCCGTACGAGTTCTTAAATAAATTCAGTAAGTTGTGTGGTATTCAGAAGAGGCCGAATGATGCAACAGAGGAGGATTATCGCCTACGTGCAATTCTGTTTGCCTTGAAGGGGGAAGCCAACACGTGGTTATTGAGGCTGCCCCCGGATTCTATCCGCACATGGAGGGATTTCAAGTTAGAATTCTTAGATGATTTCTTCCCATCCAACAAGACGAATGCACTGAAAAAAGAAATATTAGAGTGTAAGCAGGATTACGACGAATCTTTGAGTCAGTATTGGTCGAGATTCAAGGGGTTGTTGGATGCATGCCCGAATCACCGAATGATAGAGGCAGAGACCTACTCTCTGTTTTACGAAGGGGTGACTCCTGAGTCGAAGGACTTAATGAATTCCTCGAGTGGGGAGAATTTCACAAGAAAGAGGGGAAGTGAAGCAAGAGAAATCCTGGGGAAGTTGATCGACGCTAAAAAGGCGTACGATAACCCTAGGAATGCAGTGAGGAGAGGATCGATGAATGCCATAAGAGAGCAAGAAGATGATAAAGTAGAAGCAAGGATTGACAGGCTCGAGAAGGCTCTTTTGAACGCGATTGAAAAGACAATTCCACTAGCTTCACAAGGGAAGGAGAAATCTCCTGGTCCAGGTGATAATCAAATTCAGCAATATTACGGGACCCAGGAAGGAGGTTATCAGACCCAAGTCAATGCAATGGGAAGTTGGAATCCCGACGGGAGCTGGAATTCAGGGAGACAGAGAGATGCACCCTGGATGAACCATCCAAATTTCAGATGGACCGACAACGAACATAACCAGCCAGCACCACAACAGAATCAGCAGTTTGCACCTCAGCCCGAGAGACAAGGTAACTGATCAGGAAGGAACCAAGATGGGCAGGGCAACTGGATCAATCGAAACCAAGGAGACCACTCGAGCTGGGGAAACAGAAATCAGAACAATCAAGGGAACTCTTATGTACCACCGCACCAAAGGAATTTTCAAAACAATTACCAGGGTCCAGGAAATTAGTACAACAACTCTTCAGAAGGTCAAGGAAACGCTCGTCAGAATCAAGTGAGTGGACCGACTCTGAGTATAGGGCCAGGGCCCAGTCAGCCACCAAAGCCACCAAAGAGTATCGATGATATGGTGCACGACCTCGTCAGTTCTCAGCAACATATGCAAAACAACCTGCAATCGAACAATGACGTAGTGCACAAGCTTCAAGACGCTCAGCAGGAGCAAAAGGCAGCAATGGATATGCTGGCAAAGCAATTATCCCAGATAGCCACTTCTTTGAGTGATATGAGGGGGAATGAAGGAAAGATTCCCGCCTCAGTAAGGCCACCTGATAGAGCGAATATAAGTCAGATTACCTTGAGATCCGGGAAAGGATATGAGGGGCCAGTGGTAAGAACGAAGGAAGCGACAGATCCCAAGGAAGGCAACAGGAACTTGGAGGGCGATAATTCCTTGCTCAAGGATGACCTTAAGGCACGAGACTTGGAGAGATCCTTGCCTAGGTCAACTGAACCATTCTTCCTCGATTCAGAGACGGAGTTGGAGAACGAGGCAGTAGGAAAGAAAACTAGAGAATTCTCAGCTGAAAGTTCTACAGGAGCAGGGAAGCGACCGAAACCTTTCCCAAACCGGGGGGAAGCCAAGAAGAAGAAGGAAGAGCCGGTAGACTTCATGGATATTTTTGGGAAATTGGAGATCAATCTACCATTCTTATAGGCTTTGAAATTTCCGATGTTTAGCAAGTTCATCAAGGAATTTATAGCTGGGAAGGCTAGACCCAGTGGAAAAATTTTGATAGGCGAGAACGCCTCCGCAGTGATTCAAAAGCGGAGGATGCCTTCGAAGTGCAATGATCCAGGTATGTTTACTTTGCCCATCTCTATTGGTGATGTAAAAATCGAGCATGCTATGTGTGACTTGGGTGCATCCATAAATGTGTTACCACTGTCTATATACAAGAAGTTAGTAGGGGTAGGCATGGTGGACACAAAAGTTGTGATACAATTGGCAGACATGTCATGCATTTGTCCTGAAGGAGTGCTTGAAAACGTGATAATGAAGGTACATGACTTCTTGTACCCAGCTGATTTTCATGTGATTAAAATGAGTGATAGTGAGTCTGCAGAGTCTGGCGGAGTACTTTTAGGGAGACCTTTCCTACGTACCGCTAAGACTATCATTGATGTCTTTGATGGCACCATCTGCCTTGATTACCATGGGGAGAAATATACATTCAGCATCGATGAGGCGATGAAGAAACCTCTTGACGTGGAAAATTTGCAAGCTATTGATGTTATTAACCCCTTGGTCCAGGAGTATCTTAAGACCGAATTAATGCAGGTACAGATCGAGAATTCCAAGATGAGTCAGGCCATTGATAGAGAAGTAGCCAGTTGGTGTGAAGCCATGAAGACGAGTGAGTTATCAGATGAAGAACTAGCTGAAGCGATTCTGGAATTCTGCACGAACCCGGAGCTAGCTAGATCAAGGAGGACACCTTATGTGGCGAGCATGGAAAATTCTACTGTCTACGAAGGGAATAACAACTGAGTCGACAGAGAAAAATCCCTTACCCCAGGAAAAGGATGTCCCCAAGAAAGAGTTGAAAACACTTCCACCTGGGCTCAAGTATGCGTATCTAGAGGAGAATAAAAATTTCCCGGTGATTATTAACAGCAGCTTGACCGAGGGACAGAAAGAGGAATTGTTGAAGGTAATTCGGAGGAACAAGAAGGCTATTGGGTGGACACTATCTGACTTGGTAGGAATCAGTCCAGATCTGTGCATGCATCATATTAGGCTAGAAGAAGGAGCAAAAGCCTGTAGGGACCCGCAACGCAAGTTGAATCCGAACATGAGGGAAGAGGTGCTGAAGGAAGTATTAAAGCTACTATCCTTAGGAATCATTTATTCCATACCAGACAGTGAATGAGTTAGTCCAGTACATATGGTACCAAAGAAGTCGGGAATACAGGTGGTCAAGAACGATAAGAAAGAGTTGGTCCCGACTCGACTTGTTACAGGGTGGAGGATGTGTATTGACTACCGGAAGCTGAACGAGGCTACTAAGAAGGATCACTTCCCGTTACCTTTCATTGACCAGATGTTGGAGAGGTTGGCGGGCAAGCAATATTTCTGTTTCCTGGACGGATATAGTGGGTATTTTCAAATCTACGTGGATCCCGAGGACCAGGAGAAGACAACTTTCACGTGTCCCTTTGGAACGTATGCACACAGAAGAATGCCGTTTGGTCTGTGCAATGAGCCAGACACTTTTCAGCGGTGTATGATGAGTATCTTCTCGGACCTCCTGGAGGATTGCATCGAGATTTTTATGGACGACTTCACTGTGTACGGGAATTCATTTGACTCATGTTTGGCAAGTTTGGATATAGTGCTGAGGAGGTGCCAGGAAAAGCATTTGGTTTTGAATTTCGAGAAATGCCACTTTATGGTCCCTGAGGGAATTGTCCTAGGGCATGTGGTATTAGAAAGAGGCATACAGGTAGATCAAGCAAAAATCGATGTTATCTCAAAACTGCCTTACCCGACGAATCAGAAAGAAGTGAGAGGATTCCTAGGGCATGCAGGATTCTATAGGAGGTTTATAAAGGATTTCGCAAGGATTGCTCAACCACTCACTCACTTGTTGCATAACGATGTTGATTTTGTATTCGATGAGGAGTGCAAGAAAGCTTTTCAGTTGTTGAAGGATAGATTAGTTTCTGCTCCCATTATCAGAGCACCAGATTGGAGTTTACCGTTTGAAATAATGTGCGACGCAAGTGACTACGCAGTGGGAGCAGTGCTAGGTCAAAGAGTGGATGGGAAAGAAAACTAGAGAATTCTCAGCAGAAAGTTCTACAGGAGCAGGGAAGCGACCGAAACCTTTCCCAAACCGGGGGGAAGCCAAGAAGAAGAAGGAAGAGCCGGTAGACTTCATGGATATTTTTGGGAAATTGGAGATCAATCTACCATTCTTACAGGCTTTGAAATTTCCGGTGTTTAGCAAGTTCATCAAGGAATTTATAGCTGGGAAGGCTAGACCCAGTGGAAAAATTTTGATAGGCGAGAACGTCTCCGCAGTGATTCAAAAGCGGAGGATGCCTTCGAAGTGCAATGATCCAGGTATGTTTACTTTGCCCATCTCTATTGGTGATGTAAAAATCGAGCATGCTATGTGTGACTTGGGTGCATCCATAAATGTGTTACCACTGTCTATATACAAGAAGTTAGTAGGGGTAGGCATGGTGGACACAAAAGTTGTGATCCAATTGGCAGACATGTCATGCATTTGTCCTGAAGGAGTGCTTGAAAACGTGATAATGAAGGTACATGACTTCTTGTACCCAGCTGATTTTCATGTGATTAAAATGAGTGATAGTGAGTCTGCAGAGTCTGGCGGAGTACTTTTAGGGAGACCTTTCCTACGTACCGCTAAGACTATCATTGATGTCTTTGATGGCACCATCTGCCTTGATTACCATGGGGAGAAATATACATTCAGCATCGATGAGGCGATGAAGAAACCTCTTGACGTTGAAAATTTGCAAGCTATTGATGTTATTAACCCCTTGGTCCAGGAGTATCTTAAGACCGAATTAATGCAGGTACAGATCGAGAATTCCAAGATGAGTCAGGCCATTGATAGAGAAGTAGCCAGTTGGTGTGAAGCCATGAAGACGAGTGAGTTATCAGATGAAGAACTAGCTGAAGCGATTCTGGAATTCTGCACGAACCCGGAGCTAGCTAGATCAAGGAGGACACCTTATGTGGCGAGCATGGAAAATTCTACTGTCTACGAAGGGAATAACAACTGAGTCGACAGAGAAAAATCCCTTACCCCAGGAAAAGGATGTCCCCAAGAAAGAGTTGAAAACACTTCCACCTGGGCTCAAGTATGCGTATCTAGAGGAGAATAAAAATTTCCCGGTGATTATTAACAGCAGCTTGACCGAGGGACAGAAAGAGGAATTGTTGAAGGTAATTCGGAGGAACAAGAAGGCTATTGGGTGGACACTATCTGACTTGGTAGGAATCAGTCCAGATCTGTGCATGCATCATATTAGGCTAGAAGAAGGAGCAAAAGCCCGTAGGGACCCGCAACGCAAGTTGAATCCGAACATGAGGGAAGAGGTGTTGAAGGAAGTATTAAAGCTACTATCCCTAGGAATAATTTATTCCATACCAGACAGTGAATGAGTTAGTCCAGTACATATGGTACCAAAGAAGTCGGGAATACAGGTGGTCAAGAACGATAAGAAAGAGTTGGTCCCCACTCGACTTGTTACAGGGTGGAGGATGTGTATTGACTACCGGAAGCTGAACGAGACTACTAAGAAGGATCACTTCCCGTTACCTTTCATTGACCAGATGTTGGAGAGGTTGGCGGGCAAGCAATATTTCTGTTTCCTGGACGGATATAGTGGGTATTTTCAAATCTACGTGGATCCCGAGGACCAGGAGAAGACAACTTTCACGTGTCCCTTTGGAACGTATGCATACAGAAGAATGCCGTTTGGTCTGTGCAATGAGCCAGACACTTTTCAGCGGTGTATGATGAGTATCTTCTCGGACCTCCTGGAGGATTGCATCGAGATTTTTATGGACGACTTCACTGTGTACGGGAATTCATTTGACTCATGTTTGGCAAGTTTGGATATAGTGCTGAGGAGGTGCCAGGAAAAGCATTTGGTTTTGAATTTCGAGAAATGCCACTTTATGGTCCCTGAGGGAATTGTCCTAGGGCATGTGGTATTAGAAAGAGGCATACAGGTAGATCAAGCAAAAATCGATGTTATCTCAAAACTGCCTTACCCGACGAATCAGAAAGAAGTGAGAGGATTCCTAGGGCATGCAGGATTCTATAGGAGGTTTATAAAGGATTTCGCAAGGATTGCTCAACCACTCACTCACTTGTTGCATAACGATGTTGATTTTGTATTCGATGATGAGTGCAAGAAAGCTTTTCAGTTGTTGAAGGATAGATTAGTTTCTGCTCCCATTATCAGAGCACCAGATTGGAGTTTACCGTTTGAAATAATGTGCGACGCAAGTGACTACGCAGTGGGAGCAGTGCTAGGTCAAAGAGTGGATGGGAAAAGCTACCTGATTTTCTATGCTTAAAAAATGCTCAATCAAGCCCAGAAGAACTACGACGCCACTGAAAAGGAGATGCTGACGGTAGTGTACTCATTTGAGAAGTTTCCCACGTACTTGATGGGGTCGAATGTGATTGTTTTCACAGACCACGCAGCTATTAAGTACCTGCTAGCAAAGAAGGAGTCTAAACCGAGGTTAATCCGTTGGGTGTTACTTTTACAAGAATTTGATTGGGAGGTTAAAGACAAGAAAGGGACTGAGAACAAGGTGGCTGACCACCTGAGTCGTATTTTTCAAGGTGAGACCGACGAAGCTATACCTGATGCGTTTCCAGAAGAGCATCTGTACTATGTAGGGAAATTTCCTAGACCTATCAGTTGGGAAAAGATCATGGTGTTAACAGGTCCAGGAGATTCTGAGAAGGGAAAATGTCATCTAAACGATGAGCCATAGTTCGCAGACCTGGCAAATTACTTGGTCACTGGAGAGGTGCCCAGTTCGCAGGAAATTTCCCGGGCCCAGAAGATGAAGCTCAAGAGCGAAGCCAAATATTATTTCTGGGACGACCCGTATTTGTGGAGAATGGGAGCTGACCAGATAATCCGGAGGTGTATCCCAGAGTGGGAACAGAGGGATGTGCTGAATCATTGCCATGCCCTAGCTTGTGGAGGTCATTTTGGACCTAGGAAAACTGCAAGGAAAGTGTTAGATAGTGGTTTTTACTGGCCTACATTGCATAAGGATGCTTTCGAGTTTTGTCAGAACTGTGAGAGGTGCCAACAGACAGGGGGAATCTCCAGGAGAGACGAAATGCCGCAAGTCCCAGTGATTGTCTGTGAGATCTTCGATGTCTGGGGGATGGACTTCATGGGTCCATTTCCGTCTTCATACGGGAATACATACATACTTGTGGCAGTTGATTATGTTTCGAAATGGATAGAGGCCAAGGCGACCACATCTTGTGAAGCTAAAGAGGTAGCGAAATTTCTTAGAGCTAACATCTTTAACAGGTACGGAGTGCCCAGAGCTATAATATCTGACAATGGGACGCATTTCCGTAACCGGACTATGGAAGCTCTAATGAGAAAGTACGGAGTTCACCACCGCCTTTCCACACCGTACCATCCTCAATCAAATGGGCAAGCGGAGGTCTCCAACAGGGAGATAAAGGTGATACTGGAGAAGACGGTTAATCCGTCTAGGAAGGACTGGAGCAAGAGGCTTGGAGATGCACTATGGCTTACAGGACAGCATACAAGACGCCTATTGGGATGTCACCCTACAGACTGGAGCACGAGGCTTGGAGATGCACTATGGCTTGGGAAGGAATTGTTCTCAGTGAATTCCTCGGTCAGGTGACTAAGAAGTTTTTTATATATATACCTTGCCCTAGGGAATCTTGAGAGCACTTGAAAATAGAATTTGTAAATATTTAATCGCTTAGGGGAATTTTTATACTGTCATATCCTTGACCTGAGAGTCTGGCGTTTCATTTTTAGTTTGATGTTTTTCTAAGTATGGTATTGGAGAGATATTCACATGGGGCAGGGAGTTGAGGAGTAAAATTTTGGAGGGAGTTAGCACCGATTCGAATTTCAAAAGGTAACTTTATGGGGAGGCGTATGGTTGCTAGCGTCACACCTGCAACTGCCTGCAAACTGTCATCTCCCATACCCACAGGCTATAACCGTACTTTAGCTTTTATTTTCCATATCATATTCACTCTCTCTACAAAAAAATTCCCCAACTTCTCTCTCAAACCCTATTTTTCTCTAACCGTAATCAGAGCAATTTTCTTCCGAGTTCTTGTTAAAATTCTACAGAATCTGCCATGGACAACACAAAGGACACAGGAAGCACCTCTGGAACCGCCGAATCTAACGAGGCGGCGTTCATGGCCGACCTATTACAGAAGCTTGGGGGGCCAGAGGAGGCGATGAAGACGTTCGCCATGTTCACCACTTTGATGGGGACGACTACCACTGCACCACCGCCACAAGTTACAGAGACGGAGAGACCCCAACCGGAGGCCATACATTCGAAGGCCGAACCAGCCGCCATCGTAGCAGAAACAACCGCCGCGGACAAACCTGAGGAGGAGGCAGATCTGGCTGCGGGTTTGGAGCTCTTGACTGTAAGCGTACCAAGGTTAGACTCTATTATGGAGGGGGAAACCCCAGTTATGGCGGACAAATTTGTTGGTGTGTCTGTGGGGGAAACTCCGGTGGATGTTATTTCTAGGGTTATTGCTAATATTTCTGAGAGGGAAACCCCTGTTACTGGGGAGTTGGCAGAGGGGGAAACCCCTGGTGTTGGTGAGAATGTTGCGGGAGGAGAAACCCTAAAAGAATTTGGGGGCGATGAGGCCCAAGTTTCTGAGAAGAATGTTGGTGAGGGGAGGACCCTTGAAAGAGCTGTGGGTACTGAAGCCCACAATGAAGGAGATTTGGCCGGGGTGGAAACCCCTGTTTATATCATAGGGGCAACCCCTTTGATGTCTGAGGAGGGAGAAGCCCTCGTTATTGAAAATGTACAAGACCCTTTTGGTGACAGGGTAAAGTTAATCGTGGATTTGACAGATGTCCCAGAGGGGACAATTTCACCGGTAAATGCAAGGGATGCCCGTAGACGAGCCCGCCGGAGCTTATTAGATGAAGTTGACGATACGGGAAGGGAAGCGCTGGGTCAAGAGGCCGCAGCGGAGGAAAAAGACAACTCTCCCAGACCCGGTGGTGGGGAGGGTGACGAAGAAGGACGCCGCCAGGCTGCAGATAGAAAAAGGAAGGGAAAGCAGGCCGCTACTTTCTTGACCAAGCGAGCGAAAGGGAAATCTGTTGAAGCTTCTATCCCTCCACCCGCAAAGGTTCCTTATGCTGCCGAATCCGATAGCCCTGCCGAGTCTAGCGACTCCGAAGAGGAACCTGACGAGGAGCTCAATTTTGACCCTACAGAAGTTTGGTTGACCAATGAACTACTGGATGCCATGAGGAAATTCTCTGACCCCAGGCGCGCAGCAACGTTTAAAGAAAAGAGTGCCCAGGGTAAGCTTGCGAAGTCCGGGAAAAGATATGATCCCGCGGAGCTAAAGGAGATTGCTTCCGATGCCGAATTCCGGGAGTATATCGACGCAATCGGGTTCGACTGGTTACTGAAACACAGCTCTTTCGAAGTCCCGACAGCAGCAGCGCGTGAGTTCTTTTCAACCTTTCGGTTGAAGTCTACGAATGATTTAGATGCCAACTCTATTACTTTCCGCCTCTTCAATGAAGAGCACGAAATGAGCATCCGCGAGTGGACGCTCCGCATGGGGCTGTTGTCACGCACGCAGGACGATGAAGGACTGTGGAATGACAGGATGGTAGGTCACCGAAGTGTACTCCAGGTTTCCGTCCACAGAGCGCCTGGGAGTTTATAACCCACCCGAAGGTGGGTCAGTTTAAGACAAGCTGTTCGAAGGCTTCCCACATTGACAACCAGATCCTGCGATTCGCTCAGACGTTCATCAGTTATAACTTGATGGGAACTGCGAGCGCTGCTTTGACCACACCCGACCTATACTTCACTTGGGGTATGGCCAAGGGAGTCCGTGTGCACCTGGGCTACTGGCTAGCCTAGGCTTGCCATCAAATGGCCGCAAATCCTTCCAGACACATGTACACATACCACATCCTACGGGCATACCTGCAACGCAACGTAATATTGAAGATAGCCAAGTCGTGCCGGGATGTGGAGATGTGTAAGCCCCCAGAGGTTTTCAATATCGACTATTTCTTCAATAAGGGGCTTCTATCCATGTCTAGGAAGGAGGTATGCTTTTATGAGGTCGGCGGGTCGGACATCCAAATGAAACAGGAAGCAACAAGTGTGGAGGCAGGAGCTAAGGTTGAAATTGAAGAAATGAGGAAGGAGGCAGGATGGATGAGGTCAGAAATCAAGATGGTTCGAGAGGAGATTGTGGCCTTACATGGTAAAGGAAAGGACAGTGTCGATTTTAAGAGAGTACGGAAAGAGGTCGCAGGAGTGAGAACGGAGGTAGACGAGATGAGAATGGAAGTCAGGAAGGTGAGAGAGGAGGTCGTGGCCCTCAAGGGACGTCTCACCGATCTTGTGGCAGCGTCGACAAGGCACACTGATAGGTTGGCAGAAGGCATCTCGCTGATGATGATAATGACGAAGTGGCTCAGAGCGAAGTTTCTCGAGGCTCCGGAACCTTTTCCTGGCCCTGGCAGTGTTTCTAAACCATCAGGGCAAGGAAGTCTATCTCTCCAGAAGCCTCCCCAGGCGACGAGGCCTCTAACTGCCCCGTCCGCAACTAAGCCCTTGACCGTAAGAAAGGCAGTGTCGGGACAGCGTGATGAGATGACAGAGATGCCGGATTCGCCGGCAAAGAAGAAAGCTAAAGTGACCCAACCGTCCGCCCCGCTCAAGGCTGGCTCCCGCGGGGGCCAGACCCCGAATTGATTCCCCCTCAAACCAAGTAACTTTTACTCTTCCATTTCTTTTAGTTTTTCGCTTTCTGTTTGTGTTTATCTGTGCCAGCATGCTCTGTTCTGTATATATGTGTTGCACCTTCCCACACTTAGCCCAATCCTTGGTCTAAGTGTGAGAAGGGGTTGTTCTGTTTTTGCATGTTTGGTTTTGTTTGTGTGCTTTCTCCCACTTAGCCCGGTGTTCGGTCTAAGTGTGAGAAGTTTGTTTTGTTCGTCCTTCCCTATTTCCCCACTTCACTAGCATAGCTTGGGAACAAGCTTGAGTGAAGCGGGAGGGGGAGGGAGTAAGTGCAGTATTTGTATTTGAATAGGAGTCTTAGTATCTCTAGGTTTTTATGTTTGTGTGTTGCATGAGCTAGTGGATATAATAAAGCAAAAATTTCCCTAGTGAGAGCGATTGAAGAAAGGATACACGTCAACTTTGATGCCTTTTTCCTTAATAAACTAAAAGCGGTCTGAATGAAGTAAGGACGATAGAAAATGCCTTAGATAACTTAGCTGTGCAGCCCTACTATAAAAGCGAGTTATAAGCCTAAACACTTTGAGCTAACATGTAAAAAAAACTGGGCTGCCACTTGATGCTTAGAGAGTAGAGTCTAAAGGAGGAAAAATGGTTTATGGAGGAATAAGCTGGACGAAGTCCAGAACTGGTGGTATAAGCTGGACGAAGTCCAGGGGAGGAATAAAATAATAAAATCGGAGGTATAAGCTGGAAGTGGTGTAACTTTCATAACCCTCCGAAAAAAGGGAAAAAGAAGATTAATTACCCAAGGGCAGGAAGTGATAATTACCTGACCCAGGAATGAAAAAATATAGAAAAATCGGGAGACGATAGAAAGGAGAAACTCTCATAACCCGACGCATCAGTGGTGTAACTTTAACTTTGGAGCGTTTCGATCCTAACATCCCTGGTGAGGAATGAGTGATCGAGCGAACCTAACCGCTGGGAAATCAATAGGCTATCTTGACGAACTGACAGACCGTTTAGGTAGAAGAAGGAAGGGGGGTGAATTGAAGAATGTAGACGATCGGAGAGAACTTAAGCTTGTGGGGACAGTCGCCTAAAAGTTGAAGCTAGTGCATGCTTATCTGTTGTGTTTTGTTTCTCTTTGTGTGATGTTTTCTTTTGTGAGTCTGTAGTTGTCTAGGTCTAGGAGTCTGTTTTTGTGTTAGTGTCTTGTTTGTAGAGTCGTTCTTGGGGACCGTGCGTTGAAATTTGCCTTATTCCTTTTTCTTATCTTTCATGCTTGAGGAAAAGCATGGTTTAAGTGTGAGCAGTTTGATAAGGCTAATTTCATGCATAGGTCTAGGGGATAAATTCGTGATTTTGCTGGGTCTAACACATGTCTTAAGCCAGGTCCAGGAAAAGAAGGAGGCAATCACACGCCCGAGGAAACTGGCGAATAAGTGAACATTGTGAAAGAAATTGCAAGACAGAGTAAATCTCAGAACTGAAGGGTAGAATAGAGATTTCTACGAAGGTTCTAGAAGATTATGTCCGTGTCTATAAAAGGAAGGATGCATGCATTCTGGAGGGATCTTCTCGGGGGGAGACCTCACTAACAGTCTGCAACTAGTTCACTTTTCTATACACTTGGGTTCTTAGAGGGAAATTCAGGGGGTTTCGCGCTTGGGTTCATTTTCCGCTTTCTCGTATTTTCAAGTTGGGTTGTAACACCGTCCTGTTGAGGGCGAAGAAACAAGTTTCCGTTTATTTTGCTGGTATTTTGTGGATTTCACCGAGCTTCGCTGCTCGAAGCTCGGCACTTTGTTTTATCGACTATTCCGTGTTTTATGCAAGTTTAATTTTCTGTTATGTCGATGTCTGGTTTTGCTGTTGTGATTTTCTGGAGTTTGAGCTAGCTTACTTGTTTTGGATGCGTTTCACAATTGTTTACTGAATCTGTGCAGAGTAATGGCTGGATCGGAGTGATCGGAGTTTGTTGGTGAATGAATCGGAGGTTTGAATTTGGTTTGTAGCTTGATTGTGGAAACGTTTAAATTCGGTGTTGATCGGAGTAGATCTGTTAAATCAGAAGTTATGGAGACGAATCGAGTTATGGTTGGTTTCGGATTGCTTGGATCCGGAGTGGATTAGGCGTTCGACATGAGATCTGAGCAGAGTTGGTTTATTTTGATGCCTAGTCTTCGTGTTTTCATTTCGCTTCGTCTAGTATATGTAGATCTGAGTTATTTCCGGTTTATCGTAAGTTTCCGACGACCAAACTTTTACATTTTGTTCGAATCTGGGAATGTGCTCTGTTTCCTTCATCATCGTGTTTAATTCCGTTGAAGAAATGCATGCCGTTGTGAGTTGAATGCTCAGTTAGTTATTTGTAGCTTTTCTGCCGTACTTGCTATTTCTGGGTCATGGTTCCCACTGTTGGTTGGTCTCTGTCTAGCTAAATTAGGTAGTCGTTTACACGGTCTAGGAAGTAAGCTTAATATACCGAAGTCTTGATGATGTTTGATCTCAGCATGTTTACAGCTTTCTAGGTCTAGCGTTTATATTTCCTGCCTAGGTCTAGTAGTAGTTATACCTCAACCCTGTTTGCGTGGCAGAAACCGCTTAGTCAAGAATCTCTAAATGCTTTCTTACGTATCCATCTTCGTGGGATCGACCCCTGCTTCTCTATACTAATCCATAGTATTCGGGTTGAGGGATCTTTGAATGAGAGTTTGTGTGTACAACGACAGAGTATTCCTTGTTACATTGAGTTCCTAGACCAAGTGATCTAGTGGATTCAGAGGACTTGGTGTCTCGACCTAGCTTCGCATTTTCACAACAAACGAAAACACATAACAAACTATGCACTTCAGTGGCTCACACATTACGACCTCTGATGCAGTCTTGGCAATCTTCATTATCACGTTTCGCTGGAGGTATGCACCTAAAAGGTGACACGTATACATATGTGATAAGTCGTATTCTAGGCCTCGGTTACTGGTCAGTATGACAGGTTTAAATGATTATATTTGCAAAGCAGTTGCTCAAAGTGTGCAGGATGAGTGTTCTGGCCAGTAGGGAAGTTCCGGAGTGTTCGGGTAGAAAAAGCGCCAGCATGGTCTCATACTGATCCGTATACGTGCTAAAACGGCTTGAGATGAAGAAGACGGATAGCTGGGACGGATTACCCACAATTAAGGGCAAAGAAGTCAAATTGCAGCGAGGATTTACCCTAAAATCAAGGGTAGCCTCCCTATAAAAGGTAGCCAAGTTGGAGAGAGAAGGAGAAGCCGGGGGGGGGATAGACTTCAATTCACCATCATCTTTAGGTAGAGAGTTCTCTCGGTAATTTCAGTCTTTCAGCCGTGTCCACTTCTTGCCTCGCCGAGCCATGATCACCTGACGTTCAGAATGTTCCCGAGTTCCAGTCATCGTCCGTTCCAGTTAGCTAGATCGTAGTTCCAGTCAGAGATTTTATCGCCCGGAGTGGCAAACAATCTTTAAATTGCTTTCGTAGTTTAATTAGTTCTCCGTCTTTACGTTGGATTTCTGTTACATTTTGGGATTTTGTTGCTTTGAAATGCTTGCTTGGATATCCGAACGTGTTAATGCTATGAAGTTGATTTCCGTTTCGTTCATTGTAGTGTTCTTTTCTTTCCTTGTCTAGTTAGCTTAGATCTAAGATTTCTCGGTGTTTTAAGTGCTAAATCTCTAAATTCTGTTACGTAACAAATTTCTTTAGGATAGGTAAACATGTACTATTTGATCTGGAAGTAGATCGTTGCATGCAAGGCTTCGTTTTATTTTCTGAATCGATCTTTCATGTTGACCAGCATGCAGAAGTCCAGTTTCAGCGTTTGATTTCAGATTTGATTTCTTAGTTTTAGATCTGTGTTCGCGAGTTGTTAATCTGCGTTTGCCGGGTTGGATCTGGAATTGTTATCTGAGTTTAAGTGGTGTTGTTGGAGAAGACGATGTCTACATCCAGATTGGGGACCACCTTACTTTTATTTACTTTTGCTTTCTTTTGTCCTTCACCTCTGGTTGTACCTGCAGATCTGTCAGCCTAGTCACCACTACCTCCACTACACTCTGAATATTCTGTTTAGCCAAAAATAGAAATACCGTCCTTTCCAAACAATTTCTGTTACACCATGTCCCCTCATTTCCACGTACACAGTTGCATTCCATGATCTGCTCCCCCATCCTAGTCAGTAGGACGCCACCCTTTAATTACTCGCCTAGGTAGAAACTCAACCCGAGCGTGGTAGCTAACCAACCCTCCAAAACATCACCGCAGTAGTTTAAACGCACCATCTCTGTGGGATTCGACCCTTACCTCCACTATACTGATCAGTAGAAGTGGGTTGAGGAATCTTTGAAGACGAGGTCTAGGCTTAGTTAGGATCTTTATCCTGCCAGTAGGATATATCCTCACTTGAACGACACCTACGCACCTCGTAACCTCTTCAAATGGTTAGTTTTTTAAAGTTTTTTTTTAACTTTTCGTATTTTTGTTATGTTGTGGTATTCGGTTAGGTAGTATAATCTGTGTTTGCGAGCAAACCCCACTTCATAACACTTAGCCTATTCCATAGTCTAAGTGTGAGAAGTTAGGGTTTGTTTCTTGGTAGCATGTTTTCTGTGTTTCTTTTGTATATACGTGTTTCTTTGTTTAGTGGATTTTGTCCGGTGTTCAAACCTCTCCCACTTAGCCTATTCCATAGCCTAAGTGTGAGAAGTTTCTGTTTGAGTTGTTATTTTTGTTTGTTATTTTGTTGTCTGTGTGTCTACCATACTGGCCAGTACTTTTTTTTCCACTTCACAGCCTTATCTGGGGCAGACACTTGTGAAGTAGGAGGGGGGACGTAATGGCCAGTATGATGTATATATGTGTGTTCTGTGTTTGTGCTCGTTTTGTGTTTTTTAGGTCTAGTTTTTTTTATGTTGTGTGCTGATTTGGGCTTAAAACTCAACCGTCCTGAGCTGGAGGTGAGGGGAATTGAGGGAGATAAGACAAGCTGGAAAACCGAAACCACTCTCCTTAGTACCTCCTGACCAGTATGGATGATGTGAGTATGAGAGAAAAGCCCACACTTAGAGCCAAACACGAAAGCCCTCTAAAATGTGAGTTATAAGCCTTAAAGTGGAACCACTTTCCACATACACTTAAAGAAAAGGGAGGCTACCACAATTTGCCTAGGGTGAAGTGATCACGGGTAGCAAATACTGAAGGCAGTAGGAACCCCCCCCATAAAAAAAAAAAAAAAAAAAAAAAAAAAAAAAAAAAAGAAAAGAAAACCACCACCTTTAGAACCCTTTTTTTTCTTAACCTTTTATACCCAGATAAACACCCCTAGCCCCTGGGACTGTGTGTAAGGCATGAAACAAATGGAGCTTACTGGCTAGGAAGAAGTGTGAAAAAAGCAGAAACCAGCTGGGCAGGAAAGTTAGAAGAAAATCGACCAGGGAGACATTCCAGGTCCAAAAAAAGGAAGGGATAAGGGTGGCAAAGCCACGAAAAAAAAAGAGAGGAAGAAAGAAAGAAAAGAAGAAAATGGTCAGAGATTTGACCACACAAAAAAATGAAGGAATAAGGGTGGCGAAGCCACAAGAAGCCTACTAACCAGTTGGAAACTCAAGCCAGAAGCACCAGCTAAGAAAAGCAACTGATCAGAAGCCTGATGCACACAATCCCCCTTCATAAATTAAATAGAAGTTTTTGAACCTTAGAGCCTTAGGAACATCTACCCAAAACACTACAACCCAACAGCCCCGTTACAAGCCTTAAAGTCCTTCAGTAGCTGCACGTGAGATCTAAGTCCAAAGCAATTGTGGTTGAGCATGATGAGAGAATTCAGTCCTAACGTTCCTGGTGAGGTGCGAGTGACTGAGTGAACCTAGTGGTTGACCGAGAGTGTGGGCGATCTTGACAAGCAGATGTACTGACTGGGAGAGAAAGAGGGGGGCGGCAGAAGTTCAAGGCTGTCTAAGGCCGGATTGCACCTGATCCCGAGGGGAGGGATGGTTGAAAATGTAGCCCAATCTGTTAGTGTTTTATGTATTTCTGTGTTTGTGTTTGTGATTTCTTTCTTCTTCGTCGTTGTAGTCTAGAGTCCAGTTTTAGGTAGAGTCGGGCAGGGAAGTAACCAGGCTGGAATGCGACTTATTGCTTTTTGTTTGTTCTTCACGCTTGAGGGCAAGCATGTGGTAAGTGTGAGCAGTTTGATAAGTCGTATTCTAGGCCTCGGTTACTGGTCAGTATGACAGGTTTAAATGATTATATTTGCAAAGCAGTTGCTCAAAGTGTGCAGGATGAGTGTTCTGGCCAGTAGGGAAGTTCCGGAGTGTTCGGGTAGAAAAAACGCCAGCATGGTCTCATACTGATCCGTATACGTGCTAAAACGGCTTGAGATGAAGAAGACGGATAGCTGGGACGGATTACCCACAATTAAGGGCAAAGAAGTCAAATTGCAGCGAGGATTTACCCTAAAATCAAGGGTAGCCTCCCTATAAAAGGTAGCCAAGTTGGAGAGAGAAGGAGAAGCCGGGGGGGGGATAGACTTCAATTCACCATCATCTTTAGGTAGAGAGTTCTCTCGGTAATTTCAGTCTTTCAGCCGTGTCCACTTCTTGCCTCGCCGAGCCATGATCACCTGACGTTCAGAATGTTCCCGAGTTCCAGTCATCGTCCGTTCCAGTTAGCTAGATCGTAGTTCCAGTCAGAGATTTTATCGCCCGGAGTGGCAAACAATCTTTAAATTGCTTTCGTAGTTTAATTAGTTCTCCGTCTTTACGTTGGATTTCTGTTACATTTTGGGATTTTGTTGCTTTGAAATGCTTGCTTGGATATCCGAACGTGTTAATGCTATGAAGTTGATTTCCGTTTCGTTCATTGTAGTGTTCTTTTCTTTCCTTGTCTAGTTAGCTTAGATCTAAGATTTCTCGGTGTTTTAAGTGCTAAATCTCTAAATTCTGTTACGTAACAAATTTCTTTAGGATAGGTAAACATGTACTATTTGATCTGGAAGTAGATCGTTGCATGCAAGGCTTCGTTTTATTTTCTGAATCGATCTTTCATGTTGACCAGCATGCAGAAGTCCAGTTTCAGCGTTTGATTTCAGATTTGATTTCTTAGTTTTAGATCTGTGTTCGCGAGTTGTTAATCTGCGTTTGCCGGGTTGGATCTGGAATTGTTATCTGAGTTTAAGTGGTGTTGTTGGAGAAGACGATGTCTACATCCAGATTGGGGACCACCTTACTTTTATTTACTTTTGCTTTCTTTTGTCCTTCACCTCTGGTTGTACCTGCAGATCTGTCAGCCTAGTCACCACTACCTCCACTACACTCTGAATATTCTGTTTAGCCAAAAATAGAAATACCGTCCTTTCCAAACAATTTCTGTTACACCATGTCCCCTCATTTCCACGTACACAGTTGCATTCCATGATCTGCTCCCCCATCCTAGTCAGTAGGACGCCACCCTTTAATTACTCGCCTAGGTAGAAACTCAACCCGAGCGTGGTAGCTAACCAACCCTCCAAAACATCACCGCAGTAGTTTAAACGCACCATCTCTGTGGGATTCGACCCTTACCTCCACTATACTGATCAGTAGAAGTGGGTTGAGGAATCTTTGAAGACGAGGTCTAGGCTTAGTTAGGATCTTTATCCTGCCAGTAGGATATATCCTCACTTGAACGACACCTACGCACCTCGTAACCTCTTCAATATGACGAGAAGGGTTTGTGGCCATCTGATGGCAGGCCTGTGCTAGCCAATAGCCTAGGTGCACTTTGACTCCTTTGGCCATGCACCATGTGAAGTAAAGATCCGCCGTAGTCAAGGCAGAGTTGGCAGTACCCATAAGATTGTAGCTGATAAAGGTCTGAACAAAACAAAGTATGTGATTCCCAATGTGAAACCCTTTCGAGTAGCTTGTTTTGAACTGTCCCACCTTCGGATGGGTGATAAACTCCCACGCAGATTATGGTTTGAAACCAGGAGTGAATTTCAGCGACCCCACCATCCGATCATTCCAGATCCCCTCGTCATCTTCCGCTCGAGTGAACAATCCCATTCGGAGAGACCATTCTCGGATACTCATCTCATATTCTTTAGTAAACAGGCGGAAAGTGATCACGACTGTATCCAAATATGTGGTTGGCTTTAGCCGGAAGGTGGAGAAAAACTCACGTGCCAGAGCAGTCGGTACGTCCGCATTGCTATGCCTTAACAACCAGTCAAAACCTATGGCCTCGATGTATTTCCGAAATTCCTCATCACAAGCTATCTCCTTCAACTCCTCAGGAGCATAACGTTTTTCAGACTTTGTAAGCTTACCTATGCTACACCGTTCCTTGTAAGTCGCCGCCCGCTTAGGATCATCGAACTTCTTCATTGCGTCTAGCAGTCCCTTAGTGATCCAGACTTCTGCAGGCTCAAAATTTAATTCCTCCTAAGGTTCTTCAAACTCGACCTCTTCAGATTCAGTGGACTGGGCAGGGTTAACTGTTTCCTTCTCGTACGGTACTTTCACGGATGGAGGAAGTGAGGTTTCATCAGACTTGTCCCCAGCGGCCTTCTTCGACTTCTTGACTTATGAAGTAGCTGTATGTTTACCCTTCATTTTCTTCTCCGCCGCCTGGCGGCGCTCCTCCTCGTCGCTAGGTCCAGGAGAATCTGCCTTCTCCATTCCCGTAGCCGCTAGATCCAGTACTTCTCTATCAGCAGGTTGGGCTGTATCATCAATCTCGTCCAACAGGCTTCGTCTAGCCTGCCGCCTAGTTTCCCGTTTGTCCACCGGTGAAACCGTTTCTTCCGAAACATCAGTTAGATCTACCACTAGATTTTCCTCCCCATCGACGAGTTCCGGTGTTTCTACAGTAACGAGGCCCACTGCCTCCTCAGACAATTCAGGGGTTGCCCCCTCAATGTAAATAGGGGTTTCCCCCTCCACCAACTGTTCCTCCTCTTGGGCTTCACCGCCCGCAATCTTCACAGGGGTTTCCCCCTCATCAGTATTACTGTCAAGAACAGGGGTTTCCCCCTCCAAAGTTTCAACAAGGGTTTCCCCTTCGGTATCTCTCTGATCAGAAACTAGGGCATCACCGCCCTCGAACCTTCCTGGGGTTTCCCGCTCAACTAATTTCTCAGAACTAAGGGTTTCCCCCTCCGAAACACCAACAGAAATAACAGGGGCTTCCCCCTCAACCTTTGCAACAGAGGTCCCCCCCTCAATATCCATCATCTGTTCCAACCCCTCAGCCAGATCCGCCTCTTGGCCCTGCTCTTCGCCTACCGTGGTGGCTTTCTCCGGTACGCTTGCGGACGGTTTGACTACTGCATGTATAATAAAAGGTTGGGTAGCCGAATCTTCTGCAATCGGTAGTGGTAGGGGTGTGGTGGATGTCGACGCGGCAGGTGTGGCTTTCTCCACCATCGTCGTGAATAGAGCGAAGGCTTTCATTGCCTCTTCTGGACCGCCAAACTTTTTCATTAACTCTGCCATGAACGTCGCCGCGTTGGAATCGAAAGATCCGGTGGGGTTCCCTGCATTTGGTGCGTTCTCCATGGTCTGATTCTGAAAATTTCACAAAGATCGTGGAAGAATATTTTCTGGTTAGGGTTAGAAAAAAATGGTGGAATCGCAAGAGAGAAGTTTGGGGTTTTTAGTGAGAGAGAGAATTCAGTTTTAGGAAATAGAGAATAAGGAGGGAAAAGAGATATTTAGGTAGGAATGGGAACGGTTTGCAGGCATGATGTAAGCAACCATACCCCTTCCCATAAAGTGAATTTTGAATTTCGAAACCTTATCTTTTCCCTCCCAAACTAACATCTCTCTGCCCCATGTCAACACTTCCTTCTTGCAATACCACACTTAGGCAAAAACAACAAAAATGAAACGCCAGGCTCCTAGGTCAAGGATTCAAAATATGACAAAACAATTTCCCTAAGGATCCTGGTGATTCGAAAGTCTTTTTGGAAGATTAGACTTTTTCTTTGTTTGGAATTTTCATTTTAAAGAAAGCAATTAAACTATTTACACATTCAATCGAGTGCTCTTCGAGATCCCCTGGTTCAGTGTATAGGTTGAAAATGCATTTCCATTTACATGACCCAGGAATTCATCGAAAGCACTTACTCATCAGACCGATTAGGCGATAACAGAGAGTGCGCGTAGTGGCACTTCCTCCACTACGCACAACTCAGAATTATCCCTAAAAACTTTTACCCTATGGCCATTCACAAGGAAAGGAGTACAGTTTGAAGTACTGCCCTGAATTTCCACAGCTCCGTTTGCTCGAAGGCCAACAATAGTGTATGGCCCGACCCATTTGGACTTTAGCTTCCCGGGCATCAGCTTGAGCCTGGATTGGAAAAAGGAGCACTCTCTGCCCTACTTGGAGTTCCTTGACCCGGAGGTTTTTGTCATGCCAGAGCCTTGTCTTTTCTTTGTACCACATTGCGGACTCATATGACTCCAGTCTAAACTCTTCCAACTCTTGAAGTTGCAATTTTCGCTCTTCCTCACAAGACTGGGGTCGCATATTAATTTCCTTGACCGCCCAGTATGCTCTGTGCTCCATTCCTACGGGCAGATGGCACATCTTGCCAAAAACCAATCTATAGGGTGACATTCCAATAGGCGTTTTTATATGCTGTCCGGTAGGCCCACAATGCATCTCCTAGTCTCTTACTCCAGTCCTTCCTTGACGGATTCACCGTCTTCTCCAATATCGCCTTTATCTCCCTATTGGAGATCTCAGCCTGTCCATTATACGGGGTAGAAAGCCTATGGTGGACCCCATATCTTCTCATCAGAGCTTCTATTGTACTGTTACGGAAGTGCGTCCCTTGGTCAGAAATGATTGCTCGCGGCACTCCGTATCTGTTGAAGATGTTGGCCCTAAGGAACTTGGCCACATCTTTGGCTTCACATGAAGTGGTAGACTTTGCTTCTATCCATTTCGAAACGTAATCTACAGCCACAAGAATATAAGTGTTCCCATATGAAGATGGAAATGGTCCCATGAAATCCATTCCCTAAACGCCGAAAATCTCGCAGACAATCACTGGGAATTGCGGCATTTCATCTCTCTTCGAAATTCCTCCCATCTGCTAGCATCTTTCACAGTTTTGGCAGAATTCGAAGGCATCCTTGTGTAACGTAGGCCAATAGAAGCCACTATCTAACACCTTCCTAGCAGTTTTCCTTGGTCAAAAGTGATCTCCACAAGCTAGGGCATGGCAATGATTCAACACATCCCTTTATCCCAATCTAGAATACACCTCCTTATTACTTGGTCGGCTCCCATTGACCATAAATATGGGTCGTCCCAAAAATAGTATTTGGCTTCGCTTTTCAGTTTCATCTTCTGGGCCCGGGTGATTTCTTGAGAACTGGGTACTTCTCCAGTGACCAAATAGTTTGCTAGGTCTGCAAACCAAGGTTCGACGTTCAGTTGACACTTCCCTTTTTCAGAATCCCCTGGCCCTGTTACTGCCATTATCTCTTCCCATCTGATGGGTCTAGCAAAATTTTCCATGTAATACAGATGCTCCTCTGGGAATGCATCAGGTATTGCTTCGTCTGTCTCTCCTTGGAAAATCCAACTCAGGTGGTCTGCTACCTTATTCTACATTCCTTTCTTGTCTCTTACTTCCCAATCAAATTCTTGCAAGAGTAGCACCCAACGGATTAACCTTGGCTTGTATTCTTTCTTCGCCAGTAAGTACTTAATAGCTGCGTGATCAGTGAACACTATCACCCTCGACCCTAGTAAGTATGGTCGGAACTTTTCAAAGGAATACACGACGGCCAGCATTTCCTTCTCCGTGGTGTCATAGTTTTTCTGAGCTTGATTGAGTGTTTTCGATGCATAAAAAATCACATAGCTTTTCCCATCAATTCTTTGACCTAGCACTGCCCCTACGGCGTAATCACTTGCATCACACATTATTTCAAATGGTAGACTCCAGTCGGGCGCTCTAATGATAGGAGCAAAGACTAGTTTATCTTTCAATAGCTGAAAAGCTTCCTTGCACTCCTCATTGAAAACGAAATCAACATCATTATGCAACAGATGGGTGAGCGGCTGAGCAATCTTGAAATCCTTTATGAATCTTCTGTAAAACCCTGCATGCCCTAGGAATCCCCTAACTTCTTTCTGATTAGTAGGGTAAGGCAATTTCGAAATCACATCGACCTTTGCTGGGTCCACCTGTATGCCCTTCTCTGAGACTACATGCCCCAGGACGATTCCCTTGGGTACCATGAAGTGACATTTTTCAAAATTGAGGACTAAATTCTTCTCCCGACATCTCCTCAACACTGTATCCAAACTTGCTAAACAGGAATCGAAAGAGTTCCCATATACGGTGAAATCATCCATGAAAATCTCGATACAATCCTCCAGCAGATCCGAGAAGAGGCTCATCATGCAGCGTTGAAAAGTGTCTGGTGCATTGCACAGCCCAAACGACATCCTTCTTTAAGCATACGTGCCAAAAGGGCAAATAAATGTAGTCTTCTCTTGATCTTCGGGATCTACATAGATCTGGAAGTATCCACTGTACCCGTCAAGGAAACAGAAATATTGCTTACCTGCCAACCTTTCCAGCATCTGATCAATGAAAGGTAGGGGAAAATGGTCCTTCCTGGTCGCTTCATTCAACTTCCTATTCGATGCACATCCTCCACCCAGTAACTAGTCGAGTGGGAACCAATTCGTTCTTGTCATTCTTAACTACTTGTATCCTTGACTTTTTAGGTACCATATGGACCGGACTAACCCATTCACTGTCTGGTATAGAGTAGATGATTCCCAGCGAAAGCAGCTTCAAAACTTCCTTCAGAACTTCCTCTCTCATGTTCGGATTTAGCTTGCGTTGGGGATCTCTACATGCCTTCGCACCTTCTTCCAGCCTAATGTGGTGCATGCAAAGATCAGGACTGATCTCCACTAAGTCTGAGAGAATCCATCCTATTGCCTTCTTATTCCTTCTAATTACCTCCAGTAACTCCTTTTCCTATTCCTTGATCAAGCTGCTGTTGATGATTACTGGAAATGTCTCATTTGCTTCTAGATAAGCATACTTGAGTTCCGGTGGAAGCGTTTTCAATTCCTTCTTGGGAGTGCTTGTTTCCTGGGGCAAGGGATCATTTTCTTCATCAGTTTTCATTCCCTTCCCAGACATGGGAGTAGTTTCCATACTTGCCACATGAGATGATCCTCTTGACCTAGCTGACTCGGGATTCGTGCAGAACTCTGAAATAGCTTCGGCCAGCTCCTCATCTGTCAAATCCCTTGTGTTCATTACCTCGCACCATCCAGCTACCTCTCTGTCAGTAGAGTGACTTAATTCTGAATTAACCACCTGCTCCAGCATCAACTCAGTCTCAAGATATTCCTGGACCAGGGGGTTAATAACATCGATAGCATGCAAATTTTCAACATCTAATGGTTTCTTCATTGCTTCATCGATGCTGAATGTATATTTCTCTCCATTATAATCCAGGCATATGGTCCCATCAAAAACATCAATTATGGTCTTAGCGGTACGGAGAAAAGGTCTTCCTAGGAGAACACCGCTAGACTCAGCAGATTCATTATCACTTATTTTGATAACATGGAAGTCGGCCGGATACAGAAAATCATGCACTTTGACAATAACATTTTCTAAAACTCCTTCTGGACAAATGCACGACCTATCCGCCAATTGGATTACCACCTTTGTATCTACCATCCCTACTCCTACCAGCTTCTTGTAAATGGAAAGCGGTAAAACATTTATCGATGCCCCTAGATCACACATGGCATGCTCAATGTTTACATCACCGATGGAAATAGGTAAGGTGAACATACGTGGATCAATGCATTTCGAGGGCATCCTTCGCTTCTGAATTACTGTTGATACATTCTCTCCAATCAGAATCTTCCCGCTGGGTCTGGTCTTCCCAGCTATGAACTCCTTAATGAACTTACTGAATACCGACAACTTCAGAGCCTGCAAGAATGGTAAGTTGATCTCCAACCTTCCAACGATATCCATAAAATCCACCGGTTCATCTTTCTTCTTATTAGCCTCTCCTCGGTGTGGGAACGGTTTCACTTGTTTCGCTGCACCTGTAGAATCTTCAACTGAAAATTTGCCCGGATCCCTCCTTATTACTTCATTTTCTACTTCCGGCTCTGGGCCTAGGAGAAATGGTTCAGTCACACTTGGTAAAGGTCTCCCCAAATCACCTTCCTGAAGGTCATCTCTATTCCTAGAACCTCATGCTTCCAAATTCTCGGACTCAGGAATCAGATCCTTACTCCCATTGCCCTTCACGGAAGGCGTTTCATCCTCCTTCCGTATTGCTGAACCTTCATAACCTCGCCCAGATCGTAAAGTGATTTGACTGATGTTAGCTCTATCTGGCTGCCTTACTGAGGCAGGAATCTTCCCTTCCTTTCCTCGCATCTCGCTCAAGGATGTAGCGATCTGGGACATTTGCTTTGCCAACATATCCATTGCTGCTTTCTGTTCCAATTGAGCATCCTGGAGCTTATGTACTACGTCATTGTTCGATTGCAAGTTGTTATACATATGCTGCTGAGAACTGACGAGGTCATGCACCATTTCATCCAGATTCCTAGGTGTCTTTGAATTAGGCTGGCCAGAACTTGGTCCTGGACCCAGATGTGGACCACTTCCTTGACTCTGGCGAATGTTTCCTTGACCTCCTGAATTATTGTTGTACTGATTTCCCTGCCCTTGGTAAGTGGTTTGGAAATTCCTTTGGTGCGGTGGTACATAGGAGTTCCCTTGATGGTTTTAGTTCCTGTTCCCCCAATTCAAATGATCTTCTTGGTTCCGATTGTTCCAGCTTCCCTGCTCTTCTTGATTCATTCCAGACCAGTTACCCTGCCTCTCGGGCTGAGGTGCAAACTGGATATTTTATTGTGGTGTTGGCTGGCTATGTTCGTTGTCAGACCATCTAAAATTGGGATGGTTTCTCCAGAGTGCGTCTCTCTGTCTTCCTGGGTTCCAACTCCCATCGGGATTCCAACTTCCCATCACATTAACCTGGCCTGGTACTCTTCCTCCTGGGGACCGTAACATTGCTGAAGTTGGGTATCTCCTAGACCTGGAGGCTTATCTTTCACTTGTGCAGCTGGCGGAGTGGTTTTCTCTATTGCATTCAACAATGCTTTCTCAAGCCTATCTATTCTTGCCTCAACTCTCTCGTCATCCTGCTCCCTCAGGGCATTTGCTGATCCTCTCCTCATAGCATTCCTCGGGCTGTCATATGCCTTTTTAGCCTCTATCAACTTTCCCAGAATCTCTCTTGCCTCGCTACCCCTCTTCTTCATAAAATTTCCCCCGCTCGAGGAGTTCATCAAATCCTTCGACTCGAAGTTTGCTCCTTCATAGAACAAATAATAAATCTCTGCCTCGATCATTCTGTGATTCGGGCAGGCATCCAGCAACCCCTTGAATCGTGACCAATATTGGCTCAACGACTCGTCGTAGTCCTGCTTGCACTCCACAATCTTCTTCTTCAGAGCGTTTGTCTTGTTGGAGGGGAAAAAGTAATCTAGGAACTCCTATTTAAAGTCCCTCCATGTGCGGATAGAATCTGGGGGTAACCTTAATAACCACGTGTTGGCTTCCCCCTTCAAGGCAAAAGGAACCGCGTGCAAGCGATAATCCTCCCCCGTTGTATCATTTGGCCTCTTCTGAATGCTACACAATTTGCTGAATTCATTAAAGAACTCATACGGGTACTCATTCCTACGCCCAGAGAATGTTGGTAAGATGCCGAGCGCGTTCGTCTTGATCTCAATGGACCTCTGTCGTGGATTCATCACTATGGCTTGAGCTGGCTCCCCATCTAGATGGGCCGTGAGCGAACCGATCTCCGGATCTTGATCGACTACCTGTGCCATGTCCCTTATTTCCGTCTCCTCTGTACTTGTTTCTGAAGACGATTTAGGATCCTCCCTTCCTGACGAACTCCAACTCTCGTCGCTTTCTGAACCAAATGGAAATGGATCTCCCGTAGATAATCCCAATCTGGTGGTAACTGTAGATGCTGTGTCCTTGACTTGCCAAATAAATTGATCGTTCCTCCACTCAGATGAGTCACCCCAGTGTCCAAACCGTGAGCCTCTACTCATAAACTGAAAATAAAGAAAAAGAGAGAGAAATTAAAAACTATGTACGCCAAAATCTCTAAACACAATCACAAATTACGCCATCCATCCCCGGCAACGGCGCCATTTGAAAGTTCATCGAGCGAGGTGTGTAGTGTGTGCGTTCTAATGTTCTAGGTCGAGCTACTAACTCCAATGAATCCACCAGATCACTAGGTCTATGAACTCAAGGGAATATAGAAGACTCAGTCGTTGGACACACAAAGCTCGTGTTTCAAAGATCCCTCAACCCGTTATACTATAGACTAGTATAGAGAAGCAGGGGTCGATCCCACGAAGATTGACACTCAAGAAAGCATCTAAAGACTTTGGTTTAGAAAGCGGCTGGTGCCACGCAAATTGAGTTGAGGTTAACTACTATTAGACCTAGGCACAAAAATCAAACACTAGACCTAGGAACTGTAAACATCATGCTGGCAACGAACATCAAAATAACCAACTAACTTCCTAGACTGAGCAAACAACTTTCTAATATAACCAAACAGAAAGCGAGTAACAGTGGGGACCATATTCCAGAAATAACAAGTACGGAAGAAAAAAGCTGCAACTAACTAACTACGGATTTAACTAACAGCAACATGCATCTCATCGACTGAATCAAATACGAATATGAAGAAAACAGAGCACATACCCAGATTCGAACAGAATATAGAAGTTCGGACGTCGGAAACTTGCGACTAGCCGGAAATAAAACAGATCTACATATACTAGACGGAATGAAATGAACACACGAAAACTAGACATAAATCACGATCACTCTGTTTTAGCTTCAACGTCGGATGCTTAATCCACTCCGGATCCAAGCAATCCAATCCCAACAACAACCAAAATCAACTCCATAATTCCCGATTCAACAAATCTGCTCCGATCAACACTAAATTCCAGTGAGTCTACTCATACTCAGCGGCCAACACGAAAATCAAACATCTAATTCAGCAATCACGACTAGCTCAAGATAAATGACATCCATAATCGAAATTAACAGCAACTCAAATATGGAAAACAAGAATTTCATAAACATCGGAAATTCAACAGCAAACAGGGCCGAGCTTCGAACGGCGAAGCTCGGTGAAAATGAAAGTGATTAAATTGTTTCTTCGCCCTCTGCAAGGAAGGTGTTACCCAACTACTAACTAGCAAAATAAACCCGAGAATACCCCACAATTTCCCGAATGAAACCCAAAAGTATGTAGAAGTTAGTGAGCTAGAGCTACAATCTGGTCATAAGGCATCCACCGAGAAGGTCCCCTCTGATTGCATGCTTTCTTCTTTATATAGGTGTGGACATAATCTTCTAGAAGCCTTCGTAGAAATCTCCATTCTACCGTTCAGCTCCTTGATTTCCTCCGTCTTGTAATTTTTCTTCAAATTGCTCACTTATTCGCCAGTTCCTTGGACCATGCAATTGTCCTTTTCTTTTCCTGGATCTGGCGAAAATCTTCTACACACCTGGATTAAAACATGTGTTAGACCCCGCAAATACAAGAATTTTACCCTATAACCTATGCATGAAATCAGCACTTGAGAGGCTATTACCTTTTGCTTCTTACTTCTCCAAGTAAACAGATTCCCTCCAACAAAAGTGAAAAACCTCCAATAGAACGACTGTCAACTAGATTTCCTGCCCAATCAACATCATTATATCCATGGATATCTAGATGTCCATTTTTTCGAAATAACACCCCATGTCTAGTAGTTCCCTTCAAGTAACGGACCACTCTCAATCCTGCCTCGCAGTACTCCTCTTGAGGACCATGCATAAACTGGCAAAGTACACCTACTGCATAAGCGATATCAGGTTTAGTGTGAGAAAGGTAGATACATTTCCCAACCAACCTCTAGTACCTTCCTCGATCAGTAGATGTTGCTCCCTTGACGAGCTGAAGTTCGTGATTCTATACAATTGGTGTATCTGCTGGCTTGCACTCAAGCATTCCCATCTCTGCTAGGAGGTCGAGCACATATTTCAGCTGGTTGATGAAGATTCCTTTTCCGGATATGAGCACTTCAATACCAAGGAAATATTTGAGATCCCCAAGATTTTTCATTTCGAATTCTGTAGCTAAATGCTCCTTGAGTTGATGTATTTATTCAGTATCATCTCCAATAATGATCATATCATCAACGTAGATTATCAAGCAAGTAATTTTCTCCCCTTTTCTTTTGATGAAGAGCGTGTGATCAGAATTACTCTGTCGGTATCCATATTTCTTCATCACCTCTGTAAATCTCCCAAACCATTCTCTAGGAGATTATTTTTGCCCGTAAAGTGTTTTCTTGAGCTTGCAAACCTTCCCTTGTCCAAACTCTTCAGAGAAGCTTGGAGGAGCCTCCACATAGGTAGGATCTTCTAATTCTCCATGTAAGAAAGCATTAGTGACATTGTACTGATGTAGTGGCCATTCTTTGTTTGCTGCTATACATAGCAGAACTCGCCATGTGTTCATCTTTGCAGCTGTGGATAATGTTTCGAAGTAATCAATTCCTTGAGTTTGTGTATACCCTTTTGCCACCAATCGAGTTTTGTATCGCTCTATACTCCCATCTGGTCTTCGTTTGATTGTGAAGACCCAACGACAATCCACTGTATGTTTTCCATCAGGCAATGGGCTGATTTCCCAAGTGCCATTTCTTTTTAATGCCTTCATCTCGATTAGCATTGCCTCCCTCCAGTGTTTGATTTTCACAGCTTCTTCAAAAGTTCGAGGGATCTCCTCCTCGTACAGCGCCGTATGGAAAGCCCTCACCATTTTGGAGATATTTGCCTCTGCAAAGTTTGATATAGAGTATCTTCTCTTTCTCCCTATCCTCTCGAGAGAGTACCTCTTAGGTGGAATTCCCCTCGTACTTCTTGGAGGCATCACATACTGACCAGTATCTTGGTCGATAGTAGTATCCTCGTCTTCTATTTCTGCACTGGGAGAGTTAGGGATAACAACAGAGCTTTCAGGATGTGGGCTAGATATTACCTTGGATTCCGTTACGGTTGGATCAGAGGAGTGTGGCTGAAGCGTCGTCTGAGTCTCTTCTGTGGACGAGATCGACTCATGGATAGTGCCAACTTGCTCTGTTGGTCCCACATCGAAGCTACTTGGCACATACCACCGAAGAGAGTCATTTACTTGGGTCTTCCCCTGTCTTTCACTCTCACTCTTCCCCTGAGTCCTAAGCTGGTAGAAGGATTAGGTTTCAAGAAAGTTATAGTTCATGGTCGTGATCACCTTTTTGGTTTCAGGATCATAGCACCGATAGCCCTTTTGATTTATCCTGTATCCCACAAAAACACACTTAATCGCACACGGAGAAAATTTTGGTTCGCTCGTGTTTCGGAATATGTACATAGACAGAACAACCAAAGACTTTGGGTGGTAGTGATAAGGCTGCTGGAATTTGTGTTAAGGTAGCGACGTGGTCCAAGGGAGTTTTTTGGTTTAAGGTTTTAGTAGGAAGACGATTCATGAGGTACACTGCGGTGGCTATAGCTTCAGGCCAAAAAAAGGCTGGCACTCTAGAGTCAAACATGAGTGCCTTAGTGATTTCGAGAATGTTCATATTTTTTCATTCTGCTATCCCGTTTTGTTCAGGTGTGTGAGGGCATGAAGTTTGATGGATTGACCCATTTTCCCTAAAGAATTGAGACATAGAGTTGTTTACGAATTCCCCCCCATTATCAGATTTTAAAAACCAATTATTTGAAACTGGGTTTGAATCATTTTGTGAAACAAAACAATATTTTCAAAGATTTGTTGCATTCCTGAGATGTTTCATTCCCACATGGTCTCTTCACTGCATCTACCGTCTCAGCTTTATGCTTTTCCTTGGACCAACCCCGACTGTAGATGGCTAATTCATCTATCACCTCCATAGCGGCAACTGTTCCTTTCCTCAAGAATCCCCCATTCGCCCCTGAATCCAACGAACTATAATTTTTTTTGTTAAACCCATTATAAAGGATTCCTACATGATGGTCTATTCCAAAACCATGGTTTGGGCATTTGCGGAGAAGAGCTTTGAAATGTGCGAGAGCTTCATATAGAGGTTCATCGAATCCTTGCATGAATTGAAAGAGCTCACACTTTAGTTTTAGGATGGTGCCTTACGGGTAGTACTTGTCGAGGAAGAGTACCACTAAATCCTTCCAATCGGTGGTTTTATCTGCAGGTAGACAATCATACCATTCTTTAGCAGCATTAGTTAAGGAAAAGGGAAAAATTCTTACCCTCACAATATCATCATCAACACCGTTGATCTTGGTTGTATTAGCTATTTCCACGAATATGGTAATATGTCGATTTGCATCCTCAGTGTCTCTTCCTGCGAAGGCATTTTGTTCAACCCTATTGATTAAGGGTATCCCCAACTTGAAGTTATTAGCCTCTATATGCGGACCTCCAGGAATGTCCACAATGTTACCATGACTACCTTCCATGCACGTTTTTTTCAGCTTTTGCCTGAGCTCTCTCTGCTCGCATCTCTTCCACCTCCTTTCGGAGAGCGACGATAAGATCATGGTTGGTAGGTTCCCCCCATCTTGTTTCCACCACAATTTGTTTCTCAAAACGTGCAAGTATGCATAGCCTGCAGAAACTACTAAAATAAAAATGAAAATAAAATAAAATAAAAATAAAATAAAAATAAAAATCAGTAAAATCCAAAGTAGCAAATTCGTTTGTTTGAAGATATCAATCACAAAAGTGAATGTAGTCCCCGACAACGGCACCAAAAACTTGATGCACTTTTTATTAGAACTATAAATACCTGCAAGTATACAGAGTAGGAATAGTATAGCTAAAGGTTAGTACCAGATATCGATCACGGGGAAAACAGACACAGACTGTCTATGCTCTACTAAAACTCAATTACTATTTGGAAAACCAAAAGATTTGGGATTTTTTTGAAAACAAAGAATAATTTGAAAGCAATAAACAACTAATTGCAAATAAATCACAGAGATAAAAGTATATTGATAAGGGAATTCCAGGGATGTGCGTTCACAGTTATGGTTATACAAATTCCAACTACAATACCCTAGCACAGTTCTTAATTTGATAGAACGAGTCACCTAGCTTATGCTCATGCGATGCAAACGTTGATTACAAACTTTAGGGTTGTCAATTCTAAATACGTAACTCCTAAAAGCTCCTAAGACCCTTGAAAAGTCCTCACTCTCAATTAACAGTGTCGTTTTAAACGAAGCTAATTGTAGTGTCTATTAAGAGGATTCTATTAAGAGGATCTAACTCGCCAACCTCCTCTCACGATTATGTTGCAAGTTATATTAAATCATCACAGAATGTGTCACTCAAACGTGAAGTATTATCCATTAACTTAAGGAAGAAACAAAGTAAGAACAAAACAGATATTAAATAGAAAAATGAATTGTATAACCAAAGTTGTTACTAACATATCCATAGAATCCTATGAATTTAGTTACACATGATAGAATAATCTAAACACATAGATTGTAGGTAAGACAATGAAAACATAAGAACTAAAGCAAATAGAACCCAAAGGTTGAATCCTTGTAGCCTTGATGTAGACTTGAATCCTTCTTTAACCCCTTGCACAATGAAGTACTCTAACTTTTAAGCTTTGGAAATATTTTACAAAGAGAAGATCCTTTTTGATGAAGCATTGGGAGATATTTATAGGAAGAAAATCGCCCCTCTCAAATAAGGAAAATGGTTGCAAAATATGGTAAATCTTGGAGAGAAAGTAGCGCAAAAACTGCTCGCCGTTTTTCCCTGCAGGCCGCTGCACCTTGGCCAGCGGTCTCTGTGGGTTGTTCCGAGCCTTCTGACTCTTGGAAGGCAGTCACTACGCTCTTCACAGCGGTCGCTGGGCGTGTCTTGTTCTTCATGCACAACTTTCTCGGAGCGGGCCGCTAGTGACTTAGCGGTCGTTGGGAGCCAGCGGTCGCCGGCAGCGTTGCAGCGGGCCGCTGGACATACAGAACAGCTCCAAATTTCCAACTTCGCGTTTTGACTCTCTTTTTAGGCTCAAATATGCACATTTCTTACAAAACATGTCAAAATACCAAATAGATAAACTATGCAAATAATAAACATGTAATGCAACTTTGACATTCAAAACAGACCAAATAAGTGCCTTAAAATCGTACAAAATCCGAGCGTATCAGTCGCATGACTAATTTACATCAATTTTTGTGATAACTTGGGAACATATAAACAGTTGGAGATCCGTAAACTATGAGAGATTTCTATAGTTCCTGCCCCTTCAAGTGGCATCACCCCCCATTTGCAGTTTGTATATGTGATTTATGGGTTTTATGAAAGTTTACAAAATCCCTTTTATCATAAGTCATGGTATCGGTGGCCCCGCAGTCAAAGATCCATCCCGTATCATCAAATTCATCACAATCCCGGGCTTCAAAAGCATACGACAATTTTTCCAAGGGTACAAAAGAATTTCTACAAATAATGGTGGTCTTTTTAGGATTTTATCTCAGGCTGGGGTGTATCTCAGGCTGGGGTGTATCCCGGGCCTCCATTCACGCCGCCGATGCTATCTGACCAGTGAGAGGCGATCATCGTCTCCGCCTCCTTTCCTCCACCGTTCTTTCCTCGCCTGCCTCCGTCGGTTTGGAGATCGTCGGTTTCCGGTCTCTTCCCCTGGAATTGAGTGGGTTCTTAACTATCTGATAGGCTCGTTACAAGCATGGTTTTATAGGGTTTATTACACTAACATGGCTGATAATGTGCGAAAAGAATGGTGAAATTGAGTGTGCAAAGGCTATAAAGTGCAGAAGTGGCAAGTGCAGGATCAACTTGATCAACTCGGGAAAAGAGCAAAAAATTGACCAGAAATGAAGCTAAGTTGATCAGTTGCGAAGTCTCCTAGTCGACAAGTTGACCAAGTGGAGTTCACCACAAGAAGTGATGAGTCAGAGGAGAGAAAATTTAGAGAGAGTGCACACAAGAAGGGAGTCGACACCATCATCACCTTCAGTCACCTCAATTTCACTTTAGTTTTCTTAGCATGGAGTAGGAAGTTAGCTGCAGAAGGAGTCGCCGCTTCCACCTCAGTTTTCATCTCTTCCCTCGTCAAGGAAGGAGAGACCTGGATCTGCGTAGAAACTTTCGTAGTTGGAGTTTTGTCACACCCCGAGGGGCTAAAATATTTTTCATTATGTTTTTAGTTCATCGTTTCCGTAGCTTAGTTGCTTTTTAAAGTTTATCTTCCAGTTGCTACTCTAGTTTCCTTTCAGTTGTTAATCGATCTTTACATCTTGTTTTGGAATTCTGTTTTCATTGCTTTTACCAAAAAACCGTTTATGAAATGAAGTTTTTAGTTCAAGTTGTTCTGGATCTGATGTTCTCTGTTTTGATTGCATTCATTCGCTTTAGTTCAGCTTGGTTTATGCTTTCTCGTAGGTAGATTTACATTTCAGTTCGCCAACTTGCATGAGAATAG
This sequence comes from Salvia splendens, assembly GCF_004379255.2. Taxonomy (NCBI): domain Eukaryota; kingdom Viridiplantae; phylum Streptophyta; class Magnoliopsida; order Lamiales; family Lamiaceae; genus Salvia; species Salvia splendens. Next base: position 19,013,274 of record NC_056036.1, on the reverse strand, counting down.
GTTAGGTAGCTTAGATCTACTTTTCTTTACATCGATTTCATATGGATCTAGGTTCGTTTTGTCTGATTTCATGTTTTACGCTTGTTGCTCTGTTTTAGATCTGCTTTTGTTGTTATTATTTAGTTTCTTAGGGAAGAAGAAGATAGGAGTTTGTTAGAATGGCAGTCTCTGTCACCTTTTAGATGTTTATAACAATTTAGTAGTGCGCTCGTTTTGTGTAAGTGGTCCCAAGTTACTTTTTACCTTTCCGTTCTTAGCTTAGTTGATCGAGTTACTTTCCCCTGTTTATGATGTCCCTAGTCTAGCTTGATCAGTTTAGTTTAGTTAGTTGATCAGTTCCTTTCCCTTAGTTTAAAACTTAACCCACTTAAAGCGTGGCCATAGCCAAACCTCCCAGTGTCTCAATACCAACTCCATTCGCCTCCATCTTTGTGGGATTTGACCCTTACCTCCCTTTACTAGTTTAATAGTATTGTTGGTTAAGGTCTTGAAAGCCATGAGTCTCTCCGTTCACACATCCAACGAACAGCAGTTGCCAGCCAGCTTGAACCGTCCATTGTTTGACTTGATCAAGTTGTGTATGCTCTACATGTTTTAATTTGTATGTGAACCCTGAGCACTTTACTTTACGAGAGAGAAATCAATCATCTTAGAGCTAGCTTTCACTATCACCTGCTCTTGTCACCGTCAGAGTTCTTCCACCTTCTACTCCGATGGCGACCTTCCCCTTTCCTGATTTCTTCTCCTCCCACCAGTCGGGATATCCAACTAGTTGGAAACACATATCTTTCGTATAATTTTGCATTCCACGGTGGGAGCACCACAACTTTGATTTGTCCGGTTTGTTGTTTCCCCGGCGGTTGGTGGTGGTGAAGCGTGACAATGGCTGTGATTATTGTTGATTCCTATTTTGCGTCTGTGATGAGCGGTAATATCGGGCTCCAAAGCCAAAGCCAATTCCTCCCGATGATGAGTCATTTCCGACGACTGTGGTGGTTGAATTGGATGCTGGAGGTATGATCTTGAGTCGAGCCGCCTCCTTTTTACCCATCCATATGCCGCATCGACTGAGGGATAAGATTCCGCCTTGAGTATGTCCGGTCGGATCCCGTCATATTTTTCATTGAGTCTAGTGAGAAATTTGAATAATCTCAATTCATTCTTCAGATCTCTGTATTGCGAGATCCCTTTGTCACAACAGTTGATGGTCTTGTGTGGGTATCAATTGATGTCGATCCATAATCCGTGCATATGACTCCAATATGCTTCCAAACTCAATTCACCTTAAGTAATTCTGTTTGCTGTCTCTCGCAGATCATATATGATATATGAATCGGCTGAAGTTGCGAAGGTTACGGCGTGGCTGTCCTACAGTGATTTCACCGTTTGGTGATGTGCGAAGTCGGCTATGATATTCGTCTCCATGTTGTCGACGAACCAAGAGAAGACTATTAGATCTATCTCCTCCTAATCGGTGTACCCTTTCTCTCCTGGTGCCGGTGGAGTCGGGGTTCCAGTGATGTGTCGGTAAGCGCCTCGGCCACCGATGGACACCTTCATCAATCGTGCCCCTAGTGAGTAGTTTGAGCCATTCAACTTAAAGGCTACAGTAACGTTTTTGCTGGATCTAGTCTTTTTGGCAGTGGATTCAATTTCTGGTTTGTTTTTTGTCATGTTTGATCGGATTTGGTTGTTTCTCGCCGTTTAGGTCGACAAAGGTATATCGGGGTCATGATGATTCTTTTCTGAGCCTAACCTGCTCGGATGCCATGTAGAATTTGGTAAAACTGATTTTATATTATTCACAATAGTTTGTACAACTTATATAGACTAGAGAAACTATACAAGGAAGTTCTAATATCAGTAATTCTTCTCAATCAAGTCTCAAATATCCCTAATTGCTCTGCCTTGATTTTGCGTAATCTCCTCCTTGATTTGTAGAATATTCTGGGATCTCTTCTTTCCAACAGTATAAACCCCATATAAATAAAAGAAACAGATAGTGCGATAAATTAAACATAAACAAATATTAATAAATACATCAAGATATAAAAAATTTAATTAATATCAATGGAGAAAATTGCATATTAATTGAGATGAGTTTTCAACATTGAGTAGTGAGCATTTTTTCGTAGTATATTGTTCCAACGTGTATTGATAATTATAGAAAAGAAGAAGCTAAAAGATCACATATTGTTTAATGCCGAATTAAACATTATAACATAGTCTACGCATGAATCTTGAGAATTAAAATACAACACTATTGTAGAAATTTGGGCTCCCACATGACTAATTTAATGTGTATGGTTATCTTTCAGTTGCCCAATTAAAGTGATCCAATACAGATTAAGTTTGGCTAAAACTGCATTTATTCGTTATGAAAATAAGTGTAGATACCTTATGTGATTTTCTATTTTATGAGGGAGCGAATAGAAAATAAAGGGTCTAATATTTATATAAATATAAGATTAGGTTATGGTCCCCAGATGTCATAAGAACGGTTTGATATCTCTGTATTCTCTCGGCAGACTATTGTGAAGAACGTCTCTGATCGTATGGAAGATCCATAGCCGTTGCAAAGCAATTCTTCCTTTCAATTCGTTATGGATCAAGGTACGCTTCCGCTCTACAGTTTATGCTACTTCTTCATCGTTCTCAGTTAATCATCATAGAGAGCTCTATGTAATTGTTCAATCAATTATTGCAACAAGTGGTATCAGAGCCACTCTATTGATGATTCTCTGAGAATTGAAAAAGGAGAAATAAGGTTTTATGTTTTCGTTTGTCTTTTGGATCAAGAAACAAATTTGATGTGGATCCAAGTAATTTGAAATCCATTTCCCAAGAAATTACCCTTTTATGATGTTTGATCTAGATATTTTTGTGAGATTGATTTTCAATTTCTCAATAAAATAAAGGATAAAAAGAGATCCAACCACAAAAATTGAATCTAAACTAGAAAGGATGGTAGATTATAAATGGAAAACATGTGTATAATGATGAGATAAAAGAGTTACAGCCATAGGACCTTAACCAAGAAGATGGAGACAACCCTAGGCAAATTCCATTAGCTCTATCACCCCTTGGCTTCACTACTCAATGGATACACCCCATTGATGCATACCTCTACTTGAATCAATCTATGGAATTGAAACAAGCAACTTCAAAGAAGGAATTGGATACAATCCTTAAAGAGAAAAAACTCACAAAAGGAGATATCTTAATTCATTAATCAACCAAAGAAGAAAATGAGATAAAGTCTTATTTATAGTTGAAGGCCAAATTCCAAGAAAAGGCCCACAAAATCTGGCATCTGCGTGGGCCACCCGTCCGGGTGAAATTTGGTGGCCGAAAGCCACCCGCCCGGGTGGAAATTGCTGATTCTGCCAAGCCTGCGGGTAGCCACCTGCCCGGGTGGAATTTGGTGGCCAAAAGCCACCCGTCCGGGTGGAAATGACTGATTCTGCCAAACCTTCGGGTAGCCACCCGGCCGGGTGGAATTTGGTGGCCAAAATCCACCCGGCCGGGTGGAACTTTTCCAGCACTGAACGAATTTCATAAAGCAGCCATATCTCCCTCCTCTGGACTCCGATTGGGACGTGTAAGATACTCACGTGAAGCTCTCTCGAAGACGAAGACAATGGTGCCAGTTTCAAAGCTTTTGGACGTCATCTCTACAGGAAGATTACTAATTAAAGCCACCTGCAGGTACGAACTTTGATGCATGACTTGCATGGTCGTATCAAAATTTCTTGATATTAGGGTTTGTGGGCGCCGCATACAATCATGCACCCTTAGCGTTTTTTTTTTATTTTTTATTTTTTTATTATGGTATGTTAATTGAATTAATTATATCGTTCATGATTATGGTGAATTTATGAGAATTTGAGTATATTATTGGTGAATTCCCTTCACCTTCTGCCGAAGTCAATTGAAGATACGTACCGCCGCCGCATACTAGGTTTATGTTCTTGGGTATGGATCTAAATTCCCGTATGGTTTTGAGAATTGTTTATTACATGTGTTGACTTTGGTTATTGATGTTGATAATATATGCCCTTGCGGTATCGTTTATTATTATTATTATGTGAAATTATCATTATGCACGCATATTTAGGGAGTATTAATAGGATTATTGATTGAGAATGAAACGGTTATTCCGTAATTATGGTAATGAATTCATTGTGATTGAGAATTGAATTCAATTTTGTATGTATGCATACATTGATTTGATTATGGTGAATCAATATAGACGTTTAAATACTTGGCTGCTGATGCATTGATACAAATTGAAAAGTGAAATTGATGATTCCGTTGATTATGTATTATGCACGTTATGTTTTAACATTAAAAATTTAGGAATTGAATAATTAATTCATATAAAGTCTCTCAATTAATTGGGTAATTAATTGGAAACTAAGGATTCTTTTGAGAATTTAATTAAAGTTTTAAATTCAATAATTATGATACATCTCATGTTCCTTTATGTTTATACTAATATTCAAAATAGATTAATCGAAACATGATGTTGCAAAAGTAACATCTCTTGCCTAAACTTCTTTATTGCGAATATTAGGACGGTGATGTGTGTGCATTTTAATGCGGATATTAGTCGGCACAAAGGAAGATTATTATTTGGCACGAGATACACACATATCTGTGATGATATATGGGTGACAATTTTTCAGTTTTCGTGTAAGTAATTGTGATGCCTGAAGGTGGACATTACTTGACATGATCTTATTGTTAGTGTTTGATCACTACAAAGAGGTTGCCACTTCCAAGTTCATATTACTGTCCAAAGACTTGATATGAATATTGTGCCGGTACCTTGAGATGTTACATTCTTATTTGAATTTTATTATGTGAGCATGACAATTATTTCAGTTTTGTTCTCTGTTCAGTTATGATGTCTGCTTCTACAGTTTCTTCCAATATAAACAATATATAAGTGTTAAATGTGTCAAATTTTAAGGTTGGAAATATAATATTGTGATTACTCTGGGTTGCATGGATCTAGATTCCGTGCTAAGGACCGAGAAATTTATTTCTCGTATGGACAATAGTACTCTTGTTCAAAGGAGAAACTATGAGAAGTGAAAATGCTTGAATCGCGTAAGTCTAATGATCATTAAGTATAGCATTCTAGAAGCCTTTCGAGGCACTACATCTGAGAATATTACTAAGGTCAGTGAATACCTTGCCAAAATTAAGGAACGTTTTTCGAAAAAAACAATAAGGCTAAGACAGGTGTGCTTGATCTCAATAAAGTATAAGGGCAAGGGCAACATGTGGGAGCACATTATGAAAATGCCCTATGTTGCTTCAGTTAAACTTGAATTCTAACTTGCTTGTGCATTTGGTGTTGCACATATGGTCAATATCTCAAGAAATAAAGTAAAGGGCATTAAGAAAAAGTGTATTGAGAAAGCTGCTATGGATAAGGGTACATTACAAAAGAAACAACATAATGATAATGATAGTTGTTTCTTTTGTGGTAAACATGAATATATAAAAGAAGAATTGTAAATATCAGGCATGGTGTGCAAAGGAAGTTACAATTCTTGTTTTGGCTTGTTCTGAAGTTAATTTTGCTTTAGTCCCTAATGATATTTAGTGGATATATACATCTAAGTGCGATATGACAAATCAGAGGAAGTATATGCTATTGGTGCCGAAAGATACATCTAAGTATGATATGACAAATCAGAGGAAGTATATGCTACTGGGCATTGTAGATTGTTATTAAAGACTAGAATTTTTCAGGTTTTGAAGGATACTTTATTGTGTTGTCTTTTAGATAGAATTTGGTTTCTATTTCTACTTTGGACAAATTTGGTTTCTCTTGTTCATTTAGAATAGTAAGTGTTTTTTCCTTCAAACAATTCTAGTATTGTGGGCACTGTTTTCTTAAGCGCACATGACAATCTTCATGCTTAATTATGTTGCTTCGTACTAGAAGCTTTACATGTTGAATCAAAAGGGATTTAGTGAAATTAAATAACGAAAATTTGACAATTTATGGAACAAGCATTTAAGTTATATCTCAAAATCAAGAATTGAGAGGCTTGTGTCAGATGGTATATATGATACACATCTTTTCAGAACCTGATTCGCGTGTTTAATGTATCGAAGGAAATAAGACCAAACATAAGGAGATAGGTGCCAATAAAGGTATAGAAGTCTTAGAATTGATATATACGGCAATTTGTGGTCCATTCTCTTCAGCTTCTTGGAATGTTCAACAATATTTTATATCAATCATACACGACTGTTCTTAGGTACCTATATTTAATCAATCAAAAGTCTGAGGTTCTAGACAAGTTCAAAATATTTTATGTTGAGTTCCACTTAACAAAGGCATTAAGAGAATCAAATCTGACCGTAGTGGCGAATACTACGACAGAAATGATTGCTCAGGTGAACAATGTCAAAGACTTTTTGCCCTCTATTTGGAAGAGTGTGGGATCGTCCCTTAGTACACCATGTTGGGATCACCTAGCATGAGTGATGCGAAGACAAAATAGAACTCTTAGAGACATGTGAAAAAGTATGATTTATCATTCTTCCTTGTCACAATCGCTTTGGGGAGAGGCATTAAAGACTGTAGCATATATTCTCACTTTGGTCATCCAACAAAATTTAGGGGTTTTAAATTTTATGATCCCACAAAAGGAACTAATTTTGGAACGAGAAATATAGTATTCCTTGAGGATGTTGAGTTTGGGGGAAGAATGTATTATGGGCATTACTTTTGAGGAGGAGTCTGTATAGACACCTACTACTGCTTCTGACAATGTTCAAGTATCAATTACTATCATTAAAGAAGATGTAGATTAAAAACCTCAATTGATAATGTTGTAAACATTCAATCTCATGTGGATGAGATCATTTAAAGTCAATCTCAACAACCTCAATTAAGACTCTCGTTAATGGTACCAAAAATTTTATGAAATAGTTCTTTCATTTGGATTCAGAAAGAATGTCATTGATGGTTGTGCGTATCACAAGTTCAGTGGGAGCAAATGCATCTTCTTGGTATTGCATGTCGATGACATATTAATTGCAATTAATGATAGTGAATATTGCATAACACCAAAAATTACTCTTGAATAAATTTGAGGTGAAAGATCTAGGGGGAACCTCTTTTGTATTTGGAATCGAAATAAATTGAGATAGCTCTCGAAATATTCTTCGGTTGTCACAAAAGGGATATATTGAAAAAATGCATAAAGTATTTGAGATGCATAATTGCAAGTAAAATTACCTCTATGACTAAGGGAGACAAACCTATTCTCATTCAGTACCCTAAGATAAATCTTGAGATTTAGAAAAAGCAAAAGGTTCCTTATGCTTCGGCTATTGAGAGCCTAAATTGTGCTCAAGTATCTATTAGACCCAATTTGATTTTATTTATTTATATGTTGGGCAGATATCTCAATAACCCGATATGGATTATTAGGAAATAGCAAAATAGGTTATGAGATATTTATAGAGAACTAAGCATTACATGCTTACATACAGAAAATCAGATTATTTGGAGAGATCTTTAGGCATTTTGATTTTGATTTTGTTTGATACCAATACAGTAAAGGATCCGTTTTAAGTTACCTACGTCTGTTGGCTATGGAGCCATTTCGTGGAGAAGTGTTGAGCAGACACTTTTATCACCTTCTGCCATGATAACATAATTCATAACTTGTTTGGGGCATCTAGTAATTGAATATGACTGCAAAATTTTGTCACGAAGCTACATATTGTTAAGGTATTGAAAGACCACTTAAGTATGTTGTGACAATAACTCTGCGGTATTATATTCTATAACAACAGGAGCTTCCTGTTGTTAAATAAAGGGTTTGGAATGGACAAATACATATAGAGCATAAGTGAACGAATTTGATGATGACAAATCCGCTCACTAAGGGACTAGCACCCAAGGTCTTTCATTGGCATGTAGCCACAATGGGGTATCATGTCAATTGAGGATGCTTCCGTTTAGTGGGAGCAAGTTTAGTTATTGTTCTATATTGTGTTTTGAACATGTAGTTATAAAACTCATGTTACTCTCTGCAGAATTAAAGTATTATATTTTTTCCATTACTTGTTTAATTTGGTTTTGGTTTGATCTTTCTAAGGATTTTGGAGGACCAGTTGGAAATATGCATGTATGATCACCTTGCACGAAATTTTCATGCTACACTCCATAATTGATCTGATATTGATTATATTTGTATATGTGATTACTGATGGGTTTAATAATTAAAACATATGGTGACTGCCTCTTTAGTCCTATGCCGATATGGTTGATAATAAGATTATTCGGGAATACACTATGTGATAGCATATTTGAGCGCTCATTCTGTTTGTACACATTTATTTGGCGTCATGTGCTGCCCAAGTGGAAATTTTTAGAAATTCCAGATGACTAATTTAATGTGTATGGCTAACTTTCAGTTGCCCACTTAAAGTGATCCAATAAAGATTAAGTTTGTGCTAAAAGTGTATTTATTCGTTATGGAAATAAGTGTAGATACCATATGTGATTTTCTATTTGATGAGAGACCGAATAGAAAATAAAGGGTCATATATTTATATAAATATAAGATTAGGTTATGGTCCCCAAACGTCAGAAGAACGGTTCGATATCTGAGTATTCTCTCGCCAGACTATTGTGAAGAACGTTTCTGATCGTCTGGAAGATCCATAGTCGCTGCAAAACAATTATGCCTTTCAATTCGTTATGGATCAAGGTATGCTTCCGCTCTACAGTTTATGCTACTTCTCCGGCGTTCTCGGTTAATCATTATAGAGAGCTTTATGTAATTGTTCAATCAATTATTGCAACAACTAGTATATAACTCATCGAATTAAGATGGAAAATTATTTTTTGCTGTATTTTGTTAAGAAGAAATAATAAAAGTAACTTTATATTGGGTGCAAATGAAAAACTTCACTTTAGTAGGCTCAATAATATAAAATCGTTAATCAAAGTTCAACACAACGATGAATTAAGATGTCGAGGCAAATACAAAATGAAGCATTAATTAAAAAAAGATGCGAGATCAAATATATTTAAAGTGAGTATATAGTATGATATTATGAATATATCAGAGAATAGTTTTGAAGAATAAAATCGAAAATTATGGTGATGCCCATTAAGACTCAGAATTAATAGGTAGAGGTCAAATCATCAATAATGGTAGTATAGGATTAGATTTTGTTAGTATTTGACGTGACTAGGCAATAGAAAGATAAAAGTTTGAAGAAATAAGAAATTATGAATAAATGAAATTCACTTTAAACATTTGTTCACTCTAGTTATTGGTTCCCTCTATAATGTAATTTTTAAATTTTACTAATGAAAATCTGTCGAACGATTACACAGAAGACATCCAAGCTTTTACGCTTACGAAATCCCATGGAGTTTACAAATCATTGACAACACACCCAAATTTGGTGTTTTAACTTAATAAGAAACAATATTTATTCATAAAATAAGTTAGTATTTTCCCCATAGTTAGCATTTCACGGTTTCTCAAAGACAATAAATTAGTACTAATAAAATTATTGGTATAAAAGATTCAATGGTTTCATTTCGGAAGCAATATATGATAGATGGGTTGTTGGGAGGGGTCGACGAATTAAGTTGGTTGGAGAACAATTAATTAAGAATGATTTTATTAATATTATTATTATTATTGACAGATTAAGTTTTTCGGTGAACAATTTAAGATTATTATTATTATTATTATTATTATTATTATTATTATTATTATTATTATTATTATTATTATTATTATTATTATTACTACATTCGTCCCTGAAATATAATCTTATTTTTTCATTTTTGATAACTACCAAAATTAGTATACATATTTATAGTAATTTTTTTTCTTTTATGTGATGGATCTCATATTTTACTAACCACATTTCAGGCACCTTTTATAGACGAAAATAGCATTACTCCTTATTATTAAGAAAGAATGTAACATTAAAGAAATTTCAAAATTTATTTTACATAAAGTGAACTTCAAATTATTAATATCTGAAAAATGAGGTTAGCACCTTTTGAATTCCTAAAATAGATAACATTATATTTATCCTTCATGCTATGATGAACCTGCTCTCTTCCTTATCTTTCTTTTCATTATTTTAAACATGTTTGTATTCATATTTAAAATAATTTTAGACTTTAAATACAACAGTAAAATCCAATTATAAAGAGGCACTCAGTTTGTAAAACTTAAAAATTTTGATTACCATCATTCTAAAATAAGATGATTACTTAAATTAAGTAAAAATTGAAGATATTAGTACAACTTGAGCATTCATAACATTGGAACATATTCCACCCTATAAATTCGCTCATCTCTATTTTCCTCCTACCACATCAGCATTTTATACCTCGGCCCAAAACACCTACAATAGCGCCCTATAAACCCGTCCATCCCATTTTCCACCTCACTACTATGTTTTTTTATTTTTATAATTTTTGTTACATTATTAAATAAAATAAACTAAAATACAAATAAACTAAAGTACCAAAATAATATAATATGATAACCTTCGTCATTTAAAATACTAAACAAAATACAACGAGAAACAAACTTAAAAAAAATACAAATACGTGCCCAAATTTCTTCAATCATATCGCATTGGATGCAAGCATGGACGTCTTCCTCGCGGGTAGTAACAAAGGCATGAAGCACGTGACTGTAGCGTGCGGTATACCCCGATGTTGGGGCTCACGGGCCACACCGAAGCTTGGTCCAGTAGTGTCTTCATTGCCCCAATTGGTGACTTTTCAACTTCATCCTCGACTATCATGTTATGCATGATGATGCAGGCATACATGATATCACCGATACACTCTCTCTCAAACAAAGGCGATGGACCTTTAACTATTTCCCAACGCGCTTAGAGCACACCAAATGCCAACTCCACATCCTTCCACACAGTCTTTTGCCTTTGAACAAAGAAAGCTCTGTTCGGATATGTTGGGCAAGTGATCATCTTCAGAAATACGGGCCACTTCAGGATTCAGGTATATGCCATCAGCCAAGTAGTACCCCATACGATACTAGTTGTCGTTGATAGTGAAGTTATTGATCGAGCCTTTACCACGACATTGCTCATTGAAGAAAGATGATGAGTTCAATACGTTGATGTCGATGTTTGACCTGACTATACCGAAGTAAGCATGCCACATATCCATAGCCGTTGTTCAGCAATGGCTTCGTGAATCATCATGGGGTGCGTGCCTTTGAAACCACTCGTGAAGTGACCTTTCCACGCGGTCGGACAATTCTTCCATGCCCAGTGCATACAATCTATGCTTATGAGCATTTCAGGAAATCCGTGCATCCTCGCGTGCAAATCCAGCAGGAACTAAAATCGATAGCGTTCGGCTTCTGCAAATAAGTGTCACCAAAAGTCTCCACAACTCCTGACATAATTTCTTCAGACATTCGCGACCAGTGGTGTTGGCGATGTGGAGATACTCATCGAACGTATATGCCGCTCCTCTATAAGCCAATTGCCATAGTGCATTCGTGTACTTTTGCAACGTCGACAGTCTGAGTCTGCCGCTAGCATCGAGGTGTTGATGGAAGTATTCATCAAGTGCCACCACGTGTTAGCTATGCGCAAGAAAAGATCTTGACGCATTCTATAACGCTGGCGGAAAACTGTTGGACCTCAACGTGGCTTCTCGGCAAAGTTGTTCGAGTACAACTGTTGGCAGCCATGGTGTTCTCACGGAAGACATGCTGTCAATACCATGTTGTCCTAGTGACAGACGACTGTAATTGTTCTTGCCGTCGTCGTTCTTCTACGCGCATTGCGTAATTGAACATGGCTCGCTCTAAGATCATGTGTATCTCGTCGTCGTCGCTGTCGCTGGCGGTCATTTCTAGTGAAGAGATTGGAAAAAGATAGAGAAGTTTGTTGTGGAGAGAGGAGAAGTGATTGTGGGTGTGGACAAGTTGAAATGAAATGAGAGTAAGGGGTATTTATAATGTGAGTTTTGGAGTTAATAAAATCGCGATCGCGTAGATGATATGTAAGGTGTTAGGGAAAGGCCGCCAATCGGTGGTTCACCCACAATAGGGGGTGATCCGCCTATTATGAATGCTCTTTTCTTAGCCATAAGTGGGATGAGCCCATACATTCCGGTTCACCAGGAGTTAGTTCAGATACGGTATATGTTCTAGCAAAATAGATCGGCAGATCGCTTTTGATAAATGAAAATGCTTTTAGTGTTCTCGGATCTTTCAAGTAAAACCAGTTTTAGTAAAATATTGTAACATCCCAAATTTTTGTGACCTTTATTTAATATTCGTCGTTTGGAAATTTCATTTATGAAATTTAATTTGTTGCTACGTGATTAGGTTTGATTATGTGGAATAAATCATCATGGGGAAATTGGAATGAAGTGCTAGTTATATTTTAATGTGGGGAATCAATATAAATAAAATCAGGCATCTTGTTCTAGCCAAAAAAAAGTGGCAATTGTCGGCCCCTCCAATTATTGGGAATTTTATTCTTTCTTGGATTTAATTAATTGTTTTGAGATATTCATCCAAATTAAATCCAATTAAATCTTGCCACATTTTATTCCCTCACCCCAATTGAATTAAGAGTTGAATTATTTCCTTGTGGCTAATTAAGCCAATTTTCGGCCCCCTATTTGTAGAGGAGAATATATTTGCTTCCTATTTTGTGAAATTCCTTTTATTCAATATCAAATTAATACCTAAGCCAAATTAATTGGGGATGTGAATATTTTCCTTCTATTGTGTCTCCATCCCACACGTTTTGGCTTAATTTCCTTGTGGAAAACTTATTTAATTGTTGCCTATTTTATGAGAGTCTTTTACTATAAAGAAATTACCAAATTTAAATCCTATTCTATTTAATTGAGGATTTAAATAATTTCCTTGTGCACACCATCAAGATTTTCGCCCCTCCCTCATTATTTCCTACTTGGAGATTTAATTTATTTTGTTCCCTTGTTTATGGAATATTCATTGTTTTATTTCCTAAATTGTGAATCTATTTCTCTCCAAGTAAATACCAAAAAAATTCCTTATTAAATTTCTAGCCATAATTTTCGAAATACTTGCCTTCCTTTTAATTGTGGGATTTTATTTATTGTCCTCTATTTTATTCCTCCACAATTTATTAATTAATTAATTTATAGGATTATACCTAGGACTATATAATCACCTCCCTCATAAATTTCGTGCCTCTCCTCTCCCTCTCCATATTCTCTCCAAAAATCCTCTATTCATCCTTGTTCTTGCATCCATTGAAGTTTATTTTCAAGAGTCTCCGACGAATCGCCTCCATTCGTGTTTCTACCGTTTGTTTTCGTGATTCGAGAAGGTATAACTAAGTTTTCTCCTCATCTCTTCTATTGAAACTTTATTCTTGAATCCTACATGCATATAGAGGGTGTAGGATTGATAGATCGCAAAATTTATCGGTGGGAAAGTGTGATTGCATAAGAACTTTGATGGTTATGTGTTTTTGATTGAATTCATGTGAAGTTGGATTGGAATATTTGGTGAATGATGTGAGTCTATGTGCAAACATGTTTATGAAAAACTTTTAAGCAAGACTTTGTGTGTTTCAAGCATGAAAAATTTGTGTTTGTTCGATGGAAGAAGAAAACCCTATTTTCGAAACAATGAACCTGAAATCTGAGGCGTACGACCAGTAGCTTCTGATCTGTAATTGACCCATCAAACGATCGAATTTTGATATGAAATTTTTACTGAGTAAACTTCAAGGTGTTTTCTGTGTCTCGTGTGAATTTCAGCCATTTTTGTCGAAAAATGAATTTTTAATAAATTTTTGAAGTTGACTGCGCAAATCTGCCAGAAACTTGTGTTCTCGCCAAGAATGTTTCGTTTTCTGTTTGACCGATCAAATGACCTCTGATTGATGTGATTCTTGAACTATATGAAAATTTGAAGTGTATTTTGAGTCGTGTAAAATTTTCAGCCTTTTTAGGCATTGGATGAATTTATGGTGAATTGTTTAAATAAACTGCGCAATACTGTCAGAAATTGTATGTTCCGACCAGAGAGCTTAATATGTGATATGACTGACTAAATGACCTGATTTCGGTGTACATATTTTCATGGATGAACTTGAATATGTCCTCTGTATTGTGACCAAAATTTAGCTCCTTTTGAGGTCGGGTGAATTTATTGTGATTTTTACAAAACGGTCGCGCAGTTCTGCCAGTTTTCTGCCTTGCTAAAATGACACCTAGTTTCAAGTTTAAAAAGTGTTATATGATGCATGTATGTCCAAGGAACGTGTTTAAATGATGTGATCACGTGTGATGAGTTGAAATGTGATACGTGTGTCTTTCCACCTATGTGACGTATGTCGGGTTGGTGAAATTGAGAAAGGCGATGAGAGAAACGATAGGACATGCATAGTAATATGATGTTGTGTGAGGCTGACTTGTGTTGTCATTGACAAGGGTGTTGTGTACTCGTGAACTCGAGGATCGAGAATTGCTAAGTTGGGTTGTGAATTGCTAAGAGAACGAGGTAGGCTTTCTTTTCAAACCTCTTTACTTTTCCGAAAAATATTATGTGGAGATATAAGGGTGGTTTAACTGTTATGTCATGCCATGTTGTTTTTGTTATGAGATTGTGTGCCTGATGCCTAGTTCGTATGAGTTTACTCCGTTAGGCTATATGGCTGTATTGTGAAACGAATTCGGGTCCGAGTAGGGCCGTAAACCCTATCGGGCTGTGTACACTGGTGGGATCGTGAGCCGTCCTTGCAAGTCGGCCGGTCTCGTGGGCGAATAGTGTGGCCACACTTTCGTCGCACTGTGATGTGATTGATGGATTGATGTGAAAAGTGGGGAGATAAATTGTCTGGCCAGACTTGAACGTTTTTGTGTTTCTCGTGATATTTTCTTACTACATAAAACTCGAGATCACTGGTATGGATGACATAACTATTATTAAAATGTTTTCGGCATGAGCCCATTGAGTACAACAAGTACTCAGCCCTGCATATTTTTTTCTTATGTGCAGGTTGAGCGGGATGTTGCGGTGGATGTTGAGCTGGCCTAAGAACCTAGGATGCGTTGTGTCTTCATACATAGGCGTTATCCTTGACTCTCTTTAAACCTTATTTTCCGCTGCTATATTTTGAACTATGTCTCAAGACTTTAATCCTTTCGTATTGTGTTTGAACATGTATGGTTGTGTTAGGTGTTAACCAAGTAATTACGTTGTCTTTTGAAAATGGTGTTTTCCGTGAATTAAATTAAATGTTTTACTTTAGAAGTTAATTGGTTTTCTTTAAGTTTATTTTCTCCGCTGCTTCTTTTAAAAATAGTTTTCATAAGTCATTTCTAATCAATAGTTAAATTATAACCTTAAACTTCTTTAAACTAAAATGTTTTTTTTTCTTTAAGTTAATTAAGTTTTCATTTAAAATGTTATCCATGCATGCCGGTCACGATCGCCGCGTTTGTGGTACCCCTAGTATGGGCGGTCGTGACAAATATATTTCGGCACGTGTCATGAGTACACCAAGTACTTAGCCCTGCATATGTTTTAAAAATGTGCAAGTTGAATAGTGATGATGGCGGGCGGTGTTGAGCACATGCGATGAAGATCCTTCGATAGAATAGTACTTGGATGCGTCTTGTCTCCACACACGATGTCATTTGATCTTGACTCTTCCGTTGCAATGTAAAAGTCGAGCTTATATATTCTTGTATCATGCACTCTGATTTATTTTATGAGAGTTATTTAGTTCATGTTCAGTTGTGCCACAATTTTCCCATTTCTTCCCCGCTTGTTTCATCCTCCCCTAGTCGCGATCAACCGGGCTTTCTATTCTTAGAAAGTACAGTCGTGACTTATGCAAGCATGTAGATCATGGTAACAGTATTTCGATCAAACTGTAAAGATGTTTGGATTCGAAAAATGCCCAAACGATTGCTGCGTGTATAAGAAGGTTGAAATAGGAAATGTAGTGTTCTTAGTTTTATATGTAGATGATATTCTTCTAATTGGAAACAATAAAAAGATGTTGTCATCACTAGGAATTTAGTTGTCAAAACAATTCAAGATGAAAAATATGGGAGACGCTGGACACATTCTTGGTATTAAAATTACTCGTGACCGAGAAAAGAGAATGTTGTGTTTTTCTCAAGAATCTTACATCAAGATTGTCTTTAGACGCTTTAGCATGCGGGATTCCAAGAAAGGTTTTCTACCTTTTAGACATAGAATATATTTATCTCAAGAGATGTGTCCAATGACACCATCTGAGATAGAAGAAATTATGAGGAGAATTTCATTTGCTTTGGCCGTTGGTAGTCTCATGTATGTTATGTTGTGTATAAGGCCTGGTATTTGCTTTGCTATTGGCATGGTAGCAAGATATCAATCAATTCTTGGCTCCGAACATTGGACCGCCATAAAGAACATACTCAAGTACCTGAAAAGGACTCAAGACTATGTTCTAGTTTACAATGCAACCGAGCTTTATCCGTTAAGATATACCAATTTCAGATTTCCAAGCTGATCGGGACTCGTGAAAATCTACTTTCGGATATGTGTTTACCTTAGGAGGTGGTGCCGTAGTATGTAAGAGTGTAAAACATAAATGCATTGCTGACTCTACCATGGAAGCTGAATATGTGGCTACTTCAGAAGCCGCAAACGAAGCTGTATGGGTAAAGAACTTCCTTCTAAGCTTCGGTGTGGTTTCGAATCTGCCCAAGAGCATCACCATTTATTGTGACAATTCTAGTGCTGCGGCAAACTCGAAAGAACCACGGCTGATCCTAAGGGATATAGTGCAGAGAGAAGGCATACAAGTGGTCAAGATTGCATCAGAGAACAACCTAGCTGATCCTTTCACAAAGGCGTTACAGATCAAACTGCTCGAACGCCACGTTTAAGGAATGAGAGCTCGACTCATTCAAGACCTCAGCTCGCTTTCAGTATAAGTGGGAGAATTAGACGTATTTGCACATTATATAGGATAATCGAAAGCTGTTGGAGTATAAGTGGGAGATTGTTAGAGTTTTGTATTGTAGAAATCACCTTTCGAGTGATTGGACATTATAAAACTCTTAGGTCTCGTTTGTTACAATAATAAGAAAACATTGAAAGTAATCTGATTCCTAAAATCATGAAAAGTTAGTGGAAAAATGCGGATTATAATTTCTCACCCTAAAGTTGTTATTCTTTTCATGGATTTGAGGATTTTAAAATATATGGAACAAAAGATATTGTTCTCTGTATCTTCTATTTAATTCTGCCGATTTCTCTTCTACGTATCTCATCTCTGCGATTTATGTTTTTTTGTCTCTGTTGATTTCTCACTTCTACCGAGTTCTATTCTCCCTTTAGATCTTTCAGTTTCGTGGTTATTTCCATTATCAGGTAAATTCTCCATATATATATTTTTTCTATATATTTCAAGTCATGATTTTCCTGTATGTGAAGACATAGATAGAGATCAAAATGTCGATCAGGGAGCTGAAGAATATGGTGAAGATGGTTGAAAAGGAGGGCAGAGAAATCAAGATCAAGTAATATAAAAATATAACCGATCGGGTGGATCAGTTTGCAATTGTCGTTGCGACTTGGTCAAGGCGCCTATCTCTCTTCCAAAACTATTTATAACTTTCCAACATGCAACCTGCTTAAAACAGTAAGTGGCAAGTACGGGGTTAATCCCACAGAGAAGCTGGTGCGTTGAGTGTGTGTTTAGTGAACAGGGTTTTGGCTGCGACCATGCTTTAAGTTGGGAATTTTGTTTTTAACTAATGCATTAAGCTAGGCAGAATGTAAACTATCTACTTGATCAAGTGACATATCATGCTGGATGCAGTGAACTGATCAATTGAGCGACAAACTGAAATAAATGACTTAACTACCTAATCATGCTACGAATCTACGAAATACCTTGCCATTCAACATTATGCAAGTTCAAACAATGGATCTGGAAATTTAAAACTGAAACTGAGCTACAACAATTGATGAGATTTACGAAAACAAATAACTTTGATTCAAAACAATATTCAGAACAGAACTTGACAAACAAGAACGATTTTTCAACTACGTAACAAACACGAAATTTAACTAAGTAACTAGAACTGAAATGTAAGAAAACGATAAATCCGAAGGTCCTCGGTCGAAAACTGAAACTGCGCCGAACAGATCTGGGTTTCTCTGTCGTACTCCATTCTGTCGCACTCCTTCTTACTCTCTAGCTAACCATTGCTAACTCAAAAGATAAAAGAAACGAAGAGATTAAAGGCCGGAAGGAAGAGAGCTCCTCACTATGGCGATGCGTCCTCTATTTATAGACTCTTCATAACAACCTCCAGCTGTGATAACAACTTTGGCAGAGAATCTTCATCCTTGCTGGAATTGCGCGTCTTATCCGTCGAGTCAGCTTATACGTGTCCCCTTTTCTGTTTCGCCGTGGTCCTTGATAACCGATTAATGATCGCTTTCCAGCGCATCGACTATACGTGTCCTCTTTCTGTAATGTAATGGTCCCTGGCTAACTGCTTGCACGTCACCTTGATCAAGCCATACTGTTTTGGGCCTTTTTCGCTTTCTGCGCCAACTTGATCAGTTTGGCCTTGCTGTCCTTGGTCAATTGGCATTCCTTCACAATTAACACTCGATTTCCGCGTGAAACTGATCAAGTAGCCTATATTTTACCCTACAAACCGATGCATGAAATAGGCCTTATCAAACTGCTCACACTTAAAACATACTTGTCCTCAAGTATAAAGAGAAAGAAAAGAAAAAGAAAAGAAAATGAGAATAAGAAAAATTTCAGGCATGGTTTCTCGTTTCGAGAAAGTAAAAGAAGAAGAAGAAAAACGCAAGACTCAAAACATAGACACATATTCCCATAGATGCATAAAACTGAATAAACTTCCAACAATCATACCCGAGGTTTTGGTCAATCTATTTGCCAGCAGCTCTTGTTTCCAACCTTTCACGTTCACTTGATCAAGGTGTCAGTTCGTCAAGATAGCTCAAATTTAAATCAACTGTTGGATTCACTCAGTCACTCATTTCTCACCAGAGATGTTAGGACTGTTCACTCAGTAATTGTTGCACATTTAATACCTCGAATCTGACTGCACAAGATAGTTCCTTAAGGTCTTTGTTTTGGTTGTAATGGGGCTTAGGGTAGTAATGTGTTTAGGTAAGGTCCTATGGGTTCTAGGTTAAAATTTAAAAATATAAACTGGAAAAAGAAAAATGAAAAGCAAATGAGTCAAGAGACCAAGATCTAAACAACTTTACCGGATCAAGCTGGGTTTACTTCTTTGCCACTTGACAGCTCACTTGGTCAAGCTACGACCTTAGCCTTTAACTTCCCGGGTTATTTCTTAACTATCGACTTACTGGGTCATGTTACAAACTTCTTTCCTGCCCTTTTTCAACAACTTTTTTTTTAACTTGATCAACCTAACTGATTAACTTGATCAACCTGGCTACCCATTTATTTTGACCCCTCTATCGCTATTCCATTTCCTTTTCGAAATAGTCCATCTCTCGACCTCTTTTTCTCATGTGCTTATGAAATGTAAAAATGTGGGCTTTAGGTTTCAAAAGACGAGTAAAAGTGTATACAAGCTCAACTTGGTTTACTAGGGGGTGCCTTGTTTGATGAGGCGGGTTTAAGAAATGAACGAAAAAGTGGCTCAAATGGTTAAGTCCTAATGCCTTTAGTCCTTACTACTTGTGCAGTTTTTATCTAAATATCAAAAGGTAGCCACTCTCTTTTTTCTAGTAAAAATAGTAGAAAGTGTTCTGCTTTACAGAAGGATTTAAATTGAGCATTTTCATCATACTTACGTCATCCAAACTGATCAAGTTTAGAGCAATTAAGTTTTCACATGTAAACATGTTGTATCCTTTTTCTAACTCTTCCCCATGCATTCATATCTTTGATTTACTCAATTTCATGCATACTGCCCTAATTAATTCTATCTGTTGTTTGGTTTTTAAATCTGACATGTGTGATTTCAATTAGGCTAACCCTCCCCCCTCCCACTGCATTATAGCTCACCCTCGAGCGACTTGATGAAGTGGAAAAAGGGTTAGGCAACGACACATGTATATCAAAAACCAAGTAAAACTTCTCACACTTAGACCAGACACTGGGCTAAGTGGGAGATAGTGGCCAAATCAAAATCATGCCGAAAACAAGAAAAACAAGAGTAAAACAAAAACACTTAGTCAAGAAAAAGAACAAAAAATCCATAAACTTCTCACACTTAGACCAGGCACTGGGCTAAGTGTGAAATGGATAAAAACATGGTAATTACAGACCAACAAAAAACAAAATTAAAAACAAAGATTGTTTTGAACATTGAAACGAGCTGGGGTAAGATGTTACTTCTTCCATGGCGGCTGGGCAGCTTGAGTAGAGGTGGGTTTGGTTGGAGCAGTGGCATGCCTTGCTGGAGGGGAGCGAGTAGAGGGAGGTGGTGAGTGCCTTGCGCTGGTTTGTCGCGCTAAGGAACTGGCTGGATCACGCACTGACTCCAGCAGCCTTTCCATAACATTTCCAATCCTGGTCATCTGAACCGGGTGGGCTTGTGAGTTCTCCACCAGCTGCGCCATCATCTGCTCAATGCGCAGCTTCCAGTCGGCGGCTTTCTGGGAAGCTTCCTCTGTTTGCGGGACCCTTGGGGTGGCTACTATCGCCAGTTGGGACCTTTGATGCTTGCTTGGGCTGGCTGGGCGTTCAGTAGGCCTCTGCCTTGTTTCCAGCTGGCCTCTTGAGTGCTCACGCTGGCCGAGAGTGTAAAAGTGGAATCTCCCATGTCTTCCCTTCTCTAACACCTGTATTCTGAAGAAATAGTCAATGTCAAAAAGTTCAGGGGAGGGTAACAAAGGGGGCGCCTGACACTCTCTTGGTTCTCCAAGTTCCAGTTCCTCCTTAGGTAGGCGCCAAGGAGATGACACACATTCAGGTGGCGCGCCGGGCGTGTAGCGATCTGATTGATCGAGTAGGCTAGCCAGAACCCCAGATGGACCTTCCGCTGCTCCTTCATACACCACATAAAATAAAGTTCAGCCAAAGTAATCATTGCGGTGGTGTTGGCTTGGCCCAATAGATTGCAGCCAAGATAAACTTGAGCAAGGCGGATGGCAGGGTCTGCAATGTGGTTCCCCTGGGACTCAGATACCTTGAACGCTGGAGCACGGTCGTGGCTGATTGCTTGCCAGACTGCCTGCTGGTCGAAGTCAGCCTTCTTGCTTGGGAGGCCTATGCCGCGCCCAAACCATTCTCCGTTGGCCACCTGATCATTGGTATAGTGTCCCATAAGAATAGAGAACTCATTGAGGCACATTCGGTGTGGGCGGCCAAATACCCTAAATATGATGCTCCTAGCATCGAGGTCGGTCTCTCCAGTGAACCGGAATGAGGTAAAGAACTCCTTGGCTAGAGCCTCGGGAACTGGGGTTGCATCGATATCCACCAGCCTATCCCGATGATATACTTGGTGAACTTCTCCTCTATCTCTAACTTCTCCAAGGTGGGCTAGTGGAGCTTCTTCCCAGACTTGAGCCGTTTCTGCTTAGTCACCCTCTGATTGACCTCCTCTTGCCATTTTGGGTTGTCGAATTCAAGCATTCGCTTGAGGAGATTCGCAGTCTGAACCACCAATTGTTTGGAGTAGTTCACAGGAGCGGCTGGCTCAGGCCTCCTCTCCATTCTTCGCTTGGAGGTCCTGGTCTAGCGTAGTTCAGGCTCTCCAGTCTCACTGCCTTCATCATTAATATTCGGCAGTGGGGGAGCTGCTTGGTCAGCTTCCCGAATGAATCTTCTCTGGTTGACAGGGCGTGTTCTCTTGGGGGAAGGCTGGGCTAGCTCTTTCCCCTTCCTCTTCTTCTCTATCCTTAACTGGTTGTCATCCACAGCCTCTTCTTCATCTACAAGGGTCCGCACACGGCGTGGCCTTCTGCGTAATTGCTCCTCCTCCCTCTCGAGGATGGGTTCATCATCTAACGTCCGCATGAGGTTTCAGTCTGCCCCCTGCTCTGAAGCAAGATGTCACTAGGGAGGGGTTGACGGACCTCCATGTCGTCGTCAGGAATTTCCACCACTTCAATCTCCTCCTTAGGCTCTTGGATGTGGTCGGAGTTAGAGCCTTCGCCACTCAGTGGTGACGGGAGATTGAAGGCATGGTCGCCCTCTTCTTGCATAGGGCTAGGTTCACCAGTCCCCTCGACTGGCAGCTCAACTTCTATCCCCTCCAGCCTCGAGGTAGATCTAGCAGTGTCCTCGGCTGAGCGAACAATAGGCTGCTCAACATCCTCCCCCTTCTCTGTAACTTCTAGGTCTTCCGCTGGCACAGTAGCTCCACTGTAGTTGTCCACTATATCCATTGGGTTAGGTTTGTCGTGCACGGGTGGGTTGGACATGGGCGAAATTTGTGATTTGGGAGGAGAAGCTGGAATTAGGGTTACGGGAGTGGGATCGGGATTTTGAGATCTGGAAAATACCAGATTTGCTCTGACGTGGGCGAAAGTCGTCGCGGCGTCCGTCCCTATGGGCAGGCTGTCTAGGAGCCTCTCCAGTTGCTCTGACAACCGTGGATCTACTATTGGAAGTGGGGGGTGGAGCGGCGGTGCTAGGGTTTGCAGGCGGCGCTGCCGAGGCTGGGACGGAAGTCCGTCGTCCACTGCCGCTGCTACCGGAAACGACGTTCCTTGAAGATGTGGCTTGGTCGCGTGCTTCGCTCTTCTACATTTTGCCGGTATTTGGTGGAATTTTTGTTGAAAGCAGAGGCGATTTTAGGCTAAGGTTCCTGCGATTTGAGGGAAAAAGTGATTGATATGTCAAATGAAATCCCTTTTATTTGACAGAGCAACGATTGGCTTCCCCTCGTCGCTTCATCAATTAAGCACGCATTTTCATCTACCATGCCTTGAACAAGCCACTGACATTAGACCACAAAATAACCCATAATCCAACTGATCAAGTGGACAAGGCAATCCAGATGAATACTCAAGGAATAACCACTTGATCAATTGAACTCGAGATTTCAAAAAAATATATATTTTTATATACTTTTATATTTTTATACTTATTAGTTGTTTAACTTTAATAAAGAGAAAAAAACATATTTACACTAAGTTACCAAGGAGTCGACTGAGTGCCCTTAGGATGTCACTTGATCAGTTTATCAATTTTGAAATCCACATTTAGCTCGATCAAGCAGACTACCCAAAGGTACCCAGTTAACTCTTTTTACCTGTCGATCAGTGGAAAAAGTCAGGTATGAGTAGTGGAATTTTTTCTACCATGCACACCTCATTCCCGTCTCTATAGGGTTTCACCCGATGACCATTTACCAAAAAGGAAGACGAATCAGGGTCGCTTCCTTGGAGTTCGATTGCTCCATTCTGGCGTATGGCAACTATGGTATAAAGGCCTGCCCACTTTGATCTCAGCTTTCCCGGCATCAGTTTGAGTCTGGACTGGAAGAGTAACACCTTCTGCCCCACCTTGAACTCTTTCCTCCAGAGATTCTTGTCGTGCCACATCTTTGTTCTCTCCTTGTACCACATGGCCGAATCATATGCATCGAGGCGAAGCTCTTCAAGCTCCTACAGTTGTAACCTCCTTTCTCCAGTGCAAGCCTCGGCGTTCAAGTTCATCTCCTTTATAGCCCAGATGGCTTGATGCTCAATCCCCACCGGTAGATGGCACATCTTCCCGAACACCAGTCGGTAGGGGAAAATTCCAATCGGAGTTTTGAAGGCGGTCCGGTATGCCCAGAGCGCGTCCTCCAGTCAGCGGCTCCAGTCCTTACTTGTCGGGTTTACTGTCTTCTCTAGGATCGCGTTGATCTCTCGGTTCGACACCTCTACTTGACCATTTGCTTGGGGGTGGTAGGGTGTAGACAGTCGGTGGCAGACTCCATATTTTTTCATTAGTGCTTCGATAGTTGACGAAGTGAGTGCCTTGATCGGAGATGACGACCCGCGGTACTCCGTACCGGGTAAAGATATTTGACTTCAAGAATTTGGCCACCTCCCTGGACTCACAAGTCCTGGTTGTCTTCGCCTCGATCCATTTGGACACATAGTCCACCGCCACCAATATATATAAATTCCCTTCAGATGATGGGAATGGTCCCATGAAATCCATCCCTCAGACGTCGAAGATCTAGCAGACTATCACGGGGACTTGCGGCATTTCATCTTTCGCCGAGATTCCTCCAGTCAGTTGGCATCGTGGGCATCTCTTGCAGAATTTGTAAGCGTCATTATGTAGGGAAAGACAATAAAACCAACTGTCAATAACCTTCCTCGCCTTTTTCTTTGGACCGAAATGACCGCCACAAGCTACTGTGTGGCAGTGGACCAATAAGTCCTCTTGTTCCCACTCGGGTATACATCGGCGGATGACTTGATCAACTCCCTTTTTCCACAAGTATGGATCATCCCAGTAGAAGTAGTGGGAGTCGCTCTTGATTTTCTGCTTCTGTGCTCTTGAGACCTCAACATTCGTAGGCAATTCGCCTGTTACCAAATAGTTGGCCATATCAGCAAACCATGGTTCGCCCTTCTGCTGGATCTCCTTCCCTTGATCAGCTCGGTTTATCCTCATAGCCTGGTACATCAACTCAAGGCTGGACTTAGAGCTGGACTTGATCAGGTACAGATGTTCTTCAGGGAATGTATCAGAGATGGCTTCCCCGTTATCCTCTTGCATAATTCGGCTTAGGTGATCGGCCACCTTATTCTCCGTGCCTTTCTTGTCTACTACCTCCCAGTCAAAATCTTACAACAGGAGCACCCATCTGATCAAGCGCTGCTTCGACTCTTTCTTGGTTAGGAGGTATTTGATAGCCTCGTGATCTGTGTAAACAATCACCCTTGAACACAGCAAGTAGGGTCTAAATTTTTCGAAGACGTAAACCACTGATAGCATTTCCTTCTTTGTAGTATCATAGTGTTTCTGCGCTTGGTTGAGAGTCTTCGAAGCATAGAATATGACGTAGCTCTTCCCATCGATTTTTTTGGCCCAGAACCGCTCCTACCGCGTAGTCGCTTGCGTCGCATATTCCGTAGAAATATGCATTTCTATGGAATAGAATTATACCTTCTTGATTCTCCAAAGAATCGTAGATGGCTTGCTACTTTTCCACGTGAAGATCTTGAGTACTCGAACACAAATCTTCTGACTGGTTCCCGAAATGTATTCTGATATCAGTGTGGGCTGATCACACCAGGATACTAGTAAATAAAGAAGACAGAAAAATCTTACGGAGGAGAGCTGAGAAAAATCGTCCTATTCTGTTCAGAGAGGGGGATGAAAATTTTATCGAAAATTAAGTATATCTTCTGTCTCATTTATTCTCCTATTTATATTAAGTTCATATTGTGCTTAGTCAGAGATCTATGGAAGGTTTTGGATATGACCTCACTCAATTAGCTTTTTACTAATTAAATTGAACTCATAATTTAATACAAGCTTATATTGGAATATTATTAGCAGTCAATATAGAAATAATATTGCATTGCCCATCCAAATCCGAAATTACAAGTAATCCGGGTTTCCGTTGTTTGTCAATCATTTCTCGCGCCCAAGATAAAAATGTCCATTGATTAATTAGTGTCTGCTATAAACTTAAATAATTAACATCTTTTAATTCCAAGAGTGGACTTAGCAAGAAACGCTTATTTATTATTTATGGAATAATTAAATTCCAACTAGCTAGGTTCCGAATAATAAAACCGTGTTTCGAGCTCATCTTGAGGACATTATCAAACGAGACTCACCTCGCGCACAATTCAATATAATAGCAATCATAGCACCACTAGATATTAATCACTACAACCCAATATATCATGATTATTTGGTTGAAAAACCCGTACCATTTGATAAGTCAATGTAATGCATAATCAATATCGTATGCTTAATGTTAGCATATATTGATTAAGAAATAAATGTTTATCAAGACCTCGTCGTTCAGTAGATAGCATAAAGATACGTCTCGCTGTTAGATCCGTTCAGTGTTGTACCACACCAATGTCATCTTATTTCAGTAAGACTTAGAAATATGCGGATTGACATTGCAACCTTTCACGATATGTAGTCTAGGCCTATCTAGGTTGTGTAGAAAAGAAAGGATACTTATAAAAGAGAAAGAAAAGAAAAAAAAGATGCTTAGAAAAGAGAAAGACAAGAAAAGAAAAGAAAAAAAAAAGAAAGGAAGGTTGTGTAGATAAATGTTAAAAGTGTCTTGGGTTTACAAGAAAAGTGGAGTCTATTTTACTCTACTCGAGAATTTTATTTTTAGTCACTTTTAAGCCAAATATTCCTCTTCTACCAAAGAGCCTACATTACAATAAAAAATAATGACCTTTCGGACTTTTGATGATTAATCACGTCGAGTAGAGGAAGGATTAGACTTTGAGCAAGCCTATGGTAAACTTTGCATGATGCATGATTTGAGTGCTTATACACATTACCTTATACACTTTGAGAGTGAGAGATAAATACACTTCCCATCTTTGGAAGTTTGCCACATGTGAGTGCATGATTTCAAGGCGTTCCACGAGTTAGTAATGAAAGTGCACTAATAAGCCTTGCTTGATTTGATTGCGTTAATTTATGTTTGATCTATCTTTTCCGTACTTTGAGGCAATTATGAAGTCTAGTCCTTATGCATTTCGTGCATCTACTTTTGTTTCTTTATTGTTTTGTTTGAGGAAAAACAAAAGTGTAAGTTTGGGCGAGTTGATACGCTCGGATTTTGCACTGTTTTAAAGCCATTATTTATTTCGTTTTGAGTGTCAAAGTTGCACTACACGTCCATTAGTTGCATATTTTATCTATTTTAGTATTTTGACGTGTTTTGTGAGAAATGTGCATATTTGAGCCTAAAAAGATAGCTAAAAGTCCAAGATGGAAATCAGGAGCTTTCGAGACGTCCAGCGGTCTGCTGCAACACAGCCACCAACCGCTGGCGGCCACCGACCGCTGAGCCAGTAGCGGTCCGCTCCGGGAAAGTTTTACTGAAAAGAGGAACACGCCCAGCGACCGCTAAGGTGTGCGCAGCGACCGCTACAAGAGATCCAGAAGCTACGGGATGATTGCCAGCGACCGCTGAAACAAGTGCAGTGACCACTGTTCAAGAGGCAGAAGCTACGGATCAACCCGCAGCGATCGCTGCCCAAGGTGCAGCTGCCCGCTGGGAAAATGCGCGCACAGATTTGACCTAATTTCTCACCAAGGTTTACCATACTTGTCTACTTTTTGCCTTAGTTAAGGATGCTTGAATTTTTTGCTATAAATACACCCTCAAATCTCTTCAACAAGGATCTTCTTTTTTCTGCATAATTCCAGAGCATATTATTTGAGAGTTCATCTTTGTTCATCAAAGTGCAAGGGTTTGAAGAATGATTCAAGAGAAGATCAAGGCTATAAGGATTCAACCTTTGGGTTTTATTTGCTTTAGTTCTTATGTTCTTTATGATTTCCCTACAAACTATGTTTTTAGATTATTCTATCATGTGTAACTAAACTCATAGAATTCTAGGGATGTGTTAGTAACGACTTTTGTTATATAGTTCCTACTTATTTAATATTCGTTTTGTTCTTATTTCGTTTATATTCTAAGTTCTGGATACTTGCTTCACGTTTGAGTGACACATTCTGTGATGATCTATTGAGTTGCTACATAATCGTGAGAGGAGGTTGGCGAGTTAGAATGGCTTAGTTGACACTACAATTAGCTTCTCTTAAAACGACACTGTTAATTGAGAGTGAGGACATGTGAGGGTCTTAATAGCTTTTGGGAGTGACAAATCTAGGATTGACTCCCTTAGTGTATGTAATCTACGCTTGTGCCGCATGGGAAAACTTATGTTACTTGTTATAGTGAATTATGAACTGGGTTAGGGTGTTGTAGTTGAAAATTGTATAACCATAACTGTGAAAGCACATCCCTGGAATTCCCTATTCTCATATGTTTACATCTCTGTGTTTTATCTGCATTAGTTGTTTTAGTTGCTTTTACAAGTTTTTGCTTTCAAGATTCTCAAATCTTTTGTTTCTCCAAAAAGTAGAAGACTCTTAGTAGAAGGTAGACAATTTGTGTCTGTTTTCTCTGTGTTCAATCATGGGAACACAATTACTTTTCCTGAAGGCGCTCGCATAGATGCTAACAACGTTGAACTGTGAATGCCCCTTATACAAAGGGTTGAGCAGTATCCTTTTGCAGGTAGGGCCACTGAAGATGCCAATCGCCACCTCACCAAGTTCGTGGAGATTGTGAACACTCTGAAGTTGAATGGTGTCAACGACGACAACATTATGGTAAGACTCTTTCCATTCTCATTGATTGATTATGCTAAAGAGTGGTTTGAGTGTTTGCCTACAAAGCAAGTCTCCACAAGTACTACTCGTCAAGTACTACCCGTCAGGCACTATCCTAAAGCTCAAGAGTGAGATCTTCCCGTTCATACAAGGCCATGACGAGCCACTCTACGAGGCTGTTGCTCACTTCAAAGGCCTCCTCCGCAAGTGCCCCAACCACGGTTTTTCCGTGGACCATCAGCTAGGCATTTTATATAATGGTTTCACTGAAAAGATTGTCGCAATGTTGGATTCAGGGGCTAATGGAGGATTTCTAAGGAAGAGTGGACCGGAGGCCATGGCAGTCATCGAGGAGTTCGGCGCCAATAGTAGAGGGTGGTCAAAAGAAATGCACAATTCAATGAAAGTAGCAGCCTTGGAGGAAACAGAGGAAAGTTCCTTTGCTAAGGAATTGACCAAGCTTAAAGGCAGAGTGAACTAAATGGACACGTCGAGGAGAGAGCATCTGGTTCCTCCAAACTCAGTTATTGCAGTCACCAAACCCGATGTTCCTCCTACTCCGATTGAAGACGTCAACTATATCCAAAATAGGGGTGGTCCCAATAGGCCATTTAACAACAATTATCGCCCTAGTCAGTGGGCCGTAATTTCAATAATTATAATGGAAATCTTCCTCATCCTATCCTTTCCTATGCTAACAATAACTTTCTGCAACCTCCTGCAGAGTTTAATGTGAGTAAAGGTGGAGTAGTTGAGCCGGTCAAAAAGGAAGAAATGTACGAGCAAGACAGCATGAAGATTTTGGAAGTGCTAGTACAGGATAGAAAGACCAATGATACCAACATTGGAGTCGTTGAAGCAAGGTTAAACAACCTCGAGGCAAGGATAAACACAATTGCCTCCACCATCTTGATTATCAAAAATCAAATGGACCAAGTTCAAAAGAAGGTGGAGGAGGATAAAGCTAGGGCAGCAGCACGGATTGCAAATATCAACAAAATACGGGTAGCTAAACAAAAAAAAGGATGAAGCCAGCACCTCCAGAACGAAATCTGGGGACTGTGCGATTCCCAGCGAACCGCTGCACACTCTGTAGCGCAGAAGCACCCGAGTCTTGGCAGCTAGTGTAGCACATTGGGATTGTTCTCCCATTCCAACCAAAGAGGAAGTTTAAGCTTGAAGAACGATTCAAACATTTTTTAAATATGTTTGTCAAGGTACACACTAACATCCCTCTCGATGATTCGTTGCAGAAAATTCCTAGGTATGCCGACCTAAAGTTGCCTCTTCAACTTTAGATGAAGAAGAAAAAGCTCACAAAGGCCGACCTAAAGTTGCCTCTTCACTGCAGCGAGATCATACAAAAGGAGAGGACTGTAAAGCAAAGATATCCCGACCAATTCATCATTAGGTGCTCCATTGGAAAACGCAAGGTGGACAAAGCCCTTTGCGACTTGGGAGCGAGTGTAAACATCTGATTCAAATCAAATATTCAATTTTTTATACCCTCAACTTTGTGTGGTTTTACAACAAAGAATCCTTTTTGAAGCATTTCCTCAATCACATTCAGTGCTAAAATTATACTTATCAAATATTGGATGTTTTGGGGTTGTGGCTGTCTTTGTGTTGGTTTTGGTGGAACGCCTAGAGATTCTTCAAACCAAAGTACTTTTTATTATGTGTTTTGTTTGCTTTAGAATTAAATAATCTTTGCCTTCCATGTGGATCGACACTCTAAGTACTACATTCGACGCTGTATTCTTGCAGTATCGTTATAATATTAGAGTTATTTTTATTAAACTTGTGTGATCTTGCACTTGATATTTGAACACAAAAATTACGCATTAAGTTTTGGCGCCATTGCCAGGGAAGGCAATAGGTTGTTTAACTTCTAGTTTGTTTATTTTTGTTTTATTTTATTTTATCTTTCTTTTTATTTTATAGGTACTTACTTCGTGTTCTTGGGGGTGATAGCCATCTACCTCGTCTGGACTTGAAGACGAAGGAGTGTTTATATTAGGTGATATCTTTCTAATTCTTAGAAGAGGAAATTTTTTCTATACCTTCTATTTTTATAGTTAATCCTATACCTCGAGCTCCCAAAAAGAGCAAGCCTAAGCTTGTTAAAACTCCTTTGCAGGAAAGAACCAAAAGGACAAAAAAGCCTCTACATATAGTCGACTCTGAGGGCTACGTGATCAAAACCTCGAATGGGAAATACAAATGTTGGAAGAAGATTTGCAACAAATTGATCCCATTTGCAGTGTGCAGCACGAGAGTCGTTGATCCACCCACCTAGTTAGGTCACTTCATGTCGAGCCAAAGACATAAAACAAAAGCACTTGTTGGGAGGCAATCCAATTTGTTTTAGTTTCTCTCCTTTAATTTTTGTTTTCCTTGTTTTTCCATAATTTTCGTGCACTAAGCACATAAAAAAATTAATCTAGAGCGGCCGTTGCAAAATTCACAGCGGTCGCTGTCTATTGTACACGTATGCGGGAACAGGTCGGGCCCTAGGGCGGGATGTAGCGGTCGCTATGCGGGCCGCAGCGGCGCGGTGGAGATGCGCCGTTTTCAGAGCATCCGCAGCAGTCGCTGGCGAACGCGCAGCGGGCGCTGCGCGAGAGGCAGTGACGCGCGACAGCTTATAAAAGGTATGTCTTCTTCTCTTTTGTTCACCATCTTCTCAATTTCTTCCTTGGACACGACCCCCGCTCCAAATAATCATCAAATTCACACACCCACACTCTCATTCTTCCATTGCAATCGTTATGTCAAGCTTTCATCGTCCAATTCTCTCCGACTCAAGGTATGAATCCTACTTTTAATTTCTGAGTTTTGGTTGAATTATTTCATGGATTTTGCTCTTTCTGTGATGATGATTTTACTTGAGTTTCATGGTTAAATGTTGCAATCATGTTCATAGCATTGTGAGTCTATTATTTCTACCATGAATTGTGACACTAGAGTAGGTTTAGAGATTGTTGATTTGTGTTAATTATGTTGATACGTCTCTGCATGAGAGATTATTTCACATTGGGGGATGAATTTTTTGTGGTTCTAAATTGTTGATATTGCTTTAATGTTCATATGCTATAATTTAAAACATTGTTTGATGCAAGCTTGCACACATTTGTTGATTATTATTTGATATATATTTTGTTGGATGCAAGTTTGGGGAACCCTTATTTTTGTTCTTTTTTTTTTCAAAAATTAACTCCTATTTGAAGGAGGAAATTACAAATAAACTCCTATAGAAAGGAGGAAATTACAACTGATGTCAAGAGGGCTCAAACTCGGCACCTGATACAATAATGTCTAAACTCATTGCCACTAGGACAAAGGCTTTGGACTTTTAGGGGGGGAGAACCCTTGTTTGTCTATTATTTTGTGCTATCTTAAGAACTTAAATTTCTTTTGTATGAAAATTACAACAAGAGGAAATCCCGAGAGCGCGAAAGGATATGGGGTTAGCCTTTCCACTGATGACCACAAGGCAATGTGGAAGAGAGTCTCGACAAGAGACACGGTGCCATCACGATACCCCCTGAGTTACCCCGCACTACTTTGGGGATCTTGGAGGACTTTTTGGCGTTATGCAACGTCGGGGAAGGGAATGGCCTTAGCCACATGTTCCAAGGGTGTTGGCCCTCATATAGGAGAATCACTCTCGAGTTCCTCAGCACACAGAAGGTGCACAAGAACCGACGTTCCCGCATCCCCAAAAGGAGTGTCCCAAACCGAGCTTGAGGGTATGTAGTGCCTTCTAACCAAGAAGGGGATCAACTTTGAAGTACTTTTTACTACCTACGTCGACCGCATTTCAAAGAAGGACGGGAGCACTATATGTTGTGGGGGATTGATCACGGCGATTGCCGAGCATATCGCGATTCCAACCACGGACTTTTCCGCGGACTTGGGCGAGATGTACATCACCTAAGAGGTGTTGTTTTCGATGGGGCTATTGAAGACCGATTCTAGTGGTCAAGCCTTCTTTATCCAAGTGGAGCAGGATCACTTTCTCGTTCCTATCTCATACTTGACCAAGGTTGACACGTGGGATAATCAAACCATGCGGAAGCTTAACACTCAAGCCCACCGACGAGCCATCGAAGCGAACCCCATTCAAGGGGAATTAAGGAAGAGGAACATCCCGATGCGCATCCGCGCCTTCGACTCTGAGGAGGACTCTGCCTTTGATGCTATAGAAAATTATCATAAAGGCGAGGAACATTCACATGCTCATGGAAGTGAGGCACCGCAAGATGAAGAAGAGGAAGTAGAGGGCAACCGCCACCGCAATAGAGCCAACCGCCGTCGCGGAAGGCCGAGTGCCAACGAGGAGTTTCAGGTCAACACCTCCGCCCGCTTAGGAGAGATGTTCTCCTACATGGGACAATAGATGGGCGGAGCAACAATAAGAGAACGCCTTCAACCGACAAGGATGAGCGGCTCAAGGTGATTGGCGGACGGCGTAGCAAGACTTTTGGGAGACTCAAAGGCTAGAAGATGTTCATCAACGCCAACAAATTGCCGAGCTCCAAAGGGTGGTCGTCGAGGCTCAAGAGGAGCGTCAAACCATGAGTAGCGACATTGCATATCTCATTGGCGCCTTTGACGACCTCAACACTCGTTTCCCTTCTCCTCAAGAATGAAGATTGAAGAGTCAAGCTCATGACTTTAAATGAGCACTTGTATCAATTTTTGTTTTTGTTTTGTTGAAGACTATTTTTATTTTTATGTTTAGACAATTTTTCTTTTAGTTTTAAAGTTGTTTTTTCTTTTGTGTTGATTGAAATTCTAGACTTCGCACAGCGACGGCTGGCAACTCACTGGAATGTTCTGACTCTTCCACAGTGACCGCTGGAGACCTTCCAGCGACCGCTGCTCGATTACAGTTTTCCAGCCGCAATTTTCAAATTTTTTGAATTTTTACCCCGTCGAGCCTCAACGCGAAATTTCAAGGTATCTTTACTGCTTTCATAGTTTTCTCATGTCCCGATCGACTTTACAAACTTATTTTACACTTTGTTGTGAATAAGTTTGGGGGGATGACGTGGTGGACCGTGAGTTTAGGTTTTTTTTTATTTTGTTTTTATTTTTAAAAACCCGAAGGTGAGCCCATGTCATAAACATTGCATGAAGAACTTAGAAACAGACATTTTTAGGGACACATTAGACTGACTTGCCTATGATAGTAAATTCTTTTCATCTTTGATTAAATATGGCTTAACGTTTTGATTTAATAGTTTGGTGAAAAGGTGCATAATTAGTTTATTTAGTTAATTGCTTGTTCGCCTTGAATCATGATTATACCTTGTGAGATTTGAGCCTTAATTCTTTCTTGTGTGATTTAACTGCATGCATGTATATGTTTCTAGAACTTGCTCCTAGTCTGCCTAAGTTTACAGAGTGTTTAAGTTGATAAAGGAGGATGTTAGGTCATATTTTCATAGCTACTTTTATATCCAAATTTTTGACCCTTTTAAAAAAATCTTTTTTCACCCTTTGGAGCCAATTTTGATTCTTTAAGCTTATTCTTTGGAAGCCAAATTAATGGGGACAATTCTTTGGGTTAATATAGTTTTTATTTTCTCTTGTAAAGGAATTGGAGAGATAAGGAGGAAAGTTATGAAGAAAACTAGAGTGCTTAAATGTAGAAAAGTGTAAGTTGTGAAATAGAAAAATTCAAAAAAAAGTGTTTTTGATCTAGAAAGGATGATTTGAAGGTGTTCCACGAGTTAGTAATGAAAGTGCACTAATAAGATTTGCATAATTTGATTGCGTTAATTTATGTTTGATCTATCTTTTCCATACTTATGCAATTATGAAGTCTAGTCTTTATGCATTCCGTCCATCTACTTTTGTTTTTTTATTGTTTTGCTTGAGGACAAAAAAATATTAAGTTTGTGGGAGTTGATACGCACGGATTTTGATTGTTTTAAGGCCTTTATTTGGTCTGTTTTGAGCGTGAAAGTTTCATTTCACGTCCATTAATTGCATATTTTATCTATTTTGGCATTTTGACGTGTTTTGTGAGAAATGTGCAATTTAGAGCCTAAAAAGATAGCTAAAAGTTAAAATTGGAAATCTGGAGCTTTCCAGCCGTCCAGCGGTCCGTTGCAACCCAGCCAGCGACCGCTGGCCGGCACCGACCACTGAGCCAGTAGCGGTCCGCTCCGGGAAAGTTGTGCTGGAAAGAAGAATACGCCCAACGGCCGTTCCAAGTGATCTAGATGCTACGGGATGATTGTCAGCGACTGCTGAAACAAGTGCAGCGACCGTTGTTCAAGAGGCAGAGGCTACGGATCAACCCACAGCGACCGCTGGCCAAGGTGCAGCGGCCCACTGGGAAAATGCGGCGCACATATTTGACATACTTTCTCCCCTAGAATTACCATACTGTGCTGAATATTTGTCATATTTGTGGTACACGAATTGGAGGCTATAAATACCCCCTCAAACCTCACCAACAAGGATCTTCTTTTTTTGCTGCATCTTTCCAGAGCATAATATTTGAGAGTTCATCTTTGTTCATCAAAGTTCAAGGGTTTTGAAGAATGATTCAAGAGAAGATCAATGCTACAAGGATTCAACCTTTGGGTTTTATTTGCTTTAGTTCTTATGTTCTTTATGATTTCCCTACAAACTATGTTTTTAGATTATTCTATCATGCGTAACTAAACTCATAGTATTCTAGGGATGTGTTAGTAACGACTTTGGTTATACATTTCCTATTTATTTAATATATGTTTTGTTCTTACTTCGTTTCTATTCTAAGTTCTGGATAATTGCTTCACGTTTGAGTGGCACATTCTATGATGATCTATTAACTTGCTACATAATCGTGATAGGAGGTTGGTGAGTTAGAACGACTAAGTTGACACTACAATTAGCTTCCCTTAAAACGGCACTGATAATTTAGAGTGAGGACTTTTCAAGGGTCTTAGGAGCTTTAGGGAATTACAAATCTAGGATTGACGCTCCTAGTGTATGTAATCTACGTTTGTACCGCATGGGCAAAACTTAGGCGACTCGTCCTATTGAAGTATGAACTGTGCTAGGGTGTTGTAGTTTGAATCAGTATAACCATAACTGTGAAAACACATCTCTGGAATTCCCCTATCAATTCTGTTTTATCTCCGTATTTTATCTGCATAAGCTGTTTACTTCTGTTTTTATAAGTTTTTATTTTAAAAAATCCAAAATCTTTCGGTTTTCCAAATAGTAGAAGAAGCTTAGTAGAAGGTAGATAGTCTGTGTCTGTTTTCCCTATGTTCGATATCTGGTACTGACCATTGGTTGTACTAGATATACTCTGTATACTTGCACGTTTATTTAGTGCAAATAAAAAGTGCATCAAGCACATCATACTGACCAGTAACCAAGGCTTAGAACATGACTTATCAGGGTTCAATTTAATTAGATAAGAGCCAATTGAGGGTGGTCTGCATCCAAACCTATATAGCTCCCTGATTGGCCCCATATGTAACTTAATATAAATAGGACAATAAAGGAGAAACAGTGTACGCACCACACATAATTTTCGTCCCTCTCTCTATCTCTCTCTAATATGAGGCGCCGTTTTTTGTTTCAAGTCCTATATATTTTGTGTGTGAGTTCGGTCTTCTTTATTCAAGTCCGATATATTTTGATAAGATCAGCCCACCCAGATATCGAAATATAGTTCAGGAATCAGTCAGAAGATTCGTGGTCTAATATTGAAGATCATCACGTGGAGAAGTAGCGAGCCATCTACAAGCCTTTAGAGAATCAAGAGGGTATTAAATCATCTCCGTAGAAAAGCATGTTTTATGTTTCAATTAATCAAAAGCATGTTTTAATTCAAGTTTTGAGCATGATACCTGTGATAATTACGCGAATAAAATTTGTCTAAATAATTTGCTAAATAGATCTAACTCTTTGATTTATTTGCTCTTCTGCTGCCCCCCCATCAGGAAAGTCTCTGAAAAAAAGATGCAAATAGGATTATACTTCTTCATAGGAGTCCTGTTTTTTCATATCGGTCCGTCTGTGAATAAGAGTCCCGAATCATATATACTATTAAAGACTCATATTCTCACTAACTCATTATACTCACATTTCATTTAAAACTAATATACCATTAAATATTTTTCATTCACTTTTATTAACATTTTCTAAAAAAATTTCAAAAAGAAATGAGACTTCTATTCACTTGCGACGCGACGTACGAAAGAAGTATAGCGCAATGGTTTAAATAAAAAAATAGTTTGATAAAGAAGTATAGCGCAATGGTTTAAATAAGAAAAAATAGTTTGATTAAGTATAAAACTTTGCGTATTTGTTTTTATGTACTGGGTTTATATTAAAGTTTGAGAAGAATTCAATTCATATCAACAAAACACGTGGGTTGTGACCCACAGTTCACAAACATATCATAGTAATTCTATTTAATTTTATTCAATGGAAACCAAATAACAACAAATCATTTCGAAAAAGGTTTTTTTTTAAATCAACTTTGACCAAATTTTAGTTTAATGTACATTTCAAATATTGAATGAGAGATTATAAAATTTTATAAATTCTCAAATAATCACATTTGACCAAATTTATTTTATTTTTTAATTTTTTTTCGCTTCTTAAACTCACATTAATACTCAATTATGTTACTATTGTCTATTTATCTATGACAAAAATTTTAAATGTTGCCATAAATTTGCTTGAAAATATCACCGATGGAAAATGATTTTTTTCTTAACTCATAATTTTTTATTTCCTTTTTAAAAAGTAGAATGGAATAAGTTAAAATTTGGCCAAATTTTATTTATACAAAATTATCCCTTTCGATAAAAGACTTAAGGTGGCTGTCGAGGAAAATTCCAATCCAAAATACAATTATGTGCTTGGTTTTTATATAATTATTATAATAATCTTAAGATGGCCGAAAAATATTCACTTGGGTTGTGAAATTGGAAGTAAATTCTTTTACTCCATCCGTCCCACAATAATTGTCACATTTCATTTTTACTATAAATAATAAGTAGGTCTCACATTTCACTAACTCACTTCACTTGTATCTTATTATAAAACCAATATAAAAAAGTGATTCCTACGTCCCGCTAACTTTTTCAATCAGATTTCTTTTGCATTTTTTAAAATTCGTGCCCATAATAAGAGCGGCAATTATTATAGGACCGATGGAGTATTTTGATAGAATAGATTTCATGATAGTGACGTAAAAACATAAATTCCAAAATAAATAATAAAAAATGGGTAGCTGCGAATTTCGGGACCAAAAAAATAGAGTTCTTACCCCAACAGCCCAACTACCCCCCTTCTTGAACTACCTAAAAACACAAAGGTTTCGTTTGATTATCAATAATTCAATATCACATCATACGTCGTCTGTCTGTGTCCACATTACTATATTTGTACATTTTATTTCATTTTAGTATAATAGCAAATGATATCAGTTTCACAATTAAATATTGATAAAATAAAATAATAATTGGAGTATTATTAATTCAATGTACATAAATATAAATGAGAGTGAAAATGAAAATTGGTAAATTGCTAAGAAATCACAAAATTTAGACAAATTATGGTCAATCGCAT
Organism: Salvia splendens; assembly: GCF_004379255.2. Lineage (NCBI taxonomy): Eukaryota > Viridiplantae > Streptophyta > Magnoliopsida > Lamiales > Lamiaceae > Salvia > Salvia splendens. The sequence goes on along the minus strand of NC_056036.1, from coordinate 18,975,303 downwards.
AACTTTTAAAAAATAGTCAATTATTATATTATAACTTTGACATTGAAGCCGAAATCCATGATTTATTTTGCAATTTTGTATATTACCCACAAAAGCCATTGATTTTAGTACGAAATGTTGAATTTTATGGATTACAAGAGATAAATACTAGCCGAGTGTAATACAACCCAAAATAAAAATAAAGAAATGTAAACTGAAAAGAAATTACAATGAATAATTCGAAACAATAAACCGTAAATGTAGTAGTAAGCCGAGTCGAGGAGGCATCTTTTCGCAAGACGAGATACTCTCCGATAGTGCTCTCGAATTGGCGTCTCGTCCCCAAAGATAAAACGGCTTTGTCTCTGATGAAGCATCACCGCTACCAACAGAGCTCTGGCGAACTAGATGGAGATGAGGGCAGAGCTTCGACAGAAGAACAATGCACAAAAATACAGAGGGAGCTTATGAATGCAGAGAATGCTTTGAGAGAGGTTTCAAGTGTATCTTGAAATGTCTTGGTGTAGAGAATGCAAGAGTATGCATCACTATTTATAGGTCATGTGGACGATATGGAGACAAATTTACCATTAAGTCTAATTTGTAACGGTTGGCGGTTACAAACGTTACAGACATTACGAACGCCAATCATGGAGCATGAACTGGACGGATGTACCTAGACATCTCTCACGTAGTTGTTCATTTCAGAAATGTATCTGGACGACCCGATCAATGTGCATGCATTCTACGAAGCATGTTTTATGTTTCAATTAATTAGTTACATATCTCCATATATTGTGACATACTTTAATATATTATTTCTCACTCACCGAGAATCGATTTAGAGAAAGTGAATATACCACAATCATCTACTTGGAGCGTAGATCGATTATAAATTATTTAATTATTTTAAAATTAAATTGTGACGTCACTTGTATGACCCGGTCCAATTGCGTTGACCGGACTACGATTCCAACAATCCCTCACATGAGTGGAAATAGCCAAATGCAATATGCATGCAGACACAAACTCAACCCTCTAGAAGTATGTAAGCACAAGGTTAGGTAGTTGTTGGCCTTAAACCATCATAGTCAACATCATCGGATACATAGGCGAACTAGTAGCTCGATGCTTTGAACTATTCCTCCACGGCGTGCACCGAGACAATGATGTTAACACTTAAACACCTCAACCGCATATGTTCTCACGTTTTGTGTCCATTGCGGCCTTGGACACCACTTTGGATTCATAAGCGTGTTATGTAAAGAGGCCACACTTCACACTTGCATAGGTGATTCCCAGTCGAGTATCTTGCCCTACTCGGTCTCCTTGAGAACTCAATCTCCTTGAGATCCTTCAGAATGATTAAAGTCATAGACTTAGCCTCACCACTAGGCATGTTTTTCAACACTCTATTTCTTTCTAGGGAATTAATGTGGATGAGTATTTCACACGAACTCTCATAGCTTAGTTTTACCATTGAACCAAGTTTTTGAGATCTCCACTCATCATGGTTGGGTTACCACTATGACAATTCTTTAGTTTGTGGATTTCAAACCATTCCCTCTAGCAGTTTATACTTTTGATCACGGTCTAACCCTTTGGTTAGCGGATCAGCTAGATTATCTAATGACTTCACATAGTCAATTGTAATCACCCATGTTGTGATCAAATGTCTTACAGTATTATGTCGTCGACAAATATGTCGAGACTTACCGTTGTTAAAGCCATTGTTGCCCCTCCAATAGCAGCTTGGCTATCACAGTGAATCAACGCTGGAGGCACTGGCTTAGACCAACATGGAATATCTTCGAAGAAGTTCTTAAGCCACTCGACTTCTTCACCAGCTTTGTCTAAAGCTATGAATTGCGATTCCATGGTTGATCGGGCTATACATGTCTGTTTTATGGATTTCGATGAGTCAGCACCACCCACAATAGTAAAGACGTATCCACTTGTTGAAAGTGAGTCTTTGTTGTCGGATATCCAATTTGCATCACAATACCCTTCAAGTACCGGAGAATATCACGAGAAGTGTAGCCCATGATTTTGAATATGTTTTAATTATCTCAAAACCCTTAGTAGAGCTCTCCAATGCTCTCTTCTTGGATTACTCGTGTAGCGACTCAACTTGTTCACGGCACAAGCAATGTCAGGTCGAGTGCAATTATTTAAATACATAATGCACCCAATGACCCGTGCATAGTCATCTTGTGCAATGGGCTCGCTTTTGTTCCTGCTCAAGTCAACATCGAGTTCAATAGGAGTCTTAACCGGCGCGCCATCATTGGCATTGAATCTCTTTAATATTTTCTCAACATAATTAGATTGTGTTAAGATGATTCCATCAGATGTTCTTAGAATCTTCATTCCAAGAATTACCTCGGCTAGACCCATGTTTTTCATGTCAAAATTTCTTTTTAACATGGCTTTCGTATCGTTAATCACGTGAATGTTACTACCCAAGATTAACATGTCATCAACGTAAAGACACACTATAACATAACCATTATCAGTGTTCTTAATGTAGACACACTTGCTGCATTCGTTGTTTTTAAATCCATTTGATAACATCACATTATCAAATTTCAAGTGTCATTGTAACGACGTTTGTTTCAATCCATATATGGACTTTACTAGTTTGCATACCTTTTTCTCTTGTCCAAGTACTACAAACCCTTCGGGTTATTCCATATAGATTTCATTTTCTAATTCACTATTTAGAAACGCAATCTTTATATCCATTTGATGAATCTCAAGATTGTGCAGATCAGCAATCGCGAGAAGCAATTTAATGGATGTGATCCTCATTACAAGTGAATAGGTATTGAAGAAGTCGTGTCTTTCCTTTTGTTTAAAGCTTTTTACTACCAGTCGGGCCATATATTTATCAACTGTTCCATCAGCCTTAAATTTTATTTTAAGGACCCATTTGCATTCTAAAGGTTTAGCACCTTCATGTAGATCATTAAACACCTAAGTCCACAAAATCTCGCGGATGAGAGAACTTACACGTTTACGTCTTGTCTAGAGCCTTTGTCCCAGTGGCAAGGAGCTTAGACATTATTGTATGAGGTGCCGAGTTCGAGCCCTCTTGACATCAGTTGTAATTTCCTCCTTTATATCGGAGTTTATTTAAAAATAAATAAAAATAAACACCAAGTCCAATTGCGTTGACCGGACTACGATTCCAACACGAAAAATATAAGAATATAAGATTATGCTATAATATTTTTGCTTCCAAATCATACACAATTTTTTCAAAATCTAAATCAATGAAAAAATTGAGAAAAATGCTAATTATAATATAATTGTATATTTTTTAAATATGCGAGATTAACAAGAATTTGGCTAAACCGGGTGTTGTTATGGCAAATTGCCCATGAATATATATAGGGGACCATTGATGAGGCTCGTTTCATGCATGTGTTATGTGATAAAACTACACTCAAATATGTGATCTAACGTCTAATTTTGAGCCAGGTGTGTGTGAAAGTCCGCCATATTCAGAAAACAAGTGGATCAACTGGGCGGACGAATGGATCAAGGAAAAGGAGTCAACTCGTTGTGCAAACGGTTCAAGTCAGATCAAATGGCATGCAGCAGGAGCACCCGATTAAAAGATTGAGTGTCACACAAGAAAAAATCCCCAAGGGCAAAGGGTGAGAATGACTTTTCAGAGAACAGATGCTTTAGGGATCAAGACCTCACACCTTCCTATCAATGGAAATAGAGAAGGAGGAAGGAGACAGCGCCTTTTAGCTCCCAGTTCTTGACTCTCAGTAGTTTTCAACTCTCTTCCAGAGCTGAAATGGGGGCTCCCAACACTACGCACTCCTGATTCTTGTTTAGTTTAGTTTTGCAGTGCTTTGGTGTTAGTCTTATCACTTTAATCGGCTGGTTCGGCTATTCCTCATCGAGAAGGGGCGATGAAACAATTTCTGTTTTGTTTTGTCTATTTTCAGTTTACGCTTGATGTTGCAGACTATTGATGTTTTGATTTAGCAAACTTTGACTTCGATCTTTGTAGAAATGTTTGTTTATCATGCATGAATGCTCTGATTTACTTTCAATTTCAGTTTTATGAAGCATATCTTAGCTCAAGTGTTTTGTTACGGTTTGATCTGGTTGGATCTGAGTTTCAGACTTTATAGTACGTTTACAGGAGACTGACAATGGTTCACTTTATTCTATTTGTCCATTTCAGGAAAGTTTTAATATGAGTTGATCAAGTAGATATTAGTTAAGCTCTAGCAAGTGGATCAGTTTGGTAGTTTAGTCTCTCAGTTCAAGTAGTTAAATTAACCCACCTCCGGAAAGCATGGCTGCAGCCATTCCCATTCGTGTCCACAATAAATGTAAAACACATCATCTCTGTGGGATCAATCCTTACTTCCTTATACTAGTTAATAGTATTGTGGGTTAAGGTTTTGAAAACGCTCTCGAGTACTTCCACTCACCTCACTCAAGTCGGATCTAAGTCAAGTTGACCAATCTGAATCTCCACCGGATCTACTCACCGGCATTTTGCAGGTAGAAGACATACACCTAGCTAGCTGGATTAGTTTTTTTTTTTTTTTTTTTTTTTTTTTTTTTTTTTTAGGAGGATCGACGATGGTTCCCCATCTACCCTCCGATGTGACTCGGACCCCCGACCTAACAGTTGGAGGTGAAGCGTCTTACCCAGTAGGTGCGCTTCGTTGTCATTCTGGGCCCACAGGCCCAAGGAGAAATTAATCCCCAAATCTGCACTTCCTAGGATTCGAACCTGCGACCTCCTAGGAAGTGAAAGCTCCCTGATATCAACTCCCAAGCCACTAGAGCAGCTTGGTTGGATTAGCTAGCTGGATTAGTTTAACGAATTAACTTGAGCAATCCACAACGATAAAAAGAGGAGAACAACTACAGAAGACACTCAAGACGCGGCTATTTCAAAATGCCAAAAGTGGAAATAGTTAAATTCTTTATAAAAACCAAAATTAAAAAGAAATTATTTATTATGGATGAATGTAGTACTCATACTAATTTTTATTATAACCGCTCCTCTTGTCAAGGTATATCTCGACAGTGAAAAAATATAATACAGTATATTTCAAGGAAGATAGCTTGTTATTGATCAATTAAGAACTACTCGTCCTTTGATGAAATAATATCTTATTTTATTATTTTGAGATTTTCTTTTTATTTGGGGTAAGTAGACTTTATACTACTATATTTAGTCATTACTCTTATATTCTACTCCCTCTGTCCCACCTAAGATCTAACTTAAGATAACACGTTTTCCTTTTTAGTTTGTCACAACTAAGATGACACATTTCATTTTTTGGTAACTTTCTATTTCCAATTAATACACCTAACTAATTTTTCTCACTCCTATTTAAATATTCATCATTCTTTCTCTCTCTATTTTAATACTTACACTCACATTTTCTCTTTCTAACTAAATACATTAACCAATAACTCCTAAAATCTCGTGCTGACTAAAAAATGTGTCATTTTAGCCAGGACGGAGGGAGTACAATAAATTAGTATTTCAAAATAAAAACCACATCCTACTAAGATTTTTATTAACTTTCCTTCATGTATTTCTTAGCAGGTACATTGAATTACTTTAAATTATAAACAGAAAGTATACTGATATTTCATCCGGTTCTCATTAAATATATTTTATTTTCTTATTTAGATGGTCCCTAACAAATGTATCATTTCATTTTTGCTATTTTTAGTATGTGAACTTCACATTCCACTAACTCATTATACTCAGTTACTCTCTTCGTTCGCCATTAGGAGTCTCATTCTTGGCAGCACAGATTTTAAGAAATGTAAGAAAAGTGGGTTGAAAAGAGTTAGTGCAACATGAGTCTCACTTAAAATGGGACTCCTATTTGTGGACGAAGGGATTATTATAAAACCAATATACCCTATAAACGTAGATTCTTCATTCCAATGACTTTTCCACCTACTTTTATTCACAATGTGAAACTATTTCTTAACCTTTAGTCAAATACTTCCACCGTCCCATCTCAAGTGTTTGAGTGCTTTTCGGCACGTGTTTTGAGAAAATGATAATAAATAGTTAAAGTGGAGAAAAAGTGAAGTAAGAGAGGGAATAATATAAAGGAAGCTCTCTTCTACATTTCTCTATTTTGCTTTATTTTCTCTCCATTTTAACTATTTATTATCATTTTTTCAAAATAATGGCCAAAAGAAATCAATCAAATGGGGGAGTATGAGACATTTATTACTGACGGAGAGAGTGATAAACAAAGTGTCATAATTTATTGGCATGCCTATGATGAATTTCCTACTACGGAAATACAAAGGATAACAAAAATAAAATTGAAAACTGAAATGTATTTAGTAGGAATATCAGTTTACAGAACTATGATTTCCAACGCCAATTGTATATAATTGGGCTAACGTAATAAAAAAAATGAAATACTATTCGATAACTAATATTTTTGTGAATTTGTTAAATGATATTGATTATTGAGGCCATAGAAGAAGAGAAAGTAACACAAGTAGGATTGAGATTAATTTCTAAAAGAATTATCACACGGTTCAGCCATCCTCTTAATAGGTATTTTACATATGTACTTACAAGGTAATATGTGTATCTTTGGTTACAACATAACAGAGAATGCCAATAATTATTGTTGATTGATTTCTTGTAATCTTATCTTTCTTCTAACATTCCCCCAAAGTTGAGTAGTGAGGTCTCCAATATTCCACTTGCACAGCATTTCTTCGAAGCTCCTAGTGCTCACCATCTTAGTAATAATATCTGCTAGTTGGTCTTCTGACCATACAAATGGTAACTCCACAATCTCATTTTCAATCTTCTCTTTATGAAGTGTCGGTCTACTTTCACGTGTTTAGTTCTATTGTACTAAACTGGATTTCCTGAGATACTTATTTGCTACTTTCTTTTCACAGTATAACTGACACATTGGTGGAGGGAAGCCGATTTCTCCAAGCAACTTTCTCAACCATAATATCTCTGTTAGGTCATTCACCAATTCTCGAAATTCTGCTTCAGCACTTGATAGTGCCACTACCTTAATTTTGTTTCCTACTCTTCCAAGTTACTAGGTTTCTGCCTACTGGATCAAAGGACCTAGTAATATCTTGATCAAGTAAACGTGCTCCTAAGTAAGAATTAAGGATATAAATAACAAGTTTGTATTTGCATTTTTGTGAACTCTATCAAACTATATTGCTAGATTCTTTTATAGAATTATAATTTGAGTACATAGTGGTCAAATCCTGCTTCAAGTATAAGTGGGAGAAAATGTGTGAATATGTAGCACAAGGGCCAATAAAGCGGTTGGTATATTCGAAAGCATTCTTTGAGTATAAGTGAGAGATTGTTGGGGTATGTATAGTAAAAGATGCTTCGAGCGTATATGCCTTTGTACAGTCAGCTTGTGTATGTATAGGTAATATAATATAATGGTTTATTTATTGAAATATAAATAAACAAGTCTTAGGCTTCTTACTAAAAAGGTTAAAGTAGGGTATCTGATGGGTTCTCAGTAGGGGACTTGGCCGGAGCGAGTAAGAAGAAAAACAAGTTCACAACCTAGATAGACCTTGGCCACCTATTGGTATTGTTCGGATTGTCGACTGCAACAGACGTTTGATATTGTCAGCTTTGGGTCAAGCCCGCACGAATTTATTTTTGGGTCACTCCCCAAAAGGCCTCAAACTATTAGGGGTTGGAGAGGATTATATACACCTTCCAACTTCCCTCAGACTCCCGATGTGGGATGGGTTTGTACATAACAAACCTCCCCCTCAAATCAGATCACATCAGGAACAGATAGACGCAGTCGACTCGGCTCTGATACCACTTGTTCGGATTATCGACTGCAATAGAAGTTTGATATTGTCCGCTTTGGGTCAAGCCGACACGGATTTATTTTTTGGGTCACTCCCCAAAAGGTCTCAAACTGATTAAGGGTGTTTGTGATAATTCTCTCTTACCTAAGAAGAGATTAGTAACACTAGTGTGGTAGAGCAGTGAAAGGATCAACCTGAAATATATTCTTTATTGCTATCTACTGAAAAAATATACTTCAGAAATTTTAGTATTTCCTAGTCTGTGCAAATAATATTAATATTGCTTATTTAATTAGACATCACTTTGACTCATCAATATGTGAGAGTTTTTCGCAACTCAATTATGGTATCTTGGGTGGTAGTAATTGAATAACATGAAAATATTAGAATATTATTTTATAGAATTCGCGTGCCCATTATGGTATGATTTTATCCCCAAGAGGTGTTTGAAAAAGAATTTATTATTCAGAAATCTGCACAGCTGAAATTCTATTCCATGACTAATACATAAAGTTTTAAACTAGAAATATTCTTTGGAGAATTAATTTAACTCAATTCACATGGCAAACAAAGAATTAAACTAATGGATTAAGATAATCTTAAACGTGAACAATATTATTGATAAGGCTAATTTCATGCATAGGTCTAGGGCTTTAATTCATGAAATTTCTGGGTCTAACACACGTTTTAAGCCAGGTGTGTGAAGATTTTCGCCAGGTCCAGCAAAGGAGGGAGACAGTTGCATGGACCTAGGAAGAAGGCGAAAAAGTGGACATTATGCGGAAAAATTGCTCGACGGAGGAAGCCTCGGAGTTGAAGGGTAGAATAGAGATTTCTACGAAGACTATAGAAGGTTATGTCCGCGTCTATAAAAGGGAGAAGCATGCACGCTGGAGGGATCTTCTCGGTTGGAGACCTCGCCAACAGCATGTAGCTTAGTTCACTTTTTCACACACTTGGGTTCTTTCGTGGGAAGTTCAGGGCGTTCTTGGGGTTCACTTCTAGCTTACATACTCTTCGATCTGGTTGTAACACCGTCCTTCTTGAGGGCGAAGAAACAATTTATTTTCCGTTTTCGTTTCTGCTGCATTCACCGAGCTTCGCTGTTCGAAGCTCGGACCTCTTTGTTTTCTGGATATTTCGCTGTTTTTTTATGCAAGTTTCGTTTTCGTTTATGCCGATTGTGTTGATCTATGTTTGTTTATTATGTTTACTTGAATTCTGAGTTGGGTTGTTGGAGTTGGTTGTTTTCGAGGTTGTTTTCTGGATTATTGCAGGTTCGAGGTTAGATCTGGGAGAATGGAGTTTGTTTGTGGATGAATCGTTTTTTTTACTTGCTGATGTTGTAGGGTTGTCTGTGATTGTTGGTATTTGGAGTTGATTTGAGCAGATCTGTGAGAATCGGAGCTATGGAGTTGATTGTGCTGGGTGTTGAGTTCGGATGGCTTGGATCCGGAGTGGATTAAGCATTCGACGTGAATCTGAGTCGTGTTGGTTTAATTTTATGCCTAGCTTACGAGTTTTCGTTTCATCTCGTTTAGTTTATGTAGATCTGATGTACTTCCGATTCGTAGCAAGTTTCCGGCGTCCCGATTTCTATATTCTGTTCGAATCTAGGAGTGTGCTCTGTTTTCTTCATTTACGTTTCCGAGCTGGTTAGGAAACTGCATGAGTTTGTTAGTTGCAGCTTTTACAGTACTTGCTTTAATTGAATGTCATGGTCCCCACTTTTTAATTCTCTCTGCCTAGTCATATTTAGTTAGTCATTTACACGGTCTAGTGAGTAATTGTTTCTTTCGGTGATGATGTCTGATTTGATAAGTGTTCGGTGTCCTAGGTCTAGCATTTAAATTCCGTGCCTAGGTCTAGTGGTAGTTTAAGCCTCAACCCTTTTGCGTGGCAGCAGCCGCTTGTTTCCAGAGTCTCTAAGCACTACTTCACGAATCCATCTTCGTGGGATCGACCCCACTTCCCTATACTAATTTAATAGTAAATTTGGGTTGAGGGATTAATTTTTGAAGGAGAGTCGAGTGTGTTCAACGACAAAAATACTCTGTGTTCCTTGAGTTCCTAGACCTAGTGATCCAGTGGATTTAAGAAGCGCGGTGTATTGACCGAGCAATTGCATTGGTTTTTCCCTGCATGCACAACAACAAAAAAAAACACACTAAGAACTGCAAGGACTTCAATTATAAAATAAAATGGAACCAAAGTTCTTCGTAGTTTGGTGATTTAGGTGAGAGTTCAACTTTATTCTTTAGTGGAATAAAATAATATTCCATTAGATAATATATTAAATCATGGATTAATTGATTTAATAAGTTTATTGTCTAATGGGCTAGCCCAACATCTAATAACTCCATGGATCCCCATTCTAGCCAATAGAAGTCAATCTTATAAATAGGTGAAGAGAGCAGGTATGGAATTCTTACCCTGTGAACCTAACTCTGATCTACCTGACCCTTCAGATGCCCAAGTTATCGACAATGCTAATGACAATGAGCCACCTTCCAATAATACTCCAGATTTACACAATTACATGCTAGCTAGGGATAGAACCAGAAGGGTTGTTAATAAACCTGACAGATATGGTGCTTGTGTGAACTTGATTGCTTTAACTTTTAATGTGTTTGAGTCAGATGGTGATGAACCTCAATCTTACAAACAGGCTTTGAAATCTAAGTTTTGGGATTTATGACTTAAGGCTATGAAAGATGAAACGCATTCCGTGTTTGTCAATAAAATTTGGATTCTTGTTCCTTTGCCTCATGGTGCTTCTGTGGTTGACTGCAGATGGTTGTTTAAGTTGAAAAATGAAATTGAGAGGCTTAGGTACAAGGCTAGGTTGGTTGTCAAGAGTTTTACTCGGCAATAGGGGATAGATTATACTGAAATTTTTGCTCATGTGGTTAAGTTCACTACTTTGAGAGTTATGCTTGCCTTATGTGCTCATTTTAATTGGGAGTTGAAAAAATGGATGTCAAAACTGTTTTTCTTCATGGTGATTTAGATAAACCTATTTACATGAAGCAGCTTGAGGGTTTTGTTGATCCTAAGTTTCTCATTCATGTTTGTTTACTTAAGAATTCTTTGTATGGTCTTAAACAGTCCCCTAGGCAGTAGGATATCAAGTTTAATACTTGCATACAGAAGTTAGGCTTTGTTAGAAATACCTTTGATGCTTGTTTGTATGTGAAAAACTTGGATACAGTGCCTATGTTCTTGCTGTTTTTTTTATGATACGTTTATCATGGGTCCATGCATTAAGTATGTGAAACATGTTCAATCTGCTCTATGTGATAACTTTGACATGAAAGACCTTGGTGATGCTAAGAAGATTTTGGGTATCAACATCTATAGGGATAGTAAGTCTTCTACCCTAGTCCTTCACTAAGAACTTTATGTGTAAAAAATTCTTGAGAAGTTTAATACTCCCTACATCCCAAGATAAGCGAGTCACATTCCACTTTGGGGTGTCCCAACATACATGAGCCATTTCTATTTATAGTAAAAATTAGGAATTTTAAACATGATTTAGAATAAGTATAATTAAAACCCTTATTACAATTAGCATTAAAATAATGTATTCTAATAGAATGCTAATTGAGAGAAATTTTTCAGTACCCAACGCTCCAATTCCAAAATCATTCACTTTTTATGTCTCTCTTTCTTCCCGCTCAATCTCTCATTTCTCTCTCTCAGCCTCATATAAAAACCCTAGATCAAACATTTCTCATTCAAATTCTCACTCAATCAATGGCTTCCGACGACAAAGTATGACGACGTCGTGGCTGCTGGTAGTGGAGAACCTAACCCAACCGACGATGGGTGGATTAACCACCAACGCCCCATCACTCGCCCCATCTTGTTATATGTCTCTGGATGCTATGGGTCCGCTGGCGGTGGCGGTGGAAAATCTCTCACCGTGATACAAGGAAAAAGGAAAGCTCAAAGTTTCTCACCCTCCCGCCCCCTCGTTGGGCCGATCGACGATTCCGATGGAAAAGCTTCAAGTCCACATGCCACCCCTAACGCAAATAAGCTAAGGAGCGATGGGCTCTCCGATTGCGTCACGTTACAAGATCTCAAAGATCGGTTCCAACTAATATTGGACCGGGATGATGCTGCTGCAACTGCCGTTGCCGAAGCAGATATTGAATCTGATGAAGCAGATATTGAATCTGATGTATATTCACCTATGTATTTTCCTTGGCCGATGACTAATAAAAGATGGGAGGCTTCCAAGGCAGAGGTTGAACGACAGATGAAAGAGGAAGGGTTTTCTCGCTTCAACAACCATGATGATGATGATGATGATGAATTAAATTCCTCTAAGAAGATTGAGAAAGTGTAATATTGGTGAGATATTTCATCATCTGTTATGGTTCATCTCAACTTGGCTATTATTAATTGTTGTTAGTTTGTGGCAAATGTGCAGTGTTGTTACTAAATTGTTTGTTGAATCTATGTGTATTGTTGGTGACTGTGAATTGGATGTTGATTCTATGTGAATTGTTGGTAGCTCTGAATTCATGTTAAATCCATTTGATATGTTGGTGGTTGTGAATTGTTGGTGATTTTGAATTCTTGGTGTTTGTAAATTGTTGTTAAATCCATGTGAATTGTTGGAGGCTATGAATTGATTTTGAATCTATGTAAATTGTGTGTGGCTGTAATGCATATTTTGCTTTAAAAGATTTCTTCACATTAGTGTTTTTTGTTTTTACAAAAGATACACATGCTACTATAGCACTTTTAAAAAAGGTTGACATGTTACAACATCTCTACAAAATATTTCTACCCAAAAGATTGACATCTTAGCAAAATATTTCTGGCCAAAAGATTCCCATATTCCCAAAAGATGCACAGTAGGTTCCAATCCCAAATCTTGCACAATCCTTTCAATTCCTTCATTATACCCGTGTGCTTCCAAATAAGCAATGCAAGCAACATCTAGCTCCATTGGAACTTCTAAGTTCTAAGGTAGCTGGTCCTGGTCTGATCTTCTTAGAGCACCTCTCCCCATATGGGGAATCTTGAACTTGTTGTGCCCCTTGAACTTCATGATCTCAATCATGCATCCATGTAGAGACATGAAAACATTGTCCAAGGTTATATGACATAGGTCATGAAATGATTTGTCCACATCTTTCAATAGATAATCCAATGTATTGCATGCAGTTTGTACTTGAAGTGATTGTATTGCTTGAAACCACCTCAAGTCATTTACATTAGTATCGGGTGAGTTAGGGGGTTGTTGCACTAGCTTCATATTGAATCCGCTCTAATTTGCAACAGCAATAAAATCCAAATCTCCATCCATAATGTGTGGCTTTGCATCATCTTGTTGTATGATGATTTGCTTACTTGCTCCCTCTGGCCATTTTGACATGATGGCTAAAATAATCTGTGTTTACATTCAAGTCTTACATTAATTGCATTGTATGCACTCAACTTTCATCATAAATTGAATGTATAACTTGAATGTATACATTAAAACCATGCATCAAACAAATCTTAACTGTAATTTTTTCATTCAATGCGTGCAACAAAACATTGGCAGTATGTGTTATCACTATAATGCATTAAAACACTGCAGATATTAAATGTTGATTAGAAGACCATACCTTGTTTATCACACAGTCCCTTATCAGTTGCTTTGTGATGCTTTCGATTGGTTTGGTTTCCATTATTCCCGCCCTTCTGTTTTCGCTATTCCTCTTTGCTAGAACCCTTGTTATGAATGGAAATATATCTATCTTATCATCAAACAAAACCTCTCCATTTCTTCCAAATAATGGTCGTGCAACAGTGCACATAAACATAATTTTAGAAATAAACTTCTTAGGTAGAAATAGTATAGCTAAAGGTCAGTATCGGGATATCGAACTCGGGGAATATAAATGCAATTGGCTTATATGTACTAAGCATCAAATACTATCTAGAGAAACAAGAGTTTTGGGGTGAATTAGTAATCTATGTTTGTATCGCCTGAGCATAACTTAGGCGACTCCTCCTACTGAAGTAAGAATTGTGCTAGGGTATTGCAGTTGGAATTTGTATAACCATAACTGTGAATGCACATCCCTGGGATTCCCTTATCTGATATATTTGTCTCTGTGTTTTATCTGCTTAAGTTGTTTAATTTGTTTTTTAAAGTTTTTAATTTCAAAATTTCAATTTTCTCTCGGTTTCCAAATAGTAAAAGAAGCTTAGTTGAGGATAGACAATTTGTGTTTGTTTTCCTTGTATTCGATATCCGATACTGACCTTTAGCTATACTATTCTTACCATGTATACTTGCCGGCATTTTTAGTACTTTTCCAGCCTACCAGTGATTAATCCAAAGGGGAACTGTCATGCTGTGCAACTACGTAGTGGGACCAAATACCAACCTCCACAAGCAGCAGATATAGGCAGAACAAGGAAACAAAGAGAAAGGGAACAGACCGATCCCATGCCAGCTGCCGATCAAACCCAGCGGCCCGCTGCACATTTCCACAACAGTCTGCTGGGAACTTCACAGCCAGTCGAGTTAGAACCAGACCTAGATTCAGAACCACCACCAGCGGCCCCTGCAGAAGAGTTAGTCTCCAGAACCACGGTTCTCTAGCACTGCCACCGTCCCTTACCCCCAGCGACTGACAAGCAAAAAGATAGAGGCCCAGTTCGCCAAATTCCTGGAGGTTATGAGCAAGGTCCACATCAACATACCACTAGTGGAAGCATTACAAGAAATGCCCAACTATGCCAAATTTCTGAAAGATGTGGTCGCTAAGAAATGGAAGTAGGGGAAGTATGAAACGGTTGATCTAACCGAGAACTGCAGCGCTATAATCCAGGGAGTTTTACGTTATCTTGTGTTTTGGGAAATAATGTAGAAAGTAAAGCTTTATGTGAACTTTGAGCAAGTATTAATTTAATGCATTTTTCTTTCTACATGAAGCAATATTGACAATATCCGCCCCACATCAATCACTTTGCAAATGGCGGATAGGAGCACAGTAACACCAAGGGGGGTCGTGGAGGATGTGTTGGTAAGAGTAGGTGAATTCATTTTTCCTGCTGATTTCATTGTTTTGGACATGCAGGAAGACAAGAAGGTACCTTTGATACTTGGGAGACCATTTTTAGCCACTGGGGAGCTATGATAGATGTACAGAAGTGGGAGCTTACTTTGCGAATGAATAATGAAAGTATCACCTTCAACATCAATGACACTTTGAAATTCCATGGGAAAGACGGAGCGGAAGGCTATCAGGAGTGCAGTGTCATCCAAGTAGTCACGGATTGCGTAGGAGAAGTAGAAGTCACATACCACCGAACTCAGGATCCTTTGGAATCTTGTCTTGTTAATTTTCTCACCCCTACTACTGATTCATCTAATTGCAAGGCTAATGTGTATGTTATGATTGCAAAACTCGAGGTCCTTCCCGAAAGAATTCCTCAGAAGGAAAATACATTCTTGCCGTTGCGCACTCCTGAAGAAGAGGAAGAAAACAATAGGGAAACCACGAGGATCACCAAAAGTATAATTGAAGCCACTCCCTGAGCACCTCAGGTACGCATTTTTGTATAAGGACAACACTTACCCTGTTGTAGTTTCCGCTGCTTTGACCGAAAAAGAGTGTGAGAAATTGTTATGTGTGCTAAACAAGTATAGGTCTGCTATAGGATGATCTATCGGTGATCTAAAATGGATTAGCCCAACCACATGCATGCAGAGGATTTTACTTGAAGAAGGGAATAAGCCTTGTGTGCAAAACCAACGTAGAATGAACCCTACCATGCAAGATTTAGTAAGAAAAGAAGTAATTAAGTTGCTAGATGCAGGGATAATCCATGTTATATCTGACAGTGAAAGGGTAAGTCCTACACAAGTGGTAGCTAAGAAAGGGGGTATGACTGTAGTGCCCGATAAGGATGGTGAGATGATTGCCACGAGAGTAGCCACAGGATGGAGAGTTTGGATTAATTATAGGATATTAAATGCAGCCACTAGCAAAATTCACTTCCCTTTACCTTTTATTGATCAAATGCTTGATAGATTAGGGGATATGATTACTATTGTTTCTTGGATGGTTATTCTGGTTATAATCAAATTGCAATTGCTCCTAAAGATCAGCACAAGTCCGCTTTTACTTGTCCTTATGGGATATATGCTTATAGGAATATGTCTTTTGGTTTATGTAATGCTCCTGCCACTTTCCAGAGATGTATGATGGCTATTTTTCATGATTTGATTGAAAATGTGATGGAAGTCTTTATGGATGATTTCTCTGTTTTTGGTAAATCTTATGATCACTGTATTGACAACTTGGCCAAGGTTTTGCAGAGATGTGTTGAAACTAACCTTGTTCTTAATTGGGAAAAATGTCACTTTATGATGAAAGAAGGTATAGTTCTAGGACACAAGGTATCTTCTGCAGGGATAGAAGTGGATAGAGCCAAGATTGCAGCCATTGAAAGATTGCCACCCCCACCCAGTGAAAAGGCAGTGAGAAGTTTCCTAGGGCATGCAGGATTCTATAGAAGATTCATCAAAGATTTCTCTAAAATTTCTAAGCCTCTTTGTAAATTACTTGAAAAAGATGTAAAATTTAATTTTACTTATGAATGTTTGCAAGCTTATGAAAACTTGAAGAAAGCTTTAGTGAGTGCTCTCATTCTCATCACCCCGATTGGAGCCAACCATTTGAGATCATGTGTGATGCAAGCGACATTGTTGTTGGTTCCGCATTGGGCAGAAAAAGAGATAAAATTTTAGGGTCATTTATTATGCTAGTAGAACCTTAGATTCTGCACAATCTAATTATACGACCACAGAAAGGGAGATGCTTGTTATAGTTTATTCTTTTGATAAATTTAGAGCTTATCTTGTCTGGACTAAAACTATTGTTTACACTGATCATGCAGTTATTAGGCATTTGTTCGCAAAGAAGGACACGAAACCCCGGCTCATACTATGGATTTTGCTGCTGCAATAATTTGATGTGGAGATACGCGATAGGAAGGGCTGTGAGAATCTAATGTCCGATCACTTGTCTCGATTGGAGCATCCTATAGAGGGAGAAGATCTATCACAAGAAATCAACGAGGACTTCCCCGACGAGGCTGTGCAGGAACAAGAGCTCCACGAAGAGGTAGGTAGGTTGTGCTGACTTTTTTTGAATTCCGGGCTCTTGATGTTTTTTCCTTCTTTTGTGGCTCGGTGAGAGGATGGTTGGTTTGTTGCTTTGTTGGGGCTTCTTTGTTAGGTATTTTTTTGCTTGTTTTGGATCCCTTTTTGGGAGGTTGGGGGTTTCGCTTTTGTTGGTGGTCTCTCCTTTGGGCTTGCCACTTTGTAGCTCGCCGTCTTGTGGCTTGAGAATTTGTTTTTCATAAAAAAAAATGAGGACTTCCCCGACGAGCATCTACTCTTTACCCAAGCCAATTTTCCATGGTATGCTGACATTGTCAATTATTTAGTGGCCAAGGTACATCCTCTCGATCTTACTCCTTATCAAAAGAAATTTTTTTATAGAGATGTAAGGTCTTATGTGTGGGATGAGCCATATATGTTCAAGAGATGTGCAGATACTATACTTAGAAGGTGTGTACCCCAAGAAGAGTGGGATGTCATAGTTGAAAGATGTCATTCATCACCAACCGGAGGCCTTTCGGTGTGCAAAGGACTACCATCAAAATCCTTCAAAGTGGTTTCTATTGGCCGACTATTTATCGCGACTCTGCAAGTTATGTGTTGCAATGCAATGAATGCCAAAGCACATGAGGAATATCTAAGAAGAAGGAGATGTCTATGAACACCATCATTGAGGTAGAATTATTTGATGTATGGGGGATAGATTTTATGGGACGATTCCCAAAATCGGGGGAGTATCAATACATTTTACTTGCAGTTGGATATGTTTCTCGATGGGTGGAAGCAATTCCTACCAAAACTAATGACTCTAAAGTTGTGACTGCATTTGTGAGGAAAAACATTTTTAGTAGGTTTGGTACACCCCGTGCCCTCATAAGTGATGGAGGATCCCACTTCAACAATAGGTGGCTAGGTATGGAGTCAAGCATATGGTCACTTCTTCGTACCATCCTTAAGCTAATGGGCAGACGAAGCTTGCAAATAGGGAGGTTAAGTTCATCCTATAAAAAACAGCGAGCATAAACAGAAAGGATTGGGCACTACGTTTGGATGATGAGTTGTGGGCATATCGCACCGCATACAGATCTCCTATAGGTATGTCTCCTTACCAATTAGTTTTTGGAAAATCATGTCATTTGCCTTTTGAATTGGAACATAGGTCTTATTGGGCGGTAAAGATGCTAAATCAAGATTTCCAAAAGGCCGGAGAAGAGAGACGCATGTTTCTCAATGAGATTGGCGAATTCCGAAAGGAAGCATATGATAGTTCTTCTACCTACAAAGAAATGATGAAAGCTTACCATGAAAAAATGATCAGTCCAAGAGAGCTCACATTAGGGGATGTTGTTTTGTTGCATAATTTGAGACTCTATCTTTTCCCCGGAAAGTTGAAGTCCAAATGGACCGGTCCCTATATGATCAAGAAAATCTATAATAGTGGAACGGTTGAGTTACTAGCTCCGGATGGAACGTTGTTTCAAGCCAATGGCCATTGTGTGAAGAAATTCTATAGCTTGGACAAGGTGATGGAAGAGGATGAAGTGACACTAGAAGAACCTCCCAAGGAGTAAAAGGGGTAAAGTCAAGCTAATGACAATAAAAGAGCGTTTGTTGGGAGGCAACCCAGTCATTTATTTCTAGTTTTTAAGTATTTTTGTGTTTAATTTTCATTTTTGTGTTGATTGGAATTTTCGCAGTTTGTGGACATCACCCAGCGACTGCTGGCGCGCGCAGTTGCCCGCTGGCAACTTACTGGAACGATCTGACTCTTCACAGCGACCGCTGGAGAGCTCCCAGCGACCGCTGCCCGACTATAGTTTTCCAGCCGCAATTTCAAAGTATCTTTACAGTTTTCATAGTTTACTCACTTCCCGACCGACTCTACAAACTTATTTTACACTTTTTGTAAATAAGTTTGAGGGGTGAAGTGGTGGAACGTGAGTTTAGGTTTTTGTCTTAGTTTAAGTTTTTGTTTTTGTTTAAAAAACCCGAAAGGTGAATCCATGTCATAAACATAGCATGAAGAACTTTGAAACACGCATGTTTAAGGACACTTTAGACCGAGTTTCCAATGATATGAAGTTCTTTTTATCTTTGATTAAGTATGGCTTGACGTTTTGATATGATGATTTGGTGAAAAGGTGCATAATTAGTGAATTGCTTGTTCGCCTTGAAGCATGCTCATTATACCTTGTGAGATTTGAGCCTTAAATTCTTTCTTGTGTGATTTATCTGCATGCATGTAAATGTTTCTAGAACTTGCTCCTAGTGTGCCTAAGTTTACATAGTGTTTAAGTTGATAAAGGAGGATGTTAGGCCATCTTTTATATCCTAAATTTTTGACCCTCTCAAATTTTACCCTTTGAAGCCTATTCTTTGGAAGCCAAATAAATGGGGACAATTCCTTGGGTTAGTATAGTTTTTATACCTTTTGTAAAGGAATTAGAGAGATAAGGAGGTAAGTTATAAAGAAAAGTATTGTGCTTAAATGTAGAAAAGTGCAAGTTGTGAAATAGAAAAAAATGCAAAAGTGTTCATGATCTAGAAAGGATGCTTATGAAAAAGAAAGAAAAGAACGAAAAAGAGAGAGAAATAAAGAAAGGAAAGTTGTGTAGAAAAGAAAGAAAATTCAAAAGTTTGGAAATGTGAGTTGAAGTTAGAAATAATTGTAAAAAGTGTCTTAGGTTTATAAGAAAAGTGGAGTCATTTTTACTCTACTTGGGATATTTTTATTTTTGAGTCACTTTTTAGCCAAATATTCCTCGCCTACCAACGAGCCTACATTACAACAAAAAATAAAGACCTTTAGGACTTTTGATGCTTAATCACATCAAGTGGAAGAGGGATTAGACTTTGAGCAAGCCTATGGTAAACTTTGCATGATGCATGATTTGAGTGCTTATACACATTACCTTTATACACTTTGAGAGTGAGAGATTAATACGCTTCCCATCTTTGGAAGTTTGCCACATGTGAGTGCATGTATTCAAGGTGTTCCACAAGTTCGTAATGAAAGTGCACTAATAAGTCTTGCTTGATTTGATTGCGTTAATTTATGCTTAGTCCATCTTTTCCGTACTTTGAGGCAACAAAGAAGTCTAGTCCTTATGCATTCCGTGCGTCTACTTTTGTTTCTTTATTATTTTGATTGAGGGCAAACAAAAATGTATGTTTGGGGGAGTTGATAAGCTCGGATTTTTCACTGTTTTAAGGTCTTTATTTGGTCCATTTTGAGTGTCAAAGTTTCATTATATGTCCATTATTTGCATATTTTATCTGTTTTGGTATTTTGACGTGTTTTGTGAGAAATTTGTATATTTGAGCCTTAAAAGATAGCTAAAAGTCGAAGTTGGAAATCTGGAGCTTTCAAGACGTCCAGCGGTCCGCTGCAACCGAGCCAGCGACCGTTGGCAGCCACCGACCGCAGAGCCAATAGCGGTCCACTCTGGGAAAGTTGTGCTGAAAAGAGGAACACGCCCAGCGACCTCTCCAAGAGATCCAAAAGCTACGAGATTAATTCCAGCGACCGCTGCAACACAGATAATGACCGCCGATCGAGAGGCAGAAGTTACGGATCAACCCACAGCGACCGCTGGCCAAGGTGCAGCAGCCCACTGAGAAAACGTGGCACACAATTTTGACCTACTTTCTCCCCAAGATTTACCATACTTAGCCACTTTTAGCCTTAATAGATGTTGCTCGAAAATATGGCTATAAATACCCCCGTAAACCACTTCAACAAGAATCTTCTTTCTGCTACATAATTCCAGAGCATATATTTGAGAGTTCTTACTAGTTCATCAAGGTGGATGGGTTTGAAGAAGGAATCAAGAGAAGATCAATGCTACAAGGATTCAACCTTTAGGTTTTATTAGCTTTAGTTCTTATGTTTCCTTTGTTTTCCCTACAAACTATGTATTTAGATTATTCTATCATGTGTAACTAAATTCATAGGATTCTAGGGATGTGTTAGTAACTAAATTCATAGGATTCTATGTCTTTAAACGACACTTTTAATTAAGAGTGGGGACTTTTCAAGGGTCTTAGAGCACCCACAATGGGGCGTCCGATGGCACGCCCGATGGCGTCAATCGTCCTCGGGCGCGGACGATGGCACCACTGTGGGTGCGTGGCATCTGGCGCGCCCGATGCTCACGGCCAATACATCGTCCACGGCGTATAGCGCGGACGATAGCCTATCGTCCGCGCCATTGTGGGAGCGGTGGACGATAGGCTATCGTCCGCGCCATCGTCCACCGCATTGTGGGCTCTGCGGACGATGACACGCAGTTTCATTTTTTTTATAAATAACCTTAATTTTTAACATTTCATTTCGCGATTCCACTCTCGAAACTCACATTTTTTATTACTACGAAATAAATTCATTAAGTCCCAACAGTCCGATGTTCAGTGGTGAGGCTCGTTGGCTGGGTACAGAACCCGGTGAATATCGATCATTCGTCGCCAACACGCAGTACGATCCCGAATTCAGCACGGAATCGTACAATTTTTCTGACATGGAGCTGTCACCAAACCGACCCGTCGCCCCCTCCCGCCGCGCCGCCGCCGAGGCCGCCACCACCACCGACGCCACCCCATCCACCGCACCCGCCAAAAAGAAGTGGACCCGGCATCGCGCGTACAAGTTGACACCTCCGAAAGTATGTCAAGAGTACGCACCCGGCCGTACAAACTACCAGCCGGATGAAATCCTCATATTGGCGAGTTGTTGGGTGGATATATCGGAGGATCCGATATTCGTGAACAACCAAAGGCAGATCGCGTACTGGGAGCGCATCGCCGAGCACTCCAATGAAGCGAAGCCGCCGAGAGAGTACAAGCGCTAACGGGAGCAGCTCCGCAAGCACTGGGACTAGGTGAAGAAGCAAATCAACCTGTTCTCATCGGAGTACGAGAAGTGCGCGCGGGGGGCAGGGCAGCGGCGAGAGCTTAAGCGACGTGCGCTCCAAAGCGCTGTTGTCGTACCAGTCCCTGTACGGCGAGTTCAAGCACGAGGCCATCTGGGCACTCTTGAGGGACAAGCAGAAGTTCTAAGGCGGGATTGTGCACACCGGGGGCGAAAGAGGTCGAAGGCCACCGAAGCTGGTGGTGGCACGAGCAACGACTGCGGGAATCGTCCGGTAGACCTCAACCGGACGTACATGGAGGACGATAGTACTGGCACACCGATGTCCTCCCTGCGTCCCATAGGCGTCAAGGCTGCGAAGGCCAAGGGGAAGGCTACGGTGACATCATCCTCGACCGCCACAATCCCGTCGCCGTTCCCGGCCCCAACCCCGAAGGCCGCCGCCTTTGAGTCGTTGGCAACAGCCTCGATGGCGAAGACGTTGTTGCAGACGCACAAGGCCCTCAAGAAGGGTACGGACCCCGAAGAAGCCGAATATCCCCGGGCGTTGATCGATGATCTGCGCCGGAAGTTAGGAATTGCGTAGATTAGCCGGTTTTTAGTGTAACTTGAATTGTGTAACTTTTTATGTAATAAATATTCGCCGATTTTTAATTACTTGTTCTTTTTTTGTTAATTTTCGTTTGCATACTATATTTGAAAACATTTAAATTAATTAAATAAAACAATAGTACAACTGATGACGTGGCGCGCCATAGGGCGCGCCTTAGGGCGCCCCTTAGGGCGCCCCACTGCTAATGGTCTTAGGAGCTTTAGGGAGTTACGGATCTAGGATTAGCGCCCCTAGTGCTAGTAACCTACGTTTGCATCGCAAGAGCATAACTTAGGCGACTCGTCCTACTGAAGTAAGAACTGTGCTAGGGTATTGTAGTTGGAATTTGTATAACCATAACTGTGAACGCACATCCCTGGAATTCCCTTATCTCATATATTTGTCTCTGTGTTTTATCTGCTTAAGTTGTTTAATTCACTTTTTAAAGTTTTTAATTTCAAAAATTCAATTTTTTCTCGGTTTTCCTAATAGTGAAAGAAGCTTAGTAGAGGATAGACAATTTATGTTTGTTTTCCCTATGTTCGATATCTGGTACTAACCTTTAGCTATACTATTCTTACCCTATATACTTGCAGGTATTTTTTGTACTAATAAAAAGTGCATCAATACATCATCATAGAATGTGCCACTCAAACATGAAGCAATTATCCAACACTTAGAATAGAAGCAATGAACAAAACGAATACCAAAAACTGGAATTATATAAACCAATAAAAGTTACCAACACATACAAATAATTCCTATTGTTTAGCTACTCATAGACTAATGGTAAAAACTACAAATTAAAGTACAAAACATAAAGAAAAAGCAAACAAAACCCAATGATGAATTGTTGTGCAATCTTTAGTTTTTTTTTTACCTTGCTCGAATTTCCAAGAATGGTGAATGGAATGATGGATGGAGGAATTAGGGTTGGAGAATGGAGGAGGAGCCTTGGGGGCTCCCCAATTTTGAAGGCTATGAATATGTAAATATTATAAATTAGGTTATGGGGTATATATAGGCTTGAAAAATATTTACACTTGGTAAAAAGTATCCTCCAAGTTGGATATTTCGTGCTCCATAGGTTAAGGAAAAAATTTCGTGCTTCGTAGAATTGCCATAACTTTCTCCACAGAAGTCCAATTGTGATGATCAAGGTACCAACGCAAGGCTATTTCAAAGATGAAGAGAATAGTACATAGAACATCCTGATCGGACTTCATAATTGCCGAAAAATGGGTTTAAACTAAGACTACTAAGCGCGAACAGGTCCAACGGCCGCTGGGATGGCCCAACGAGCCACTGGACAGTTTCCGAGCTCTCTGGATTGGTTTTCAGCGACCACTGGTGTGTGCCAATGGCCCACTGGGTTGCGCTTCAACTCCAGCTTCCAGATTTTGACCTCTTTATGTCCTTTTTCAGCTCTATTTTTCACATTTCTCACAAAATGGATCAAATATGTAAATAATGGACATGTAATGCAACTTTAACACTCAAAATGGACCAAATAATGACCTTAAAATAGTGCAAAATCCAAGCGTATCAGCATGATCTATGTGGCTCATCCTCTCCAGGTGCTAAATAAAACCGTGTGTACCTTTCGTGATATAGAACCACTTTTCATCTTTGTAGATTGTGTTGTGCTTATCTTTGAACTTGATTATCTTCAAAATCCTATCCAATTCTAAGGCCTCTATTGTGAATCTCATCCTCAACAGTTTGTTGGGGCCTGTTAAATCAGGCCTTATAGCTAATGTATGTGATCTAATAAGCCTTGATTTCACCCATCTTCCTATTGTGCTCTTAGTGCATCCTAATCCAACAGCCAATGTTTTGATACTTCCTCTTTTGGTGTAGTGCAAACTTTGAAGTAAAGTAAGATCAAGATGAATACATTTGCTATAGGCTCTGTTCTTCCTATGATTGATTACCCGCATTGTTTTTTCTTTTGCTCTTTGTTTTTTAGCTTCTGACCAATACCTTGTGTAGGTAGATCTTGATATGTTAAACTTCTCCCGAGCTTTCTCCATCTTGCCTTGCGGTGGTTTACCGTTTATGCATCTTTCTATGATGAACTGCACAACCTTTTACTGATGCTCTATGGAAAAGTTTATGGATGACTGCATTTCGAATCTGTTTTGTGTTTTAGAATGTAAAGTCTAGCCAGATTATTTATGGAAAATGTATGTCAGTCGATGTATATATAGGGAACTATATGGCGCCACTTTTTGGTGAATTTGAATGAAAATTTCGTATGGCAGCTGGAAAGTGTGGCTCCAACTTTTGATGTGAGTCAAAAATTTCAAATTTCAAATTACTTTTGGTTTGATTATTTTAATGTCAGCTATACGTATTGTTTGAAATATGCCTAATTTAAAGTATCAGCTATACGTATTGTTTGAAATAGGTCTAATTTAAAGTATCAGTACATCTAATTAGAAATATGCCCAACTTAAAATAAGTAGAACTAAATAAATAATGTTAAAAACAATCAATTATTCTATTATTTTAAGTTCAAAAATAAAAATACATCTCATCACTTAATCTACTTTATTAGCAATCTCTCTTACACCACTAAACAACACCTCCTAAATTCTTGTGCCCAAAAGAAGCGAGTCGCTTATCTTGGGATGGAGGGAGTATGATTGATGCTAAACCTGCTTCTGTTCCTCTGACTGCATATTTCATGCTGAGTAAGGACCTTTGTCCTAAAGCTGAGTTTGGAATCAAAGCTATGAGGAAGGTTCCTTTTTCTAATGCTATTGGCTTTGTTATGTATCTCACGGTTAGTACTAGGCCTGATATTGCCTATGTTGTTTCTTGTTTGAGTAGATACATGTCTAATCCAAGCCCTGTGCATTCGGAAGCTCTTAAATAGTTGATAAGATATTTGAAAAATAATTCTAAGTATGGTCTCTATTTTCTAAATGTGAACATGGTGTTGAGTTGTGTGGCTTTGTTGATTCTAATTATGCTAATGACAAAGATAAGAGGAAGTCCGCCACTTCCTATATGTTTACTGTATGCAGGTCTTGCATTAGTTGGAAATCTCAACTCCAGCACATTGTTGATCTCTTTACTACTAAATTAGAATACATAGATATTACAGAAGCTATGAAGGAGGCAATATGGATAAAGTGAGCTCTTTCTGAACTCAAATTTCATAAGTGTGCTCCTGTGTTTTATTCTGATAGTCAATCTGCTATATAACTGTGTAAAAATCATATCTTCCATGATAGAACTAAGCATATTGATGTTAGGTTCCATTTCATTAGAGATGTTGTGGGAGAATGTGAAGTTTCTTTGCAAAAGTGCAAACTGATTCAAACCCTACAGACATGGGTATTGAATGTCTTTCTGTGGATAAATTATTTGCTTGCATCAAAAGGTTACACTTTGATTTTGGTTAAGCATGTTCATGTCCCGGGGGTTAAAAGTCCTTTAGACTAATCGACTTCATCTGGTGTCTAAAGGCAACTAAGTCCTACTTGACTAATTGGCTTTGGCCATTCGGTGTCTCGAGGCAACTGGTATTCCTTATCTAATGAACTTTGTGTTCTTTGGTGATTAGGAATGCATTATAGGCTGTGATGAAGAAACATATCGACCAATGCTTTTCCCATGTACTTTGAATGAGGTCCAAGGTGGAGAATCTTGAATATTGGTGAACCTATTGTTAATGGGCTTCCATGTATTCCAATTGGGCCTGGCCTGATGATATTAAATGCTATAGGCCCAAACACTTGAAGTGCTGGCCCAGCCCAACATCCAACTCATCACTTACCTGTTATTCCCGATGGCCACCGCGTGGCACCTCCACACGGATCATGAGCACAAGTTGTTGGATCTTAGGTTGTGCTTGATGTGTGAGATAAGTCACCGCGTCGTTTCCTTTCTCTCTCCTTGCGATGATCCGTTCTCCCTTCTCTCTACCATCTCTCTATGGCGATTACGCCGTTTACTCTCTCTGGTCTTCTTTCTGGACTGATTATTTTTTGCTTTAGTGATATCTAATCGATGGTATTCTCGAGTTGAGGTCACTTCTTCGGTTTCCTATGAGATCCAGTGTTGGATCTGACTCTAAAGTTAGATTTCCTTGTGTTCGGAGTTGTGCTTGAGAGATCTTGAGTTTAGAGTGTGAGATTTGTGAAGATCCGTGTGTTGAGATGGTCGGAGCTGGTGGTAGTCGGTGAGACTAGGGTGTCTGACTACTAAGTTTGACAGTTCCTCACTTGTGACTGTTTGTTGAGCTGCGGGGAGGTCTTTGGCCTGGTGCAGTTGTGTGTTGCAACCTGAGCCACATCTCCATCTCTGATCCTTGTCTTTTCTTTGATTTTGATTAGAAAGAATCAATTTCTTGTTATATTGACTTTGTTACTTAGTGTGCAGGAAGAGCCAAGCATAGGTGACTGCAAGTGTCTGATCTGGTGAAGGACTAAGACTAGAACTAGTCTTTTGCTGGTATCTTTTACTTAGTAATCTTGTAATCTTGTATTCCTTTGTATTCGGCTTGTTACCTCTGAGACTAGGCATCTCAGTAAGCGCTATAATACAAAAGAGGTCTCGATAATTAGTGAACTATGGTGATCTAATCCATACATGTACTTAATTACTTAAAAAACAAAATTTCTCACAAGAATTGTAGTTGTCCAGTTCGTTCAAACCATGTTTACATGAATTCATAAATTAATTCAGCAACAAAACATTCATCCAAATCCATAAAATACAAACCCTAGATTTTATGGATTCACAAAACAGACAAGATCTTAATTCTCCTTTTCTCAATTTTCAGAGAATCATCAATAGAGTGACTCTGATGCCACTTGTTAGATTAATTGAATGAGCAATTACATGAAGCTCTCTATAATGATTAACCAAGAACAACGGAGAAGGAGCATAAACTTAGAGCGGAAGCGTACCTTGATCCATAACGAATTTAAAAAGCGGAATTGCTTTGCAGCGGCTATGGATCTTCCAGACGATCAGAGATGTTCTTCACAATAGTCTGCCGAGAGAATACATATATTAAATCGTTCTTCTGATGTCTGGGGAGCATAACCCTAGCTTATATTTATATAAATATAAACCCCTTTACTTTCTATTTGGTCCCTTATCAAATAGAAAATCTCATATGGTATCTACACTTATTTCCATAATGAATAAATACACTTTTAACCCAATCTTAATCTTTAATGGATCCCTTTAATTGGGAAACTGAAAATTAACTATACACATTAAAATTACTCATATGAAAACCAAATTTCTAACATTACATACTCTCTCAATCCCATAAAAATATCACGCTTTCTTTTCATTTATTAATGAATTGTTAGCATCACTCAAAAAAGAAATTGATTTGTTAGATGAATAAAAATATCACGCTTTCTTTTCATTTATTAATGAATTGTTAGCATCACTCAAAAAAGAAATTGATTTGTTAGATGTAATTTTCATCAAATATCGAGCTTCATAATTATGAAGATGACAAGGTCAATGATTAATTCACCATGTCAATTTTTATGACCAATATTATAATTATTAAATTGGATCATTTATCTGAGGCGTATGATATGAATTATGTAATCACAATATTATTTACATAAATTGCTTTCTATAAAGGAAAAATTATTGGGAGGCCATGAGACCATGACTCCCCATATCCCATAGTCATAGAAGTGAAAGTGTTTAAGTCTGAAAGTGTTTAAGTGTGCATACCTTTAAAGAAAAATAGATGCGTGGTTTGATACAATAATGAAAATAGAAGTGGATTTCATGCATGGGAGGGCTTAGTGTATGTAATTAAGCATGCTATTATGCCACGTGTACATCTATAATAAAACATTCATACAATAATTAAACTTCATAAAAGCACACCTTTTTTTACTTTCTTGATAAATACTACTCCTACAATCTATCATGCATGCTAATTAAAGAAATTAAGGAATTTATTGGTTCTTCTACATTTGTTTGAAATATTGATAGTCAACAAAATCTTATTTCGTTTACAATTTCTATTCAAATGTTGTGGTTTCATTTTGTCTTGGTTTTGTTTTTGGCAGTGTTTGTTGTTTGTGAGACTATGCTTATGCTCTTTTCTACCATGCAGTCTGCCTTACCCCAAGGCTTGACCATTTTGATTAATACACCATCCGTCCCACAATAGGAGTCATGTTTTGTCCTTTCGGTCCGTCCCACAATAAAAGTCATACTTCACTTTTTCCATAAATGGTAAGTAGGTCTCACATTCAACCAACTTATTCACTCACATTTTGTTATAAAACTAATATATATAAGTGGAATCCAAATTCCACTAACTTATTCAACTCATTTTTTTTTATATTTCTTCAAACTCGTGTCATAACTAAATAGGACTTCTATTTCGGAACGGAAGGGGTAACAAAAATCTATTCAAATTGTGGTCCGCCTTACCCCAACTTTGACCGTTCTGAATAATAACAAAAATCTATTCGAATTGTACATTTCCCCCTATGGATTTAATACTACCCTTGGGAAAAGGCATAAGCACATGTTATAAACGTTTTCTATGTGTTTTACATTATCTTTCTCCAAATTGGAGTAGTTTTTTTCATGTCTAGATGTCGTATATATATTTGTGTATGTAAAAAGTACTCCTTCGTCCCAGGTAGATGTCATACTTGGTTGATGTCACGTGATTTTAAGATATGTTGTTTTGCGTGTTAATTGAAGAGAAAATATATATTTTTATGTAATAATGTGAGAGAGCACTTTAAGAGAAAAATAAAAGAGAAACGTGATATCTTTTGTGTGACAAATTAAAAAGGAAAATGTGACATGTACTTTGAGGCAGAGAGGGGGTGATATTTTTAGCCCATTTACTAATAGATTCTTATTCAACTTTTTGATTAACTCATTAGAATAATTCTTCATCAAGATAGATGTAAAAATATTAGAACTTTTTATTAGACATAAAGTAAGAAATTACTAAAAAAAACTTAATTTATACGCTGTCGGAAAATTTAAAAATTATAAGTTGAAAAAAAAAATCCAAAGGTAATGTGTAACTTGTCATAGTAATTAAGTGCACACATTCAAACTACTCATGTAGAGAGGTTTGATGAAGAATAATCCAATACTAAAAATCTATCTATAATGTTGTAAAGATTTTCAATTAAAAATTTATGAAAGTAATCTTATGTACTAATACATGCTTACTAATGAATTTATACCCCTTATAGACACGAGCCACACGGCAATGCATTGCTCCTTTTCGAGTTGGTTCTTTCATATTCAACTTTCAAACTTCTAGCTTATTCTTAACTTGATGCTTTGAATGTTGCATGGACAACTACTAATGACGTATCCAACAATTTTGATTTGGGTTACGACTCATGTGACAAATAGTTATATAACACGGAAAAAACTAATACTAGAAGTACTCCCTCCCGTTCCATAAAATTATGGGCAATCAGGGGCGGACCTGCATAGGATCTTGGCCTTCTTCTTTTTTTTCAGTTAGTTTATTTTCTTTGTGATGTTTTTCTACTTTTCTTACAGCTATTATACACAAATAAAGTTAATGTAATTGATCATTTTTCTTTTTGTTATTGTAATGTTTTTTTTAATTTTTCTACAACTACTGTGCACAAAAAATTTCATGATGTTTTCCTTTTTGGGGTGTCTATTAAAAATGAAGTGTTTCTTAAATTGAAAAATATCATCATCTCTACTTTTTCCCACTCTTGTTTTATTCTCTTTTCATTAACTCAAAAAACAACACTACAAAAAATCTCGTGCCGAAAAGCAAACGTTTCATATTTAATAGGATGAAGGGAGTACTTCATTAATCAAACTATTTAAAAAGATTCATTATAAAATACATACATATCTCTAGATAACACTGGCATTTTATAATGCCGCAATTATTTCTATCTTCTTACTTGTTTCCCAAGCAATTTTATAATGCCGCAATTTTAGATAACACTGGCATTAAAAAATACCCTAGATTTAGACCCCCAATGTCAAAATTCTGCGTCCGCCGCCGTGGGCAATATGATACGAGGATTAAGATAAAAATGTTAAAGTAAGCGATGAGAAGAATGATATTAGTAAGTAAGAGACAAGATGAGAATGATAGTTAAAATAGTGTTAATGAATAGTGGGACTTACATTGATATAACTTTCCAAAAATGAAATGCACATATTTTTATGGGACGGACGAAAATAGAAAATGCACATGTTTTATTTTTATGGTACATAGGGAGTATTATATTTTGAAACATTGTTCGTTTTTAACGTTATATATTTAAAAGTATAAAAAGAAAGATGCATAACTAAATTATCTTTTAATGTGCCTTATTTCTTCAAAACTACTGAGTACATCATTATCGAGAAATATAGAAACATATCTTTCTCAATAAAAGTGAAGAAACAATCATTCAAAGATTTGTCATCCATATTGTTTTGCACCTTAGAGTAACCACAATAGGGCCGCCTCGGCGGCCTACTGCTAGACGGGGGCGGTCGCGGCGGCGCCGACGAGTTTTTTATATTTTTTTAAAAATTAATTGTGGATTTTTTTATCTAATTATTTTCCTCCGATAATTTTTATTCTAATCCAATTAAAATAAACCAACAATTGATAAAATAATGTGATTCGTGGCTGTAGCGTGACTGTTTATTAGGCTGGACAAGTTTTTGTAGTTGCGGCGTGGCTATTCCGCCTTATTGTGGATACTCTTATTATTTATAAATGTCATTTCAAGAAACACACTATCTTCACTTACAGGAACAATTGAAGAATCAAAATCAAACAGCTTAGAAAAAACACATTCTCTATGCATCTCTCTTCATTTAAATAAATTTTATCAAAAGAGAACTAATAGTATCTTGCAAATTTTGGAAGTGATTACCTCTTTTAATAAACGAAATTTCATCAAAAAGAACTAATAGTATCTTGCAAATTTTGGAAGTGATTACCTCTTTTAATATCTCATACGAATATATTAAATTGACGCTCAATGGCCATCAATTTTTTAAAATTCAGAAAGACAAAAGTGACAAATTTAAATACATTTTCCTTGCCAAAAAAAGAGAAGTTTATAGAAAGATTGAAGCAAATTATGCACCTAATCATCTCCATATTGGTTATCAAGTTCCTGAAGTAACAAATCAATTACTTCTATAAATACATTAATCTTAAATACTCCTAATAGAGATGAACAGAACACTTTGATCTCTCTTGAACTTCCATATTTAGAACAATAATGTCATGATTATTGAAAATTGAGTTACCATTTTCAGTTAAACATCATATCTGTCATCCCTCACTTTCCGTCATTGATTCTTGGTGAAAATGACAACACTCGTATCATTGATAATATCTTAATTCATTCTTTGCAAAATAAGACACTCATTCCTTTTTAGTTGACCCACACTTTTCAATTTTGGAAACTCTTTTCTCTCTGATGAGTGAGACCAATTTCCTACTAATAATACTTTAATTACTTTTTCTTTCTATCTCTCTTGATTTAACAATTTTGCATTAAAACCTGTGTCAAACTCAAAGTGTATATTCTTTGGGGACGGAGGGAGTACCAACCTACTCATATATAATTGTCAATAGTTGTGCCATAAAATCAAATCAAATTACTCTATCAAGTGTGGGCAAAATGCCTTGAGCTTTTTCCTTACATAGTCATTTTCTCTATCTTCTCTATCCCCTAAGACCTTAATATAAAAATATAATTCCATGACGTTCAAAACACCATAAGAACCTCAATATAGAAAAATAATTCCATGACATTCAAAAGATTTATGAAGTGAGAATCCAAATAAGTGTGTTCGGGTGGGCCAACTGGTTATTTATGTCACGTGTTATATTCATCCAAAAAAAATTTTATGATCAATAGACAATATATGTAGATTTGTAATAATGACAGTATAAATTATAAAATAACGAACGAAGCTCATGAGCATAAAAACATGATAATAATATACAGTTATATCTATTAATAATATAATAGTACTACTAGTCTATCATGAGCTGACCTACGTAGTTTTGCATGTGGCGTTGCGTTTACTATTTGGTTATTTACTTTTATAAACGGTTACTCGCTTATTCATTTACTTACCATAATGGAGCTTTTAAACTAATGAATGAATGCAACTGTTTAGTGCCTAAATTATTTTTTGTTGTAATGTGCCTCATTACTTGTCACGATAGTTAAAATATCGAGATGCAAACTTTTGAAGCTAATTATAACCTTGGAGTACAATGATTAATGAAAGGATCTCGAATGTTGAACAGCTACAAGGAATTATTTTGTCTTATAGTTATAATTTTATCGATATGAATCCTAAGATAGTAGACTTTCATAATAAATTATATCTATAATCATGTATAGTAGTACTACATTGTTAGATTTCTAATCTGTGAGATTAGCATTAAATATAAAATAATTAATTGGGCATTGTGTACTCTCTTGAGCATCACATTGTTTAGGATAAAATATTTTCTGTATTCTTTTCCTAAATTTCTGAAAAATCATATGATTAGGCTCCCAAATTCCATTTTTCACTTATATATTCCCTTTGTCTACGAATAAGAATCATGTTTTTCAATTTCGATCCATCTGCGAATAGGAGTTTCGGTTCACTTTTACTATGAATGATATATATGTCTCACATTTCACTAATTCATTCCACTCATATTTCATTTAAAACTAATATACATAAGTGGTGCTCATATTCTATTAACTTCTTTTCACTCACTTTTCTTAACATTTCTTAAAATCCGTGTCGGAAAGAAATGAGACTCCTATTGTAA
The DNA here is from genome assembly GCF_004379255.2 of Salvia splendens. Lineage (NCBI taxonomy): Eukaryota > Viridiplantae > Streptophyta > Magnoliopsida > Lamiales > Lamiaceae > Salvia > Salvia splendens. The sequence goes on along the minus strand of NC_056036.1, from coordinate 18,942,071 downwards.
TGAAGCATCTCCTAACTTACATAATAAGAAAACCAGTACAACCAAAAAACTCGTTTAGAATAATTTTTAATACAGTTAAGGATGTTGATTTGTGTTTCTAAATATAGCACTCACGCTTCAAAAAATGTCATTATTGGTGTCTCAATTAAAATTAGACGACACAAATAGAAGCGTCCTAAAATAGCAAAAGATTAAGTTAATTTATCCTTAATTTAAAAATATTTTCTTTTGCATCTTAAAGTATTGTTATTTTTTAAAAAATTTCAACGCAAGTAATTGCATCTCAATTTTTATTTCATAATTTACATAATAAGAAAACCGTTGGAGGGATTAAGATAGTCAGCAAGTTGATTAAAATGTCAGACGAATAATTTTCTTGATTAGGAATTAGGAATGATAGTTTATTATATAGATTTAATGAATAAAAGAATAAGTTGCACCTAATGGAACTGCGACTCACAGATGGATTCTGCTTTAGTTGAAGCACGTGCTTCAGCGGTAAGTCAATGCAGAGACTCACTAATATAATTAGGTGAAAAATACATCTGTGTTTTTTATGGAAACTTCCACGTTAAATTGGAGGAGTAGTTAACTAGTGGACTACAAAATATTCTAATATTTGAAATTTATTTTTAAAATTTCGATGACGCAATAATTCTATTACTTGTACCAGATTTTTTTGTTTTGCAATTTCAAGATTTCAATTTTGTTGAGATTAATTATAGTTTAAGCAATGTTCCATTTTTTTGTGTTTTGAACAAAAATGGTGAATAGGACTAATTAAATGCATGATGTAGTTAGTGCTTTCGGCGAATAAACCGCAAATTCTTTTAGATTTTGTATGTAAGAAATTCCAAACAAAATGTTATGTAGTGGTGCTAGTAGTAGTAGGTGTCCTATTTTAATTATTTAGTTACTACAATAATTTTTGTAATAACGTGGAAGTTAATGATAACTTGCATTGTATAATGACATTTACACGATCTCGAGTAAAACAATAAATACGCATTATTTAATGAATAAAGATAAATGTATATAAATTGTACATGTATGTATCTTTAATTTTTATATTTAATTAAATTTAATTAAAAATATTTTTTTATTTGTTATATTATTATGTTGCAATAAAAAAAATTATATAGATTCATTATACTGTAACATGACTTCGAGCTTAATTCGAATTAATTATATAATATTTTATAAAAAAATATTTTTTAAATAAGCAAATATAAGTTAAAATTTTAATTTTTTAAAATTATTGCAACATGACTAGTAGTATGTAATTTATTTTAAATCAATTTATAAATCGATTTTAAATGTAAAATATTAAAAAAAAGTTTATATATGTACACTTATCATTGCCCTTATTTAATTTAGTTGGTATATATCTAATTTCGAATATATAGATTTTATTTGATATTTCCGACGTAAAAATCATCAGTTACTATTACGCATGCACATTGATATTATAAAGGGTAGGAGTAATTTATAGATACAACGTATAATTCTAATCGTTATAATTCATTTTTTGTGTAACACATGATAATCATAATTAAGTCCTTGTTTGAGTCTTGCGATGCGCACGTCATTTTTCTAAAAAAAATTTCTAATTAAAAGGAGATCCGTTGATTTTCATTCCGTGATTTACGAAGTGTAATCTATTTTATTCATTTAGTTTTATTTTATTTTCTTCTCTTTTCAAATATTTGTGTTTCTCCCACGCCTGTCGCAATTGAACTTAGTCGCGTTCCACTAATTTTAAGTTTTTGATGCAATATTCTAACAGCCTACGAATCCAATCATATCGATATATTTTCAGTAAAAATATTCAGGCCGATAAAAAAATACAAATTTTGATGAATATCGTAATATTATAATTATTTACCAATATGAACTTTACGCGTATTAATAAAACATTCTCATAAATTAAATGAAAACACATTTTTGGTCAAGACAATTGGATGTGATCAAATTGAGTACCAGTTACGAGTTTAAATTACTCACTAGTATTTTTTTAGTCTATCCCTACAAAAATGTAATTTACCTAAAATACTGATAAATATGACGGATTTACCAATTAAAAAACACAATTTTTCTGGTAAATAGTACTAATAGCAATTTAAAAAAGATGAGCCAGACTGTCTGTCACGCCACCAGCTGTTCGTAGCTAGTAAAACATGTGATATTCCTGGGATTCATAGCAATTTATAAAATTTTAGTTTTTTCACCTAAATCCTACACGTATTTAGTTATTATTTGTGAAGTACGTTCAAGATCATTTTGAGGTCTTAATTATTTAGTTGAGATCTATATTAAAAATAATTTAAAATATTTATATACGGTTAATTAAAGTAGCAAGAGTACTCCTAATATTTCTAATATCATATTTTGTTCAGCTTGATCTCTAACTTATACATTGAAAATTGAACAGAATTTGTGGCGAGTGGTAATATTTGTATCAATTTATGAACGTAAGAGAATTATTTTTTTAATTATTATAAATGTTAGTATAGATATATGAAATTACATGAAACATAAACGTGAGTGCTTTTACTACTTCACCCTACATTATAATGTCATTCATAAACGTTAAGATTAGTAGGTTGGACCAATAATCTTGATACTTTATTTAGGGTGTACTTAATAATTTATTCTTTTAAATTTACATAAACCCTAAAAGTGGCCCCATTTGTATTCATTTATTGTATCATACATTATGTGACAATGTGGAGTATTTTAATTTATTACGGAACCGCCCCTAAAAATTTCGCAACCTTTACACACGCAAACAGAATTGGAAATTATATTCTTTTACTATAAAATATTACTATTAATTAAAAATCATGTTTGTTTATGAATTTCGTTTGTGTTTCCTAATTCCTCCCTAACTAATGTATAAACGTGGCTGCATACGCGCTACTCAAAAGTGTGTTAATTTCTTTTGTCGTATTAAAATTATTTTTACTAGGAAGTTTCTTACTACTCCCTCCGTTCCATAGTAGTGTGGGCATTTCTTTTCGGCACGGAGATTAAGAAAGTAGAGAGATGAAGAGAGAATAAAGTAAGAGAGAGTAAAGTAAGTGAGAAGAAATGTGTTAACTTTTACAAAAAAGGGAAATGACTCCACTACTATGGAACGTACCAAAATGGCAAAATGACTCCACTACTATGGAACGGAGGGAGTACTTGCTTTCTTTTTCTTTTTGTATTTTCTTTGTTTCGAAAGGTGTACTCACGTCGTTTCATAGTAATAGAGTTATTTTATCATTTTAGTATGTTCCATAGTAATAGAGTCATCTCATTTTTTAGTAAAAGTCAACACATTTTTCCATACATATTTTACTCTTTCTTACTTTTTTCTCTCTCCATCTCTCTACCTTTTTCATTTTCCACTTTATTCTCCATTTACTTAACTCACCTACACACATTTTTTCATAATCTCCGTGTCAAAAAAAATATCTTAATTACTATGAAACAGAGGGAGTACTAAACTGTTTCGTGGGCAACACTTTTGTATTATTCACAATATATTTTCGTCAATTAATTTTGGCTTTGATCTACTTGGCCAAAACTTATTCTAGTCATGGCACTTATTTCCACCTACCATTCTCCCATAAACATAATATTCCAACCACAAAACAAATTCAAACAGATGACATTGTTCACAATTTCATTATGAAGTCATAAATAGCAACCTACTTTTAAATCTAAAAAAAGGCAACATTTTATTTATCAAGGTGATCCTAAACATGCCACTTTTGAGTAAATAGCCATCATGCAACTTGGATTTCCATACTCATGTTAAATTCATTTATTATCATGAAATTTATTAATATAAATGAGATTAAAGAGTTAAAGTTAAAAAAAAGGGGAATTACATAAATATTCTGTGTGAAATGCTTGACTGAATTTTAAAAATAATATAATAATATTATGTATGAACGCGAAAAATTTGTGGAAAGACCACGTGTTTAGTATTGGTATTAGTATTGGTATTTTGGAGGCATTTTCATGCAAATTGTGGAGAAGAAGAAGAAACCGTCTGTCTCCTTTAAATTGTGAACCCAAATGCTCAAACAAACTACTCAAATACAAACAATATCTTCTCTCTAATAACCGCTCTTTCTCTCTCTCCTTGAAGCGGCTGAGATTCGGAGTGATTCAGATCTCGCGATTCGGTTGCGGCAATGGAGTTGCAGACTCAATCGCAGGAGGTCGACGCGCCGACTACCATCACCATCAAGGGGATTTTAGGGCTGTTGATGTCGAATACGGATGCGAAGGAGAACGGGAAGAGAGTCATTTCGCTGGGGATTGGGGATCCCACTGCCTACTCCTGCTTCCACGCTAGTAATGCTGCTCAGGAAGGTGTTGTCGAGGCTCTGCGCTCTGCCAAATTCAACGGCTACGCTCCCACCGCTGGCCTTCCCCAAACCAGAGAGTAATTTTCTTCTTCTTCCTCTTCCTACTACAACTGCTGCTGCTGCTGCTGCTAGCTTCTGCTTGTTTGGTTTTCATTGTGAATTGAGATTTTAAAGTAGTAGATTTCTTCGATTTCGATTTAATTTTGCGTTTGGAGGCAAGGATCTAAATGATGAACTCGGAAATATTCAATTAGTCGGCGTGTTTGAACCTAATGCAACCTCGATTTTTCAAACGATGTGTTGATTGGCATGCAACTCGGTGGAATATTAAATTGCGCTTTGTGATTCGTTATTCCTTTGTTTCCGGATGATGATTCTAGATGACTGATCGAATCTCATCATCTTCAACTTGTTTATAAATTTGTGTTTAGTTTGCGCTCTACGTGTTTGCGAAAAGTCACTCTCTAATCTGATCCATCGCATCTCCAAAACAGGGCAATCGCGGAGTATTTGTCACGGGATCTCCCCTACCAGCTAGCGGCGGAATCCGTGTATGTCACAGCCGGTTGCACGCAAGCAATTGAGATAGCATTGTCGGTTTTGGCTCGCCCCGGTGCTAATATCCTGCTCCCGAGGCCGTGTTTTCCGATTTACGGCCTTTGCGCCTCATTCAGGAATATCGAAGTCCGCTACTTCGATCTCCACCCCGAGAAGGGATGGGAGGTCGATCTCGATGCAGTAGCAGATTTGGCAGACCACAATACCGTTGCAATGGTGATCATCAATCCAGGGAATCCATGTGGAAACGTCTACTCACACCAGCACCTGAAGAAGGTTGATATATATATATATATATACACATACACTATTTGGTTTGTTTTAGTTGATCTGAGATTAGAGTTTGATCTAAATTATGAACTTGAATCAGATTGCTGAGACGGCGAAGAGGCTTGGTATAGTGGTGATAGCTGATGAGGTCTACGGCCATCTGGCTTTCGGGGCTAACCCTTTTGTTCCCATGGGAATATTCGGGTCAATCGCCCCGGTGTTGACGCTTGGATCTTTGTCTAAGAGATGGCTGGTTCCTGGTTGGCGCCTTGGTTGGTTGGTCATCAATGACCCTGATGGCAGTTTGATGAGCCCAAAAGTATGTTTTCTTCTTTGATATATGCCATGTAGCATGTAGTATTAAATTTCAGAAGATGCTTGCCTACCAATGGCCATACAGTTACTTTTCACCCACATACCTTCTTTTATGGCCACGGCCTTTCTCTGATTAAGAATGTGATTGATGATGTTGGGTTGGTCTAGATCTAGGATATTGATTTGTGGCTAGCAAAATTAAGGTAGTTAGAGTATAATATTAATTTGGTCAGTAAATATTGAATGATTTCTTTGAATTTTTTACCAAGTTAGTGATTGGTGCATTTTTTCACAGTTTGTGGAGCGCATCAAGAAATACTGTGACATTTGCGGGGGTCCTGCTACGTTCATACAGGCTGCGGTTCCTGATATTGTTGAGCAAACACAAGAAGTTTTCTTCAGGAAAACAATTAACATACTCAAGCAGACTTCTGATATCTGTTACCAAAAGATTGAAGACATCAATGGCATTACTTGTCCAACAAAGCCTAAAGGAGCAATGGCTTTCATGGTGAGTACTGTAGCACGGCTGCAACGCGTTAAAATTCATATTCATCGTGTTCACTTTTCTGATTGCGTTTTGAACATTGTAGGTGAAGCTGAATCTTTCGGTGATGAAAGATATTAGTGATGATATCGACTTTTGCTTCAAGCTGGCCAAAGAGGAATCTGTTATCATTCTTCCAGGTATAGAGATTGTGTATAAATTCATAGCAATAGATAGCTAGATAGCGCGAATAAAGTAAGCTCAATGTGTTGTTCTTCGTGTTTTGCAGGGATCGCTGTGGGTCTGAAGAACTGGATCAGGATCACATTTGCAGTAGACGTACCTGCTCTCGAAGAAGCCATGGAGAGGCTCAAGTCTTTCTGTGAACGGCACTCCTACTAAGAAGAAGCTCGAAGGCATAAAAATGGAAGGTTTCGTTGCGGTTGATGCAGTTGGGATATTCCACGAGCAGCCAGGCCACAGGCGTTGATAATATTTCTCTCCTCGAGTAAATATTGTATCGTCGCGTTTTGAAACAATGTATTGCATTTAATTCGTTTATTTGAATGTCTGTTTGAATTTATTATGTTCAATTTGTAATTTAGTCCGAAAAGATTGTCAGCAGCCAGTAAATAATGAATATTTATCGTCTCAAGTTCATCCAATGACGCATTATATTGAAATCATGCTGGAAATTAAAGTGAAAATGGATAAAAACAGACACTGTTTGAAACACCACAACTCCTTATTTTCTTGAACATAAACATGACAATCACAAAGCGCAGTAGGATCAAATTCTAGGCATAAGAAACTGGAATCCTGTGTGTTTCAGGGCCAGCTACCATGTCCTCCCACAGCAAATCCGAGAGTGCCATTGTCAATTCTCCCACATTACCTTGAAAAACATAACCAAACAAATTTTATAAAACATGTATTGTGTGCGCGTGTGTGTGAAAAATGAATGTGGTTTACCATTTCCAATAGGGTTGCCATCCCACATGATGATGGGCAGTATAGGAAGTGAGCTTCCAATAAACATCATCTCGGCAGCCTTCTTGCCCTCGTCCGCGATCACAGCTGCTACCCTCACGCCCTTCAGCCTCCCCTGCTCGGCCAGCTGAGGCGCCAGCTGCAGGAGCCTCATAGCCGTGCAGCCACTCAAGATCTTGTCGAAGGTTGGCAGCACTAGCTCCCCATCACAGGTGATGAAGGCCACATTCATGTTGGGGCCCTCCGCGATGCAGCCCCCCTCATCAACCCACACGGAGGTGTTGGCCCCTGCCTCCTCTGCCTCCATCTTGGCAAGCACATTGGGGAGGTAGTTCACATTCTTCATCGTGGCAAAGAGAGGCGATTTCATTGGGATACTCGAGGTTATCACCTTCACGCCCTCCCTGCACTGCTCGAACCCCCCGTCTATGACCACCGCATAGAAGGCAGACGAAGGGAGCCCGGTAGGGGAGAGCGAGAAGTTCCCCGGCCCCGCACTCAGCCAGTACCTGAGCGTGCCGTCCCTGCAGCCGGACGACGCAGCTAGCTGGATGAGAATGCTTCTAAGTGTGGCTTCAGGAAACGGAGACACAATCTTGGCCTTTGATGCTGATCTAAGGAACCGAGCAAGGTGCACATCCAACTCATAAAGGTACCTAGAATTAACCACTAAATAGTTTTAAAATCATTGACAAATATTCAAATACTACATAACAAACTTACTATTTTTTTTATGGGTAAATGAACATAATTTAAAGGCCGCGCCACCTCAGGCATTAACCTCTCTATCGCTCAGCCAACTCACACAAACTACATAATACTCCCTCCAATCCCTATTAAATGTCCTATATTTCCTTATTAGGACGGTTCCCAATAAATGTCTTATTTCACTTTTACTACTTTTAGTAAATATATCTTGCATTCCATTAACTCATCTTACTAACATTTTATTATAAAAATAATATATATAAAAGTAAGACCTAAAATCCACTAACTTTTTTCATCCACTCTCCTACACAAAGTCAAACAATTTAAGTAAAACCCGTGCCGGTCAATATATGAGACATTTAATGGGGACCGGTGGGAGTAACTTATCTTGATTTAATACGTTAATTGTGCTACCAATTAAGTGTTGAGCCAAGATAACTCTGAACTCATCTACTCTACAAACGGAGCCTAAGTGTGCGTACCCGTTGTGTATGATAGCCGTGTCAAAGACACCATGGCCTCGATGAACCATGTGATCGTCTATAGGGATGAGCATCATGGCTGGATCAAGAATGATGCCACCAAACACACTGGAGTACATTGCAGGGTATGGCTTTGGCTTCCCTGACCATTTCTCTTGCAGCTTTGACACTAACTAAACCACCAAAAAAAATTGAAAAATCAGACCATACAACACCTACATTACACTATTACATGATCCAAAATTTGAAATGTTGTAACCTCCTCCGACGACGAAAAGACCTCAACTTTAAACTCCGGAGCGATCACTGCATCAAATTAAACAACAAATCATACATGAGTTAGGTCCAATAATTTCAAGATGACAAGTAAGACACAAAAAGAGTTCTAACTACAACCAGAATTGGATGCTGCCATATCACAAGAAAATGATGCAGTATATTTGGAAATAGAGTGTGACATGTTGTGCAGTTTTATTGGAAAGGTAGAGCTTTACGACAAAAGCGTGGGTCTTAATTAATTGAGTGAAGTTGCTAAACTGACGTGGTAAAAGCGCTAGAGACAGCAAACAAGACAAAACCGAACGGCTACACGGGACTTTAATGGAATATTCGTCACCAATTTGGAATTTAAATTAATTAGTGTTGCAACACTTTTTTTTGAGTGGGAGTGAAGTTGTTCACTCACTCTAAAAAATTTATCATACTTATGCACTATAGTATTCCATTAATCCCTTCCGTCATTAGGTGTTTCTTGATTTAAGAATGGATATTTAAATAATTAAATGGAGAAAAAATAAAATAAATGAGTGGGACGAAAATAAAGTAAGAAGGAATAATTGTATTATATTTTATTGAAAAATAGAAATGACTCACTTTGTCGGGGTGTAAAAAAACAAATACTAGTACTATTAGTTAATTATGGTTGGACGGCGATAATATATCTAGCATTTACACACAATTTGTCTTGTTTTAATTTGATACAGAATTTAATGAAAAGTTGAAAAAAATTAGTTGAACGTGGATCCTATTTATATACTAATTTTATAATAAAATATGAGTTAGAATGAGTTAGTGGAATGTTGAGTCTACTATCAAAATTGATCTAAGTGACGTGTGACAAACTTTGCGCAACAAACAAGAATGAATAAAAGTGACAAACTTTATCGGATGAAGGAAATATTTTGGAGTTGATTGGATGTAACAATAGTATTTCTATGCATTTATTGATATCATTTATAAATGTAGATTTTTTATACTCCCTCCGTCAACAAAAAATAGTTCCATTTGTGCACGGCACGAGTTTTAATGAGAAATTGGTAAAGTAAGAGAGATGAGAGAAAACGTTGGTAAAGTAAGAGAGATATGGAGAAAAAAAAGATAAAGTATGGGAGAGAGGAGAAAAAGTGAGTACAGTATGTGACTATTTTTTGTAGACATCCCAAAAGGGCAAAATGAGACTATTTTTCGTGGACAGATTGAGTAGTATTTCCGAAACTAAATACTCATTCTGTCCGTGAATAGGAATCCAATTCTTCTATTTTGGTACGCCCGCGAATAGGAGTCTCAGTTCATAATCACTATAAATGGTAAAGAGGCTCTCACATTCTACTAACTTATTTCATTAACATGTCATTTAAAATTAATAAAACAAGTGAGACCATATATCACTAACTTTCTTTTATCCACTTTTCGTAACATTTATTAAAATTTATTACAAAAATAAATGAGACTACTATTGACTAATGGAGAGAGAAATTAACAACATCGGCCTATTTTCAAGGATGGAGCGAGAGTAATTTACAACATCGGCGGACTATCCGTGAGTGCACGTGAGTGACTTCTATACATGTAAAAGGAAGTAGTACTCCGGTATTTTGTCATTTTTTAAGTTGGTAGGTGTGGTTTGTGGACTATCCGTGAGTGCTTTTTGAGGCGGTAAGTGTATCGATAAATGAGAAACTTGATTAATTACTTAGCTATCTTAAATAAAAAAACAAAATATAATTAAAAATCCTAAAAAATGAAAATACATAATTTAATTTCTACCGGCGATGATGTGCGTCTACCGATTGCCAATGTTTGCCCAAATGTGCTCAATTAGATCATCTTGGAGTAGGGCATGGGCGGTAGAGTCACGTGTCCTTGCCCGAATAGACAACCGTTCTTGTATAGACGGATGCACTCCACTTCGAGGCGGACTACTTGCGGTTGAGCTTCCAGGGGCTTCAGGGTCGAACCAATTTCCCGCCTCGGGTCCTTCGTCTTGGACAATCATGTTGTGCAAGATTATGCATGTATACATGATGTCGACCATGCTCTCCATGAACCACGTACGAGCCGGGGCTTTGATAATGTTGAAGCGCGCTTGGAGAACCCCGAACGCCCGCGCCACATCCTTCCGAGCAGCCTCCTGCTTTTGCGCAAAAAGAGTCTGCTTTGCGTTCACAGGCCTGGTGCACGTCTTCACGAAGGTTGGCCACTTCGGGTAGATGTCGTCGGCAAGATAGTACCTGATAAGGCTCATTTCATGCATCGGTTTAAGGGTAAAATGTACTCTAGTTGATCGGTTTATCGCGCAAAGCAAGTGTTAAATGTGCAGGAATGCCGTTTGACCAAGGCAACATGGCCAAACTGATCAAGCGAGTACAATAGGCGAAAAGACCAGATTTCGAGGGAGTTGATCAAAGGGGGAGATCAAGCAGTTAGGAGGGGATCGCTGGCTTCTAGAAGAAGAACACGCGAGGCTATGAGCTGGATGGTGCGCAGCATTCTGTTATCAAGGACAACGTTCTAGAAGGGGACACGTGCTGAAATATGAGACACAAGGACGGAGCTGAGTCACGATTTTGTTGCTGAAAAGCGTCGTCATTCTAGAAGAAGAGCACGTAGCAATCAATAAGTCGCTCACTCTCAGCATGAGCGAATATTCCCTGCCAAGATCGTTATCCAGTTGAAGGTCGTGCCGGGCCTATAAATAGAGGAGGTGCCACCACATAAAAAGAGCCGATCCTTTACTTTCCGTCTTAGTTTAGCTTAGTTCAGTTCTCTAGCTTAGTCTAGTTTTCTAGATAGCTTAGCTTAGTTTAGATAAAGTGTTGCTTAGTTAGAGAGAGCGATTGAAGAAGCGCTGCAGAATAATTGTTATCTGTCAGCGTATTCTTAAGCTTCCCGCCGAGGATCTTCTCGGTTTACTTGCTTTCTTATTTTCCGAAGTGCTAGCTTAGTTTAAATTTCACGCTGTACTATTCTAGTTTAATCAAAGTTGTTTTCGTTTTCATCCTCGCATTACTGCTTTAGTGTCAGTTTCGTTACGATGCACTTGACCCAGTAGTTAAAGTTACCTTGATCAAGTTAGCAAATTTAATTATGCCTAGAGTAAAATCAGTAGTTAAAAACTCCCAACTTAAAGCGTGGCAGCAGCCAACCCCTGTTCACTATTCACACACTTGATACACCAACTTCTCTGTGGGATCGACTCCGAACTTGCCGATTTACTGTTAAAGTAGTGCAAAATTAAGAGTTTACAAATTACGTTGGTAGGAAACGAGTGAGAGCGAGTTTGCATCGATCAAGTGGCAACGACATTTGCTAACTGATCCAATCGATTCGGTTATCTTCAATATAACTTGGTCCGAATTCGCGCCCCTCTCGAGGTCTTCCAGTACCCCATTTTATAGCGTCGGTTGTTAGCGGTGAAGTTGATGGCCGACGCTTTACCATCCAAAACTTCGGCGAAGAGGTCGGATTGGTGGAGCACGTATATGTCGTTGTTCGAGCCGGGGACCCCGAAGTACGCATGCCAGATCCATAGCCGGTAGCCAGCAACGGCCTCGAGTATAACGGTGGGGTGGGTGCCTTTATGGCCGCTCGTGTACGACCCCCTCCACGCCACCGGACAATTCTTCCATTTCCAGTGCATGCAATCGACGCTGCCAAGCATCCCGGGCAATCCGTGCACTTCTTCGTGAAGGCGGAGCAGAAACTGGCAATCTGTCGTGCTTGAATTCCGGAGAAATTCGTCGGTGAAGGCTGCCCGGACGCCTTTGCAGAATTGGATCAAGTACATTCTCCTAGTACTTTCTCAAATGTGGAGGTATTCGTCGAACACATCCGCCGTTTGTCCAGTTACAAGCTGACGGATTGCTGCAGTACATTTCTGCAGCGTCGTGTGGCTGGGACGACCAACAGCGTCAAACCTTTTTGGAAGAACTCTTCCCGGGCCGCCAATGTATTTGCGATGTGGAGAAATAGAGGTCGCCGCATGCGGAAACGACGACGGAAGTAGGTATCTCCCCATACAGGGTTATCGCAGAAGTAGTCGCGTACTAACCTTGCGGCTAGGGATGTCAATCGGGCCAGCCCACCGGGTTTCGGGCCAACCCTATTCGGGTTGCGGGTCAATCGGGTGCGGGCTAATCGGGCTATTATTTTTCCGGGTTATAAAAGTTCAACCCTAACCCTAAAAGTTCGGGTTTTGGGCTAGCCCATCGGGTTAATCGGGTTGCTATCGATAAAATTAACATGCGATCAATCCAATAAATAATGGTGAAAATTAGTTATATTTATAAAATGTAAAATATTTAATTATTATAAATTTAAGATATGTGCTTAAACTCAAACATAAACATGATCAAATACTAATATTTGAGATTTATGCAAAATAAAACATAAACAAGAAATTTTAAAGCATGTTTAGAAATTTAAATATATTTTTAGTGAATTTGAAGTTTCTAATTCATTTATCTATTATTATATTAATAAAAACTTAATATATAATTTATATATTTAATATATAAAATGGAAAGTTATTTTTTAAGTAATCTATATTATAAAATAATCAATGAAGTGTCGAATTAGAGTCAAACAAATAGAACAATATAAATTTTATCGGGTTTCCGGGCCAGCCCATCGGGTTTTCGGGTCTGGCCCTAACGGGTTGCGGGCTAATCGGGTGCGGGCTAATCGGGCTGTAATTTTATCGGGCTAGAAATTTTCAGCCCTAACCCTATAAATTTTGCGGGCTATTCGGGCCAGCCCACGGGTTGCGGGCTAAATTGACATCCCTACTTGCGGCGGCTTCCTCCCGGTTACGATGGATGTAAGTCAGGGAGCGTCTTTGGGGCGGCGCGGCTTCCTCCGCCTCCCGACGTCGATCTTCTTCAAGTGATTCTTTCATTATTCGACGCGTTTGCTCAAATGGATCCATTAGATCGATCAACTTTGAGAGAAGAATAAAATAGATGATTTGAGATGAAAATTGGAGTGGAAAGAGAGATGATTTGAGAGGATTAGATGTGTGCTTGTGTGTGAAATGAGGATGAAATAGGAGTATTTATAGAGTAAAAAAATAAAAAAAATAAAAAAGGGAAAACGGTCGAAAACGGTAATATTACCGTTTTTGAATTTTAAATTTTATTTTTTATTAAATTTGAATTTTAAAAAAAATGATTTATTGCGTTAGCGTGACGAAACTCACTCGCGGGCCGGCGAGTGGGCGTCACGCATCGCCCCGGAGTGCGCCACACCTCGCAAGCGCGTGGCGAGACAGCTCGCGCGCTGTCTCGGCGTGACGGGGGTCTCGGCGGGATGGTGACGGGACGGGACGCTGCAACGCGTCACGCACCCATCTCGTCACGGAGGGACGGTACTCGAGCCACCCGCGTAACGCGTTGCGGGTGGCCTTATGGCTTATTTTAACCAAGTTAACTTCAAGCGTTGCAAGTTGCATCGATAAATGAGTAACTTAATTAAGTACTGTTGATACAATTGTTTTGCGTTGCAAGTTTCATTGATAAATGAGTAACTTAATTAAGTACTGTTGATACAATTGTTTTAACCACATGGTATTCAAGCGGTATTTTTTTAAATTTAAAAGAGTGAATTATATAAATACTTCATGATGTTTCTACTTTCTAGAGAATTTTTAAACTCCCTCCGTCTCTAAGTCTCTAAAGAGTATGAATTATTTCCTTTTTTGTCCGTCACTAAAGAGCATGAACTTTATAATTTTAAAAAATTCAAAGAGCATACTACCCATACACATCATATTATTTACAACTTATACCATTATCATTAACGCTTATATCATTATAATAATATGGACCCCACTCTCCACTAACATTATTTCCACTATCCTTTCTCTCTCTCTTATTTTTTCTCCTATTTATTAAAATCTGTGGCGAACCCAAAGTTTATATTCTTTGGGGACGAAGGGAGTACTTTATTTGTTTCTTAGAAATAGGAATTTTGGAATTGTACAGATTTTAATGTAAAATTCATAAAGTAGAGGAGATGAGAAAAAAAATAATGAAATTAGTGTTAATGAATTGTGGAATCTATTTTATATAAATGAATGTTTTTATTTTTAGTAATAGGTAAAAAAAGGAATAAATTTTTATTTTTAAAAAACATGAGAAGTAATTTTTTTTTTCACTTTTGACATTTTTGGAACTAAAATATCGCCAGAGACCATGGAGGGTATTTTTATACATTTATTAATCATAGACTGAGTGACTATTAATGGTGTGTCAGTTTTTAATGATTGAGATTGTATCTATCTCTATATATATAGTCCTATTAGGCTCATAGCTATACCTTAAGTTCATAATTACTGATCACTCTATTCCATAATAATAGAGTCGTTTTGTCATTTTAGTACGTTCCATAGTAGTGAAGTCATTTTCTATTTTAGTAAAAGTCAACACATTTCTTCACACTTATTTTTCTCTCTCTTTTATAGTAAAAGTGAAATATGACACTTATTGTGGGACGGATGAAGTATTAAATTTAGTCCATCCGATCAAAAAATAAACGACCAAGATCACGCGATGCTAACTAGCTGTTGTAAGAGCATCCACTATAACACGCCCGCGGCTATAGCCGCGTTTGGGGCAGAAGCGGGGCGCCTTATAGTGGCGGAGTTGTCCGCCCCGGAGGTGGACGCGGCGAGGGGGGAGGGAGGCGGCGGACGCGGGATAGCCGCGTGCGGGGCGAGGACGCGGCGATGGAGCTATAGCCGCGCCTATAGGCGCGGCGCCTATAGTGTAACGAGGAAAAAGCCGCGGCTATTCGGCGCGAATTTTTTATTTTTTTTTTACATTTCAATTCACCTATAAATACACCCCACTCAATTCATTATTTTCACACCATTCAAACACAACATCTATACAAATTTCTCTCACTACAATTTGGGGTCGGAAATGAACAATTTGTGGAGAGACAACTGGAA
Organism: Salvia splendens; assembly: GCF_004379255.2. NCBI lineage: Eukaryota > Viridiplantae > Streptophyta > Magnoliopsida > Lamiales > Lamiaceae > Salvia > Salvia splendens. The sequence continues at coordinate 18,926,669 of NC_056036.1, read as the reverse complement.
TGCTCTGATTCAACAGGTGGCCCGTATTCGTGAAGACTGTCCGCCAACCGGTAGGACCGAAGAAACAATATTTTGCGCGCAAACAAGAGAGTGCTAGGAAGGACGTTGAGCGGGCTTTTGGTGTCCTCCAATCGCGGTGGGCTATTATACGGTGTCCGGCACGAGTTTGGCACGAAGATGATGTCGCGAATATTATGTTAGCCTGTATCATATTGCATAATATGATAATAGAAGATGAAGGATTTGCGGCAGAGCGATGGGCGCCGGAAGAGGGTGCAAGTACAAGTCACGGTATCGCCTCCGCGCCGATCCAAATGGGCGTACCACGGAGCAATGAATATTTGATCCAACGCTTCGCTGATATGCGCAGGACCACATCACATAACACACTGCAGGCCGATTTGATTGAAGAAGTATGGGCACGTAGGGGAGGTAGTGGTGTTGTGTAAACTTGGTAGTGATTTGTACTAGATTCAATGTAGTGTGTGATTTTAATTTTAATTTAGTGTGTAATTCTAATTTTAATTTGTATTGTATTTGTATTTGTATTTTTATTTTTATTTTTATTTTTAATTCGTATAGTCGGCCTTTCTTAATCCACTAATTAGAGCCCGATAAATTTGTTAATAATTACTTGATATATTATAAAATGAAAGTTGATTATAAAATTTTGGGGCTATTGGAGTTGTCCACTATAGTGACGGAAATAGAATTTTGGGGCTATGGATAAAAAATTGGGGCTATGGACAAAAAACTGGGGCGGGGCTATTGGGCGTGTCCACCTTATAGTGGACACCCTAACGATGCCAATCAGGGTATACATGATGTCAACTAGTTGTTGTAACAATGTCAATAAGGGTATTAATAGAAACTAAATTTTATTAGTTATAACTAACTTACGATATGTGTTGATCGAGGTTTTAGTTGATAATTAGTACTTCCTCCGTCTCAAGGATGATGACCCCTTCCTTGGGCGGCACGAGATTTTATGTAACTTTATTTAGTGTGTTAAGTGGAGAGAATAAATTAAGAGAGAGAATAAAATAGAGATAAAAGATGTATTTATTTTTAGTAATGGATTATCTTGATTGGGACAAATAAAAAAGGAAAGTGAGTCATCTTTTTAGTTTTAGTAATGGATTATCTTGATTGGGACAAATAAAAAAGGAAAGTGAGTCATCTTTAGTGTGACGGAGGGATTTAGTATTGTGGTGAAGCAAACCATATCCCACATCGAAGAATGAACAAGAGTTGCAAGCATATAAATGGACTACCCCAACTCCATTAGTATGAGGCCTTTTGGGGAGTACCCCAAGAGCAAAACCGTGAGGGCTTTTGCCCAAAGCGGACAATATCATACTAATATGGAGTTCGGGTGTGCACCACCGGGACCCAACAGTGGTATCAGAGCCCTGGTTCAGTGGCTGGGCCTGTGTGGCTCGGGGTTCGGTGGGTTGCACTTGCAAGTTCTCCGATGTCTCTACGTGAGCTCGACTAAGACCTGTGGTGACCTGGTGACCTGTAACATGGGGCACAGACATGTGGTCTTGGTCTGGTGGTCTTGGTTTGAGGGGAGGTTTGTGGTGTAGCAAACCATATCCCACATCGGAGAATGAACAAGAGTTGCAAGCATATAAATGAGCTACCCCAACTCCATTAGTATTAGGCCTTTTGGGGAGTACCCCAAGAGCAAAACCGTAAGGGCTTTTGCCCAAAGCAGACAATATCATACTAATGTGGAGTTCGGGTGTGCACCACCGGGACCCTACAGTGGTATCAAAGCCCTGGTTCAGGGGCTGGGCCTGTATGGCTCGGGGTTCGGTGGGTTGCGCTTGCAAGTTCTCCGATGTCTCTGCGTGAGCTCGACCAAGACCTGTGGTGACCTGGTGACCTGTAACATGGGGCACAGACATGTGGTCTTGGTCTGGTGGTCTTGGTTTGAGGGGAGGATTGTGGTGAAGCAAACCATATCCCACATCGGAGAATGAACAAGAGTTGCAAGCATATAAATGGGCTACCCCAACTCCATTAGTATGAGGCCTTTTGGGGAATACTCCAAGAGCAAAACCGTGAGGGCTTTGCCCAAAGCGGACAATATCATACTAATGTGGAGTTCGGGTGTGCACCACCCGGACCCTACAAGTGTGATGGAGGGAGTACTTCAAATAAAATTGATGTATTAATTATTCATTTTTTTGTACGGATGTTGGGATCATGAAATTTAAAATACGTGAACAAGTTATTTCTTTAATTCCTTTGAACTTGCAAAAGAAAAATAATTAAATTGGAATATTATTTGGTGCCTATCCAAATAATAAAGTCCATGTTCAACTAATTAAGTTAAAAGTATTGGGCTTTGACCCAATTAAAAATTAAATACTGGTTTGGGTCAGTTTCTTTCCACTCTTGTGCCCAATTAGAAAAAAAAGGAAAAAAATTTCCTCCTTAACCCATAGATCTGGCGCCATTTCTTCTTTCTCTTCAAATATTTTTTCAACCTCCATCTTGATTCTTTATCATATTTCCTGCAACCATTTTCCAAAGTTGAAGCTTTCAATTTAAGGTAAAAATCCTAAAAATAAACTCAAAACTTGAAGAGAAAGATTTAAACCCTAGTTCTATATAAATGTGCTTAATTCTTTTCATTCTCTACATCTAAAATTTATTAAAGAATTTGTGAAATGAATCATTATCCTTGAAATTTCATTATTTGCCTAATTTATCTTATTTTTTTATGTTTTATTTTTTTTACTTTATTTATTTCTGCATAGTTTAATAATTAATCAAATCAAAAACTTTGTGTCTCTAGATAGTATATGACGCTTAATATATGATAGTCATTTGCAATCTTATTTTATGTGCTTAATATCCCGGTATTGACTGATAAACACGGGTTTTGCATGTTTTTAAGGCCTAGATTTGACTATTTTTAAATGTCAAACATGCAAATTATGTTCTTAAATTGCATATGTTGTAAATTTTGGTATTTTGATGCGTTTGTTGATAAATGATAGAAGAAGACAGAAAAAATGTGCAAAAAAGGCCAAGGTGCAGTAGCCTCAGGTTGAGCCCATTCTACCAGCGTGTTTGAAGTCCAATCAGTGCCTAGTACATACCATTCTCTTCGAAAGAGTTTCGCGTGGTTACCTTGAACATCTAAATTGAAGTTATGTGGAGAAAGTTATGGTCATTCTACGAACGTCGCGCAGTGTAGTCAAAAGCTGGCGGAAATTCAATGAAGGAAAGAAATTGTTGCCTTTCGAAGCCAAATCTCCCCTATGAATTGAAGGACTCGAAATTACCATCTTTCCCATTACTTGGAGGATACTTTTTTACCAACTGTAAACCTTTTTCAAGCCTATATATATCCCATAACTTAATTCATAATATTATCTCAGAGCCTCCAATCCTCTCCCTCTCTATACTTCTTCCATCTCTTATTCCATTGGAGCGGAGCTCTGCAGATCCAGGCAAGAGAAGACTGAAGACTGCATATGTTTTGTTTTTCTTCATGTCTAGTACTTTAATTGTTGTTTTCACTTGTCTATGAGTAGTAAACATGTTTTGTGGAATTTTTGGTAAACATATTATGATTATAAGTTATTTATTTAATTGATTTTCCTTGTTACCTCTTGTAGTTATTTCAAGTTCTCTTGTGCTTATACGTTTGTTTGATTGACATCTTATGAATGTATGTGGATATTACTACAATAATCGAGAGATGAGTAGTTTAATTTGAAACAGAAGAAATTGACGTCTTTGCCAATATAATCGAGAGATTTGAGCTTTTGAATGAAGTAAATTATCATAGGAGCTTTTAGGAGTTCTTGCTTTAGTTCTAATAAGGAGACTTCGGTCGTAGGTAGGAATCTACAAATTATATGCTTCAAGAGAAGATATGGGTTTACATCTGTGATAGCTTAGTAACTCTAGAGACCGTAATTCAAGGAAGTCGATTGGATATTAGCTTTTGATTATGGTTCCTAAAACTTTACATTCCTTAGCCTGCTTTGTATTATTTATTTTTTATGTTTTATGTTAGTTATTTATTTCTTTCTGTTTAGTTTAATTAATCTACCCAAAAAAATCTTGTGCCTCTAGATAGTATATGATGCTTAGCATATGATAGCCAGTTGCAATCTTATTCTTTGTATTCGATATTCCGGTACTGACATTTAGTTATACTAGATCTACCTTGTATACTAACAAGTATTAACCTTTAGTTATACTAATGTTACATTGTATACTTGCAATTAGTTTTAGTGTTAATAAATAGTGTATCAAGTTTTTGGCACAATTATCGAAGAATATTATTGTGTTAAACTGATATTGTAGAATGGTTTATAATACTAATGATACGATCATGGAAGCCGTGCATCGATGATTTTACATACAGCTGGATTCAAGCAGTGATCAGCCTATCAAGATGACGTCCAAATGCTCTAAAATGCCACCAAAGTCTTCGTCTTCGAAAGAGCTTCAAGTGAGTACCTTGCGCGCCTCAATCGGAGTCCGGTAGAGAGAATTATGGCCGATTTACTAAAGCCGCGCAGAAAAGGTGGGGAGCTCCAGAAGGAACACCCGACCGGGTGTTTTTCACCATGAAAATCACCCGACTGGGCGAAAGTGTTGCGAAGCAGTTCCGGATTCCAGAAGAAACACCCGGTCGGCCGGTCGGGTGTTTTGGACCGCACAATTCACCCGACCGGGTGAAACGACGCAACACTTAGATTTTGTGGGCTCCTTTTAGAATTTTGGGCCTTTACTATAAATAGTAATTTTCCTCTTTTTGCAAGTAGACTTGATTGAAATTAGAAGCTTGAGAGATTTGTTTCCCCTTTGAGGGTTTCTTCCAAATTCCTAGTTCTAGGTTGCTTGAACCCATCAATTCTTAGTGAAGTATGGGTCAAGTAAAGGTATGCTTTGAAGTGTGTTGTCTCCTTGAAGATCTAGCCATGAATGTATGTTAGTAAGGAGTAAGTGTCTTAGCTTTCTTCTTCAATGACATTTTCTTTCCTTTCCCACATTATCCATTGTTGATCTTACTTGTTTTAGCTTAGAATCAATAGTTCTTGTTGGATCTTTGATTTGCCTTTGTTTTCTTGAAAAATAGAAAACCTACTTCACAAAAAAAAATATTAGATCAAACATCTACAATTAGGTTTTCTTGGGAAAATGGATCATAATTTACATGGATCCTTATCAACTAATTTAGAGTGTAATATTTTTATATAGTTTAATTTTAATTTTCTTTTGTTTTTCCGAGGTACTCGAAGAGAGAGCATGAAGCACTACAATGGATATGTTCCAGTTTAGGAGACAACTGATATGGAAAAAGGACATGGACATAGGGGTGGCAAATCGTGCATGTTGTGTCGTTATCGTGTCGACACAATAACGACACGACACGATAACAACGAACACGAACACGATTCGTTAAGAAAACTCCAAACACAAACATGAACACGAACACGACACGAACACAACACAAACCCATTAACAACACGAACCACTTCGGGTCAACACGACACGATAACAACACATATATTACATGACATAATAATGACACTATATTAATATTATTTCTTAACTTGTAACACGAACACGACACTATACTAATACTAAGTGTTCCATTAGACTAAACCTAATTTAAATTTAAAATAAATAAAATAATAATAATATTATAATATATTATTTCTTAACGTGTAACACGAACACGACATAAACACAACACGAAATTTTCGTGTCGTTATCATGTCGACGCGATAAGGACACGAACCCAATAAGCTTTGACACATACCCATTAATTTCGTGCGGGTTCGTGTTGTGTTATCGTGTCGTGCCAAAAATTGTCAGCCTACATGGACATACACGCCTAATGATGAACCCAAACAATAAAGCTTTGAAGATGTGATGATGAGACTCTTAGAAAGAAGTAAGAGACATGTCGAGGAGGTTTCAGAAAGAATAAATAGACTGGACTCCACTACGGAAGTTTTGACAAGTTTAATGGAAGGTTGGTGGGAGATATACGACCGTCAGACCAAGAAGATGAGTGCGATCTCCGCATCTTTCAAAGAACTCATGAAGGAAATTCACAGTAAAGGAAACAGAACAAACAAAATTGTGGTTAATTCTTTTAAACTATCTCTCTCTATAATTTTAATTCATTTTATTGCTAACAAAACTGATCCACAATTTAGTCATGTATGTGGACATGTAAAATTAATGCTAAAGAACATAAAGTCAAACTAAAAGATCTGAGGTAATATTTGTGTGGAGTCAATTTTATGTGTTAAGTGTCAAATTTTGTGTTTACATAATATTCTGCCGCAAGATAAGCTCTGTAGAGTGCGGGTGATATATACAATTCCATGTTGGTTGTTTTCTCGTTTTTATTAATTTTCTTATTTAGTTTTTAGCTTTGAAGTTTCTTCGTAGAACATAAGGTAGTAGTTTGATTTATTTAATTGACTTTTACTTTAACCTTTCATTTTCATATTTTTGTTATTTTAATTTTCGTAATTTCACTTTTAAAAAAATTGAGTGGATCAGGGACCCAGCGGTCCGCAGAGTTGAACTCAACGGTCCTTCGAATGGAGGCAGTAAGGAAGACCATTCTCAGTGGTCCGCTGAACTATAGTCAGCGACCCGCTGAGGCGGGGAAGACCATTCTCAGCGGTCCGCTGAACTATAGTCAGCAACCCGCTGAGGCGAGTCAAATGCACGATTTTCTTAAAAGGTATGTTTTCTCTTTCCTTTCCTTTCATTCTTCCTCATCTAAACCCTGCACTCACTTCCCATCTTCTTCAATACTTTTTTCCCCACACTATTAATACACTCACACTTCAAACTCACATCACCTATTAAAATTCTTTGTATTCTACCATTTACATGTGTGCTCTAATGTTACCAACACAAAATACGCTCTCTTTTAGTTTCTAAGCATTGATCTTGAATCTCCATGAATGACCTTGTTGTTGATATATGTATTGGTTGTTTTGATTGAAGTTTGATGAGGATGATGTAATTGTGATATATTGTTGGTGAATTTGTGGGTTGGACTTATTGAAATTTATTGATTGTTAGGTGTGCTTGAATGAACTTAGTTTTTTTGGATAGAGTTTGAATGACCCTTTGGCTTGCTTGTTGAAACACATAGTTCATGTTCATAGCATTGTGAGACTATTTTATCTTGCATGAATTGTGTATAGTTTGATTATTTTTCTTGATCTTGGTCTTTTGTAGGAAATTCTTGCAATTAATTTTCAATGAGGGTATAGATGAAGGGGCTCGCAGCGGAAGCGTGCGTTCAGAACGGATCATATGAATTTGATCTATTTAGCAGATTATTTAGACAAAATCTATTCGCGTAATTATCACATGTATCATGCTCATAACTTGAATTAAAACATGCTTTAGCACATAAAATCCCTAAAACATGCTTACTGCGGAATTAGCCAATTTACTTCGTTGATTCAATCAAGAATCGTTGATGGCTTGCTCCGTCTCCACGTGAAGATCTTCAATACAAGACCTCGGATCTTCTGACTGGTGTCCCGGACTATACGCTGATATTTGTGTGGGCAAATCTCACCAACGTACTAGGACTCGAATAATGGAAGACAGAAACTGCTCACGGAGGGAGCACAATTTTCGAAATCTCTCTTTAGAGGGGGGACGAAAATTTTAACAAAATAATTGTTGTATTTTTTGTCTCCTTTATTCTCCTATTTATATAAGTCACATATTGGGCCCAGTCAGGGATCTAAGGAAGAATTTGGAACAGGCCTCACCCAATTAGCTTTTTACTAATTAAATTGAACCCACAATTTAATATAAGCTTATATTGGAATATTACGAGCTGCCACTACAGAAGTAATATTGCACTGCCTTCCAAATCCGAAATTACAAGTATTCCGGGTTTCCTTTAATTGCATTTGATTTATTTCCCGCGCTTAAGATAGAAACATCCATTAATTAATTAATGTCTGCTATAAACTTAATTAATTAACATATTTCGAATTCCAAGAGTGGACTTAGCAAGAAACTCTTATTTATTATTCATAGAGTAATCAAACTCTAACTAGCTAGGTTCCGAATAGTAAAACCTCGTTTCGAGCTCCTCTTGTGGATGTTATCAAACGAGACTCTCCTCGCGCACGTTTCAACATAATAGCAATCCTAGCACCTCTAGATAATGATCACCAATACCTAATATACCTGGATCGTTGGGTTACGAAAAACCCGCACCTTTGGTAAGTCAAAGTAGTGTATACTCAATATCGTATGCTCAATGCTAACGTACATTGATTAAGAAATTAATTATCAAGACCTCGTCTTTCAGTAGATAGCATAAAGACTCGTCTTGCTGTTAGATCCATTCAGTGCTATACCACACCAACGTCATCTTATTTCAATAAGGTTTAGAAATAATCGGACTGACATTGCAACCTTTCGCGATAGGTAGTCTAGGCCTATCTAGGTTGTGAAATTCTTATTTTTCTTTGTTTAGAACTGACCGTGTTACCTTAAATTGGACGACGCCCACAACCGGTCTACTAAAACAAAGACTTAGACTTTGTTACGTTTGCTCATACATTTAAATATGCAATAAACAACCATTAAATGTAAGACATAACAACATTATGACAAAAATAATCTGTTGCATTTATTGGAAAATAACCATTAGAGTTTTACAGTATCCAATCACTCGAAAGGTGATTTCTAGTATACAAAACCCTAACAATCTCCCAATTATACTCAAAACAACTTTCGAGTATACTAAATAGTAGTGCACACGTCTAAATTTCTCCCACTTATACTGAAAGCGAGTTGAGGTCTTGAATGAGTCGAACTCCCATCCCTTCAACGTGGCACTCGAACGGTTTTACCGCCAAAGCCTTTGTAAAAGGATCTGCCAGGCTGTTCTCTGATGCAATCTTGACCACTTTTATGTCTCATCTTTGCACTATATCTCTAATGATATGATACTTCCGCTCTATGTGTTTGCTCGCTTTGTGAGCTCTTGGTTCTTTCGAGTTTGCCACAGCACCAGAATTGTCACAATAAATGGTGATGCTCTTGGGCAGATTCGAAACCACACCTAAATCCATAAGGAAGTTCTTGAACCATACAGCCTCTTTTGCAGCCTCCAAAGCGGCCACATACTCGGCTTCCATGGTCGAGTCCGCGATGCATTTCTGCTTCACACTCTTCCAAATTACGGCTCCACCTCCTAAGGTGAACACATATCCTGAAGTAGATTTTCTCGAGTCCTGATCATCTTGAAAGTCTGAGTCAGTATATCCAAAAGGACAGAACTCGGCTGCATTGTAAACTAGAGCATAGTCCTTAGTCCGTTTAAGGTACTTGAGTATGTTCTTTACGGCAGTCCAATGTCCTTGGTCTGGATTCGACTGATATCTTGCCACCATGCCAACAACAAAGCAAATATATGGTCTAGTACAAAGCATAGCATACATGAGACTTCCAACTGCCGAAGCATATGGAATCCTTCTCATTGCTTGTATCTCAGACGGCGTTTTAGGGCACATCTCTTGAGATAAATGGATGCCATGTCTAAAAGGTAAGAAACCTTTCTTGGCGTCCTGCATGCTAAAACGACTAAGTACTGTTTCGATGTAAGATTCTTGAGATAAGCACAACATCTTCTTCTCTCGATTCCGAAGAACCTTGATCCCGAGGATGTGTCCCGCGTCTCCCATATCCTTCATCTCGAACTGGTTTGATAACCATGTTCGAACTGATGACAACATCTTTTTATTGTTTCCAATTAGAAGAATGTCATCTACATATAAAACTAAGAACACCACATTCCCCTTATCAACTTTCTTATACACGCAGCTTTCACTTGGGCACTTTTCGAATCCAAACTTGCAAACAGTTTGATCGAAACATTGGTTCCACGATCTGGATGCTTGCTTGAGGCCATAAATGGCCTTCTTAAGCTTCCAAACCATGTGTTCTTTGCCCTTTATGGCATATCCTTCGGGTTGTTCAATGTAGATGGTCTCCTCAAGACTGCCATTTAGAAATGCAGTCTTAACGTCCATCTGCCATACATCCCAATCCATATAAGCTGCAATAGACAACAGTATCCGGATCGATTTGAGCATGGCCACTGGGGAGAAGGTCTCATCATAATCGATGCCTTCCTTTTGGGTATGCCCCTTGGCCACTAGTCTTGCTTTGTAGACTTTAACTCGTCCATCGGGTCCACGTTTACGTTTATATATCCACTTGCTCCCAATGGCAGTACAACCTTCGGGTAGGACGAACAAATCGTAGACGTCTTTGTCTATTGTAGATTGTAGTTCCGAATCCATTGCTTTTACCCATTCGCAATGATCGATATCTGCCTGCGCCTCCGCAAAGTTCCATGGATCTAATACATTATTGTCCGAGGAGTGATCCATAGATTCTCCCAAACCAATGTATCTGTCGGGCTCATGTGAGACCCTTCCACTGCGGCGCGGCACTACAATATTTTGAGTAGAAGTTGAAGTTTCGGGAATTGTTTGTACACTTGGTACTTGTTCTTGGTTAATGGAACTTGTGACAGAAGTTAGCTCATCAAGAGCCACTTCACTGCTGGGTTTATGATTCATTACATAGTCTTCCTCTAAGAATGTCGTGTGAGTGCTCACAATGACTTTCTTATCTCGGAGACTAAAGAATTCATAACCTTTCGTTCCTTTGGGGTATCCTATAAACAAACATACCTCCGTCCTAGATCCTAGCTTAGTTGGATCCTTTTCCAATACATAAGCCGGGCAACCCCAAACCTTGAGATGTGCTAGATTGGGCTTACGCCCAGTCCACAACTCATATGGAGTTTTAGGTACGGATTCTGATGGTAAATTGTCTAAAATGTGACTTGCAGAAAGCAAGGCATGTCCCCAAAACGAAATAGGCAGATGTGCATAACTCATCATCGATCGAACCATGTTGAATAAGGTCCTGTTCCTTCTTTCAGCCACGCCGTTCTGCTGGGGCGTGCCCGGCGCAGTCAGTTGGGATTGAATTCCCACTTCCGATAAGTAGTCCAAAAATTCAGCACTGAGGTATTCGCCTCCACGATCAGATCGTAGGCATTTGATATTCTTCACATGGTACTTCTCCACAAGAGTCTTAAAGTCTTTAAACTTGTCAAAAGACTCTGACTTGTGACGCATCAAGTAGACATATCCAATTTTCGAGAAGTCATCAATAAATGTGATGAAGTATCGAAAACCACCTCTTGCCTCAGTTGACATTGGTCCACATACATCGGAATGAACGAGCTCAAGTACTTTCTTGGACCTATTGCCCTTAGCCTTAAAAGGCCTCTTGGTCATCTTGCCTTCTAAGCATGACTCACACTTATGAAAAGGTTCATCCTCTAGACCTTTGATAAGATCTTGTTGAACAAGAGAATGGATCCTCCTTTCATTGCATGACCAAGTCTAAGGTGCCACAAGTACGTTTCGTTCATTGAACTTGAAGGTTCATTTCGTTTCTTTGAAATTTTCGATGTTGTATTGAGTTCTGATTTGCGATTATTAAACTGTGTAGAAGTGATTGTGTACAGATTGTTTTCCATGATACCACGACAGATATAAGAACCATCTTTCTTAATAACGCAGTTGTCATTAAAAGAAATCGAATATCCATCATAAACCAATTTAGAAACTGAAATTAAATTTCTTCTAAAAGAAGGTATCAACAAAACATTCTTCAAAATAAAAAATCTATCACTATTAAAACGCAAATAAATGTCTCCCGCTGCAACGGCCGCCACTTTGGTAGCGTCGCCCAGCTGGACTTCGATCTCACGATCATGTAGCCGTCTTGTCACCTGCATTAAGTCAGGATCAAAACAAATATGATCAGTGGCTCCTGTGTCAATAACCCAAGTGCAAATTGATGTCGAAGTCAAACAAGACTCGACAACTAGAGCCTGGTGCATACCTGTAGCCTTGCCCCGTTTAGGACAGTCTGGCTTCCAATGCCCCTTTTCTCCACACTTGAAACACTTCCCCGTGGGCTTCTTGTTAGCCCTCTTCTTCTTATTTCCCTTAGCTATCTTGGCCGGTCCTGAGTTCGGTGCCTGCCTTTTTCCTTTGCTAGGCTTTAAGCCAGAGGAACGAGGCGCCGAAGTCATCATGGCCGCCTTAGCCTGGACCATAAGGTCCTCTGCCGACTGAAGTTCAGTCAACAACTCTGCCAAGGTGTAATTCCTTTTGTTCATCTCGAAGTTGAGCTTGAACTGTTAGAAGCTAGGGGGAAGACTTTGAAGGATGATAGTTACCTAGGACTTGGGATCGATTGTCCCCCCCAACACCTCAATTTGGTTGAGGTGGCCCATCATCTCGAGGACGTGGTCCCTCACAGATGAGCCTTCCTTCATTGTCTTCGACATGATACTCCGAAAGGCTTGAGACTTCGCCGTTCGATTCTGAGTACCAAAAAGATTTTTGAGATTCTGCATAATCTCGGCGGCTGTTTCCATGGCTGAATGTTGATGCTTGAGTACTGAAGACATAGAAGCCAACATGTAGCACTTAGCCATCTCATTCGCCTTATGCCACCGTCTGTGTGCATCTCTGACTCCTGCCGCAGCGGTAGCCGCCGGCACTGGAGGTCACGGGGTGGTGAGCACAAAGATCTACTCATCTGCTGTGAGAACGATGTCCAAATTTTGTTTCCATTCTATGTAATTTTGGCCCTCGAATTTATTTTCTTTGAGAATGGCGGAAAGAGGATTAAACGACATAATGACGATTTGATTTGCACTGCAAAACAGAGTATTTTACTATTGTCATAAACTTATGTAAGAAGTTTGATTAGATTAACCATGAAACTTTTCAAAATCTTACAATTGTAAAATTAAAATTTTGTACCCACCAGAAGAAGTCAATACGCATTAAAATCTTACAATTTTACTGGTCACAACACCGACGAATAGTCCAGAGACCACAGAGTGGCATGGCCGCCTAATGTTGCATAAGCAAGACCATCTCTTTAGCATTACAGAGTCTCATTTCTACAACACACTCCCATAACAATGCTCATGTGCTGCTAACAAGATCAAGCTATCTCATAAATCCTGTGTGAACTTCTGAATCTCACAGTTTCTTAGGATTATTGTCCCCACAAAGCAAGTGGCGATAATATTGGAAACTACATTCTAGTTCATACTATTTATATTTGAGAAGTCCGCCCTCATGAACTTGCTATTTTCTTAGGATTATTGTCCCCACAGAGCATGTGGCGATAATATTGGAAAAAGGCTTCATAAATTGCAGACAATTGATGGAGACCATATACAAATGTTGAGTTCGTAATTACAGCTTAGATATTTTGGGTTATAGTTTTACTTTAATTATCCTTAGCCTTGAGGCAGTTTAAGGCTTAATTAAATTCTGTTGGTATTTAATCTACTGGATAATTAAATCTTTTATTAATTGGTATCTTCCTTTAGGGAATAATTATTCTAGAATATAATTCTTATTCATGTCTACTATAAGATTTGACTAAAATAAATGAACTATTTAATTCTTAATAAGACATGAAAAATTATATTCAAATTAATTCCATGTTCAAGATTAGGAAGAGATATTTCATTATTTAATGTATTCATACATATCTATCCTTTTTAGGATCTTAGATATATAAATATTAGGAAATTATTAAATTATTCTTATCCATATCATCTAGGAATCAAAATATTATTATTTATTTCCATAGATATAGAAAATAATAAAATATTCCTTAAATCTAGATAAATATTAGGAAACTATCAAATTATTCTCAACTATATCATCTAGGAATAAAATAATATTATTTATTTCCATAGATATAGATAATAATAAAAATATTCCTAAAATCTAGGTAAATCTTCCAAAAAGATTTTATTTCCATTAAATAATAATATTTTAATGATATCTTTTAATAAAATAATTAAATAATCATTAAAATAATCTTTCATCGTTATCTCATCGTACGAGGTTCGCACGAACGATAAACGACGAAAATCCGACGAGTTCTTCGTCGGACCACGACGCACGTAGCGTCTCGGCCACCAGCGCGCAGATGACGCGCCAGCGTCTCGGCCGCCTGGCTCATCGGGTGTCGCAGCTTCTCGGCCAGGCGCGCACACGGCGGCACGCGCCTCTCGGCCAGCTGCTCGACGCCCGTCTCGGCCCGCCGTCTCGACGGGTGGCGTGAGCTCTCAGCCAGCTGCGAGCGCGGTGGCGCGGCTGCTCTCGGCCAGCTGGAGCGCCCGTCTCGGCATCTCGGGAAGCCTTCCGCCTAGGGTTGGCCTGGTGTCTCGTGGTGTCTCGGTGGTTCTCGGACGAACCACCACTCCGCGCCAGTCACAGCCGTGTCGGCCTTGACCCGGATGCCGTCTGGTGCGTGTGGTCTCGGCCGGCGGCGCGTACGAGTCCCCACTCGTCTGCGCGTCGCCCCGTGATCACGGCTCCCGGCTCCCACTGTCTCGACATCCCTACCTCGATCGCACGTGGTGCGTTCGAGTAATTCAAGTTCTTTGATTCGATAGTTCTTGAGTTCATCATGCATAAAATTTAACAAAAACACCAAGAACATGCTTCACAATCAAATAACACATACATACATGAATTTCGTGAAATTTAAATCCAAATAATCAGAGCCAAAGACTGGCTCTGATACCAACTGAAGGGGCTGGCAGCGGAAGCGTGCGTTCATAACGGATCACATGAATTTGATCTATTTAGCAGATTATTTAGACAAAATCTATTCGCGTAATTATCACATGTATCATGCTCATAACTTGAATTAAAACATGCTTTAGCACATAAAATCCCTAAAACATGCTTACTGCGGAATTAGCCAATTTACCTCGTTGATTCAATCAAGAATCGTTGATGGCTTGCTCCGTCTCCACGTGAAGATCTTCAATACAAGACCTCGGATCTTCTGACTGGTGTCCCGGACTATACGCTGATATTTGTGTGAGCAAATCTCACCAACGTACTAGGACTCGAATAATGGAAGACAGAAACTGCTCACGGAGGGAGCACAATTTTCGAAATCTCTCTTTAGAGGGGGGACGAAAATTTTAACAAAATAATTGTTGTATTTTCTGTCTCCTTTATTCTCCTATTTATATAAGTCACATATTGGGCCCAGTCAGGGATCTAAGGAAGAATTTGGAACAAGCCTCACCCAATTAGCTTTTTACTAATTAAATTGAATCCACAATTTAATATAAGCTTATATTGGAATATTACGAGCAGCCACTACAGAAGTAATATTGCACTGCCTTCCAAATCCGAAATTACAAGTATTCCGGGTTTCCTTTAATTGCATTTGATTTATTTCCCGCGCTTAAGATAGAAACATCCATTAATTAATTAATGTCTGCTATAGACTTAATTAATTAACATATTTCGAATTCCAAGAGTGGACTTAGCAAGAAACTCTTATTTATTATTCATAGAGTAATCAAACTCCAACTAGCTAGGTTCCGAATAATAAAACATCGTTTCGAGCTCCTCTTGTGGATGTTATCAAACGAGACTCTCCTCGCGCACGTTTCAACATAATAGCAATCCTAGCACCTCTAGGTAATGATCACCAATACCTAATATACCTGGATCGTTGGGTTACGAAAATCCCGCACCTTTGGTAAGTCAAAGTAGTGGATACTCAATATCGTATGCTCAATGCTAACGTACATTGATTAAGAAATTAATTATCAAGACCTCGTCTTTCAGTAGATAGCATAAAGACTCGTCTTGCTGTTAGATCCATTCAGTGCTATACCACACCAACGTCATCTTATTTCAATAAGGTTTAGAAATAATCGGACTAACATTGCAACCTTTCGCGATAGGTAGTCTAGGCCTATCTAGGTTGTGAAATTCTTATTTTTCTTTGTTTAGAACTGACCGTGTTACCTTAAATTGGACGACGCCCATAACCGGTCTACTAAAAAAAGACTTAGACTTTGTTACGTTTGCTCATACATTTAAATATGCCATAAACAACCATTAAATGTAAGACATAACAACATTATGACAAAAATAATCTGTTGCATTTATTGGAAAATAACCATTAGAGTTTTACAGTATCCAATCACTCGAAAGGTGATTTCTAGTATACAAAACCCTAACAATAGATCACAATGGAGAATGAATATTGAGTCAAGGTAGATTAGTTGGTCTTGAATGTTTAATTAGTTTTACGTCTTGATTTGATTCAAGTTTGGGGATTGTCAAATATTATGTGTTGTATCATACTATTCCCTATGTCCCATAATAGATGACATACTTTCCTTTTTAGTTTATGTGACAAAAGATGTCACGTTTCCATTTTTGAAAAAACATTTCTCTCACATTAATATAAATAGACTCCCTCCGTCCCATTCAAGATGACCCACTTTCCATTTTAGTTTTGTCCCAACTAAGATGATATTACTAAAAATGGAAACATATTTATCTCTACTTTATTCACTGTCTTCACTTAAGAGTGTCCACACTAGGGAGCCGCGGCGCGCTCCTCGTACTTGGTGGCGCCTCGGCTCCCTATAGCGGAGGACGAGGGCGGACGGGGCGGGTGGGGGTGGACGGCCATGCCCCAACTCCTCGGCAAGGACGGGGCGGTGGGACCTACAGCGCGGCGGGCGCCGCGGTGCCCTATTGCACGGCCCCGCGAGCCGCGGCAATCGCCGACGAAATTTTTGTTTTTTATTATTTTTTTTATTTTCTTCTTTATTTCTATAAATACACCCATTCCTCTCATTATTTTCACATCATTCCAATCTCCACTTTTCTAAATTTTTCTCTATTCCACTTTCAAAAAATGGATAACGACTATTATCAACAATTGTTCGATGAGGCGTTTGATGCGGTGGTTAAAGTGGTGGAGCGAGAAGCTGAGGAATAAGTGGTGCAGGAGGCGGTGGCGGCGGCCCCTCGTCCAATCCATCATCGGTAAACAATCCACCGATACCATGCTAGGGCTAACCAGCGGCTGATGGATGACTACTTTGGCGATATCCCTCGTTATCCGCCAGAGGTTTCCGTCGGTGTTTCAAAATGTCACGACGACTCTTCACCCATAAGTGACGTAATTGGCGGGCGGTACAGGTGCTTCACCCTCTGACATGATGCGAGCGACCGGATTGGACTGTCGACGTTTCAAAAGTGCACCGCTGCAATTAGGCAACTTGCCTATGCCGGGTGAAAGGCTTTTTCGTTTTCCGTATGTCTACACAATTTAGTAAGAGTAGTGCAGATTGATCAAGAGACACTGACCAACGGTCAAGACAACTCCTAGCCAATCTAACTGTCGTCGGGTGCGCAAAACAGAACAGAAATCGCTTTCAAGACCTTAACCCACAATACTATTAACTAGTAAAGGGAAGTAAGGGTCGAATCCCATAGGGATGAAGTGTTTTCACATTTGTTGTTGACATTTGGGAGTTGGCTGCTGCCACGCTTCAAAGTGGGTTAAGATTTGATTTACTAAACAGAACGACTTGAACTTACTCCTATCTAGCGGATCAACTTAATCTAGACTACATCTTAAACTGACTGCTTACTCCTAACTCTGAACTGATCAACCTAGAAATAAACGACTTATGCTACACTTTCCCGAAATTGCTAAACAAGAGTAATAGTGAAGATGGGGACCAGATCCCTAAACTAACAAAAATCAGAAAAACTGCAAAAAGCAAATGAATAAACGACCAGAACGTAACATAGAACGTAACATAGAACTTCTAACTACTTCATCTTCTTCATCGCATCTGCTCACAACCAGAACGTAACATAGAACTTAAGCACTCAGAGCAAATAAACGACCCGAAAAATGGATCTAAGGGCTAACGCAACTATAGCTACCACTTCTACCTACATTGATCAACTTAAAAAAGGACCAAAACATCGGAAACCATAATGATGCGCTTTTTATTAGCACTAAAAATACCTGCAAGTATACAGGGTAGATCTAGTATAACTAAAGGTCAGTATCAGGATATCGAACACCGGGAATGTAATTGCAACTGACTATCATGTACTAAGCGTCATATACTATATAGAGAAACAAGAGTTTTGTGTTTAAATAATTAAAACAAATAAATAAAGCAAGTAAATTAGGCAAATAAAAAACTAATTGCAAATAAATCACAAAGATAAAATATGAGAGATAAGGGAATTCTAGGTATGTGCGTTCATAGTTATGGTTATACAAATTCCTACAACAATACCCTAGCACAATTATTACTTCGATAGAACGAGTCACATAAGTTTTGCCCATGTGGCACAAGCGTAGATTACTAACACTAGGGTTGTCAATCCTAGATGCGTAACTCCCAAAAGATCCAAGCCCCCTAGCTCAAGTGGTTGAGGAGGGAGGCAAGGATACTGCGCCATCTTAGAGGTCACGAGTTCGACCCTTGGGAGGCAACTTGGGGATTAATTTCCCCTGGGGAGTTCTTGAGTCATGGCCTGGACCCAGGCGCTGGGGGAGATAGGTTAACTTGGTACCCTTGATTGGGTTGATACAGTTAACTGGTCTGGACCCGTGCTTGGGACCCAGGCGCTGGGGAAGATAGGTTAACTTGGTACCCTTGATTGGGTTGATACAGTTAACTGGTCTGGACCCGTGCTTGGGGAAAGGTTGGCTGACTCGTTCCTTCCCATCCCGACAACGAAGTACAGCTCGGTGGTAAGACGCTTCACCTCCGACCGTTAGGCCGGGGGTCCGAGTCACTTCGGGGGTTAGATGGGGAACCATCATCGATCCTCCTTAAAAAAAGGAAAAAAAAATCCCAAAAGCTCCTAAGACCCTTGAAATATTCTCACTCTCAATTAACAATGTCGTTTTAAGGGAAGCTAATTGTAGTGTCTACTAAGTGGACCTAACTCACCAACCTTCTCTCACGATTATGTAGCAAGTTATATGAATTCATCACAGAATGTGTCACTCAAATGTGAAGCATTATCTAACTACTTAGGGAAGAAACGAAGTAAAAATAAAATGGATATTAAATAGAGAACGGAATAGTATAACCAAAGTCGTTACTAACACATCCCTAGAATCCTATGAGTTTAGTTACACATTATAGAATAAGCTAAAAACATAGATTGTAGGGAAGTCATAAAGAAAATAAGAACTAAAGCAAATAAAACCCAAATGTTGAATCCTTGTAGCCTTGATCTTCTCTTGATTCCTTCTTCAACCCCTTGCACTATGAAGTAATGACAAATTTAAACTCTGGAATTATTTGGCAAAAAGAAGATCTAGATGAAGGATTAGGGTTGGAGGGGGAGCCGTGAAGGCTCCCTTTTTGGGGGCTATGAATTGGTGAATATTATGAATTAGGTTATGTGGTATTTATAGGCTTGAAAAAGATTTAAACTTGGTAAAATCTTTGCTCTAAGTAATAGTAATTAAGGAATTTTCGTGCCCCATAGGATAAGGAAAAGATTTGGCTTCACAAGGTAATGTCTTATTTCCTTCCTTGAATTTCCGCCTAAAATTCTGCACTTGACAGCGTTGCGCGACTTTGGTAGAACTGCCATAACTTTCTTCACAGAAATTCTGAATCGCCGGAAAATTGAGTTTGAACAGAGGCTATCGTGCGTGAACATGCCCAACGGGCACTGGAGAGAGTCAGAACGTTCTGGAGTGATTTTCAGCGACCGCTGGCTTGCGCTAGCGGTCCGCTGGGTTGCCTTCTGCTCCAGCTTCCGAACTTTGACATTTTTATGTCCTTTTTTACCTCTATTTTGCACATTTCTCACAAAACTAGTCAAAATACCAAAATAGATAAAATATGCCAATAATGGACATGTAATGCAACTTTGACACTCAAAACGGACCACAAATTAGCCTTAAAATAGTGCAAAATCCGTGCGTATCACATAATTCATGCAAACTTAGAACTCAAAACTCCAGATCGACGTAACCTAACAAGGATTCTCATAATTCAACACAAATCAAAGCAGATCTAAGAAAATGGAACGTGACTACCGAGATCTCATCTTCCTACATTACCAATTGCGAAAAGCATCCAACCAAATTGCAACGAAAACATTCATGAAATAAACTTAGCAACTTCCACGGTCTTAGCTCAACAACAGAGATATCACACACGGAATGAACAGAGCAATATAAAACTTCATAACATCATATGCAAATTAAACGATTCAGGAACTGCTTCACAAATACGAAGTTCTAAACTAAGAAATACTTCAAGATGAAATTGTAGTAGACATAAATTTAAAACGGTTGTTTCTTCGCCCTTCTCGGACGGTGGAACACAGGCACGACGAACTTAAAACTAGACACCACCACCACGGCCAGACACAAAACCCCTCTTCCAAGTGTGTAGAATGAGAATTGGAGGAATGAAGAGTAAATTGTGAGCTCCGAGACTCAGCTCGGGAGAGAGCCGATGATAAGTGTTGCCTCTATCTTCCTTCGTTTCCCTATTTATAGGGAGGCTTGAGGCTCTGATCCCTAGGGCACTCCTCTTTCAAAAATGTCAGTTCTGCACTTCGCTTGAGGATCTTTGGTGATATGCTCTATCTCCTTTCGCTGCTTCCACTCTCGCTCACTTGATCAGTTCGCAGCAAGGGTAAAATTGCTCCATTTCCTCCTTGATCTGTTGTCAACCACTTTCTTCATGCATTTTCTATTCCAGCAGATTCTCTACACACCTGGCTCAAAATCACACGTTATTTCCCAAAAATTACAGAATTTTACTCCAGAATAGATGCATGAAACGAGCCGTATCACCGGGCCGGGAGACATGTTCGATGAATACCTGCAGAAGGGCGAGACGATAAGCCTAGAGGTTTTGAGGAAGTTTTGTTGGGGCATCCAAGACATCTTCGGTCCAGAGTATCTACGAAAGCCAACCGCCGAGGACTGCCAGAGATTGCTACAAATACACGGGAGTGTGCACGATTTTCCTGGGATGATGGGCAGCATTGATTGCATGCACTGGGAGTGGAGGAACTGCCCTGTGGTATGGAAAGGGCAGTTCACTACGGGATTCGAAAGAAAACACCCCTCGATGATCCTGAAAGTCGTTGCTGACTACTGGTTGCGGATCTAGCATACGTATTTCGGTGTCGTAGGGTCGAACAACGACTTTAATGTTCTGCAGTCGTAGCATCTCTTAAGTGTTGGGTGATACGCTTGGATTTTGCACTATTTTAAAACCATTTTTGGTCCGTTTTGAGTGTCAAAGTTGCATTACTTGTCCATTATTTGCATATTTGACCCAATTTGGTATTTTGACGTATTTTGTGAGAAATATGCAAAACGTCAAAGTTCGAATGCTGGAGCAGAAGGCAACCCAGCGGGCCGCTGGCGCACCCCAGCGGTCGCTGAAAACCACTCCAGAACGTTCTGACTCTCTCCAGCGCCCGCTGGGCCTATTCGCCCACAACAGCCTCTGTTAAAACTCATTTTTTGGCTATTCTAAAGTCCGATCAGGACGTGATACACACCATTCTCTTTGTCTTTGAAAGAACTTCGCGTTGGTACCTTGATCATCTCAATCGAAGTTTTGTACAGAAAGTTATGGCCATTCTACCAAAGTTATGCAAAGCTGTTGTCACGCCCGCCCTTACTAAGGATAGTGAAGACGGGGAAAACGTGACGAGGGGAGGGACTAAGGAGCGGGGAAGAAATGGGGGACACAATAAAAGTTGACACTTAATGCAAAAATTTGATTAACTCCCAAAAGGGAAAATACTTTAGTCTACAAAAACATTTTAGTTTAACAAAAGTAAGCAGCGGAATAAAGTCTCAAAGTATTTGACATAATAAAGTCATACGAAGTAAAGTAAACTCTTGTGACATCAGTTTTCAAAGTAGCAGCGGAAATAAGTTATCAAAGAGAGTCATAGGATGACGCCTATGTATGAAGACACAACGCATCCAAATTTCCTAAGCCGACTCAACATCCATCGCAACACCCCGCTCAACCTGCACATAAAGAAAACATATGCAGGGCTGAGTATTTGATATACTCAGTGGACACACGCCAAAATATTTGATAAAAGTTATGTCATCCATACCATAGTGAACTTGAGTTTTAACATTTTAGAAAAGAAATATCATCGAGTATCACTAAAACATTTCATAGCCTGGCCAGGCAAAACAATCTCCCCACTTTCTCAACAATCAATCATTCACATCCTCTTACCATTGTGCGACGAAAGTGTGGCCACACTATTCGCCCACGAGACCGGCCGACTAGCAAGGACGGCTCACGATCCCCTCTGTGTACACAGCCTGATAGGGTTTGCGGCCCTACTTAGACCCGAATTCGTTTATCATAGCCCTATAGCCTAATGGAGCGAACTCACAAACTAGGCATCAAGCACAATCTCAACATAGCCCTATAGCCTAACGGAGCAAGCTCAAACGAATTAGGCATCAGGCAACAATCTCAACATCAAAACAATCACGGCATGACATAACACTTTAAACCACCCTTATATCTCCAATATCATAATTTTGAAACGTAAAAGAGTTTTAGTAAAGAAAGCCCACCTCGATTGTTTACAAACACGGTTCACAATTTTATTGAAATCCTTGCTCTTCGTACCCAGGTACGCACAACAACCCTTATCAACATCATAACCACATAATACAACACAATTAGTTTCCTATCAACACATTACTCATGAATGCCCTATCGTTCCTTTCATCGTTTTCTTAGATTGCCCATCCCCAAACGTTCATCAACAAAAACAAAACGAACACTCAAGCATACATCAACGTGTAACACATAGCCACATCATAGGATACGTTTCTTATTCACACATGTATCATTTATTCACTCAAAACTTGACAACAAGTATTATTTTAACATGACAATAATCTGGTAGAACTGCACAGTTGTTTTGTAAAAATCATTAAAAATCCATCCGACCTCCGTTGGGGCTGAAATTTTATTAAAACACAATAGACACATCAAGGATAATCTAGTTAAAATTTAACATCAAAATCACATCTTTAGGTCGGTCAAATCAAAAATGAAACTTACTGGACGTGAATACAAATTCTGACAGAACTGCGCAGTTAACTTTAAAAATTCATTTAAAATTCATCTTTCGTCAAAAGAGGCTGAAATTTATACACAACACCGAACACATCTCAAATTCTACTCAGTTAAAAATTCGTGCCAAAATAAGATCGTTTGGTCGGTCAAACACGCGTTGGAATCTAATATCCGAACACCACAGTTTTTATGCTTCACAAATTCGAATTAGGGTTTATCTATCATTCATCCAAACACATATATTCATGCTTCCAACACATAATCATGCTTCAAAAATATCTCACAACCAAGTTCTCATATATTCACATATCATTCACCAACGAATCATCCACAACCTCACACATACACATATATAAACGCATATCCACATACTTTCTCATGCAAAACATCAATCCCAACCGATTAATTTTTAGATCTATGATTTCTACACTCACTATATGCATGAGGGAATCAAGAAACATGGGTTCAATGGAAAGGATGAGAAAGAGAATTCAAATATACCTTTCTTGTTCAAAAACAATCGGTAGGAAAGATAATTGATGTGATTCTTCGACGAATCTTGAATTTCCAACTCCAAATTGATGCAAGAACAAAGGATTGGTGAAGAATTGGTGGAGAAGGAGAAGAAGAGAGGAAAAAACGTGTGGGATGAGAGAAGAGAGGGAGGCGAAAATATGAGGGCTAGGGTTAGGGTTCTTTTAATTTATAGTCTAGGATAAATCCCACAATTAAAAATGAAAGTAGGCGTGTGGAATGAGAGAGATCAAGGAAAAAAAATACGTAAATCCTCAAATCCAATAGGAATAGGATTTAAATTTGGTAAGATATGGTAAGAGTTAATTGGATTTTAATTCAAGGAAGGAGACAAACAAGATACCAATTAAATCCACAAAATAATTCCTTCTCCTAATTACTAGGAGAAGTCGAAAATCTCAAGGGATGGCCAAGAGGTCGAAAATCATGTAGAATAGCATAGGGATAATTTGGTTTGGATTTAATTTGGATAAATCTCCCAAATCAATTAATTAAATCCGAGAAGAAAATATTGTTTCCAATAAATAGGAGGGCCGAAAATTTCAATAGAATGGCTAGAATAATTATGCATGGTCCCATTTAATTTAATTACACATTGGAAGCTTAATCACATTGACTCACATAACTCACAACAACTAATTTCACATAATTAACTCAAACACATAGAGACTCAATTTCCACAAAAGAAATCCTTATTCAACATCAACATTAATAGAAATAGAAGTCGCAAAATTTCGGGGTGCTACAGCTGTCAAGTGCAGAATTTTAGGCGGAAATTCAATGAAGGAAAGAAGACATTACCTTGTGAAGCCAAATCTTTTCCTTAACCTATGGGGCACGGAAATTCCATATTCACTATTACTTGGAGGAAACTTTTTACCAAGTTTAAATCCTTTTCAAGCCTATAAATACCCCATAACCTAATTCATAATTTTCACCCATCCATAGCCCCCAAAAGGGGAGCCTCCAAGGCTCTTCCCTCTCCACTCCTCAACCTAGTTCTTTCATCATTTTTGGAGATTGAAGCAAGGCAAGAGGAGCATGAAGATTTCAAGATTCAACCTTGGGTTTTGTTTGTTTATTTCAAGTCTCGTACTTTAATTATTATTTTAGTTCGTCTGTCTATGGATTACTAAACAATAGAATTTTGAGGTTTGATAGTAATTGATTTTCATGTAGTTCTTTTTATGTTTAATGTTCAGAACTCGTCCCACTTGATTTTTCTTGAACTTTTGTTCGACTAATTGGCCGTTACCTTGATTATTGTCAATCTTTGATCGATGATAACTTTGATTGGTTTATCTTATATGTTCATACAATAGTTGTGACATGAGTATTGATGTATGATAGGGAGAAATCGTGGTAAAACTTGAGTCAGATGAACGTAGAACTAATTAGAATAACAAAAGAGTTAGTGAAATCATTATCCTTGAAATTTCCATGTTTGCCCAATTCTATCTTGTTTGTTTTATGATTTTACTTTATTTATTTTTGTTTAGTTTCAAACCCAAAACTCTTGTTTCTCTAGATAGTAAATGATGCTTAGTACATGATAGACAGTTGCAATTATATTCCATATGTTCGATATTATGGTACTGACCTTTAGCTATACTATTTCTGCCTTGTATACTTGCAAGTAGTTGTAGTGCTAAAAAATAGTACATCAGCGAGTACCAGGGTGAGGGTCCGGAGATCAGATTCATGGCCAATGGCACGCAGTACAACAGGGCATACTATTTGGCAGATGGGATATAAACTCGTTGGCCCTTATTTGTCAAGACAATCTGGCATCCGGTTGGTCCAAAGAAATCTTATTTCGCGCGACGTCAAAAGGGTGCTAGGAAGGATGTTGAGCGAGCTTTTAGTGTGCTCTAAGCGCGATGGGCCATTATACGGAGCCTGACACGAAAATGACGTCGCCGATATCATGTATGCATGTATCATATTGCAGAATATGATAATAGATGATGAAGGATTTGCGGCAAAGCGCTGGGCATCGGACGATGGTGCTAGTTCAAGTCACGGTGTTTCCACCGCGCCCCTGTAGATGGGTGTACCATGTACTAATGAATACTTGATCCAACGATCAGGGAAACAACATATACCCAACTCCAGATGGAGTTGAAGAGATCTGGGCACGTAGGGGAGCGGACACATCGTGATAAGCGAGGCGGTGTTGTTTGTGTAATGTCGATAATTCTCGTTGTATAATTTTCTCCTTTTTATTATACAACGAAGATTTGGTTTTAATTTTTTTAATTAAATAATATTTTTTTCTAATAATTATCATCCGATAATTTTTATTCAACTTGAATTAAAATATGTCAATAATTGATTAAATAATGTGATTTGTGGTTGTGGACATGTCCATTATTGGACTGAATAAGTTTTTTGTGGTTGTGGACAAATTTTTGTGGCTGGTGGAAGAGTTTTTTGTGGCTGTGCCTTGGGCATGTCCACATTATTGTGGACACTCTAAGGAAGGGGGCATTTTCCTTGGGACAGATGGAGTACTATTTGCTCTCTCCACTCAACACACAAAAAAACATCTTCCAAATCCTGTGCTATCTATTATGAGATGAAGAGAGTACAATTTTCTTCATTCAATGCTCACATTGTGAAATCCTAAGTACTAACGCCATCCCAAAGGAATTCCTGAGAATGGGGATCACTTTTGAGCATCAAAGAAAGTCAAGCTAAAGACGTAAAACAAGTGCTTGTTGGAAGACAACCCAATTTTGATATCTTTTATTTTCATTTTTTGTTTTGTTTTAGATTAGGTTTTGTTTACTTTTTTGTTTTTGAGAATTCGCAGGCACACTGGCCGACGTCATCGTCTGCTGACTTTAAGTCAGTGACCCGCTGAAGAGCCCCTGTTCATTCAGTGCACACTCATCGACCCGCTGGACTTGCCGGTATCCACACCCGACGAGTCGGGTACCCGCACCCGATTTTGCCGGAGATCTCTGTCCCGATACCCTACCCGCCATGCCCTCGGGTATTACCTGCACCTGAGTTCTCTTCTCTGCTACACCCTCAATCATACTCACTATCATAGCAAAAATGACGAAGAGAACCAAATTCAAGGAATTGCCCACTACTTATAATATTCCGCTATTGCTATTAGTAATACAAACTGCTAAAGCTATTGTAGTAAATTTTCCCCTAGTAATTAATATGCTTATCGTCATTCCAACATTAAATAAGGAGTAGTGTAAAACTAAATAGTTCTACTTCAAATATTCACCATCCCCAAGCCATCAATAATACTAGATACTGGATTGCACTATAATGAGAATTAATATGGCCACTCAGTAGGCGCTGCATAAAATAAAATGGGAGTTGAAGCTTCAAAATTTACTAAAAATGTTCTTAATTCACTACTTGTTTAATAGTTCGGGTAATTGGCGGGTATATCGGGTATTCCTGGTCGGGTAACGGGTATACCTGATACCCACGAAATCCAAAATCACAATACTCGATCCCGCCTCGTTTCCCGTTTCTGTCGGGTATACTCGGCGGTATCGGGTCGGGTAGGAAATGACCCGATACCCGATACCCATTTCGATACCCCTAGCCTGCCATCCAGTCCAGATTTGTGCCATGTGATTCTCGAGGCATGCTTTATTTGTTTTATTAGTTTACTCACATCATTTCCCACTTTTCAAACTTAGTCTTAACATAGTTTTGAATAAGTTTGGGGGATAAAGTGGTAGAATGTGAGTTTAGTTGTTTTTTTAGTTTTAGTTTAGATTGTTTTTGTTTTTAATAAAAAGGAGGTGAATCTCGTCTGAGCATAACATAGAAAACTTAGAAATATTCATGTTCAGGGACATTATACTGGGTTACCTATTATGAAAAGTTCTGCTTGAGATGGCTTATGTATTGATTTGAGAATTTTGTAAAAAGGTGCATAACTTATGATTTATGAATTGCTTAGTTGCTTTGAATCATACTTATATGGATTTCGAGTTATCAAATTTCTCTCTTGCGTGATTTATCGCCATTCATTGACTTGTTTCTCGAGCTTGCTCCTAGACTGCCTAAGTCTATATAATGTTTAAATGATAAAAGAGGACATTTAGGATTTTAATTATGTGGAGTTGACAAACTCATAGTTTAGGATGTTTAGGTGGGTGATTATCACAAGTTGTTGAGTAAATTGAGGTATAAAGTTTAGGTTTCATCCACTTATTTGCTATTTTGAGAGATAACGAGTGCGTTAAAGTTTTGACTCAAAAACAGGTCTAAAACGAGCTTAAACGGAGTTGAACGGGCCAATACAAAGAATTTTCCCGCCCGGGTGTTTTCTAAGCGAAGAAATACCTGCCCGGGCGTTCTAGCTGGAATTGCACATCAAAATATAGAAACTTCGCTCGGTCAGGCATTTCCTATCCGAAGAAACACCCACCCGGGAGTTTTGAAGTGAATTGCGGGATCCAGACAAAATGTCCGGCCATGCGTTTTGCCCATTTTTCACTCCAAGTATAAAAGGGACTTCACACATTTCGATCCCTAACTTCCACGCACACGATTTTGAGCTAAATTGAAGACTTAGAAGGTGAATCGAAGGCCAAGGAGCCTCCCCATTTAAGAGATTGAAGGAAGAAGACCCCCCATCATTTCTACCCATTGGGAGTTCCTAGTTTCTCTTTCTACCATGTTTTCTTCCATTTACTTTGAGAATTCTTATGTTATAGATTTGAATATGTGTATCTAAGTTTCTAGTAGGGATTTGGTGAAGTTTGGATGGATTGTATGAATTGATCATTTGGTTTAATGCTTATCTATCTCATATTGTTGGATTTGTTGACTATTGAGCTTTTATTATCTAATTATTTAGCTATCAATTAGATACATCTTTTGCTTAATTGTTGTCATTGAGCAATACATGATTAGGATAGATGTGTAATCAACAACTTCGTGCAACCCATGTGATCGAGAGCTGCATGTGCTAGAGAGAGGGCTTGAGTCTGTGGGTCTTAGGAGTCGGCTTTGACTTGTAGGGAGTAAACTCCGACCTTAGAGGCCGATCAACGCGTTAGATGCACTCGAGAGAGGGTCTAACCAATCATTCCGACTTTCCTAACTACAATTGATGCCCAATAGATGAGCATGACCCGTAGGTGACACCCTTGATCCATCATAACAGATCCATTTCCCTATCGTTTCCCATTTTATGTGAAAACCATCTTTTACTTGCTTTACTTAGTTAATTATCGTTAATTGCTTGTTTGCTCTTTGTTCTTAGTTAAGAAAATCCAAAAATACATTTCCGTAGTCTAGATAGTGTTCAAAGTTGTATCGTAGTACTAAAATCGGCCTTTAATCTCGAGGATCGATAATTTTAACTTGCCAAGACCTACCAAACCCCGTACACTTGCGGTGATATTTTGATTACTAAAAATAGTCGAGCCAGGTTTTCGGCGCCGTTTCCGGGGACTAAATTTGCTTTCATGTTTGATATTGTGATAAGATAGAGATTACTAGTTTAGACATTTTAGGTGCTTTATTTAGTTTAGTTTCCTTGTTTGATTCTTACTTGTGTTTGTTCTTCTCTTGTCTTGTGCAGGTGTGTATGCTCACGCGCTCAAGGTGACTACCTCTTGAGCCTATTGATTTATAAATAGAAGCCACCAATAGAAGGAGAAGAGGACAAAGGAGAAGAACACGAGCTCAACATCTAATTGAGCCAATTGATAATCTAAATGGGAACAATGAGGGAGGCACACCTCTACCTCCTCTAAATCAAGACCAAATCATTCTCCAACTACAATAAAAAATGGCAGAGATGAGAAGAGAAAGAGAGGAGAAAATGAGATGAGAGACACCGGTTTGAGATGCATTTGGGAACATCAATATCCCAATTCTATCTTATGATACAAGGGTGAATGCCAACAATTTTGAGTTGAAGACGGCATTGATTCAAATGGTAGAGCAACATGTTTTTGTGGGAAGGCCCACGGAGGATCCTAATAGGCACTTATCCAAATTCTTGGAGAGTGCCAACTCGACCAAGCTTAATGAGGTTCCCGATGATACAATCAATCTCCCATTCTCATTATCGGGATATGCTAGAGATTGGTTTGATAACCTTGAGCCGGGCTCGGTTACAAGTTCGGATGACTGAGCCCAAAAGTTCTTGGAGAGGTTCTTCCCTCTAAGCTCTACTCTCAATCTACAAGTGCAAATCTCTCACTTTAGCATGAAGAGCCAAGAGTCTATGTTTGAAGCATGGGAGAGATTCAATGCTTTGTTGAAGAAGTATCCCAACCATGGGCTATCTCCGGGCCATCAAGTGAGCCTCTTGTTGGGGGGTTTGTATACTAAAAGAGCTTCGAGCATACATGTCTTTGTACAGTCAGCTTGTGCATGTATACGAGAAATGTCACGTCCACTTGTTTACCTAATTATGAGAATAGATAATATAATATAATGGTTTATTTATTGAAATATAAATAAACAAGTCTAAGGTTTCTTAGTAAGATGGTTAAAGTAGGGAATCTGATGGATTCTCAGTAGGGGGACTTGACCAGATCTAGTAAGAAGAAAAACGATTTCACAACCTAGATAGACATTGGCTACCTATTGGTATGGTTGCAGTGTTTATGATAATTTTCTCTTACCTAAGAAGTGATTAGTAACACTGGTGTGGTAGAGCACTGAAAGGATCAACCCGAAATATATTATTTATTGCTATCAACTGAAAGAATATACTTCAGAAATTTTAGTATTTCTTAGTCTGTGCAAATAATATTGATATTGTTTATTTAATCAGACACCACTTTGACGTATCAATATGTGAGAGTTTTTTGCAACTCAATTATGGTATCTTGGGTGGTAGTAATTGAATAACGTGAAAATATTATAATATTATTTCATAGAATTCGCGTGCCCAGTGTGGTATCATTTTATCCCCAAGAGGTGTTTGAAAAATGAATTTATTATTAAGAAATTTGCGCAGTTGGAATTTTATTCCATGAATAATAAATAAAGTTTCAGACTAGAGAACTCTTTGGAGAATTAATTAATTCTTCTTCGTAATTTGATGATTTAGATGGGAGTTCAATATTATTTGTTACTGGAATAAAATAATATCCCATTGGATATTATATTAGATCATGGGTTAATTGATTTAATAAGTTTATTGTCTAATGGGCTAGACCAACATCTAATCACATCTAATCACTCAATGGATCCTTATTCTAGCCCAACAGAAGTCCATCTTATAAATAGTGAAGAGAGGTGGAAAACCCCAAGACACCATACACAATTCACAACTCTGAAACCATAAACCTAGCTGCCGCTCACGCGCCCTCTCTCTCTCTTGTCTCGATTTTTGAGTCACGCCAAAGGGAAAACTAGGGTTTTGGTTCTTGCCATGTCTTGTTCATTCTAATTCATGGAATTGAATCAAGATAAGTTGCTTTGTGTATTGTTCTCCCAACATTTCATCTCATTATTGTTGATTCTTCAAGATCCGCCCACCGAATGAACAATCAAGGAAGTGAGATAGAATGGAAGATTCGTGGTTGAGAAATCATGGATTGATGGGAGATTCAACAAGCAACGTCGATCCATTCATGGATCAAAAGGTAACAATTGGTTCTCTACATAAATTGCATGTTTATGTGTAATTTGATGTGATTTTCTATAGATCTAGATTAAATTGCATGAAATTGGAATCAAATACATAGTCACCTAAATAGATCTGTAACGATATGTTTATTTTTCGTGTCTTCCGCTGCGGTAACCCCAACACCTCTTCTATAATGGAATTCATCAAAAGTCAACTAGACTTTGGCTTCAGGGGGTCATTCTTGGACAAGGGGGTGGATGAGCACAAGAAAATGCTTCAAAAGCTTGCCTATACAAGCAAGGGTTGGAGCTCGGGCCGAGATGGTTCAATGAAATTAGCTTCGGTCATAGATTCAGAGGCCTGGGGCCTAACGCGTTGGAGTTGGTGTGGGAGGGGCCTGGGCCGCCCCTCGGGACAATGGAGGGGTTGGGGCGCCCGTTTGCGGCCCGTCCGGTGTTGTGGGCGCACGGGCCCCTAACTCCTTTTTTTCAAAGAAAAATTCAATTATTTTTTCCCTATAAATACTATATTCCTAATTGTTTCTTTATTTTTTTTAGGAATTGTTATTTTTGAATTTTTAGGATTTATAATTTTTAATTTCCAAATGAACAATGAGTTTTTCGTGTTATAATTTTTCAACTTTTTCAATTTTACGACTAAAATAGTTTGTAGTTGTGAATAGTGCAATTTAATGTTTGCAACCTGAATGAGGCCTGCAAGTTTGTGGAAATTGTGGTCTGATGCAGAAAATAAGGAGAATGATGACATGGCATGGACTTGAGAGACCTGACCATGGAGCGAGGTTATGAATGCCCTAAATAATTAAGGGATGAGGCGGATAAGAGACAATATGCCCTTAAATTCTTAAATTTTAGTTCAGTTTTGGTTTCTCATACTAACATTAAAAATGATTACCAAAATAGTTTGATAATTTACTAAAATATTTAAAAACTGATAGCAAACTAAAATTCGATAAAAGTATCGTTATTTACCTAGAAATATTCTTTTTGTAACTTATTTGAATGTAGCTACCTATTTTCTTTCACTTTTAGGAAAATACTCATACTAATAACACTCCCAAATAAAATCATATATTCCATTTTGGCGGTAATATTTCGTGGCAAAAATCAACAATATTTGAGAAATTCAGGTTACACGACATACCCCTATTCTCAGAGGTCAGCGCGTGGCCAAAAACATCCCAACAAGTCAACTACAGAGCAGCCAAGTACCATTAAAAACCTGGTGGGCCCGGCTTCTATCCCCTCACTGACTCGTGCTATAAACGCGCTCCTGACGCGAGTGCTTTAAATTCTCAGGTGTCTGTATATTGTTTTTCCAGTGTGAATTCCGAAATCTAATTTCTTAATACCTCCGCCCCAAAGCAGTCTTCTTTAACAGTAGACAAAAAGCCCTAAACCAATTAGCAGCCGAGGAAAAAAAATTGATATACTAATTTGGTGGATTTTGCTTTACAAGCGGAAAATCTGAATCACAATCGGAGAAAGTTTGGTGTGTGCGATTAAAATCGGCTGAAATCTGATATTTACAGGGCTCCTTTTGATTGTTGTGTTTATTGTGCATGGTCCGTTATCCAAGGTCAGTCTCTCATCGGCCTCATTATCTCTGATTTTCTTATTTTCAGATTATCTGAAGCTCCTTTTTGAAGAAAAGGGGAAGGAATTGTTGAATTAAACGTGTGATGTGTGAGACGGATTTGTGGGGAGAGGTGTGAAAGTTATTTAGCAGTTTTGTATTGATTTTTTTGTTATATATTTGGTGTTGGAGGTTTTTGCTATGCGATTATCGCGGTTTGACTCAGTTGTGAAGAGGAAAGATCAGAAAATTAGGAATAAGTATAAGGGGAAGAAGAAGCACAAGAAATTAGATGCAATTTATGAAAAAGGTTACAATAAGAGCCACAGAGGGGTCCATAAGGTCGAGTCAAGTGAGTTTATTAATGAAGAGAATGAACATGAACTCCGGAGGAGCACTAGGGTTCGTAAAGCGCCTGAGTTGCTTGATTCATCACCTCTTCCACCTACAAAGCGGAGGAAGGTTGATAATGGTGTGGGTAGCAGTGTTAAGAATGTTAGGAGAGTAGATAGGGCGCAATGTGAAATGCCATGCTCAAGTTCGAGTGATGGGGAAGGTGATGGTTGGACGCCAAGGTTGAGATCCAGGCAAGAGAGTGGATGTTCTTCTGGAAGAGAAAGGGGGCATTCGTCATTGAAGGGAAAAAGAAAGCTGTTTCAGGATCTTGATCGGTTAGGGGATGAACAGGAACCTCAGTTTTTAATGAAGAAAGAGCCCTTGGTAGGTGAGAAATCAACGGTTGTTAAATCAAAGAGGCCAGGCAGAATTAAAGCATCAAATGTTTTGGAAAATGACAACCAGGAGGATGATCTGGAAGGTGAGTCGGAGGATGGGAAACCAAAGAACAGAGACAAGATTTTAGAAGTGATAAATGAGGCAGAAAGTGCTGAAGGGTCATCAGGTGAGTTGGAGGATGGGAAACCAAAGAACAGAGACAAGATTTTAGAAGTGATGAATGAGGCAGAAGGGGCTGAAGGGTTTTCTTTGGAGTGTAGTTTGGAGTGTACTAATGAAATTGAAATAGATTGCAATATGGCTTCACAGTTAGCGCAGGGAGAGGAGACTGTAATTGAAGAGATGGCAATAGAAGAATGCAACAGCAATGGGAACATCGAGGTAAGGGTAGAACAAGTGCAGCTGGAAAAATTAGCGTGTGATATTGTACCTGGCCAAGTAAATGCTACCGAGTTTGATTGTGGCTCAGCTGACCAAACAAAGGATGATGAGAATCCTGTAAAACCTCTTGAAAATGGTATTGATATTAAACCAGAAGACCGATACAATCCTCCAGCTGTTACTGACAGAAAACCTAAAATAAAACTTGGAAGGCATTGCGGTTTATGTGGGGGTGGGACGGATGGCAAGCCTCCAAAAATACTCTTACTTGAAGGTGCTGGCAGTGATAATGAGGTCTACAGTGGATCATCTGCATCAGAAGAACCTAATTATGATGTTTGCGATGGATTTGGTGATCAATCTGGATGGCTTGGAAGACTCCTAGGTCCTATTAACGATAGGTTTGGTATAGCAGGAATTTGGGTTCATCAGCAATGTGCTGTATGGAGTCCAGAGGTGTGTTTTACATTCCGAGTTTCATATTTACTTCAGTTATAACTTATATCTCACTTAACATGCAGTGGAATGTTGACCGCATATTTAGAGTGTTGGTTTATGCCATGCATTCATTGGTGTCATTACTTTGTATTAATACTGTTTTACTACTCATGGAATATTCTTAAATACAGAAAGTTGGTTAGGAACGAAAGAATGCTTCCCCTTTTCTTACCAGTATGAATGAACATGTGAGAGCTGGATAGAAGCTCGGTTTTCGGCTTATCTTTTATCTTTTGTCTTTGTTTATCCGATCATTAGTTTTTTCGGTTTTTTTATCTTTTGTTTATAGTTGCAGTTGGTATGCCCGGTGTCTTGTGTTCTGGATGCATTGGGGATCTAATTGCACATTAATTTGTAGTATGTCGCTTGGACAGTAGGCAATACCCATTGCCTGGAACATTCCTGAGGCATTGTCTTGCCTTTCATTTCACAGGGGATATGCAACTTATTGGCTTGAATAAATTTCAATAAGTGCGTGCCTTTGATTGTTATGTCATATTGGTTGCCTGACTTCTTAAGCTTTTTTACGTTTGTTTTCATTTTGTGCAACATATTGGTTGCCCGACTTACTGCTAATATGCTTTCCTAGACACCAGGCAAGACAAATTTGGCACATCCTTTTAATGTACTTATTATATGGTTAAATACAATCTTCGATCAGTGAATTAAACTGCAAAAAGTTTCAGGCTCTACATCATTGGTCTTCTGCAACTACCAATGCGGAAGCAACTGACATTGCATTGCAATTAAAATATATCTTCTTTCATTTCCTTCATCATATGTGCAATAATGTTGTGGGCTTCTTTTTACACATCACATGTTTTTTCTGCTATAATTCATTATGTTGAAACATTTAACGACATGTTCTTTTTTTTTTATTAATTCCTGTAAGCAAGTTTTTATCTGCTAGTCTGATAACTTTTTTTACAGGTTTATTTTGCTGGACTTGGATGCTTAAAAAATGTGAGAGCTGCGCTCTACAGAGGTAGGGTGCTCAAATGCAGCCGCTGTAGGAGACCTGGAGCAACCATAGGGTGTCGTGTTGATAGATGTCCCAAAACTTACCACCTAGTGAGTGGCTAGCCTATTTTGTTCTAACATCTCTTTTACCACTTCAGGATTCATTTCTTGCTCAATAATCTTTCTGCATGTTTTTTTGGTGTTGACTATTAGATTGATGTGTGCTTTTGCAGCCATGTGCACGGGCCAAAAGTTGCATCTTTGATCATCGTAAATTTCTCATTGCCTGCACTGATCATCGCCATCTGTTTCAACCATATGGAGTACATAATGCTCAGCGAATGAAGAAACTGAAGGCCAAAAAGCTGAAGTTTGAATTGCGGAAGGTTGCCAATGATTCATACCGTATTGATATTGAAGCGGAAGAAAAATGGTTAGAGAACCGTGGGGAGGATGAAGAATTCTTGAAGCGTGAGAGCAAGAGGCTTCAAAGGGATTTATGGAGAATAGCACCTACATATATTGGTGGTGCAAACTCTGAACAAGGCAGACAATTCGCAGGTTGGGAATCTGTTGCTGGGTTGCAAGATGTGATTCAATGCATGAAAGAGGTTGCTATTTTACCCCTCTTGTACCCTGAATTTTTTAATAATCTAGGACTTGCACCTCCTAGGGGAGTTCTGTTGCATGGATATCCTGGAACCGGTAAGACATTAGTTGTGCGTGCACTAGTTGGTTGTTGTGCCCGTGGTGACAGGCGCATAGCATACTTTGCTCGCAAAGGTGCAGATTGTCTTGGAAAATATGTTGGTGATGCTGAGCGCCAGCTACGACTTTTGTTTCAAGTAGCTGAGAAATCTCAACCATCTATAATTTTCTTCGATGAGATAGACGGTTTAGCACCTTCTCGTACTAAGCAGCAAGATCAAACACATAATTCAGTTGTGTCCACATTACTTGCCTTGATGGATGGCCTGAAATCTCGAGGTTCGGTTATCGTAATTGGGGCAACTAATCGTCCTGATTCAGTTGATCCAGCTTTAAGAAGGCCTGGGAGATTTGATCGGGAAATTTATTTTCCACTGCCTTCTTCTGAGGATAGAGAAGCAATTCTTTCATTGCACACACAGAAGTGGCCTAAACCAATAGCTGGATCCTTATTGAAGTGGGTGGCAAAGCAAACTGTAGGATTTGCTGGTGCTGATCTGCAGGCTCTTTGTACTCAAGCAGCTATATTTGGTTTAAAAAGGAGCTTCCCGTTGCAAAATGTTCTAGCTGCTGCTGGAACTAATAGCTCTGACAGAAGATGCCCTGTTATTCCTACTTTTACTGTGGGGGAAAAAGATTGGTTAAAGGCTCTCTCATGTGCATCGCCTCCATGTTCTCGAAGAGAAAGTGCATTTGCTCTTAATGATGTGGTTTCTTCACCTCTTAAATCTCATCTTGTTCCATGCCTTCTCCTGCCTCTGACAAGGCTGCTGGTTTGCCTGTGTCTGGATGAGCGTGTCTGGTTGCCGTCTCAGCTTAAAAAGGCTTGCAAATTGATTAAAAATGTAATTGTTTCAATCTTAGATAAGCGGCAAGTGCAGAGTCATAATTGGTGGTTGCAAGTTGATGGTTTGCTTCAGGATGTGGATGTTAGAAATGAGATTGAGAAGAACCTTTTGCTTGCAAACCTGGTTGGAGAGAACAACTTACACAGTTCTAATGGGGCAGATGAAAATACTGACGAACGTTCTGAAATGTTCCCATCCAAATCTATGTGTATGGGTGCCCGCACAGCGTTGTCTCAAAATATATC
Organism: Salvia splendens; assembly: GCF_004379255.2. Classification (NCBI taxonomy): domain Eukaryota; kingdom Viridiplantae; phylum Streptophyta; class Magnoliopsida; order Lamiales; family Lamiaceae; genus Salvia; species Salvia splendens. Next base: position 18,889,508 of record NC_056036.1, on the reverse strand, counting down.
TTGTGTACCATCCAGTAAATCAGGATTCCAAGTTTTGATTTGTGGGGATCCTAGTTCTGGTCAGAGGCATCTTGCTTCATGTCTTCTGCACTGTTTTGTTGGCAATGTTGATGTATGGAAACTTGATTTGGCTAGTATCTCACATGAAGGACATGGAGACATGGTTCATGGGCTAACACATATACTGAGTATGTCAACATCTCCCTTTTCATTAATTCATATTAATTTGTTCTGTTTCAGGAGAAAAAAGTAGCACATTTATGATTTATGCTAATTTTAATTTCCGGATTGCAAAATTCTTTGGGACACATACATTTCTGTGCCATTCCTATAGAAGGGAGATATTCTCTTCCATGACCTTTTTCATCTTGATATGTATGCCATGTTTGTCTTGGTTTGCGACAAGTTTCAAATACTAAATTTTACATAGCTTATAATGAGTGTATTAAGTTATGTCGGACCTGGTCACATGTGGTTGTGGTAATTGAAGTGACTTACTACTATTGAGGATTATATCAGTCATTAGTCAGTTAGTAAATTCTGCACAAGATTTCAAATCAGTTTTGGTGATCTTATCATAAAAATTGCCCACAATAAAATATTTCTGGGAAGAACCTCATCATTGATTGTTCGTACTTTCTTATTTTCTACACTTACAAACATTTTTGTTCTTTTAATATTGTTGATGACTCGAACATGGTTCGTCCATAAATCTGTCTGGCTATATATTTCTATAAGAATACAAACATATAAGAGAGTTATTCATTTCATCTGTCAACGTATTTTCATCTACCTCACTGAAAGCATTTGATGAATACAATAGGTCGATTTTAGTTCCTTGAGAGTTAGAGTCTCCTATTAACGTCTACAGCAGTTGCCTTATTGTCTTTTGATGCACGGTGCCTTGTTTTTTAGTTTTAGTAATTAATGAGTATTTAATTTCATTTTGCTTGTAGATAGTATTTGCTTTAGTTCTTCTTGTGCTTCATTAACATGATTCTAGTGCAATTTTGATGATAAATATTGTTTGTATACCAGTGTGTAGCATTGATATCAGTTATATGCATGCATGTGGATAGATGATAAATGGTTTGGAGCAACTTGTTTGGGAGGGATGGAATTAAGTGATTTATGAGAATATGATATAATTGCTTGGTTTTCTGCTGAGGTTGGTAGCCAAATTTTGGCTAGTAAGACATTTTAAGACTATTGATCTATCTAATTGCTTAAATGCCTATAAAACAGATATTTTCCTCATTATTCTAATTAATACTACTTTATTATGTTTCTCTTTTGTGCACTGAATGATGAATATTACATGTCACAGTGAGATCTGATCTACTTGCTTAAATGCCTATAAAACTGATATTTTCCTCATTATTCTAATTATTCTTTTACTATGTTTCTCTTTGTGCACTGAATGATGAATATTACATGTTGTAGTGAGATCTGCCGGAGCACATGTTAGCATGCTTTATATGCCAATGATCGATTTGTGGGGTATTGAGACAAGTCATGAAGCCTCTGAAGATGACCGTGAAACATCTGATGCTGGCAATGGTATGGAATATGAATTCTGCCCAAGTGCTCATGCAGAGGGTATCGAGTCTCAAACTGCTGCAAGGAAGGCCTCATACCTTTGGACCTCTTTCGTAGAGCAGGTGGAGTCTATACGCGTAAATAGCTCCTTGATAATACTCGTAAGTTGGCATCCTCTGATTATATTTTTAAAGTTGCGATCATTTATTAATCAGAAAAGTTTACTTGTAGCTTTTCATCTAATTTTAAAATCAAACTACCAATGGTCAGTGTGTTCCTTTTACAATATCAAAAAAGTTGAGATCGTTTATTAATAAGAAAAGTTTACTTGTAGCTTTTCATCTAATTTTAATATCAAACTACCAATGTTCAGTGTGTTCCTTTTACAATATCTAGGGTTTGTGCATCTAGTCCCAGAAAGCTGATGTTTGTATATATATGTAGACACTAGACACACATGCATACCACTCTTACTGGGGCCTTCCTGAATTTGATCAGCATTTACAGAAAGTTCTATTCTTTCATTCTTCTCTTATAAAAGTTCAAACATATTTTGTGAGGGCATGGTAGAAAAGAAGTCTGGACTGGACAATTTAGACATGATGTAATAAAGTATGACACTAGATTTTTGGCAAGAATCTTTTGTACTTCCTTCCATCCTCTCTCCCTATCTCTTATTGAAAAGATGCTACATTCTTTTGAGAAATGATTATTACTATATCTCCTTTAACAGGCTACAGCAGAAGTACCATTTTCTTTGCTTCCTGATAGAATAAGGCATTTCTTTGGGAATGAAATATTGAATTGCATCCAATCAAGTCCATTGGGGCATAAGGTGCCACAGTTCTCTGTGCAGCTTGACGGGAAATTTGACCATGATAAGGTGATTAGCTTATTTGCTGCTGAGTTGACCAAGGATTTGGCGCAGTATTTTATTCAGTCACATCATGGTGAAAATCATATACACGTGAACTCAGTTGATGTGGAAGCTTATCATACAGCTGATGGTGATACTAGTCAAGTTCGTCATAGCAAACCTTGCCATGTGAGTCCCTCCATTCCAGCTGGTTTGACAAATAAAACTTTGAAAGGGAAATCAAGCTTGCAGTTGGCAATATCAACATTCGGCTATCAGATTCTTTATTATCCTCATTTTGCTGAACTTTGCTGGTATACATCCAAGTTGAAAGAAGGTCCTTTTGCCAATGCCACTGGACCTTGGAAAGGCTGGCCCTTCAACACTTGTATTGTTCGTCCTGTCAACTTCATGGAGGATGTCGCTGCTGCTTCTAGTTCCAATAATATTAGGAGCAAAGAGTTTAGTTTAGTTAGAGGACTAGTTGCTGTAGGGTTATCAGCATATAGAGGTGAATACAAATCACTAAGGGAAGTTTTCTCTGAGGTTCGAAAGGTTTTGGAAGCTCTAGTTCGAATAATTGATGACAAAATTCAAGCTGGGAAAGACAGAACCCAGTTCATTCGTCTTCTATCACAAGTGGCTTATCTTGAGGACATGGTTTGCAGTTGGGCTCACGCACTACATAGGTATTACCCTTCTTTTACTGCTTTTGCAATTATCCCTAGTGTCTCATTTTATTCTTATCTTCACTAAAATAAGAATTACTTTCAGCCTAGAGGTTGATGCTCATATTCAGGAGGCAAATGCCAAAGTTTTTGTGGGACCATCTGAAGGTGACGGCCGCAAGATAGGTGATCTGAAAGCAAATAATGAACACAGTTCAGAAGTGTTCGAGAAAGGCTCCCAGGAAGTTAGTCCCACAGAATGTGCAGATGCAGGTGATGGAGTCGCTGTCACTGCTCAAGAGCCTTCCCATACAGTTGCCACAGATGATACTTGCTCTCATGAACACAGCTTAGAGCCAACCGAAGTTAACTTACAGTCTTCTAAGGCTGAAGTCTTAGCACCGAATGGAGTTAATTTAGAGTCTTCTAAGACAGAAATTGCTGGAGATCATGCAGAAGTAGAGCACGTTCCATCCGTCAAACTTTCTAATGGTTTCATGGAGAGTAGTTCAGAACTTCGTGATGGTCCCTCCGTTTTAGGCGATAAGCATTCTACTCTCGCAGGAAATGGCAACCAGCCGAATTGCCTCCCAAATGATAATTGCATTCTGTCCAAAGATACCAGTGAAAACATAGGTCAAAGTAATATCAACGTCAACTCTTCACCAGGGCCTAGAAGTTCCGGAAGTGGTTCGGTTGCTATATGCTTTTACCAGTGCTGTCTGGAGTGCTTTGTCACCCTAAGCAACTTACTGTTGAGGGTTATCAATGTCGAGTGGAAAAGTAGAGGAAGTCAATCAACCGTAGAGGATGTTCACGATTTTGTTGCCTCTTTATCTGCAAATCTTCATTTATCACTAAGTAAAATATTACGCCAAGGTGAAATCTCCTGTGGCATGAATGGCAAAGAATGTAGAGAACACTGTATGTGCCGGACATCGCAGGCTGAAGGCATAACAGATCTCAACAAGTCAGACATGGTGGATTGTAAGAGTCACTCAACGTGCAAGGACACGAGCAGGGAGGAGGAGAAGATTTCTAAAGGGATCAATCGGAGATTTGTTTTCAAGGATGGAGTGCTGGCTAATTTAGACACAGGTACTGATGTTTCTTTTCACTGTAAATATGAGAAATTATGCCTTTGTTTTCTTATGGAGTGGTTGGTAGCTAGCAAGGTTTCACATTAACATCTTCACATCGGTTGTTGCTTCCGCAAATTTTGACGCACTTGCGGAATATTCTACGTTCGTCTGTAAACGCAACGCTCAAATTTTGTGTTCGGAACTATATTGCTTACACAGTTGAAGTTATTGATTTATTTACTTGAAACTACGTTTTCCCTATCCAAGCCCAATGTATTGCTATTTTTGTTTGGAGCTTTCAAATTTTATAAGAATGAGATTCATGAGAATTATCTAAGCACAAACACATAATATCCATGAATTTGAGATGAACAAATAAATGTAACATTTGCACAACCACAAATCAACAGTTGTGATTGTACATTTGTTACATTCATTTGTTTATATCGGGTTCATGTAGTTTGTGTTTTATGTATTCTCATTTCTTTGGCCATTCACATAAGAGGCTTATAGTAAAAGTTTTTTTTGTAATAAAACTCGATACAGTAAAAGGATTTTTTTAAATAATAAAAAATAAAAATTACAATAAAAGGATAAAAAGAAATACAACAAACATTTTTTTTAAATAATACTTCATCCGTCCCCAAAAAATAGACTAGTTTTTTTTCATTTTGGGCTGTCCCAAAAATTAGACAAAGTCTAAATAAGGAAAATTTTGAACAAACATACACCACTAATAATGTGGACCCCACAATTCACTAACACTACTTCAACTACCTTAGGTCATCCGCAATGCTGTCTTTTATCCGTCTCTTAATTGTCTCATCTCTTCACTATTCATGGGCCTCACTGTACTTTTCATCCCATCTCTTAACTAAGAGACAGCACCTGCAACCCTTTATCTCTTAACTATCTCTTAACCATCTCATCCCTTAACTATTCATTCAATTTCATTTTTTATTTTTATTTCCAACAAATTCACTTAATAAAAACATACTTCATTAAATAAAATAAAATTACAACTTCAAATTCTAAAAAATAAAAAACCACATTAATAAAATCCTAAAAAAAATAAAAAAAATACATAATTTAAAATCTTCCGCTCACTCTCTCTAAATTCAAAATCTCAAAACTCAAAGAAGCAGAAGAAAGAGTTGTCTAATGGCGATCATGTGCGTCTACTGGTTGTTAAATTTAGCCCAAATGTGCTCCATTAGATCCTCCTGGAGTTGGGCGTGGGCAGTAGAATCACGTGTCCTTGCCCGAACAGACAACCGATCTTGCATAGACGGATGCACTCCACTGCGAGGCGGACTACTTGCGGTAGAGCTTCCTGGGGTTTCAGGGTCGAACCAATTTCCCGCCTCAGGTCCTTCGTCGGCGACAATCATGTTGTGCAAGATTATGCACGTATACATGATGTCGACCATATTCTCCATAAACCACATACGAGGCGGGGCTTTGATAATGTTGAAGCGAGCTTGGAGAATCCCAAACGCTCTCTCCACATCCTTGCGAGAAGCCTCTTGCTTCTGCGCAAAAAGAACCCGTCACTGGCCTGTTGAACGTCTTCACGAAGGTTGGCCACTTCGGATAGATACCGTCGGCAAGATAGTACCCCATTTTATACTGCCGGTTGTTAGCGATGAAGTTGATGGCCGACGCTTTACCATTCAAAAGAACATGGCAAAAGACTTTTAAGGATATATCTAGTGAAAGAAGTCTTGGTTGAATTCTATAAATGTTCTAACCGTTAATAAATTCTAATTTTAGTCCTTGCAGATAGCAGATAATTGTTCATTAAAATTAGTAGATTGTTATTTGTGACCCAATTACCATATAATGCATTATTAGCATATGGAGTACCTCCTTTTGCATTACTCCTTCCAAAAGTATAAAATATTTCCTTTTTAGTCCGTTCTTAAAAGGTACGAACTTGTAGAAATCATGGAATAAAATATGCCCGGTCAATGGATTTTGACCAAATAATAAATGTGACGAGACATCTAATTTTGTGAAATTAAATGATATAGCGTCGATCTACATTTTACGTAGATAAATGTAGTATATTCACTTTCTCAAATCCGATTTCCGGTGAGTGAGAAATAGTGGATTAAAGTTGTGCATAATTAGCTTTTAACTAAAGCTTGGAGTTTGAGCTTAGGGGATAATTAACTAGTGTCAATTATCCCACATAGGAGAAGTGACACATCTTTTAATGTGCTTAAATTAAGTGACTTAATGTTACTTAATAATTATAGTGGACCAGTCAAAGCCTACACGGCTGCCACGTGATAAATCCACACGCTCCACACGCGAAAGGCACACTCCTGCCACAAGCTTGTAACCGCCGACGGTTACGAATGAGTCATGATGAGCCTTCATGGCTTGGTTGACCCTGCATGGTTGCTTGGCCTATAAATAGGCTAATCATTCCACTGCATTTCACACAATAAATATCACAAGCATACTTCCTCTCTGCATAGTCTTTTCGAAGCTCTGCCCTCTTCCTCTTCCAGTTCGCCGGAGCTCGTTCAAACTGCGGTGTTGCAACGAATGAGACGTAGCCGTTTTATCTTTGGGGACGACGCGCCAAAACCGAAAACACTATCGGGGCGTATCTCGTCTTGCGGAAAGAGGCCTTCCTCGACTCGGCTAAGTTCATCTTTACAGTTTTGAATTTCTCATTGTAATTTTCATTTCTGTTTTTTCCTTTTTCGATCTTCTCTCGGGTTGTATTACGCCCGGTTAGTGTTTTTTTATAGCTATATCTCCAACAATCGCAAGACGAGATAACCGTTACAGAAGACCTTAGACTTTACGAAAATGAAATAAAACCTTTTGAAACTTAATCCTTTGCTGGAAATGTCGACCAACGTCAACACCACCGCTGCCACCACTCCGGCCACCGCCGCTTCCACTGTTCCGGCCACCAACGCCACGGTCCCTTTCTCCACTCCATCAGCCGGTGCATCTGCCAATGCATCCACCATCTCGATGATGCCGACCCCTGGCTTCTCAGCCGCCTCATCAACTGTCCCATGGGTTTCGGACAACCCTTTTGGGGCGTCCACTGGTTCCACCTTCGGTAGTTCGGTTGGTTCCACTTTTAGTGGTTCCTTCAGATCCTTTAATGGATCGAGTGTTGGTATCTTCGGGCTCAATACTAGTGTTGGATCTTTCGAGATCAACACGAATGTGGGGGGCACTATGCCCAACCCAACTGTTGGCTCCTACGGGGGCAGCGGGATAGGCTCCTTCCATGGGGTCAATCCGGCACCAATGGCACCAAGAATGATGCCACCCACCGAGAAGCCGCCAAAGTTTGGAGGTTCGGACTTCAAGAGGTGGCACCAAAAGATGTTGTTCTACTTAACAACATTGGGCGTCGTGAACTTCCTCACAGAAGACGAGCCGCCTGTGCCAAGTTACCAAGAGACGGACATCAAGGTCATGGCCCACTATGATGCATGTCGCAGATGAGATTACCTTTGTAAAAACTTTATTTTAAATGCTTTAGATGATAGTTTGTACAATGTATACTCAGTTGTAAACACCTCTAGGCAAGTGTGGAAAAACCTGGAGAGAAAGTACCGCAGTGATAATGCGGGAAATAAGAAGTTTGTAATAACTAAGTTCCTTGACTACAAAATGGTCGATACAAGACCAGTCATAGAACAAGTTAAAGAGTTCCAAATGATCATCCATGAACTTGCTGCCGAAGGAATGGCGTTGCCCGACAACTTTACAACAGGCACGACCATTGAGAAGCTTCCACCTAGCTGGAGGGACTTCAAAAGCTACCTCAAGCACAAGCGAAAGGAGATGACTTTTGAAGACTTGATCGTGAAGTTGCGCATTGAGGCAGACGTGCGAAAAATCGATCAAAAAGCTAAGGGCTCTTTTGATGCAAAAGCCAACCTATTGGAGCGGGGCGGTCCCTCCAACAAACGCCATCGCCCAAATTGTCCAAGTGACAAAGGAAAGGGAAAGCAGCCTACAAAGAAGTTTGAAGGCGACTGCTACAAATGTGGCAAACCGGGCCACTTTGCAAAGGACTGCCGCAACAAGAAGAAAAAGCCGGCTGCCCACGTCGTTGAGAAGGAATTCAATGACTGGGATGAAAGCGACCTCATCGTTGTGATCACCGAAGAAGTCAACATTGTTAACAACAAGGGTGGCTGGTATATTGATACCGACACTACTGCACATGTTTGTGCAGATAGGAGTATGTTCTCAACCTACAACAACGTTGAAGGGAGAAAGATTAACATGGGTAATCAAGCTTCGTCGTTGAGAAGAAAAAGCCGGCTGCCCACGTCGTTGAGAAGAAAAAGCCAACCTGTTGGTGCGGGGTGGTCCCTCCAACAAACGCCCTCGCCCAAATTGTCCAAGTGACAAAGGAAAGGGAAAGCAGCCTACAAAGAAGTTTGAAGGCGACTGCTACAAATGTGGCAAACCGGGCCACTTTGCAAAGGACTGCCGCAGCAAGAAGAAAAAGCCGGCTGCCCACGTCATTGAGAAAGAATTCAATGACTGGGATGAAAGCGACCTCATCGTTGTGATCACCGAAGAAGTCAACATTGTTAACAACAAGGGTGGCTGGTATATTGATACCGACACTACTGCACATGTTTGTGCAGATAGGAGTATGTTCTCAACCTACAACAACGTTGAAGGGAAAAAGATTAACATGGGTAATCAAGCTTCGTCTAAAGTCCTCGGAATTGGTGATGTAATCCTCAAGATGACGTCTGGCATCTCAATCACCTTGAAGGATGCGCTGCACGTTCCGGACATCCGGAAGAACCTAGTTTCAGGATCAATACTAGTGAATAAGGGTTTTAAACTTATATTTGAATCCAATAGGTTTGCATTGTATAAGTTTGGGAAGTCCCTCGGAAAAGGTTATGTAACCGACAGACTTTTCAAGCTTAGTGTAGCAACACTTCGTGTTCCAAAGCCATTGGCTAATAAGAATGAAGCATCTACTTCCTCCTACTTGACTGAGTGTACAAATTTGTGGCACTGCAGATTGGGACATGTAAGTTCAAATGCCATTAAAAGACTAGTAAATCTAGAGTCAATAAAGGCAAATGAAGTTTACACTAAATATAAATGTGAAATTTGTCTTGAAGCCAAAATGACCAAGTTATCGTTTCATTCAGTAGAAAGAAACACGAAACCCCTTGAACTAATCCACACGGATGTATGTGATTTAAAGTTGGTGCAAACTAGAGGTGGTAAAAAGTACTTTATCATTTTCATAGATGATTGCATAAGATATTGCTATCTCTACCTCTTAAGAAGTAAAGATGAAACAATAGAAGCGTTTAAAAATTACAAGAACGAAGTAGAGAATCAACTTGGTTGTAAAATCAAAATGATTCGAAGTGATAAAGGAGGCGAATATGTAGCCCCGTTTGAAGAACAATGCAACACAAGTGGCATAATTCATCAAACAACTACTCCCTATTCACCACAATCTAATGGGGTTGCAGAACGCAAAAATCGAACTCTAAAAGAGATGATGAATGCACTGCTACTCAGTTCAGGATTACCATATAACATGTGGGGGGAAGCCGTTTTGACAGCTAACTATATCTTGAATAAAATTCCACTAAAAGGTAAGGATGTCACTCCCTACGAGTTGTGGAAAGTAAGGAAGTCATCCTACAAATACCTCAAAGTGTGGAGGTGTTTGGCAAAGGTGATGGTTCCTCCACCCAAAGAAGTTACAATCGGACCTAAATTGGTTGATTGTATCTTCAGTAGATATGCACTTAATAGTAGTGCATATAGATTTTTTGTTCATAAGTTTGAAATATCGACTGAGACTATTGGAACAACAATTGAATCAAGAAATGCTGTATTTCTTGAAAATACATTTCCTTGTAAAAAACAAGAAAATGTAGCATCTAATTCTGAAGCAAGAATTGAGGATGAAATAACGAGCTCTAAGTCATTAGATAAAGAGCCCGAATCTCGCAAGCGTGCTAGGCCTGATCCAAATGAGGCAGTAACGAGACGAAGCAATAGGGTTAGAACACCAAAATCTTTGAAAGTAGCCTATGCAGGCCCAGACGGGCTGCATTTGAGAGAAGCTGTTCAAAGCGAAATTGACTCAATTTTGCTAAACCACACTTGGGTGTTGGTTGATCTTCCCGAAGGTGCTAAACCTCTAGGATGTAAATGGGTCATTAAAAGGAAATTTAAGGCCGATGGAACAGTTGATAAATATAAGGCCCGATTAGGAGTCAAGGGTTTTAAACAAAAGGAAAGACATGACTTCTTTGATACGTACTCACCTGTAACGAGAATTACTTCTATAAGAGTGCTTTTTGCGATTGTTGCATTGCACAATCTTGAGATTCACCAAATGGACATAAAAACTGTCTTTCTAAATGGTGAACTCGAAGATGAGATCTATATGGAACAACTTGAAGGTTTTATAGTACGTGGACAAGAAAATAAGGTCTACAAACTGGTTAAGTCTTTATATGGATTAAAACAAGCGCCGCTCCAATGGCACTTAAAATTTGATAGTGTAATGTTATCAAATGAATTTAAAATCAACGAGTGTGACAAGTGTATCTATATTAAGAATACTAATAACGGATATGTTATAGTATGTCTCTACATTGATGACATGTTAATCATGGGCAGTAGCACCCGAATAATTAACGAAACTAAAGCCATGTTGAAAAGAAATTTTGACATGAAGGACATGGGTCTAGCCGATGTAATTTTTGGAATGAAGATTCTAAGAACATCCGAGGAAATCACCTTAACACAATCTCACTATGTGGAGAAAGTGCTAAAAAGATTCAATGCTTATGATAACACGCCGGCTAAGACGCCTATAGAGCTAAATGTTCACCTTAGCAAGAATAAAGGCGAACCTGTCGCACAAGAAGATTATGCGAAGGTTATCGGGTGCATTATGTACTTGACTAATTGTACGAGACCCGATATTGCTTGCGCCTTGAACAAGTTAGCACGCTACACGAGTAATCCAAGCAAAGAGCATTGGAAAGCTCTTGTAAGGGTTTTGAGATACTTAAAACATACTCAAAATCATGGGCTGCATTTTGCAAGATACCCCCCGGTACTTGAAGGGTAATGTGATGCGAACTGGATATCCGATAATAAAGACTCACTTTCTACTAACAAATATGTCTTTACTATTGGGGGTGCTGCTGTCTCGTGGAAATCCATGAAACAGACTTGTATAGCCCGATCAACTATGGAATCCGAATTCATAACTTTAGACAAAGCTGGTGAGGAAGCCGAGTGGCTTAAGAATTTCCTCGAGGACATTCCATGTTGGTCTAAACCTGTGCCTCCGGTGATGATTCACTGCGATAGCCAAGCCGCTATTGGAAGGGCGAATAATGGCTTGTACAACGGGAAGTCTCGACACATTCGACGACGACATAACACCGTGAGACGCTTGATCACAACTGGCGTGATTACAATTGACTATGTGAAGTCAATAGATAATCTAGCGGATCCGTTAACCAAAGGGTTAAACCGTGATCAAATGAACAAACTGCTAGAGGGAATGAGACTGAAATCCACAAACTAAGGAATGATCATAGTGGTAACCCAACCTCGATGACTGGAGATCCCAAGAACTTGGTTCAATGGGAAAACTAAGCTATGAGAGTTCGTGTGAAACACTCACTTAAATCTATTCCACAGACAACAAAAGAGTGTTGCTAAGCTTGCCTAGTGGTGAGGCTAAGTCTATGACCTTTAATAAATCCTAAAGATCTCTAAGAGATGGACTTCTCAAGGAGATACAGTAGGGCAATATACTCAAATAGGAATCATCTATGTAAGTGTGAAGTGTGACCGCTTCATATTAAGCACTTATGAACCCAAAGTGGTGTCCAAGGCCGAAATGGACACAAAACGTGAGAACGGATGAGGTTGAGGTGTTTAAGTGTGAAGTGTGGCCGCTGCATTGTCTCGATGCACGCGATGGAGGAATAGTTCAAAGCATCGTGCTACTAGTCCGCCGGTGTGTCCGATGATGTTGACTATGGATGGTTCAAAGCCGCAAACTACCTATCCTAATACTTACATATCTCATGAGGGTTGAGCTTGTGTCTGCATGCATATGCATTTGGCTATTTCCACTCATGTGGGGATTGTAGAAATCATGAAATAAAATATGCCAATCAATGGATTTTGACCAAATAATAAATGTGACGAGACATTTAATTTTGTGAAATTAAATGATTTAGCATCGATCTACATTTTACGTAGATAAATGTAGTATATTCACTTTCTCAAATCCGATTTCCGGTGAGTAAAAGTTGGGCATAATTAGCTTTTAACTAAAGCTTGGAGTTTGAGCTTAGGGAATAATTAACTAGTGTCAATTATCCCACATAGGAGAAGTGACACATCTTTTAATGTGCTTAAATTAAGTGACTTAATGTTACTTAATAATTATAGTGGACCAAGATGGGTGAAAGAGCCCACACGCGAGCACACGCGCGCGCCGCCGCCGCCCGCCCGAGCCCGCGGTCGCCGGCCTCGGGCCTCGATCTTTGACTTGGACTTGGACTTGGATCTTGGCAATTGGTCTTTGGGTGGTCTTTGGGCTCGGGTCTGGACCCGTAGTAATCTTTTTAGACCACCGCTGAGTCAGCAATCCAAGTGGCTTGACACATCGTCAAGTGTGGCACAGTTAAAGCCTACACGGCTGCCACGTGAGAAATCCACACGCTCCACACACGAAAGGCACACTCCTGCCACAAGCTTGTAACCTCCGACGGTTACGAATGAGTCATGATGAGACTTTATGGCTTGGTTGACCCTGCATGGTGGCTTGGCCTATAAATAAGCTAGCCATTCGCGGTGTTGCAACGAACGAGACGTAGCCGTTTTATCTTTGGGGACGACGAGCCAAAACCGAGAACACTACCGGGGCGTATCTCGTCTTGCGGAAAGAGGCCTTCCTCGACTCGGCTAAGTTCATCTTTACAGTTTCGAATTTCTCATTGTAATTTTCGTTTCTGTTTTTCCTTCTTCGATTTTCTCTCGGGTTGTATTACGCCTGGTTAGTGTTCTTTTTATAGCTATATCTCCAACATAACTTTCTTATTTTAGAAAGTTTTTTCTCTCTAATGAGGTGTGATCCATTTCCCACTAATAATACTTTAACTATTTTTTTTTCTATCTCTCTTACTTTTCCAATTATACATTAAAACACATACCAAACCAAATGTTCATATACTTTGGGGATGGAGGGAGTATTATATTTGTCGCTGTAGCATATTCTTATATTTTTTTTTTGCCGTTGTTAGCATATTCTTAAATTGATAATGCATTCCCATGTTTTGTTTTATACAAGTATGGTGTAGTTCTTTTTCTTTTAATGTTTTTTGATCATTTAAAATTCAGTTGGTACATAAAATAAAAAGTTAATTATTGGAGGCACATGGGGTGTTTCCACACACACACCAACCTTGCCAATCAACTTGTGGTATTGGTGAGAGTTGTCATATGAATAATGCTTATGTTGAAATACAGTTATGCCTCTTCTTATTTTCGATATTTCACACTTGGAATATCATAGCATGATTGACGTAATTTGACACACAACTAACCTACACTACAAATATGTATAATTTGAATAAAGATAAGTGTACATAATTGTAGTGTCGCATTATGCTAAAAATATTCCCTTGAAAACAGAACTACTAATTTATCTCATTTGAAAATTAATGGTTTTGATTTAATATAAGCGGATTTCAATATTATTATGAGGGCGTTTTGTTCAGATTAAAAAAAATATTAGGCAGTTAATTATATTATATAATGAATTAAAGCTAACTAATTTTTCTATCCTAAAATTATCTCAAATATAACTCTTTAAATTTAAATTATTTCTTCACAACACATAATTAAAATAAAGTGCAATTTTACGAGGATTCTCCTAATTGCATATATTCACATGAATTTTTTTTTTATAATATATTTTTACAATATCATTAACAAAGCAACACTATATCATCAACACAACTACACAATATTATCACCTCCTATGTCATAATATGGTCAACACAATATCACAACATCATCAACCTTCTATGACAATATATAATCGACATAGTAACACAATATTATCGACACGTTATTGCAGTATCATTAACAAAACAACAAAATATCATCAACCATGTGTCAATGTGTAATTTTCAAGTTTCAAATTCAGTTCACACATTAAACTTAATAATACAAAGTCTACAAAATAACTTTAAAATTGCAACCTTTCTGCAAGAGTACAGATGTAGTTGCAGTAAAAGAGTGTCGATCCACAGAGAGGTGAAAGATTGTTTACACTTAAAAGCATATAAAAACATACAAAGATTTGATTTTTAATTTTAAAAGTTGTTGACAAACTAACTAAAAGATTAACTATTGGCGATTTTCTCAAACGAAAAGACATGTCACTCCAAGTTGCTCATTAGACTTGTATCATTGTACACCAACATCAAAAACACATATTTTGGGATTAATTAATCAACCTAATCGTGTGCACTGAACATGTTTGTGACTTATAGTTCACAGTCAGCTGAACACTTGTTCCATGAACTAACTTTCAAAGATATTAAATTCATGCGGAAGCGTGGGAATAAAAGATCATCTACTATATAAACTTTCCTAATCCGTTGTCAAATTATCCTCTCAACAATTCAAATTCAACAACACATCAATTGATTAGTCCATCCAAGTCTATGTTAAAGTGAAGATAAACAAGGATTAAACATCTATAACGATAGAGGCCTCTAAAGTGATAGAAACTAACATTAAACACATCAATGATGTCAAAACGTGAATTCAAAGGTGTAGATACATTCAAACAAGTCTAAATCACAACTTGGAGCAACATTGAGAGTTTAGCCTAAACACATGGATATCACAATCAAAACTATAGGAAGCATGCTCTCGTTGAGTGGAATTGAGATTTGGAAACGGATAGTCAGAATGTTGGCCGGAATTTCTTCATTATCTTCTTCTTCCTCTCTTTCTCTCTTTTCGTCCAAGGAAGTCTGAATATCCCCAAAAACTGCTCCAGAAACCTATTTGAAAACTGAGAGCATTAGCAGTGGGGCGCCCTAAAGCCCGCCCTATGCACCGCCACGTCAGCATTTTATCCTCCTACCCTTCCACCTGCAGTGGGGCGCCCTATAAGCCGCCCTAAAGGCCGCCCTATAAGTTTCACTATTGTTTTGTTAATTAATTTAAATATTTTCAAATATGTCAATGCAAAATAATTAAAAAAATACCCCGATTAATTAAAAACGACAAATCCTACATTGATTAAAAAAAAGTTTTACACGAGTTAGAAATTAAAAAAAAAGTTGACTACTCTACAAAAGTCACAACTTGCGGCGCAACTCATCGATCATCCCCTGGAGGTATTCGGCTTTAGCCGGGTCCTGACATTGCATGAGGGCGTTGTGTGTGTCCAACAACGTCCTCGGTTGGCGGCCGCTGCCAACTCCGCGTAGGCAAGTGCCGCCGGGGTCGGGGTCGGCGATGGGGGGCGGCCGCGGCTTGCGAGGAGGATGTCGCCTTCGCCTTCCCCTTGTTCTTCGCAGCCTTGACGCCAATGGGAGGTCGGGAAGACACCGGTGTGCAAGAACTCTCCTTCTCCTCGTACATCGTCCGGTTGAGGTCCACCGGATATGCGCCGCTTTCGCTGCTTGTGTAAGCACCGGCTTCGGTGGTCCTCGTCCTCTTTGGCGCAGCCGATGGCAGAATTCCGCCCTGGAACTTCTACTTGTCCTTCAAGAGCGCCCAGATGTTGAAATGCTTGAAGTTGTCGTACATTGATTGGTACGACAACAACGCTCTATCGCGCATTTCCTGCTCCCTCGAGCATTTCTCGTACTCCGCCGAGAACAGGTTGACTTGCTTCTTCACCTGGTCCCAGTGCTTGCGGAGCTGCTCCCTATGGTGCTTGTACGCGCTCGGCGGCTTCGCCTCATTGTAGCGCTCTGCGATGCGCTCCTAGTACGCAACCTGCTTTTGGTTGTTCGCGAATACCGGGTCCTCCGAAATATCCACCCAACACCTCGCCAAGACAAAGGTTTCATCCGGTTGGTAGTTTGTCCTCCCGGGGGCGTACTCTTCATTCGTTTCTGGAGGTGGCACCTTGTACGCCCGGTGCCGGTTCCGCTTATTTCTGGGGGGGGCGGCGGCGTGGCGGGAAGGGGCGGCGGGGCGAGTTGGAGACGGCTCCATGTCAGACAGACCGTACGAATCCATACTGAATTCGGGATCGTACTGCGTGTTGGAGTCGAACGGCCGATATTCGTCAGGGCCTGTACCCGGCCAACGTGCACCACCCCCAAACATCGGAATATTCGGACTTGAGTATTCACCGGAATCCATTTTATAATGTAATTTGAGTGTGGAAAAGTGAATGGAAAGGTTACAAATGAAGGTGGGGTAGGGGGTATTTATATAAATAAATTTTTCGGAATTAAAAAATTAAAAAAAAACAAAAACGCATTGTATCGTCCGCGTCGCCCACAGTGGGTGGACGATGGCGCGGACGATCTATAGGGCGCGGACGATGCATAGGGCATCGTCCGCGCACCCACAGTGGGCGGACGATGGCGCGCCCGAGGTATCGGGCGGCCTATCGTCCGCCCCATTGCGGATGCTCTGAAATTCGACAGTTTCTGAGAAAACGCCCGACCTAGGAGAAATGGTGCCAACCATGGCGTTTTTTATGCCAACTCGGGCGTTTTTAAATCCAAAAACGTCCGGCCTGGGCGTTTTCACCGGGTTCGCACTGCTTCGCGCAGCCTTCATCAAATGGCCATAACTTCTTCATCCGAGCTCCGATTGAGGCTTACAAGGTACCCACGCGAAGCCCAGATCATGTTTGACTCATTGTATGCCTTCACTCCACATGTACATCTATCAACCAATATATAAAAATAAACTTTAATGATTAATTGATAGATGATTTTAATATAAAAAATATAAAAAATTTTAAAGTAGAATTAAAATTATTTGATTTACATCTATATCATTAACACAACAACACAATATCATCAACACAATAAAACAATATCATCGATCATATGTCACAATATCATCCATCCAACATTGCAACAACATCAACTCTATTTCGTAATATCATCTAACCCAACGCTGCAACATTATCAACTTAATATCACAATATTTTCACTTCTATCAACACAAAATAACAATGTCATGAACCCAACAATATGTACAATACCATCAACTCTATGTTATAATATCAACTATACATCGACACAATATCATCACTCTAAATCACTATATTTTTAAAAAACATCATCTTTATAAGGGTCATGCAAATTTTTTATATGAACCTATGGAATTAGGATTTTGTTAGTAACTAATTTAATAGCACTAATTTAAATAAAAAGGTTATGTGAAACATAAAATTTCTGTTAGTTTAGAAGAGATTAAATTGATGTCCATACTGATTTTGTGATTATATGCTAAAAATAAGAAATGAATCGCATGAATGAAATCCTATGTTAGACTTAACTACCCTTATTCATTAAAACCGCTGAAAATAGCGGATCATGTGGAGATAAATGTGATTAAAACACTGAATTGTGACATCAAAGGACCATGCATTGTCAACACATTGTAAAATTTCAAAACTCTAATTTCTCAACACAGTGTCAACACATTGTAAAATTTCAAAATTTTGATGTCAATCAACCGTTATTTCAAAATTTTGATGTCAATCAACCGTTGACATTGTGTTGATATTTTTTTGTTAATGATATTTTGTCATCCTTGACATTTTCTAACAGCACAGATCATAGTTTGGAATTTGTATAATATATAGAATTTATATTGAGTGAACTGCACCAAAGGTGACTTTTCGCCTTGTAACATCAGAGGCCCCTAACTTTTAAAAATACCACCACAGGGATCTGACAAAACATATAATCACAAATTGTGTTTTTTCGGACCATTAGACCATCAGGGCCTGTAAGGGCAAAATCGGGCTTTTGCATGGCCGTCAGTGCTGTGTCAGCTGCAGCACTGTTGACGGGACATCGAATTGCAATTGGTGTGACAGGTTGCATTGCTTGTTGTCCCCTATTATTTTCACACGCATGAATTGCAATCGGACCTGCATTGAAATTTCACAAATTTTTGCCATTC
Organism: Salvia splendens; assembly: GCF_004379255.2. Classification (NCBI taxonomy): domain Eukaryota; kingdom Viridiplantae; phylum Streptophyta; class Magnoliopsida; order Lamiales; family Lamiaceae; genus Salvia; species Salvia splendens. The sequence continues at coordinate 18,871,161 of NC_056036.1, read as the reverse complement.
CAAAACATTTCGCCAGGCTTCTCTATATTTTTTCCCTCCAATTCCACCTTCACTTCATCAATTTGCCATTTCGCCAAAATAATTAGCCTCTGCCTATCGCCTCTGCCTTTCACGCCATTTTAATCCTTTTCATTAATGGCTCCAAAACGGAGACGAAGTGCTGCTGGAGCGTCCTCCGCTCGTAGTTCTTCTAGGCGAAAAAAGAAGCCGGCGACGCCATCGTCTTCGTCACAATCACCTCCGGCATCACCTAGACACAGTAGAAGGGGTCGGGGACCGGAGATAATCGACGTAGACCCAGAAACGTGGAGCATTCGCGATCCTCTGCTTGATTTCTTCTATCCGGAAGAAGAATATAGTAAGTTCAAATTTAAAATTGGTTTCAAGGTTTTTGATTGTGATTTAGGGCTCCGAAAATTGGTTGATTTGTGAAACTGTTTTGATGTCCTCGTTTGGGAAATTGTTTGGACTGTGATTTAGGACTTTATATGTGAAAAAAGTTGGTTTAAATTTGGACGTTTGCTAACTCTGTACAAACCATAACAGGGGACCATCCCAGGATGTTTTCCGTCGGTTTTCATCACGGAGAGTCAATCTTCGAAATCAATGGAAAGAAGAAGTATGTTGGGGGGCAATTGACATTGTTTGACTATTGTTGGATTCGTCAGTTCGATTTCGTAGATCTGGCAGGCATGGTAGTGCGGTTGGGTTACAATAGGAACCTCATATGTGAGTTCTATTACGTTCATCTAACGTACAGTGCTGGTTGTAGTGGCGTGGAAATAGGAGGCTCATTGCTGCCCATAATTGACGATGCACATCTGGGTCCTTTTCTCAAAGTCGCGGCTACTAGCACAAAGCTAGTTCACATATATGTTGTCGAGATAACACAGGCGGCCGCCTTGCTGAAGAAGCGAAAGAAGAAGCGTTGGAGTTGCTAAAATTTGTGAATGCTAGTAAAAAACCCACTGTGGTCATTGAAGAACTTGACGAACCGAACCCAATTGTGCCGAAGAGTAAACCGAAAAGGAAGAAACAACACCAGGAGGAGCAGAGGAAACCATCGACACCATTACTGTTGCTTGAGTGGTACCCTAGGGATCTTGAGTTTGAAGAGTATTTGACCACGAGTTTAGAAGACAAACATCGCGAATGGAAGAGGCAAGAGGAGGCTGCCCGTAAGAATTTGATGGATGCATTTGCATCATGTAGTGCAGAGCAAGCAGAAGCTGTTGTGTTTGATGTTGAAGGGAATGAACCAGTGGTTGGTGTTGTTGGACAAGGAGATGTCCATGAATGCGAATGTGGAGTTGAGGTTGAGGTAGAAGACGTTAATGAACAAGTTAGCCATGGTGAACACGGTGTACAACATGAGGTTGAGGTTGAGGTTGAGGTTGAGGTTGAAGACGTTAATGAACAGGTTAGCCATGGTGAACACGGTGTACAACATGAGGTTGAGGTTGAGGTTGAGGTTGAAGACGTTAATGAACAGGTTAGCCATGGTGAACACGGTATACAACCTGAGGCTGAGGTTGAAGACACTTGTAAACAGGTTAGCCATGCAGAGGTTAGTACACGACGGTGGTACATGTTTGTGATTTGTTGTTTATGTTTGGTATTCATATGTGATTTCATAATTTGTTCAGATTGGGCATCATGAAACCGATGCAATTGTAGACCCTGTTGATAGCGTGGCTGAGGTTAGTGCATACCTAACCTATTGTAATTGAGTTGTGATTTATGATTGTATGCATGGTGTTAATTTGTGAATTTATGTTAAAGCAGATGGGACAATCTTCTCACAGTGCTTAAGCATGTATACTTACTACACTATTAATTGTTGCAGCCTAATGTTTCGAATCCGAGACCAAGCAGTCGGACAAGGACTCATCCTCAGAGATGCGGCCGCCGCGGTGATCAAGATTGATGGCCTTTACTTATTAACGTTGGTTTGTTTCGGATGGGTTGAACAATTTGTGTCAGTGATGATATGAATAGTATGATTTGTATGGTACAGACTATTTTGTAACAGACTAGTATTTTGGTGGAAGTAAAGTTCTGTGGAAAAAATTTGGTGGTGGTATTTTTGTGGATAGCGTACGTCGCTTTGTGATTTCAATCATATTTGAGTAACTTCATTTGTGATTTCAGTGATAGTTTGGTAGTATTCATTTGTGTACATGGTTTGTGATTTCAATCATATTTGAGTAACTTCATTTGTGATTTCAGTTTGGTAGTATTCATTTGTGTACATGGTTTGTGATTTCAATCATATTTGAGTAACTTCATTTGTGATTTCAGTTTGGTAGTATTCATTTGTGTACATGGTTTGTGATTTCAGTCATAGTTGTGTAACCTCATTCGTGCTTTCAGACATAAATGAATAGCAACAAAGCAAAGCGTAGTCGATCAGGATTTCAGTTTGTGATTTCAGAAATGAACCACGGAGTGAACACGACATAGCATTGTTATAACAGTAGAAAAATTACAATACATAAGAACAAGATTGTGATTTTTAAGCGTCGGAGAGTTGTTGCCATCTGACCAATTTTCACCGCCAATGCGTCACACTCTTCAGTTTTCATACCCAGTTGTAGGTTCAAGTCTTCAAACTCCACGGTTTTCAAGCGCAATTTCTCGTGCAGCACACCTTCGAGTAGAGATTTGCTTCGAAGTTCAGCTTCGAATTGGTCTCGCTCAAGTTTCACTATCTGAAAATAACTGTCTTGACTTGGGGATAGACTCGCATCAAACCATCGAAAAAACTTGCAGTCATCGTCCTGCATAATAATTTCTGATTAATCTTTATGCCAACAAAATTAATGGACAACACGATCAAAATACATGGTTTTAACCTTCCATATAGGGCAGCGATAGTAACGTCTACCCGGGTTAGCAGCCGTCCTAGATGTAACGAGCTCGACCTCAAGATCGTGATTACACTTCACAATTTCTGGACGAGGCCAATTCCAATTGAAGCTTGAGCCGAACGATTGAGAAGAAGAAGAAGAAGACATTGCGTAACGACCTGAATTCAGTTCGACAATACAAAAATCAAATCGACCAAGAATTGCAAAAATAATTTTCAAATGCCCGACAGTAACCATACAACCAAAAAAAAATCAACCAGCAATTGCAAAATAAAATTCCAACGGAAATCGCCTAAAACCCTCTTTGATACCCTAAATTCAGCAAAATCCAGATGAAATCCACTAAATTCGAGATCCCGAACGGCTGGCGAAGATATGAAATCCCCTAAATTGCCCGATGCCGAAGAAGGTAAAATCGCGTATACTGTTTTGAGAGAGAAATCAGAATTTGAGTAGAACTTGAAAGGGGTAGATGAAACGAAAATGGAGGGAAGAAATAATGAAACAGAATTGAAAAATATAAATGGAATTATGATTACACAGGTGCTTGACAAGACCGCACCTGCAAATGCAGTCATAGGGGTGCAGCCTAATGCAATCAAAAGGTCTAAACTGACCTTCACCCCATTTGGGCATTTTCGTCCGAAAAATGGCAAAATATACACGATTTGTGATTATATGTTTTGTCAGATCCCTGTAGTGGTATTTTTAAAAGTTAGGGGCCTCTGATGTTACAAGGCGAAAAGTCAGGACCTTTTGGTGCAGCTCACTCATTTATATTTGATGGTCATACAATTATATACATACATATTTAAACATGAACTAGAAGTAAAAGCTAAAAAAGACTAATTCATCGAGTTCACAATGATCATGAACTTCTCAAAATGTCTATTATATATGGGATTAGAATAATGCCTAGGACCTCTTAGACAATGATATGAAACAATTAAACTCCACCGATTGCGAAACAGAAGAAGATGTTGGACAATCCACTAAGAATAGACATTTAATTTTTTTTTATATATACGAAGATAACTAAAATGAAAATAGTCATAATAGATAAGTTTGGATGTACCTAGCTAACTATGTCTCGTTTTTTTTTTTTGGTCAGCTCTATAGTCGTTGTGACGTCGTTTGTATTTATATATTTTTATTAATATTATTATTGGATTGTTACTATCTTGTACTCTCTCTCACCATTTTTGTGGTTTGAGATTTTTTTTTTAAAAAAAATAATATCTCTTTCAAAAATAGTGTTGTTTAGTAAATAGATTTGTTTTTAGCTTCAAATCCTGTAGAGAAAAACCTCATAAAAAGTATAAATAATACAGAGAAAAACATTCAAGGTATCACATTAAGAATGGAAAATTGGAGATACATAAGATGGAAAGGAAATGAATTCCCTTTCAAGAAAAAAAAATAGAAATGAAAATGGATAATACTGAATACTGTAAAGTGCACATGCATATGCACCCAAGTGTCGTGTGATTGGAATTCTCTTTTATGTTTAATTTTACTACAGTTTTTGACCTTTTGTTTTTTACTAGTAATATTTATTTGTATGTTATTGAGATTTGAATTATTCTTTTGGCAAAAACTTACCTATATCAGGAGGTACTGCACACCCTAAATTTTTATTTAGTTTAGTTAATTTTTGACCTGACATGAATATTTGACACAATCACACACATACAACATGTTAGAAAATCGATAATTTTGGATTGAGTTGGGTTCGAATTGGATTAGGTTAGTTTGGGTGATCCATTAAAAATTAATAGTAGTATATTTACTCCATTTGTCCGGCTAAAATTACATTTTTTTAAACTTGTTTTGAAATAATAATAATAATAATAATAATAATAATAATAATAATAATAATAATAAAGAAGAGACGGTGTCATCTTAACTGGGACGAAGAGAGTAATTTTTAGCATTTATTTTTTAAATATGTATATATAGTTCATGGAAATCATGTTGAAATTTAGATTTAATCATTCAATATCTAGTTTAAATCCTGTAAGATCATGTTTTGGTTATATAAATTAATTTCGGACCGTTATAAGTTATTATTATGTCGTGTCAATCCATATTATATTTTGACATTAACAATAGATTATATTTTGACATTAACAAATTTCTGTTTGGAATGACTCGTATAATAACTCAACTCACATGATTCTCAACCGTATTCTCATTTAGGATCTATTATTCTCTAATCTAGATTTAAAAATAAAATAAAGTATACAATAGTATATATTTGGAACTTATGACACGCCACAGATTTGATGATTATATGAAACTAAATGACGGTATGACAGCTCATTAAAAACCAAACACTACTTTTTGTTTATAAAAGAAATAAAATCCACTAATCAACCAATTAAGTAGATACAATACTGTACTACTATACGAGGTTAAATATCTATACCAGAACTATCAAAATCATCATCCATTATTGCACTTACATCTGGACCTTCTCTAATTAAATCAACCTTTATAAAATATTTGAAAAAAAATCACTCCAATTAACTCTGATGGAGATTGTAGGATTAATTGGTCACATAAAATAGAGGCATGTGATTGTGAATATTTATATATATATATATATATATATATATATATATATATAGTGATAACATTGGGAATAAGATGTGGCTCTTATCACTTTCAAATACCAAACAAAGTCACATGTAACGCCGTATGGATCCAAAATTCCACATAAAATCCAAAATTCATACTACTGGATTTAGCAATCCACCTGAACAAACTATTCATCTCAATGTTAATTTATTTCTTTTTTCCCATGTTAAAAAACATCATTTTATTTAATTACAGTCAGACAAACATGGGATTGGATTGGATTGGATTGGATTGGATTTGTCCCAACTATTATCCAAATATACATTTATATGCATCGTATCTTGTAGCTGTCACAAACTTGAACAATACACATGTAATAACAAGCACATGGGCTGTGCTGTCATATATTACTAACCTATTCTTTTTTAATTAATCTTCCCCATGGCATAATCCTTAGTTGTTCCAATTAAAAGCACCAACCTCTCACCAGTGCGAATCTTTACTATTTTTATGCGTTGTATAAATTTATTAGAATACACAAATTCTGGAAGAATAAGTTTTCCAATTTATTATAATTTCCTAGTTGTTTAAAAAAAATTGATCCACTCCTACTCGCTCTCTGTATATTTACAAATTGAAAATTAAATTTGAACATGTTATAATAGTAATATGATTAAAATTGTGGATGACTAAATAAATAGGAATTCATCCAAATATATAAATAATGCTTACAATTGGTGGTTATGATTAAGAGAGATGATGATGAGTGTATTGTTACGAGTCTTTTCACACTATTGCTATTTTTAAGCAATGACTTGTATTACTCTCTAACCAATATATATTCTTCAAATATAATGTAGTAATAATTTGAACCCACAAAACCATGTATAAAATTAGTGTCAAGCAATTGATTAAGTGACTTTAATTTGCATTATATATCTCTCTACTTTGAAATAAATAACATGTACATTAGAGGTGCCCACGGTTCCGGAACCGGCGGTTACAGTTCGGAACCGCCGGTTCCGGTTTTGGAAATTGTCGAACCGGAACTGAACCGCGAGGGTGTTTCGCGGTTACGGTTCCGGTTCCAAAACCGCCGGTTTCGGTTTCGAACCGGCTGTTTTTAAGGTTTTTCACAGTTCCAAACCGTCGATTTTTTGCGGTTCCGACTTAGTTTCACGGTTTTTCGGCGGTTTTTCGCGGTTCCGGCACGGTTTCGGTTTGAAAATTTTTGAACCTGAACCGAACCATGGTTCAAAAATCGACGGTTTCGGTTCAGGTAAATTCTCACAGTTTCAGTTCAGAACCGTAACCGGCGATTACGGTTTCGATTTTAACCGCCGATTCGGTAAACCTTGGGCAGGTCTAATACATTAGCCGGCAAATGATACATTATATTTCAAGAAAGTGTTATTGCTCATAAAAAATTTACCACCCTAAAGGGGGGGGGATTCAATTTTTACTTTCTGAATTAGGAAAAAAACCCATCTCGATTGACATCTCAAAAAATGCCAAATTCAGAAAGCAAAAACAAGATTATCCCAAAAAAACGAGGGCCATCTTTTGAATTATTTTGTCATAAAAAAACTTATTGATTGAAACACCTCTCACATAGTTGATAGCATAAAACACACCTCATAGTAATAGTCAATAGTATTGTGTCCACCAATTTAACATGACATTGACATCCACATGCTCTCTCAATCAAAACACAAATTAATTAGCCACACTTTTTTCTCCTTTTTCTTTTCTTTTCTTTTTGGCACCTCTTGCCACTATATATATTGATACACACAAAGAAGCACAAGAAATACATTTTGTGCTACATTTTGGCAATGGATCCCAACAATCTAGAGGAGTGCTGGTTCTTCGGCAACCTTCTTGAGACGAAATCGAAATCGATAATGGTTCGAAGCTTGTCGGATCCGTGCTCGTCGTCGTCGGAAAAATCGTACGAGGAGACTTATGAAACCATCAAGAAATTAGAATCACGAAGAAGAAGTTCGAATAGAAAAAGCTCGTCGAAGAAGAAGAGCGGCTTGGCCCGCGCCCCCTCCCTTCCGACGAGCTTAGAGAGTCGAGATGATGATGATGATGAAGTCGAATTTTCCATGGGAAAATTGATTAGACAAGCTTCTCTCAACACTCGCCTTCCTCCTCCTCCTTCACAAATTGCTTCTAATAAGGTATCAACGTCTCTCTTAATTATGCATTTTTTTTCCTTTTAAGTCTGTCTCATAGTAATGTGTACTTTTTAATTTTGAAAACGACTTGATCTATTTTTTAATAATTATTTTAATTATTTTTTTATATTTCTTACTTTATCAATTGAGCATGAAGGTGAATTGAATTTGCAGGCAAGCGCGAGCCTAAACTGTTTGGAAGTTGAAGAGGTGCAGCAAGGTTTGAAGGATTTGGGATCGATCGAGAAAGAGTTTGATGTGGTTGAGAGGAGAGCTCCGCCGGTGCCACGGTGGGGCGGGAAGAGAGCGCCGGATGAGATGAAGGCGCAGATCAAGTTTTGGGCACGGGCGGTGGCCTCTAACGTGCGCCAGGAGTGTTAATTTCACACACCATAGGATTCCTAAATTCCAATCATTTTGGCCTCTATTGCTTTTAACATCACCAACACAACAACATCATTCTTTTTCGGATTTTGTAAACCAAATAATGCTCTTTCTTTCAATTTTTTCTTGTAATATAGATTTCCGATCTCAAAATTTGTTGGGATTCAACTGAAATATCAAGAAAATTCATGTCATGATTTTGTTGGCCATGGTGGACCTTGTTATTATAAATGCAACACTCTTACTAAACCGATAAATGCAATACTAATACTAACAATCTTATTGGAGGGTATGGAAATTAAGAAATACATATAATAAGTTGTTGGAAAATCCAAAAACGTCATTTGGGTAAGGAAATTAAGAAATGCATATAATAAGTTAAATAGAGCGAGAATAAAGCATGAGAAAGTAAAAAATAAGGAGAATAAAGAAAAAAAAAGTGTATTGTATTTTGCAAAAATAAAAAATAAAATTCAACTATAATGAAACAATCTAAAAAAGAATATAATCCAACACTAATAAGATAGAGAAAGTATATTTAAGTAGACTATATAATACTCCATTTGTTCCGCCATAAGTGAACACTTCTTTTTGACATGAGACTTACTAAAAAGATAATTAAACTGTTAAGTGGAGGGAGAGAAAATAAAATATAAGAAAAATTAAAATAAGTGAAAGAATAAAATAATAGAGGGGAAATAGATTATTTTTACCAGAAAAAATGATTTATTTTAGATGAGACGTCCTAGAAAGAATTGTGAATCATTTATGATGCAACAGAGAGAGAATATCTATAAATTTAACAACATAATAAAATACCTACATGCTATACACTAAAAAAATCACAAGTTACTAATGGATTGTAGCACAGTTGGCAACGCGAAACTGTGGTAACAAGAATAATCCAATTCCACTGTAGACGAAAAAAAACACCAAAGTCAAAATTAGACTAAGAATAAGAACCACGATTTTGGGGTCAATTTTAAAAATGGTCACTCACAACTTAGGTAGTGACCACAAACACAATACCTCTAAATTGAAGGAATATTGTGGATTAATGGGCTCCGGTAACTATCAGTAAGATTTTAATATTGCAATCGGGCTTACAATTTGTTGTGTCTGTATATTAGAGCTGCAAAAAACAGGCCCACTCCGCCTGAAGACCGGCTCAGTTTCAGGCCCATGCTGCGAATAATTGTTTGCTCATCCCAGAGTTCATAACCAAATTCATCGCCTTCAAAAACAATGAGCATACGTTTTACAAATTTGGCAGTCAACTTACTTCTCTCGACATAACTAAAATGAATATAAGCAACACAACCAAAAATGCGTAGAAAAAGATAGATTTACCGCTTTTTTTCTCCTCCAAACCTTCTCAAGTGTCCTCATAGATCACAATGGTCCAACTCCAACTTTAGTGTCCTCAATTTATAGCTTCCTCTTGAAAAACTCACAAATTTCTATTTTTCGAACACGCAATACTCGCATAGACCAACTTCAATAGTTTTTCAGGTCGGGCATTAAATCTTTTGAGCACATTATTTTCATCAATTTCTCACTCATGTGGCCAAGACGGCAGTGCCATAAATCTACATTATTTGCCTCACTCGCAAAATCAATGCAGCCTTTAGAGTTAATTTTGTGGTATACAACGTACCCTCTTCTTACCTCGAGCTACTATCATAGTTTCCATGTTAATCTTCCAATTGTTGTAGTCGAACGTCATTGTGTACATTCTGCATCAAGCTTCCCAATTAAAGCAAATTCCTCTGCGATACTATCTCCTCCTAGTTTTATCACAGATCCACTAGATGTTACTACCTTCACGTTTTCTTTTCCGCGATATACCTTCCCAAAATCTCCAGATTCGTAGTCTTCTGTTATTTAAACATTGTTACATGAATGGAATGATACTCCAAAATCCAATATCCATGATTCCACGTTTCTGTTTTTCCTCCAATTTGTCTCTATGTTATGTTCTCTGTACTGACCCCGAAGTAGAAGATCGTGATTCTTTCTGATGAATTTCTTCACCAATCATCATCAGATCCCTTACTTTGACAAACATCAGTTTTACCTTTGCAACGCTGATAGTTGTCACTATATCAGCCCAACTTTCTAGCATGGAGATAGAATATTATTGCACAAATTTCATCAACAAATTTTATAACAACCTAGTTGAATTACACAATAATCATATTGAACTTGTTGAGATGTTGCACTATTTTTCCCTCTTGCATTCTAAAATTTTATACAATCGTCTTATTAGATGTACCTTGTTCGTCATTGATGGTTCTTGATACTATCTCCTCCCAGATTTTCATCATCTCCTTCGTTGACGTTGTTATAGTCATGTGATACGCCACATCCTTGGACGACAACAACGATCACATTCATAGTTAGTCTGTCCAAGAGCTCCCACTCGACATGTTCCATCTTTTCGGATTTTAAGGGCCGATATAGGTGTTTACCGTACAGACAATCCTCAATCGGCGTATTTCAAAATTCGAAATCAAATTCATAGAACTTCTCCACAACAATCTTCTTGTCGATCTGCGTCGTTATATTTGTCTCTTGAACTTTATGCTCTTGATATCAGTTGTTGGAAAATAAACACAGCTAATCGCAAATATAAAATAGACGAACACAAAAATATTTACATTTGTTTGATATGGTGTGCATCTACATCTGGGAGCAACGTCAAACTATAGATTTCACTATATAATTCGAATAATATTTAAAAAAATATTCCAAGTTTATTAGTATTAAAGAAATAAATAAAAAATATAATAGAAAATATATTAACATTAATTATTTTCTTATAGGCTCCTTATCGAATAGATATAAATAAACTTCCAAAAAAGCAAAAATAACATTATTGGCATGTAAACACAAACATACATATATAAGACCTTCTATGATAAATTTGTGACTCTTCCTCTTTGATGTTTTTAATTGCTATCAAAACTCTCTCTTTTCATCTGGATCTTGTATATTATGGCTATGGCTGAGTTTAGTTGAATCACACAAACATTGTTCAATAAGAATTTAAAATTTTGTGTTCAGTTGAAATCGATCTTGATCCAAACTTAATTTCTCTTATTGTGCTCAATTAGCTTTATATTTTGATAAAGGTACTCATTGGCCTGTTTGAAATATTGTAGAAAAATAGGGAATTTGTTGAATGAAAGAGTGCATGGTGACACCATCCATTTGGTTTATCAAATTTGAAAATCAACGCAATCTAGTCAATCACTTCTTTTCTTTTGTGTAATACTAGCAATTCGTACTGTTAAATTTTCATAACAGGCTAAATCGATTTTTTGGGATTTTTTTGTGTATTGGGACCTAATAAGAGCTCTAAATACTCATGGAATTAACCCCACAAGGCCTAAAATCTCAAGTTTTACTCCATGCTAATAATAGTAATATTTTCCTCCATAATTCCTATTTTTCCTAACTACTATAATAAATTATAAAATGTAAAACCAGCATAACAAATGGGACCTAAAGTTATGTCTAGCGCTCCATTTTCACACCCCAAAAATTGCGGTTAGCCACAATTATTTTCCTCATAATTTACCTTAATATAACCAAGCCTTTCTCCCACCCTTCAATCAGACTCAACAAAGAATGAAAAAAATACAACCATTAGAGAAAAGCATCAAGAGAAAGGCCAATTATTTTAGCAATATAATGAGTTTGCAATTGCATCTTATATTCGTAGCGGCTGCGGTGGCTGCCTTAGCCACCGTAGCGCATTCGAGCTCCTACAGCATGGGGCAGGGGCTGGTGGCGAATTCGATGGAACACCTAGACCAAGAAATGATGATGGATGATCCTATTAGGCGCCACTTAGGTTCGGCCGGATACATCAGCTATGGCGCCCTTGCACGTAACAAGGTCCCCTGCGATAAGAGAGGGCAATCCTACTACAATTGCAAACAGCACGAGGCCGCCAACCCCTACAACCGCGGTTGCACTAGGGTTACTAGCTGCGCTAGAAGTACCGTTTGAATAATATTTTCGCGTTTTATTTCGTTTTATGTTTCGTATTTGAGTGCTTGCATGGTATTATGGGTAAATCTGTTTTTCCATTGTTGGATTTATGTATTTATTTATACATGTTAATTTTCCTGTTTGTAAGGCTTTGAATTACCTACATCTTACCCTTTAAGCTTAATTGTCTGGATTTGTTTGTCATTTATTTTTGTTTTCGTTTAAGGTCTCAAAATTGAAATGGCATTTATTGAACAAATACTACTTACCTTTTGTTCATTTAGTTACAATATTTTGTTCAAGTGCTTTTTCCATCTTTTTTGGATGATACTGTTTTTTCTATCTTACAATTAAAGAGAATTTTTTTTATTACTAAAAATAATGTTTAGTAGGACTTGGTCAAAACTGGATTTTCACAATATTAGTATAGGGGTAATTATTTCCATTTAGCCATCAAAATTTGAAAAACATAAACTCAAAATATAGATTGTTTAGGACAAAATGTGGGGGTGAAGTAGCAAATTGGCCAACTCATTTCAAATCCATTCTTGCAAGCTAATCAATGGGAGAAGCACCCATCAAAACAGCCGCCACCATCGCCTATCCTGATTTCGCTGCACCAAACAACGCAAATTAGCTGCTCGTTTACAGGTCTCGTGATCGGAGGGAAGAATGACGAGCTACAATACACAAGGGAGGGAGGCCAAACCTTCTGGTTTTGATTCTGCTGGGATTGCACTAATATAGGCTTTGGAAGAACACTATTGTCGATGTTTTGCAAGTACGGTTCTATCCTCTCCTTCAGCATCTCATTTATCTGCAGATTGAGTGAAGAGCATTCTCATTAGCCAAAATGTTGTAGGCTTCTTCAATGAGTAACCAAAACAACCAGCAAGGATGAAAAGAAGCAAACTGTTCTGTCATGTTCAACGAATATGGATATGAAGAGGTATAGGATCAACGAAATACCTTCTCTTCACGCCACTTTGCTTCCCACTGTGCATCCAATATCTTGTCAGCAATTTCTCTCTGTGCATTAAGAAGAACGGCCATCTCGTAGAGCTTTTTCGGATCTTTCAGGTCTTCATCTGTCCAAGAAGACGCATTTAGTGGAAGGTCCAAGTCCTGCAAACATGCTTACATGAGAGAGAGCGAGAGGGATTGGGAAAGGGCTATGAATATCGAGTGTCATATGCTTCTACTAGAAATTACAACAGACAATTACTCTTTAGCCATTAAGAAAAACACTATTTGTGCAACATTTGAAGAGTTCCAGTAGAAAAACTGACATCAACAATTACACTATACGTTCCAATTCTTTGTGCAATGTGATCCGGACTTAAAGTCAGTTAGTGATTCAAACTAGCGACGCCACAGTAAATACTTGAAACTAGAAGTGACCAGAAAACTCAAGAAAAACATACATACCCCCCAGTTGTCAGGTCTCGGGGGTGGATTGAACTTTAGCACTTCTGTCTCCAGAGCTTTCTTGGCCTTGTAGTATGGAATGTTTCTCACAATGACAGGATCATCCTTGGCACGGATGGGATCAATTGAGATTAATGCCTGCAAAGCTGAGACAGTTAGCAAGGTAACTAAAATGCCTACCAACTTTCCTAGGTTGTCGTGGACTAGGTAGAAAATTTTCCTACCTCCTGCAAATATTCCCACCCAGGCTTCCGTTTGGTTACTTCATCTCGGAGCTGGTCATACCACCTAGATTCCTAAACCATGACATAAATTATCACAAAACAAAAATATACAGAACAAATCAGAAAGACCAAATCCCACAGCTCATAGCCAAAATGATCATCATAACAATTTGAAGTCGAAGCTGAGTATGATAGCAGTTTGTGTTATATCTTCAAGGCAAAACCAACAAATTCTAACATACACAAGGAGACAGGAGGAGGCAGGCTGCATATGTCCATACCAAGGCTGCTCAAAGTCTAAGACCCAAGTAAGATAATGATTATGAGATGAGAAGGTCTCTTGCAGGGACCTGAATGTCGATCTTATTTTATCAATGCGTAAGAGTAGTCTTTCTCATGGAGTTTGATGGGTAAGAAGAAAAACCAATAAATATTTGTTTGGAAAATTTGAGGAGCTCGAGAATATTCACATGCTTTCTAACCTTTTGAGCACTATCAACCGATTTAAACAAAGTTTTAACAAAAAAGGAAACTGGTACCTTGTATTCCCACCAGATTTTCTGCTTGACATCTTCATCATATTCGAAACCTCCAACAATCTGAGGCAAAGTTATCAACCAGAATGCACCAATGCTTGGGTCCTTCATACTATGAATTATATGCTGCACAAGTAAACAAAAAAGGTAAGCCAGCTGGCAATATGTAGAATCTAAGCAAAGCTTCATGTTCAACTAAGGTTACTTCTTTAATTACAGTGCGGCATGCATATCATGGACAGGAACGGCTGTGTGCGTTGTTAAGGGGGTGGCAAGGTTAGTTGAGGATCCATAAATATATCCCAAGGATCAAACTTCTGATTTACAGCTCTCATGTTTTACCCATCTACATGATGACTCTCCAGAACTTATGTGGCAAGGACCATATGCAAAAGATTAAATCAAGAAAAATCACAAAATCCCAACTTCTATCTTGACTATATGTAAAAGATTTAATCAAAAAAAGTCCACAAATTCCCAACTTCTTTCTTCCAAGAACATGGTTCCGCTGTCATAAGTATAACAACAAAGTACACCGCATGAAGAACATAATGAATTGACAGGTTACATGATTTCTGATGCTAGGGATTAGTTCTATTTTTTCTTATTTTATAATAATTTCTTTTGGGCTTTTAGATTTTTGAACACTTCCATTGGAATATATGCTCAATTTGAGTAGTAAAGTTAGATTCTGAAAAGCACCTGCCTTACTATAATTTGTATGCATTTCATGGAATATGTACCACAAGGGCTAACTTCCATTTTCTTCAAACACAACAACTCAAAGTTTATATCTAGACTGTGAGAAGACCAGAAACAATAAAAAGAGGCACTGGATTCATCTAATGAGGAAAAAGAAAACTAAATAGCACTAACCTCGTAAGGATAATCCATCTTACGCATGATGCTATAAGCTTTCCACGGGGTTTCCATTATCTGAAAAAGTCGGAAGTGGAATAACATGACAAAGAAAGCTATGAGCTGAAGCAACAAATATATCAGCAATACCATGTGCAGGTGACTAAAATTTAAACTAACACAAAATCATTAAATATATCCATGAATGAGAACGCAATGGCAGTGAATCTTACATCATCTGCAGATATCCTAATTGGTGACTTGCCTTTGCATTCGGGACATTTCATGACCCCCTGCAAATAAAGATTTGGGACCGAAAAAATGATAAACACCAACGATAAAAGCCTTCTAAAGCTTGTAAAGTTAAGGCCCAAGGACGTGTATAGGTGCAAGAACCTAAACGAGATGTATTATTTTATCATCTTATAACTGCTCAAAGATATGATACTATTAAATATATGATCATATATAAAACTAAAAGAGTTCCCTACAGTCTCAAAGGATACAGTAAGAAAAAACTCACGAGCAAAGTTGCAATATATATAATTGTAGGTCATACCGTTCCATTACAATCTGGACATTCTTTAGATGGCAAGGGTAAGTGGTTGAGACTCGAAGGAAGGTGAACCAACTCAGCTCGGTTATCAGCTACTGCATCAGCAATATTTTCAGCTGTTGCCTTCTCACCACTACAAAAGTTATCAATAACAGAGTACTGAAGTGTCTGCTAACAAAGTGATATGCAAAATTGACACAAGAAATCAAGTGCATGGAGAGAATCACCAAAGACTAGTAGTTGATTAAAACTTTTGAATTCTATATCTGTGTGATGGCTCAACATCAAGTTGTACTTTACGTACTATTACTATTTACTAATTACTACTCCCTCTGTTCCATTAGTGTTGAAGCATATTCCTTTTTGAGATGTTCCATTAGAGTTGGCACATTTCCTCTTTTGGTAAAAGTCAACACACTTATCTCTCTTACTTCACACTCTCCTACTTTACTTTCTCCTCTACTTAATTCTCAATCTCACTCCACTTAACTTTTTAAATATGTATTTCTTAATCTCCGTGCCCAAAAGAAATGCTCCAACTCTAATGGAACCGAGGGAGTACTATATATGGCAGAGCACAAGAACTCATCATGATATAATTAAGTGACAATCAAAGAGACGGAAACATGGATATACAAGGCAACTGAAATATGAAAATGTTTGATGAAACTGACTGTTCGAATACAAAATTTCCAGTGCCATGACCAACACAAAACGGGTAAAGAATCTTATAATCTGCATGCTTTATTGTTTTCAGCTTCATTGTGCTAAGTAACTTTTTAAGCATTGGGCTACCTTCTCAAAGTATAATTTTTTACTTGGTATTGCACCCTTCCAGAGCCTCTGCACATGGTGCACTGCATAGCCTGCCAACCACAGCAAGTTCGACAGTTCCTGCAATTCAAAGATTGAGGGTTTGTTTTTCATCAATTTGTGTAGTTAGCTATAAGACACCGAGTTGACATGTAGTATATGAACAAGTATTAGTGGTTTTTCCCTAAAGTTGAATCTCATTGACATGGAAGCTGTGAGTTTGAGACATTTGAAAACAAAAGCAGATACACATGTTTTGTACTACACTACTACTAGAGAGGTGATACATTGAATGGATGAGGTGATTGTGAAGTGTGAGTGTGAAACAAGCATAGATAGATGTACAAAAACACATCTACTAGTAACATCAAAGAATTATAGTGCTCCCTCCCTCCCAACTAAGATTTATACACTCAACCACATTTTCGCTTTCCAATTAAAGTATCAACTCTAGTTCTCTCTCCATTTAATACTCGCATCTACATTTCGCTCTCCAATTAAACACATTAACCAACACTTCCTAAAATTATGTGCCGACTAAGAAATGTGTCATATTAGCCGGGATGGAGGGAGTAACAGCTAAGGATATACTTCTAGTAAAATGCTAGAAACCTTCTTAAGCAAAATTAAAATCAATAGAGTTATCGAGTGAGCTAAAAAGGCAACCTCTGACATAAAACCTTCTTTCCCAGTTCGATTGCAATATCATAAGTCCCAAGAGTAGCAATTGCCTGAAACCAACTGGAATTCATCAGAGCAATAAACGTAACAAGCTGAAAATCTTCTCTTTTATCCAAATGTTGAGTAAGTAAATAACCCAAAATTAAGATAAGGTTCATTCAAATTGAAGGGAAGAGGGGCGGCATACAAAAATGGCGGAGTAGGAGAGCTTGGAGATGAACTCGGGGACGCCGAAGCCGCGGGGGGCGGAGCCGGCGATGTCGAAGGGGAGAGTGAAGGGGGCGAGGACAACTTTGACGGGGAATTCGAGGATGTCCATGAATTGGTGGCCGTAGCGACGTGACAAGTTCTTGTACTGCGAGTCCATGAATCTCTGGATGCTCCGAACCAGCTTATCTGTTCCCCGCGACATTTTTAGAGAAGAGAGTGAGGAGGAGCAGGAAGAAGAAGAAGTTGTGGTGACTGTCGATAGATAAAGAGGATTGATTATCAATTTTTGGAGTATTTTGGTTTTGAGGTTCTGTAAGAAAATATATTTATGAATAGCCTAAAACTTGGAGTATTAAAAAATTAATATTGATGGAAGAAAAAATTTGTCAAAAGATTAATCTTATTGTATAATTATTTGAAATATGACTATGAAATTATTAGTTTAAAATATAATTCAAAAGCAACAACGTATGAAAACATAAAATTAAAAAGTGAACCGCATATATTGTACATAATCTTTCACTTTCGCACATAAATGATACATAATCTTTATTTTATATTGTTTTTGGTATTCATGACAAAAATAACTCTGGGTACCAAACATGTGATTTTTTTTAATATAAAAGATATTTTTAGAAATTTCAATTAAATAAGAGCACCAAACATGTAATTTTGTTTTCTTCAATTCTTATTTCTTTTTTTCTTCTTTAGTTTCTTCTTCTTTCTTTTTATTCATTTTCTTTTTTCTTTTTAGTATTTTATCTTCCTTTCTTCTTTCTTTTTTCCCTTTAGTTTATGTTTTCTCTTTTTCTTTTCTCTTCTTTTTCTTCTTTTTTTTAGTGTTTAAACATACATATAAATGCATTTATAATATAAATCAAGAATAAAACACCTAATTAAATTAGTTATTTAAAGTAACTAAATCAATAGAATATTTTTTATTAAATTATTTTATACTCATTTTAGGATTGAAACACCTAACTAAAAAATTTAACTCTTTATATCTTTATGAATACAATTCACAATTTTAAATTTTTATTAAGACTATATTGATTAGTTATTAATTTAACATGAAATAATAATTATTATTATAATTATATAATATTATATGATTCATAATTTAAGTAATTAAACTATAATTATTTATTTATTACTACTATTGTTTAGTATTATAACAATAATATTATTATAATAATTAAATATAATTATAACTACAATTATAAATAAGTATATTTGAATAATATTAAAAAATAAATTAATTATTAATTTATAACTTCAAAATAATAATATTAATATTGATTAATAATAATAGTGAGGAGAATGAGAGAACATATTATAATATCACTTTTGATACTAGTTTTGTGTACGTCCAAAATATCTTCTATAGCATAAATGGGAAAATGTATTTGTTTAGAGTGCATTTTGAGGTGAAAATCACACCAGGTACCAAAAACGATATAAAATATAGATCAGGTAGCATTTATGTGCGAAAGTGAAAGATTAGGTACCATTTATATAGTTCATTCAAATTAAAATGCAGAATAAAAATAATGTCTACTTATTTTTAAGCGCTTGGTATCATAATTAACCTATCATTTTCATCTTGTGTTTTTTTCTCTATAGCCCATCCGAGGCCGTAGATTTCTATCAAAATACATCGATATTAAGCTCACAAATTTGGCCGGATATCATTTCTGCCTCGATTTATTTACCGAAAAGAAGAAGTTTCTCTCTCGTATCCATGCATGAATCTTCAACTTCCACCATATACTCTTCCCCAACCTCAAATGAACAAGCAAATCAGAAATTCAGTGCCAAAATTTCCATTTTACGGGTACTAATCATTATCAAATCTCTCTCTCTTTGTGAGCTATTCAATTTGTTGCCTATCAGACCATTGTTGCGTATCAATTCGTACCACCGGCAACCCCACCTCTTCCTGCCAATTATACTTCCAATTGAGTGCCTTGATCGTGTGTTATCCTTCTTAAGAAAGTATCATTTGGATGGGAAGACATATCAAACCCTCCAGCCAAAATACCCTTAAATAGCAAGTTCCAATCCTCAATTTCTTTGAACTCAGATTTAGAATCATCATCGTTCTACCTTTTTTCTCAAACCTTTCAGCCAAAAAACCCCAGAACTCCACTCCCGGCCCCTCCACAGGTAGCAGAGGTTGGTCGATGCTTCGAATAAGGCTGCTAAGGCCCTGGTATCTTCAACAGGAGGGTCAAGAAGATGTTACTTTCTACTAACCTAAAACACTGACGAAGGAAAGAAACCCTAAATACCCTCGGACCAGAGCTGCCTCTCGCGGCAACCTTGATTGATCACTACCAGATTCTTAAGCACCCCGAGGACAACAATACCTTAGTTTTCATTGTCGACAAGAAGAAGATCAAGAATGACACCAAGAAAACGTGCAGTACAACATTCAAACCAAGAAGGTTAACACCCTCATCAGGCCCGATGGTATGAACAAGGCTACAAATTATTACTAACAAGATTGAGATCATCTAAAGAAGTTGCATCCACCGTGATTTCAATACAAAATCAAAGCTTATCTAGTACTAGTAGATGTATTGTGACGCCCCACTTTTCGAACCATAAGACGATTGCATTTATTTTTCTTTTATTGTCACGAATTAAATGACGATTTGTTATGTGGTTGCTTTGGTAACCTAATTTTGATTTGACCGAGTCAATTTCGTTGTTTTTATGACGTGGCTTAAATTAATTGATGTGGAATGAAATATATATTGCGGTAAATTATATTTTAAGGGGAGTGAGATTTAATTAGGATCATAAATAATTACCTTGCCCTTGGAGAAAATTTCGACCACTATTAATTATTGGAGAGGAATTCTTTTTCTTGGATTTAATTATTTTTTTGGGATAATTATCCAAATTAAATCCAAAGCCTAATTATCTTATTTCTTCATGATAAAAATCGACCCCTATTATTCTTCTACGGGATATTTCGAAATCTCCCAATTTTTGGGAGAAGGGAATTTATTCATTATTCATTTTGATCGCTTAGTTATTTCTTTCTATGATTTAATTGGAATATCCTAGCAAATCTTTCCTTACCTTAATTTATTAAAGATTTGGAAATTATTTTCCTTGTGGGAGAAGTAAATCACACGCCTACTACCATATAATTTGGGAGGATTTTTATTCTACTCTGTATTATCTTATTCTGCTCTGTGAAATACAAATTTAATCATAGGCTAATTAAATAGCCCATGATTTTCGAAAATCCTCCTTATTTCTCCCTCAAATTCACGCCAATCATCCCCCCAAATCTCTCAAATCTTTATTTGATTATTCTCCCAAATCTTCAATTAATTGTGGGATATTTTATTTTCAACTCTATAAATAGAGACTAACTAAATCCCTAACCCTAACCACCACAAACCACACGCCTACACACTCTCTCTCACACGCCATTCTCTCTTCTCCACTCCTCCCACACTTGTTCTTCTACTCTACTCAAGATCATTTCGATTTGCCAAGAGTTTGTTGAAGAATCAAGAGTTATATTTGTTTCTACCGATTGTTTCGTTCAAGAAAGGTACAATCAAATCTCTATTCTTCATTCCTCTCCATCTAAACTCTCTTTGACTCCCTCATGCATATAGTGAGTGTAGGGGATTCAAATCTAAGGGTTTAATCGGTGGGAATTTGTATTTGTATGTGTGTATGCGTTTTGAATGAAATTGTATGAAGATTTAATGAATCATTGGTGAATGATATATGATTATATGAAAACATGAGTGTGAGGACTTTTTAAGCATGTTTGTGTGTTAAAACCATGAAAAGGTTGTGTTTGAATGAATGGGGATAAAACCCTAATTCGAATTTTTAAGCATTAAAAACTATGGATTCGGACAGTAGATTCCGACACGTTTTTGACCGACCAAATGAACTCCTTTTTATTCGATTCTTTTTTCTTAGTAAACTTCATGATGTCTTCTATGTTTTGTGTAAATTTCAACTCATTTGGACAAAAGATGAAATTTTGGTGAATTTTTGAAGATTGACTACGCAATTCTGCCGGAAAATGTCTTCTCGACCAGTAGGTTACGTTTTCGATTTGACCGACCTAAAAAGGTTATTTTGGAATGAATTTTTAACTGAAAGTTATTTGATGAGTCTACTGCTTTGTGGTAAAACTTTAGCCCCAACGGAAGTCGGGTGAGTTTGTAGTAATTTTTATAAAATGGTTGCGCAGTGTTGCCAGATTTCTATCTTTATAAAAACAACTATGTTGTTATAAGTGATACACATGATTTATATATGTGATGACGTGATGTATTATTCAAAGATGGGGAAAAAGGAAAACGTTGGGGACATGCATGATTTTG
Organism: Salvia splendens; assembly: GCF_004379255.2. Lineage (NCBI taxonomy): Eukaryota > Viridiplantae > Streptophyta > Magnoliopsida > Lamiales > Lamiaceae > Salvia > Salvia splendens. The sequence goes on along the minus strand of NC_056036.1, from coordinate 18,849,472 downwards.
AGTCGGTATTTGAGACTGATTGTGATTCACATAATGTAAAGGTGATAACTCGCGCTCTCAGCGTGACAACAAGGGAAAGGAAATACTTGAAATCTAAGCAGTCGAGGTGGGCTTTCTTTTTAATAAGGACGATGTCCTAAGTATTTTACCGATGAGAATGAAATTGTGTTTATCATGCCTTGTTTGGTTTTAATGTGCCTATCTGATGTGGCTTTTGCCACTATTATTTAAATCGAATTCGGGTCCTCGTAGAGCCGCAAACTCTACTTAGATTAGTGTACACCAATGGTAGACCGTGTGTCAGCGTACGGGTTGGCCGGTCTAGTGACCTGGTTTGCGGCCGCATTCCTTGTCATGTATGTGCGGATATGGCCAACGTCTATGGAAAAATGACTGATCAGTCGACTTTTTACAATGGGAAATGATTTTGAGTGCCTCGGGCCTTTCTAAAGCTAAACCCCGATGGTTACTTACGTATGACATGATAGATAAATAATAATTTTTATGAAAATATTTTCGGCATAAGTCCACTGAGTATCTTTATAGTACTCAGTCCTGCATGTGTTTTTCTTACGTGCAGGTTGAGCGGCGGCGAGAGGTTGGTGGTGTTGAGCAAGTAACTTGAAGAATTAAATGTTTATCTTTGAATTATGGGTGTCGTTGGGTCTTCACACATGACGTCACTCCTTCTCTTGGTCGTTTTCTGCTGCGATATTTTTTTACTTATTAGTTGTTGGGCCGAACTTAAATTTGTCCGGTTATTGTTTTCTTGTGATTCTGTTGGATAATGTCAAACTCGTAATCGTTTCCTTTGAGTATTAATTTGCCGGTCCAAGTCATTATTTAAACCCGAGTCCCCTTCTTGTTTCATACTTAATTGTTCATTTAGTATGTCGGTCAAACCTCCTTGATGAAACCCTAGCCTATTTTTCTTGTTATATTTAAGTCCGTTTAAGTCGCGATCGCCGCATTTATTATACCCTAGAAGGGCGGTCGTGACAGTTTGGTATCAGAGCCTCAGTTCTTTCCGCTCTGGACCCAAGAGTCTTGTTGAGTCAAAATCTATTCATGTGTAAATTGACTAGTTGATAATCGTCGAAGGCTCAACACCACGACTCGTCCCCGCCCAACCACGAAGAATGAGGTAATAAGTATCTTGATTAATGTTGATCTGAAACTGTGAAATGTTGTAAATTGGATGGGAATATTACTCTTGTGAGAATGAAGATATTTCTATGGGAATCGAAGCTAATATGACGTCTTTGAAAATGTTGCTGGGAAGTGTGGGATGATGAAAATACATGGATATGAAATTGCTTAATACGACTATGCCAAAAATGATGAATATTGTTGTGCACATCCTGATAGGGAAAATCGGCGAATATGTGATTGGACTTCTATGAGTTTGGATAGATGAAATTCTAAATGATTGATATTACATGAATTGTGAAACGTGAAGTATAAGTGTGATTACTTGATTATACTATGAAACAACACATGTGGGAAATAAGTAAATACTATGGCTTTTGGAAAATGTTGTGAAGATATGAACCGGGAGACACTATGAGATTATACAATTGCTTTTGTTTAACAGTGAGGCATGATGGCATTGAATGTGCTGGATATTGAAGTATGATTGTGAACTTGTATTTGTTGATGTTGAGATTTGCTATTACGTCCACGAAACTGCAAAATTTACTTGAAGAAAATACATGTTGCTTCCATGAACGACAAAATTTTATGCCTAGGCGGTTGAAATTTCATGACCACGAAACTGTGAGTGATACGCGTGTAGTTGCGAGTTGTGTTTGTGATACAGATGAGCATGATGATTTATGAAATGCGATTCCATGGATGATTGATTGACTGAGTGTTGCTATTCACATATATTAATGTATGATGTTTGTTATGCTATGGAACACCAAATGACTTATACGAATAAATGTGGTGATTGTGCAATATATGGATGACGTATATGTGGTGAAAATTCATGACCGATGAATTACGAGGTATTGTATAGAACCACTATTAAAGTGAAATGTGGAACTTTTAAACTTTGTTGCGAACGTAGGAGTCATATGAAGCTTGAGTTGGGTAATGATCAAATATACGTTGAAGTACGAGACTTCAAGCTATGCTTGAAATTATAGAGTGCCTAAGAGGTAGGCCAGACTGAACGTGCTAGAACTTAGTTGTAAGTTGACAACTGCAATATCACTTTCCTGAGTGATAAAACCAACGAAAATATATATTTCGAACTTTGGTATATCCTCACAATGGCGAGATCATACCTAAGATCTAATAAAACTATGTAGTCTTGCATACCATGCCAAAGTGGCGATGCGACACAAGTACGACGACGTTTACGACACTTTAAGACCACGTGTGCAATGACAATGCATTTCGAAAACTACGTGGCATGGCAAGAAGACTTTGAAGATGTGACCATAAAAAATAGTTATTAATTTCGACGATACGATGAATCTCAACTCGGAATCCACTATTTCATAGAACGATGTTACCATGTTCAGGCTCGCGAAAATGTGCGAGGGAGTACGACCCTCGTTGCTAGAATGAACGTTTTACTTTCAACAGTACTTACTTGGATTCTAAGTTCCTTTCGGGACGTTTTGAATAAACGTGAGACCTTGCCTATTTAAACACCTTGGTTGAATCCCAATTTGCAAGTAATGTCCATTATTTTTTTTCCCTATATCGAGTCATGACTCACTTGTCTCGAAAGTTTGTGTTTGCCCTTGTAACGTTGGATAGCTTGATTGAGTAGTCTCCTTTGATTCATCATTCATAAGGACAATATTTTGACCTTATGAACTTCCGTCATTGAACTTCATTCCTAAGGTTGTTTGCTTATGACCTTCAGTATGATCACACCTCCAGACATGTTTTCTTCAAAGAATGGAATAATATTCTTGGACTACTGGTTCACCTCTTTATTTTGTAACCATGTATGTGACAAGTTCTTACTTGCAGAAGTGAAATTCTTTTTAGCTCGGTTTCACTACATATATTGTTTCATACTCAATTATTTTTCTTTCTGCAACACCAAGTTAAGGCTATCCTGTTCTCTTCTTCCTTAACGGGTTGATCGTGTTAAATTTCTGAAAAGTTCCATTCACTTTGAGTTGTCTTTAACAAACACGTGAACATATTGATGTGATTTCATCTTTTCCAATAACATGATGTTGTTGAACCATCATTTGTACTACTTCATGACATTTGTCCATATTTCTAAATCCTGCCGCGACTGATTATTTTAGGCCTTGACATGTTTGAACGATATCCTTCATTGCTGTCCGGAATTTTACAAATTGTGATCTAGCAGTCGGCTATGGAATTTGAGAATTTTGCAGTTTCATCATGTTTCCATGACCTATCTCATGTTTTTCAAAGCTCTCATCAGAAGTAAATTCTCAAAGCTCTATGGGTTTTATTTGATACCTCTAAACCATTTAATTCTCAGAATGGACGGGTTGAGTCCAATGAAACTCAATCATTGCATTGTTGTTCTTGTTTCCTTGGTTAATTTTGGAGCCTTCCCGACTAAAGACATCCTTAGCAATGTTGCAACAATTTGAAATCTGTTCATATCCAAGTAAGACTGTTGGGTCAAATTTCGAATCCTTGATACTAGACGGTAGGGAAATGCAGTAGTTGACTCGGATATACACAAGGAATAAGTTTCTATAGTCAGACATGCTCAAAAATGACACACCAACCAGAAGCGTCGACATAACCGACGAGATACATATATGAGTGAACGATCGATCGAACGATAAGCGAATAATGAATATGAGAAGATGTATTTACTGTCACCATCGTGCGAGGAAATTGTAGAGGGAGTACAAGCCCCATCATAGAGTTTATTGCACAAAATAAATATCGTCAACAAGAGAGAACATATGAAAGGTGATGAGAAAGAGTCACGGGATGACTAGACGATCGAGAAAAGAAATGTGTGATAATACCATGAATATTAGAAAATTGTGTGGGAGTTGGAAGACAAAACGAGGAGAGTTAATAGAAATTTTCATGGGAGAACCGGCCAAGGCCGAATCATGGATACGCGCACTGGAGCAAATTTTCGCAATCCTAGGATGCAATGATCGAGAACGGTTAAGTTGTGTGAACTACCAATTGACCGACGCTGCCGACTTCTGGTGGGACACCAGGATGAAGACAATGCCCTGAGACCAAGCAGACGGAATGACTTGGGAAGGCTTCAATGCGGAAGTGTATAGCAAGTACGTGCCGAAGAGCTACCGGAAGGCGAAGGCGTCTGAAGTCTACAATCTGACCCAAGGACGTATGACTGTGCACTCAACAGCATGACACGATATGCACCTGATCAAGTCGATACAGACGAGAAGCTGTCTGATAAGTTCCGCAAGGGACTAAGGCACGAGATAAAGATGTCATTGGCGAGCCGTGGGAGACTTCCCTACGCGGAAGCACTGGCTCTAGCACTGGATATTGAGGCAGCGATGCCTAAGGAGAAAGCTAAGGAAATCACTAACTCGTCATCACACCACTCCTGAGAGAAATGGAAGTGGGATGATTCTAGGATTCCATAAGACGGAAAATGGTACCAGTCGAGTCAGCATCGATCTCAACACGGAGAGGAGATGGAGGAAAGGAAAGTGGAAGACGTCGCTGTTGTGCGAGGATTTCCAGATTTTTTTCCGAAGTGTTACCTAGACCGCCGCCAGATCGACAAGGGGAGTTTACGATCGACCTCGAACCAGGAGCCGCACCTGTGTCTAAGGCACCGTATCCAATGGCGCCTAAAGAGTGGGAGGAACTCAAGATACAACTTCAAGAGCTCATGGACCTAGGATTCGTTAGGCCTAGTGTCTCACCGTGGGGCACACCGGTGCTTTTCGTCAAGAAAAAAGACGGGTCAATGAGAATGTGTATCGACTATAGAGAGTTGAACAAATTGACTCTCAAGAACGAGTATCCACTGCCGAGGATAGATGACCTGTTTGACCAACTTCGAGGGGCCGGTGTGTTCTCAAAGATGGACTTAAGGTCCGGATACCATCAGTTAAGAGTCTGAGGAGAAGATGTACCAAAGACGGCCTTTCGTACGAAATATGGCCACTATGAGGTTGTTGTGATGCCGTTTGGGTTGACTAATGCACCTGCAGTATTCATGGACTTGATGAATCGAGTGTTCCACCCATACTTGGATAAATTTGTCTTGATCTTCATAGATGACGTACTCGTCTACTCGAAGAATGAGAGAGAGTACGAGGAACATCTACGAATCACCTTGGAGACGTTGAGGACCGAGAAGCTATACGCTAAATTCAGCAAGTGTGAGTTTTGGCTGAACGAAGTCAATTTTCTCGGTCACATTGTGTCGGCAGAAGGAATCTGAGTGGATCCCGCCAAGGTTGAGGCGGTACAACAATGGAAGGAACCTTCGACACCAAACGAGATTCGGAGTTTCCTGGGTTTGGCAGGATATTACCGAAGGTTTATAGAAGGATTCTCCAAGATAGCGAGGCCAATGACCCAACAACTCAAGAAGGGGGTAAAAGTCAATTGGACCTCGGAGTGTGAGACAAGTTTTCAACTTTTGAAGAAGAAACTGACCACTGCACCAATCTTAGTTGTGCCAGAGCCTGGAATGAGCTACGTGGTCTACACGGACGCTTCAAAGGTGGGACTTGGATGTGTGTTGGTGCAGAACAACAAAGTGATCGCGTAAGCGTCACGACAATTAAGACCGCACAAGTTGAACTACCCAACCCACGACTTGGAGCTAGCAGCAGTAGTGCATGCCCTAAAGATTTGGAGACATCATCTCTACGGAGTTCGATGTGAGATCTTTACGGACCACAAAAGCCTGAAATATTTCTTTGAGCAAAAGGATTTAAACATGCGACAACGAAGGTGGCTCGAATTGGTGAAGGACTACGATTGTGGCATCAATTACCACCCCGGCAAGGCAAATGTAGTGGCAGATGCCTTGAGCTGCAGGGTCATTCCCAACTGGCCACTTTTCTCACCAACAAAGAAAGCCTGGTCCGCGAGTTTAGTAAGATGCGTTTGGAGGTAGTGAGAGCACCTGAAATGGTGGAAGCGCGAATCGCCACTTTAGTTATTGAACCTGATCTAAGGTCGAGAATTGTTGAAGCACAACGGATGGATGCGAAACTAGAGGAAATACGTGTAGAGGTGCGAACCGGCGAATCTGGAAACTTTAGTGAAGAAGGTGACAACGCTCTTACCTTCAAGGAAGACTATGCATGCCGGACAATGAGGAGCTCAAAAACGAAGTGATGAGCGAAGCACATGAGACTCCTTACACCGCCCACCCAGGAAGTACGAAGATGTACCAAGACTTAAAGAAGTCCTTTTGGTAGAATGGTATGAAGAGGGATATAGCGGCCTTCGTGGAGCGCTGCTTAGCCTGCCAACAGGTGAAAGCCCTACATCAACGACCGTACGGGAAATTGCAACCACTAGAAATTCTCGAGTGGAGATGGGAGCATATCGCCATGGATTTGTGACAGCATTGCCCAAGACGCAAAGAGGGAATACTGCCATATGGGTAATTATAGACCGACTCAGCAAGTGTGCGCATTTCATACTGATCCCCGTAACGCATGGATCGGGCAAGCTAGCTCGGATCTACATAAAGGAAATAGTGCGACTGCATGGAGTCCCAGTGACAATCACGTCCGACCGTGACCCGAAATTCACTTCAAGATTTTGGATCAGCCTACAACGTGAGCTAGGCACTCGACTGAACTTCAGCACAACATTCCACCCGCAGACGGACGGGCAATCTGAAAGAACGATCCAAACCCTCGAGGATATGTTAAGAGCCGTGGTGTTAGACCGATGAGGAAGTTGGGAGTCCGCACTACCACTAATTGAGTTCGCCTACAACAACAGTTTCCAGGCAACGATAAACATGGCGCCGTATGAAGCCTTGTACGGGAGAAAGTGTAGATCCCCGCTCTACTGGGACGAAGTTGGTGAGAGAAGGGTAATCGGGCCCGATGCAGTCGAAGAAATGGTTGGAATCGTTCGACAAATTCGTGCGAGGATAAACGAAGCTCAAGACAGACAGAAGTCATACGCGGATGCACGACGAACCGACTTACAATTTCAAGCCGGCGACAAGGTCTTTCTCAAGGTATCCCCGTCGAAAGGGATAATGCGCTTTGGTGTCAAGGGAAATTTGAAACCGCGATTTATTGGGCCGTATGAAATCCTTGAAGGAGTGGGTCCTGTTGCATACCGTTTTGCGCTACCCCCAAGCCTTGGGAACGTGCACAACGTCTTTCATGTGTCGCAATTGCGGAAATATGTGTTTGACCCGAAGCACGTGATTCACTACAAGGGAGTCGCGTTGAACCCGGACTTGAGCTACGAAGAGAGACCCCAAACGATATTAGACCGAAAGGTCCAAAATGTGAGAAATAAACCAGTTGCTTACGTGAAAGTACATTGGATAAACCATAAGCATGAAGAAGCCACGTGGGAGCTCGAAGACAAGATGATGGCGTTATACCCAGAACTCTTCCCATGAGAGTACCAAATTTCGGGACGAAATTTCTTTTAAGGGTGGTAGGATGTGTGTGACACCTCAACCCCTCCGACGTATACTCTTATAATAAATAAATCCCTTATCATTAAAGCAATCAATACACGTGTCTAATTCATAGAACACACATATTATATAATTCTAAAATTCATCATTTAACAAGTACATATTTCAAAACATTCTACAGAGTAGTGGAACCCTGTCACCACTCTATATACTATACATTCATCTACATGCAAAATGATGAGGAGGAGAAGGTTGCCAAAATGCGTCAGCCGCCGAACCTGATAACACGTTGAGTTCCTATGACCCACGTCAGTCAAAACTTACTGCTATCGTATTCCTGAAAAATTTTAGTGGTTTATATGAGCCACAACTCAGTGTATATAAATTTCCACCTTTAATCTCACATGATACAAAACTTCAAGCATATTCTTTTATCAATACATATAATCAAAAACAATATATATATATATATATATATATATATAACATAATTTAAAAACAAACCATTTCATAAACATATGCATATGTCACTCCATTCAGTTTATTATTCTGTAACAGTCAAGCCTGGTATCTTCCCGGGATTCCTCTATGATTGACCCGTAGGTCCCATTATGATTTGGACTCATAGGTCCCTCTGTATTTGGACTCATAGGTCCCTCTGTATTTGGACTCATAGGTCCCTCTGTAATTTCAGATCCAGTACAAGGCTGTCACAGATCCTCTTTAATCACATGATTCATGTACTTTCAATACCATATGTAAAACATCAATTACAAATTTTTATCATATAATTCATTTACAACATCATATCGCACCAATCACATATCCATATCATATTCCACCATCTATATCAAATAACACATAATCATATCAATTTCATACCATATAATCCAATAATTCACTCCAATTCAACATATAACAATCAACCACATAACAAATGTAAAACTAAAAGTGTGATTTATACACACCTGATTAGGACAGATAGTCAAGCCGTGCCCTTGTCCCTGTTTCTTGATCTACGTTCCTTGATCTTCTCAAAAATTCATAAGTGTAGAATTTCTCTCTTCCCCCCTCCTTTTTTTAAACTCTTTCAACTCCTATATATATATATATTTACCGAAGCTTACTTCATAAGCTAAGTACGAAGCTTACCTCGTAAGCTAAATACGAAGCTTACCTCGTAAGCTAAATACGAAACTTACCTCGTAAGCTAAATACGAAGCTTACCTCATAAGCTAAATTAATACAAGGAGTTACTTTATTTTCTTTCCATATTCTCACTACATATTACTTTAAATCTCATGCACACATTTTCCATGCACAAGACACTTAGTATTAAGCACACATACACATTTACATAACTAATACTATATATATAATAAAATATGTAATTATGCAATATGATGTATGATTTGGGTCACGGATGTCACAAATCTTCCCCTCTTTAAGAATTTTGTCCGCAAAATTCATTTCTTTCTAACATCAGTATAATTCTCTCTGTCTTACCATCTTCCTGTTGGTGAAAAAAAATATTACTAAAATGTAATCATGTCTCCATAGATAGTGAATTGCGGACCTCTAGACATAAAAGATGGAATACCATATAATTGTGCTGCATCTTTTGCATACCTTTCAGCTAAGTGATATAACGAACAACGCCATCTTATAGGTGAGAAATGTACTATCGGTGACTCTGTACCAAAATTTATGGTAATGTGTTCTCATTTTGAGACTAGAATAGTTAAAGGCTTCAACAAACCTGTAGGTACACACTGTTCTGCTTTAACCTGTTGATATATCAACACCTTGAAACAAACTCTACGACTCTCTTCTTCATCTTCGACCACTAATAATACTTTAATAATGATGTTATTTGCATAGGTGTGCTCACTCTGCTGGACTTGTAACTCAAAGTATCTGTAACAACATTCACCTCTTAAGATGGTATTCGATGGTGCAATCATATTCTTTAAGAAACTCCATCCAATGTCTTAGTCTCATATTCAACTCCTTCTTACTCTTCAAATATTTCAAACTCTCGTGATCAACCAGAATTCGACGAAGTCCTCCATACAAATAATAATGCCAAATCTTCGAAGGAAAACCACACTGCTAAATCTAGATCAGAAATAGAATAAGAAGCTTCATGTACTCGTGATTGTCCTTGACGCATAAGCAATAAACTTTCCATTTTTTTAATAGAAGAAAATCAAATCCATGTTGCAGTGCATTACTGTAAATAACATAATATCATGTACCTGTGGAAATAACCAATATAGACATAGTCAATCAATGCTTCCACTCATCAAAACGGTTTTGACATGCTTCACTCCATATAAGAGGAGAACTCTTCCGTAATAACTTCTTCACCAATTCAATCATAATCGAGAATCATTTTTAGTTGACAAATACTTCAATATTCTGTATATCCATTTCTATTCTTCAACTTGATACCATGTGTCCCAATAATACCATATGATTTAGCTAGACTCACACTTACCCAACCTTGCAATAAGATGTTTATCTTGCAAAACTTGTAATACTGACTGCAAGAGATTAACATGCCCATCTGTACTTCGTGAAATATAATAGTAAGTCAATAAAAATAATCACTAAGTGATATAGGAATGGTTGAGAGACTTTGTTCATCAATGCCATAAATAATTATAGGTGCAATAGTTAATTTGAAAGGCATAACCAAAACTCATAATGGTCATACTGAGTTTAAAATGATGTCTCTGCAATATTCTCTTTAGCTATCTTCAACTGATGGTATCTTGATCGAAAATCAGTACTCGAAAACAGTTGCATGCCTTGAAATTGATCAAATAAGTCTTCTATTCTCGGCAATAGATATTTATTTTTCACAGTCACTTGATTCGACTTCCAATAGTGTATATAATGTCGCAGTGTGTCGTCTTTCTTCTTCAAAAATAATATTGGTGCTCTCCAAAGTAAAACATTGAGTCATACATATCTCTTGTCTGACAACTCTTGCAACTATTTATTTAACTCTTGAAACTCTAATCAAGACATTTGATAAGGATGAATAGAAATAGATACAGTACCTGGTAGTAACTCAATAGTGAATTTTGTCTCTTGATCAGATGCTAATCCAGGCAAATCTCCACTTTGAATAAATCGAAAAGCCGATGTAGCTAATATAAGACAAGTTGCAATTTATCGATACCATTAAATATCACTCAATCTCATCTCGATGATTATATTACCATTTCTTTAACATGATAAGCTGCCTTAGTTCGATGAAGTGACAACCAATCTATACTCATGATAATATCAAATTTGTGTATGAACAAGGGAATCAATATCCGCTGGCAGCTCAACTGAATTAACTCGCACCACGCAGTCTAGATAAACCGTGTATACCGAAACAATGTCAGCTCATAACCAACAACAAACATAGTTCTTGTTTAAAGACAGAATCTCTCTTTACTTCATCATCACAATACACTTCTTGCATATATTTATCATTAAATTCTCTAGGAAAATCATCTGAACATAGTACCAAAGGTTGTATAATAGCTTGTGGGACTGCTTCAGCCCAATAGTAAATATTGTTTCAAAGAAGAGACACTGTATAATCAAAACGTTCTTCTGACATACAACTCATCTGATTGAACACATGTTCTCTATCCTTTTCGACCATATCTTAGCCTCGGCCGGATCAGTAGTCTCATAAAGTCAACAATTCCATTTTTCAGAGTTCTCTAAAATTGCTACCTTTTTGCTCCATCATTGGTCCATGTACTTTTTGTTCCAAAAGCCTAGGTAATCCCCATATGATGCAACATGTATATGAAATGCTTCTACAATTAATTGACGATGCAGGGCGGCTGACCCTTCTCTCCTCAGTGGGATATGTTCATGACAATTGATGTGAATCAAATTGTACATTTTTATTCCCCTAACTTTACATGATTTATATAGTTTGATGCTTGCAAAAGTATGTTTTGTGGTGTAGGAAGAGGAATAAATGGTGAAACAAAGAATGAAGCTCGGAGTGTGAAAAAGCTGTCCAGAAAGCTCTCAAAATTGGCCACCCGGCCGGGTGTATTTTATGCCTAATAATTCACCCAGCCATGTGTGATGTTTAGAACACGAAAATTCCAGAAAGTGGTCAAAATGAGGTACCCGGCCGGGTGAATTTTCAGCTGTAAAATATACCCGGCCGGGTAGTTATTTGAACTGCAGATTTGCCGTTTATACAGCAGTTTCTTTTCCCTAGGAGTGGACGAAAAGAAGGAAGGGAAAAAGGTGTCAGGGGGTTGGAAAAAGAAAGGGGGAAAAAGGCAGAAGGTGGCAGGGGGGAAGGAGTGTGACGTGAAGGGAGCATTGATTATTGAACAAAAATTGAAAAAGGGGAGTTGACTTGGGGGCGGCGATTTCAGGAAGGTCCGGCCTACTCTCCGACGTATCATATGATACAAATGAATGCCATGTCCCAGCGGGATTCTATCCCCGCTCTGATACCACCTAAACTGTGACACCTCAACCCCTCCGACGTATACTCTTATAATAAATAAATCTCTTATCATTAAAGCAATCAATACACGTGTCTAATTCATTGAACGCACATATTATATAATTCTAAAATTCATCATTTCACAAGTACATATTTCAAAACATTCTACACAGTAGTGGAACCCTGTCACCACTCTATATACTATACATTCATCTACATGCAAAATGATGAGGAGGAGAAGGTTGCCAAAATGCGTCAGCTGCCGAACCTGATAACACGTGGAGTTCCTATGAACCACGTCAGTCAAAACTTACCGCTATCTTATTCCTGAAAAATTTTAGTGGTTTATATGAGCCACAACTCAGTGTATATAAATTTCCACATTTAATCTCACATGATACAAAACTTCAAGCATATTCTTTTATCAATACATATAATCAAAAACAATATATATATAACATAATTTAAAAACAAACCATTTCATATTCATATGCATATGTCACTCTATTCAGTTTATTATTCTGTAACAGTCAAGCCTGGTATCTGCCCGGATTCCTCTATGATTGACCCGTAGGTCCCATTATGATTTGGACTCATAGGTCCCTCTGTATTTGGACTCATAGGTCCCTCTGTATTTGGACTCATATGTCCCTCTGTAATTTCAGATCCAGTACAAGGCTGTCACATATCATCTTTAATCACATGATTCATGTACTTTCAATACCATATGTAAAACATTAATTACAAATTTTTATCATATAATTCATTTACAACATCATATCGCATCAATCACATATCCATATCATATTCCACCATCTATATCAAATAACACATAATCATATCAATTTCATACCATATAATCCAATAATTCACTCCAATTCAACATATAACAATCAACCACATAACAAATGTAAAACTAAAAGTGTGATTTATACACACCTGATTAGGACAGATAGTCAAGCCGTGCCCTTGTCCCTGTTTCTTGATCTTTTTTTTTTTGTTTGCTCAAAGGAAATCCCTGTTTCTTGATCTACGTTCCTTGATCTTCTCAAAAATTCATAAGTGTAGGATTTCTCTCTTCCCCCCTCCTTTTTTTTAACCTCTTTCAACTCCTTTATATATATATTTACCGAAGCTTACTTCATAAGCTAAGTACGAAGCTTACCTCGTAAGCTAAATACGAAACTTACCTCGTAAGCTAAATACGAAGCTTACCTCATAAGCTAAATTAATTCAAGGAGTTACTTTCTTTTCTTTCCCTATTCTTACTACATATTACTTTAAATCCCACGCACACATTTTCCATGCACAAGACACTTAGTATTAAGCACATATACACATTTACATAACTAATACTATATATATAATAAAATATGTAATTATGCAATATGATGTATGATTTGGGTCACGGATGTCACAACACTTTTCGAACCCTAAGACGATTGAATTTATTTTTCTTTTATTGTCACGAATTAAATGACGATTTGTTATGTGGTTGCTTTGGTAACCCAATTTTGATTTGACCGAGTCAATTTCGTTGTTTTTATGACATGGCTTAAATTAATTGATGTGGAATGAAATATATATTGCGGTAAATTATATTTTAAGGGGAGTGAGATTTAATTAGGATCATAAATAATTACCTTGCCCTTTTATGGAGAAAATTTCGACCACTATTAATTATTGGAGAGGAATTCTTTTTCTTGGATTTAATTATTTGTTTTGGGATAATTATCCAAATTAAATCCAAAGCCTAATTATCTTATTTCTTCATGATAAAAATCGACCCCTATTATTCTTCTACGGGATATTTCGAAATCTCCCAATTTTTGGGAGAAGGGAATTTATTCATTATTCATTTTGATCCCTTAGTTATTTCTTTCCATGATTTAATTGGAATATCCTAGCAAAATCTTTCCTTACCTTAATTTATTAAAGATTTGGAAATTATTTTCCTTGTGGGAGAAGTAAATCGCACGCCTACTACCATATAATTTGGGAGGATTTTTATTCTACTCCGTATTATCTTATTCTGCTCCGTGAAATACAAATTTAATCATAGGCTAATTAAATAGCCCATGATTTTCGAAAATCCTCCTTATTTCTCCCTCAAATTCACGCCAATCATCCCCCCAAATCTCTCAAATCTTTATTTGATTATTCTCTCAAATCTTCAATTAATTGTGGGATATTTTATTTTCAACTCTATAAATAGAGACTAACTAAATCCCTAACCCTAGCCACCACAAACCACACGCCTACACACTCTCTCTCACACGCCATTCTCTCTTCTCCACTCCTCCCACACTTGTTCTTCTACTCTACTCAAGATCATTTCGATTTGCCAAGAGTTTGTTGAAGAATCAAGAGTTATATTTGTTTCTACCGATTGTTTCGTTCAAGAAAGGTACAATCAAATCTCTATTCTTCATTCCTCTCCATCTAAACTCTCTTTGACTCCCTCATGCATATAGTGAGTGTAGGGGATTCAAATCTAAGGGTTTAATCGGTGGGAATTTGTATTTGTATGTGTGTATGCGTTTTGAATGAAATTGTATGAAGATTTAATGAATCATTGGTGAATGATGTATGATATATGAAAACATGAGTGTGAGGACTCTTTTAAGCATGTTTGTGTGTTAAAACCATGAAAAGGTTGTGTTTGAATGAATGGGGATAAAACCCTAATTCGAATTTTTAAGCATTGAAAACTGTGGATTCGGACAGTAGATTCCGACACGTTTTTGACCGACCAAATGAACTCCTTTTTATTCAATTCTTTTTTCTTAGTAAACTTCATGATGTCTTCTATGTTTTGTGTGAATTTCAACTCATTTGGACAAAAGATGAAATTTTGGTGAATTTTTGAATATTGACTACGCAATTCTGCCGGAAAATGTCTTCTCGACTAGTAGGTTACGTTTTCGATTTGACCGACCTAAAAAGGTTATTTTGACATGAATTTTTAACTGAAAGTTATTTGATGAGTCTACTGCTTTGTGGTAAAACTTTAGCCCCAAAGGAAGTCGGGTGAGTTTGTAGTAATTTTTATAAAATGGTTGCGCAGTGCTGCCAGATTTCTATCTTTACAAAAACAACTATGTTGTTATAAGTGATACACATGATTTATATATGTGATGACGTGATGTGTTATTCAAAGATGGGGAAAAAGGAAAACGTTGGGGACATGCATGATTTTGAGTCGGTATTTGAGACTGATTGTGATTCACATAATGTAAAGGTGATATCTCGCGCTCTCAGCGTGACAGCAAGGGAAAGGAAATACTTGAAATTTAAGCAGTCGAGGTGGGCTTTCTTTTAAATAAGGACGATGTCCTAAGTATTTTACCAATGAGAATGAAATTGTGTTTATCATGCCTTGTTTGGTTTTAATGTGCCTATCTGATGTGGCTTTTGCCACTATTATTTAAATCGAATTCGGGTCCTCGTAGAGCCGCAAACTCTACTTAGATTAGTGTACACCAACGGTAGACCGTGTGTCAGCGTACGGGTTGGCCGGTCTAGTGACCTGGTTTGAGGCCGCATTCCTTGTCATGTATGTACGGATATGGCTAACGTCTATGGGAAAATGACTGATCAGTCGACTTTTTACAATGGGAAATGATTTTGAGTGCCTCGGGCATTTCTAAAGCTAAACCCCGATGGTTACTTACGTATGACATGATAGATAAATAATAATTTTTATGAAAATATTTTCGGCATAAGTCCACTGAGTATCTTTATAGTACTCAGTCCTGCATGTGTTTTTCTTACGTGCAGGTTGAGCGGCGGCGAGAGGTTGGTGGTGTTGAGCAAGTAACTTGAAGAATTAAATGTTTATCTTTGAATTATGGGTGTCGTTGTGTCTTCACACATGACGTCACTCCTTCTCTTGGTCGTTTTCCGCTGCGATATTTCTTTTACTTATTAGTTGTTGGGCCGAACTTAAATTTGTCCGGTTATTGTTTTCTTGTGATTCTGTTGGATAATGTCAAACTCGTAATCGTTTCCTTTGAGTATTAATTTGCTGGTCCAACTCATTATTTAAACCCGAGTCCCATTCTTGTTTTATACTTAATTGTTCATGTAGTATGTCGGTCAAACCTCCTTGATGAAACCCTAGCCTATTTTCCTTGTTATATTTAAGTCCGTTTAAGTCGCGATCGCCGCATTTATTATACCCTAGAAGGGCGGTCGTGACAGTTTGGTATCAGAGCCTCAGTTCTTTCCGCTCTGGACCCAAGAGTCTTGTTGAGTCAAAATCTATTCATGTGTAAATTGACTAGTTGATAATCGTCGAAGGCTCAACACCACGACTCGTCCCCGCCCAACCACGAAGAATGAGGTAATAAGTATCTTGATTAATGTTGATCTGAAACTGTGAAATGTTGTAAATTGGATGGGAATATTACTCTTGTGAGAATGAAGATATTTCTATGGGAATCGAAGCTAATATGACGTCTTTGAAAATGTTGCTGGGAAGTGTGGGATGATGAAAATACATGGATATGAAATTGCTTAATACGACTATGCCAAAAATGATGAATATTGTTGTGCACATCCTGATAGGGAAAATCGACGAATATGTGATTGGACTTCTATGAGTTTGGATAGATGAAATTCTAAATGATTGATATTACATGAATTGTGAAACGTGAAGTATAAGTGTGATTACTTGATTATACTATGAAACAACACCTGTGGGAAATAAGTAAATACTATGGCTTTTGGAAAATGTTGTGAAGATATGAACCGGGAGACACTATGAGATTATACAATTGTTTTTGTTTAACAGTGAGGCATGATGGCATTGAATGTGCTGGATATTGAAGTATGATTGTGAACTTGTATTGGTTGATGTTGAGATTTGCTATTACGTCCACGAAACTGCAAAATTTACTTGAAGAAAATACATGTTGCTTCCATGAACGACAAAATTTTATGCCTAGGCGGTTGAAATTTCATGACCACGAAACTGTGAGTGATACGCGTGTAGTTGCGAGTTGTGTTTGTGATACAGATGAGCATGATGATTTATGAAATGCGATTCCATGGATGATTGATTGACTGAGTGTTGCTATTCACATATATTAATGTACGATGTTTGTTATGCTATGGAACACCAAATGACTTATACGAATAAATGTGTTGATTGTGCAATATATGGATGACGTATATGTGGTGAAAATTCATGACCGATGAATTACGAGGTATTGTATAGAACCACTATTAAAGTGAAATGTGGAACTTTTGAACTTTATTGCGAGCGTAGGAGTCATATGAAGCTTAAGTTGGGTAATGATCAAATATACGTTGAAGTACGAGACTTCAAGCTATGCTTGAAATTATAGAGTGCCTAAGAGGTAGGCCAGACTTCAAGTAAGAGTATATATATACTTCTTCTTTAGCCCATCCCACATGAGTATACTCTTGTGGGACGAAAATAGTATAAGAGCATCCATATTGGTGCTCGATGCTAAGAGCAGGCGTCGTGCTGTCGGCAAGAGCATAGCGGCGAGCATCATCGAGCACCGCCGTGCAGAAGAGAAGGTTGACGTGGCGCTGCGTGATTCGCCAATGGCAATGCCGTTGGCTATTTTCATTTTTTTTAATTTCAAAAATATAAAAAAATCATATTTAAATTAAAAAAATATTTTCCCACTTTCAAATAAAATATATCTGTTTTTTCTCCACTTTTAATTTATTTTTCATTATTTTTACTCCAACAATCACATTTTCATCTATAAATACCCTTCATTTCAACACAAAAAAATTCACCACACTACATCAAACAATTCTCTCATCAATATACTTCTTTCTAAATTCTCACTCTTTCTCTCTTGCAAAAATTTTCGGCTTCGGCGATCACGCTCCGACTCCCGCGGATGGAACCACAAATGGTTCGGCGCATCGTCATTCCCTTCGCCGGATACCAATATCTCGCCCCCTCTTCATACCCAAGGTTCGCAAATTCCGGATGGCTACCAGCCTTACCCGGTGGACGAGCAAAATGCCCCTGAGAGGTTCTACGGGTGGACACCCGAACAAGGTTTGGGAGGGAGCACCTCGACGCCACCGTTGTCCCAAAATCCGGAGGGCGCTTCTAGCAGTCGCTGTTAGAATTGGTATACTGAAAAGCATATTTCGAGCATGTTGCACGGATAGAATTGCTTGTATACAATGAACTCTACAATCCACTTTTATCCCAAGGCGAGAAGAAGTAATTTTGTCGCATTGATGTTTGCTTGTGCATTTATAAGATGTATCTCAAACATTTAAATGTATAAGAAGCAAATAAGCCTAATTCTTGTACATAGTAGACTGGTCGTGAACGACATTCACAGAAGGTGACGCAGTCGGTTCTTTGGTGAAGAGAAAAATAATTTCACAACCTAAATAGGCTTTGGCTACCTATCGTGAAAGGTTGTAGTGTCAGTCCGCATGTTTCCTTACCTTTGGAAATAAACGACACTGGTGTGGAATAGCACTGAAGGATCTAACAGTTGAGATAAGTCTTTCTTGCTATTTACTAAAAGACGAGGTCTCGGTGATTGTTATTTCTTAATCATTGTTGACATAACATTGAGCATACGATATTGATTATGCACTACTTTGATTTATCAAATGGTGCGGATTTTTCGCAATCCAAGAATCCTGATATCTTGGGTAGTGGTGATTAATGTCTAGAGGTGCTAGTGTTGTTATTGCAATGAATCGTGTGCTGGGTGTGTCCAGTTTGATAATATACTCAAGAGGTGTTCGAAAAAGGTTTTATTATTCAGAAACCCGGCCGGTTGGAATTTATTCCAGAATAATAAATAAAGATTTTGAACTAGACAACTCTTGCAAAAAGATATTAATTAATTAAAGTCAAATAGCAAACTAAAATTAAATAATGGATATATTATATCTTAAACACGGGAAATAATAAATTAAAGAGGTAAAGCCCGGATTACTCGTAATTTGGGATTGGACGGGCTGTCAATATTATTTTACTGTAGTGGCTGATAATAATATTCTGTTTGGATTTGAATTAAATTGGGGCTCAATTTAATTAGTAAAAGTCCAACAAGTTTGGCCCAAGTCCAACCTCCATGGATCCCTAATCTGGCCCATCATAACTCTATATAAAAGGGGATTAGAAAGGAGATTGAAAGGGAATTAACACATTAATTTTCGTGCTCCCCTACGAAAAATTGGTTTTTGACAAAACTGATATTATGTCTTCTTTCTTATCAAGCCCTTTTCGATTCTGACAAGCTTTGCCCACCCAAAGGTCATTATCTGAGTTCGGGATACAGATTAGAAGATTTGTGGTCGAGTACGAAAATCTTCATGTGGAGAAGGCGCAAGCAATCGATGATTCTTTGGAGAATCAGATCGATCATCCTAAACCGTAGAATATCATGAATTTGGTTTTAATTCCTTAAAGCATGATATATGTGCATTCTTGTATGCAATTGATTGTTTAACATGTAAGTAATTGATCCCATAATCGGTCA
This sequence comes from Salvia splendens, assembly GCF_004379255.2. Lineage (NCBI taxonomy): Eukaryota > Viridiplantae > Streptophyta > Magnoliopsida > Lamiales > Lamiaceae > Salvia > Salvia splendens. The sequence goes on along the minus strand of NC_056036.1, from coordinate 18,829,899 downwards.
AATAGATCTGTAGATCTGATTTATTTGTTTATGCATGTCTTCCGCTGTGCAAGGGGCTCCAAACCCTAGCAATTGGTATCAGAGCCAATTTTGGGCTCTGATTATGTGGATTAATTTCATGTTATGTGAATTGCTTGAATGCATGTTTATATTCGTTGTGGTTTAGTCTAACGACGAATTATGTATGCTACGTGAATTAATTCTTTTAATGAAGCTTTGTCTTTGTTTCATTATTAATTCTCGATACGTGATGGTATTCCTTGACTTTGGAGATTTCATCAAATCAATACATGCGCCGCCAATTCCCTTTGATTTCTCTTCTCGGTGGAATTGATTATGTAAATTGTAATTACATGGTATCATTAATGATCAATTCGTTTTGCCTTACGTGAACTTATATTCTGAGTCAGCAATCGAGAATTACGTCGTTGCGATGAAACAGCAGCAACAGCGGCGACGGAGACGCGGCAGCGTCGTCAGTTCGAGTGGGAGCCCGTCGGCAGATTCCCAGACTCGTGACGTGACGGCAGCACTGCAGCGTTTCAGTGGCAGTTCGACAGAGGCATGATCGGTGCAGGAGCAGCAGTGATAACAACGCTGCGGTGCCGAGAGGGCTGTCGGAGGCGACGCGGGAGCAGCCACAACAGTGCTCGAACTAGGGTTTGTCCTATGCGCGACGCTCGCGCAGGTGGGACCCGCGCGACGTCGCATCAGCTCGTGTAGCGACGCAGCATTCCAAATTAGTTAGGGTTTCCCAAACCCTAGGAATTAATTTCGAATATTTTTCAAGATATAATTTAGAATAAGATTTGACATATCTTAAATTGATTATCTACAAATTTAATTTTAATTAAATTATGGATTAGTTGAAATTTATCCTTATTTTATGGATTTGGATAGATATCCTGATAAATCCTAGATAAACTTGGATAATAACAATTAATTTATTTTCTTTTGTCTTATGGATTTATATAAATTAATTTTATGAAAATGAATCCTAGATAGACTAGATAAATAATTAATTAAATTTGGATTTTATCCTTATTTTATGAATTTAGATATATTTAATTATATCTAGAGAAATCCTAGATAAATTTGGATGAATAATTAAATTTATTTCTGTCATATGGATTTAGATAGATTTTATTATATCTTGTTGAATCCTTGATTGACTAAGATAAATATTAATTAAGTTTATGCATATCTTGTAGATATTGATAGATCTATATCTATCTAGAATATATCTTAGTAGATTTGGATAATTAAAATCCATGTTTATCTTTATCTTGTGGATATTTATAGAATTAATTCTATTTAGAAAATATCCTAGTAGATTTAGATAATTAAATGTATCTCTATCTTGTAGATATTGATAGATTTATATCTATCTAGAATATATCTTAGAAGATTTAGATAATTGTTAATCCAGTATTGAAATTATCTTTTGGATTTAAGATAGATTTAGTTCTATCTGGTTAAATCTTAGTTGAATTAATTAATATTAATTCTAGTTTATCATAATTTTATGGATATAAATAGATTTATTTCTATTTAAAAAATATCCTAGATAAATTTGGATAAAGATAATACAAGATAATCCTAATCTAATTGGATTTTGATAAAGTTAATTTTATCTAGAATAAATCCTAATAGATATGATATATTCTAGTTTCTTATTCTAAATAATTTAAGATTTTCTTAAATGTTAGAGTGATTGGATTTTATCTTATGGATTTGGATAGATTTGTTTCTATCCTGAAATATCGTAGTACGATTTTGATAATGATAATCCAAGATCAGTCTTATCTTGAATTTAAGGATTTGATTTTATTCTTATAAAATCTAGAATAATCCTAAATTAATTTGGATTGTCATTAACCAAGATAAATTTATCAAATTCGAAATTCATATTTTGGATAAGATAAGGAATTAATTATTTATTTAAATCTCCCTTGATTTATTAAATAAATTCAATAATTATCCAGTGTGATTAATCACCATGAATTAAATGGATTTATCTATTTATTTGGTGTTAAAATGTTTTAAGTGGATTATCTGCCTTATCTACTTATGTGATAATTATGCAAAAGCCATATTTAAAATGACTAAGCGATAACTACAACAATGTGTTGTATATGGTCTCCATAAATAGGTCTATATATGAAGCAGTTTCTAATATTATCGCGACCCACCTTAGTCGGAGCAATAATCCTACGAAATATCAAGTTCATAAGATTAGACTTCTTAATAGTAAATTATTTAAACTAGAAGCGTGTTTCTAATATTATCGCGACCCACCCTAGTGGGAGCCATAATCCTGTGAAATTGCAAGTTCATATGTTTAAACATATTTATAAGATAGCTATGGAATTTTATTAGTGGCGTACGACCTTCCCTAGAAGGAGTATCAAAACAGAAATGAAATTCCTAGATGCAAATATTTAAGGTAAATGCTTAGGCAATATTTGGCGGCCATGCCACCTTAGTGGTCTCTGGACTATCCGTCGGTATTGTGACCAGGAAATTGTTGGAATCCGAATTTGTATGACATCCCTAGAGGCGTAATTATTTTGGTTTTCACGGTTGCGAGATACATAAATTGTTTTGTGGTTGTTTGCAATTATGTATTAAGCATAGTATGTGATAAATAGCTTTATTTCTTCTCAGCCAAATTCTTAATAATTTCTGCGAACCTTAAAGAAATCAAACTCGAAGGCCAAAATTATGTAGACTGGAAATATAAAATGGATAAGATTCTCATTGCTGAAAACTTAAAGTTTGTATTCACCAATTCATGTCCTCTATTTCCTTGACAAAATTCTATAAAGAAAGTTTAAGAATACATTTCATGCATGTACCTGACAAGTTCTTTGAGATAGAAGGTCAAACTACTTTCTTTTAAGTAGTAAGACACGTCTTGGTTTATATTGATGAAAGAGGAATATCCAATAAGGACGATGTCCAGATTCTATTGGAATATCCACGAGAGATAGAATGTTTTGAGGAATCTTCTGATTCAGTTACTCAAATAGTTTCTACACTCAGTTCATCGCCAAATATAATAGGAAGTGATTATATGAAGGTTGTTACTTAAAAGTTGGAAACCTTCTACATGATATTCACTTTATTACTATTGGAGGAAGATAACATGATACTTGACGAATTCATTAAGGTTGTATCTTTCCTATGTCTTTGTTCAATCGAACAGAAGACTAGCAATGGAAAGAGGGAAGAGTTGAATTGTCATCAATGCCTGCTGAAAGCAAGAAAGGCAAGAAAAATTTGGTGAAAAGGCAAAGAGAAGATGCATTGTAAGTCGGATTGACCTCTTATATAGAAGGACAATGGCTTAGATAACAATGCAACCTCTAAAGGAGAGATCTACATCCACTTGGGCAATTGTTGCACTGTGAGCTATTTATTTATGCTCACTTTATTGTTTTGTTTTGATGTTAGAGATTTTGTTTTATTGGTACAGTCACGTTTAGAATGAATTTATATTCAGTTTCTAAACTCATTTATGATTCTACGATGTTCAATTTCATTTTATAATGCTTGCATTATTGAGAAATGTGGATCGAATATCTATCATAGTACCATAGAAAAACAAATTATACATCATAGTATCTAAACAATATAATTGCAAAAAGATTGAGTTTAACACGACAATTCAACTTCTTAATCAATGAATGATAAAGTATTTATGGTACTTAAACAAAAGACCAAGAAAATACTTAGTAATTATTCAAACTAATTTTGTCTGACTCAAGTGACTATCAAGATTTTAACAACTTGTTTGTTAAATAGCTTAAAGGTCAAGTAAGTCTGGTTGATGCACTATAAGTTAGAATCCTTTGGTGGTTCAAGGGATTCAGAATACTTATAGAGATGCAACATAGAAAGACTAGTAAGTCTCAATGGTTTACACCATAGGAGACGAGCAAACGAGTTAAGATCAGTAGTGAGAGTTAAATCCTAATTGACTACTCCAAACATTCTTCTAAAGAATTGGATAGTCATATAAAAAGATATCGAAGTCTCTCGAAGACAAGTTCGATAAGTGAACAGTTTTACTCAATAACACCTTTTCATTAATGGGATATACGTTAGAAACAACGAGTTATACCTTAAAGAAACTACCATAACATCAGTACCTTCTACAACACACTAGTTGTGGACTAGAGGCAAGTCTAGTCCACCACATCACAAGGTGTGGAGTTATTCCAACACATGTTTTGGAAAGGTATCCAAGTAATTGGAGTTGTGTACTGAGGTATGTTTTAAGGTTGTCCCAAATGTTCGAAAAGGTACAAGTTCTATAATCTTCACAGCAAGATATGTGTTTGTTTACACGAATACTAGATTCTTTGATGAAGATTATGAGAAGAACTACAAGCCTAACAAACATGATAATTCTCAAGATAACGAGAATATCTATTTTCCATCTTAACCAAGAAGACATACTATTAGAAACTTATGCACTAAGAAAATCAACGTTTGTACCTAAGATTGTAGGAGTCGTGTCGTAGTGGGAGGGTTCTTTGCGAACATAATAAGTTCATGGGTCTAAAAGAGTCTTAAGAGTCAGTCTTAGATCAACTTGAACATAATCCCTGTAACTACAAGGACGCCATGACTTATTCGGATAATCATTCTTGATAAGATGATAGATTCTGAATAACAATCTTAAATAGACAAGAATGTTTGCAAGACTTGCGATACTACCCATAGACTATCTAAGTCAATGGGAGCTAGTGTACCTGCAAGTGTAAGCATGGATCTCAAAAGGCTAGAATAATGGCAAAGGGTTATACCCAGAGAGAGTTATATTCTCGCTTGCCATTTTTGCCTAAGTCGATATGTATATTGTCTATTGTAGCCTACATAAATTAGGATGTATGTACTATGATTGTCAAGACAGTTTTCTTTAAGTAGAAGTCTTGGGGAGATCATCTGCATGGAACATCTTAATGGTTATGTAATACAGGGCAAGAAAGTTGAAAGTGCACTATATTTGGTATTCTTGGTACTCTACGATGATGACATCTATAAAAGTTGATAAACAACTAAGAGGGTTATCTAGCGTAGGAAACTAGTCGTCTACCCAGTTTAAGGATGATGGATTTAAGATAATCTAGTTACATTCTAAGCATCTGTGTCATTAGATTGCTAGAAAAAGAATGTATGTTTTCTTAAAGAATCCTACATCTACAAAATACTTAGACACTTTAGCATTGAAAATTCCAAGAAAAGGTTTCTCTTTTTCTAGACGGAATTATTTTGTCTCTAGTCAAGTGTTTTTCGACATTGAATGAGATCAAGAAGAATGAGACAAGTTCCATAATTGTAAGTCTCATATATGCTATGATGTGTATTAAGTTAGATATTAGCTTTGTCGTTGGCATAGAAGCATGATATCATTTTAACCATGGCCAAGGACATTGGATTGGATAAAGAATATACTATAGTACTTGAAGAAGACTAAACGGTATGCTCTAGTTTACCAGACATTAGGTTACATCGACTCGATTTTATAATTGATTGATGATCGAGTTATCCTCTGAATATGTGTTAACATTAGGAGTTGAAAACTGAGTCATGAAGGGGTGTGATTACATCACAGACTCTATCATGAAAATTACAAGTGTGGTTTCATCAGAAACTACTAAGGTAGTTGTTAATCTCAGTAACTTCCTAATAGCTTTGACCGTGATTCCGAGTATGTGTATGAGTATTATATTTTGTTATAATTACTCTAGTCAGGTGTCTAACTCGAGTGAAACACAATCTGATAAAGCTAAGCCATCACATAGAGATGAAATATGAAATTAATTAAGGATTAAGTGCGCAGCAAGACGTTATGGTTTCCAAGATATCATCAGAGAACAACCTGGCAGAACTTTTCACAAAATGCCTATATGGCAACATGTTTTACACATGAGGTGAAAAGTACGGTAGTTCGATGTATCATGGCCCGAGACCTGCTTAGAGTATAAGTGGGAGAGTTTTGGCAGTGGGTATACTCGAAAGCATGATTTTGAGTATAAGTGAGAGATTGTTAGAATTGGTATACTGAAAAGCATATTTCGAGCATGTTGCACGGATAGAATTGCTTGTATACAATGAACTCTACAATCCACTTTTATCCCAAGGCGAGAAGAAGTAATTTTGTCGCATTGATGTTTGCTTGTGCATTTATAAGATGTATCTCAAACATTTAAATGTATAAGAAGCAAATAAGCCTAATTCTTGTACATAGTAGACTTGTCGTGAACGACGTTCACAGAAGGTGACGCAGTCGGTTCTTTGTAGAAGAGAAAAATAATTTCACAACCTAAATAGGCTTTGGCTACCTATCGTGAAAGGTTGTAGTGTCAGTCCGCATGTTTCCTTACCTTTGGAAATAAACGACACTGGTGTGGAATAGCACTGAAGGATCTAACAGTTGAGATAAGTCTTTCTTGCTATTTACTAAAAGACGAGGTCTCGGTGATTGTTATTTCTTAATCATTGTTGACATAACATTGAGCATACGATATTGATTATGCACTACTTTGATTTATCAAATGGTGCGGATTTTTCCCAATCTAAGAATCCTGATATCTTGGGTAGTGGTGATTAATGTCTAGAGGTGCTAGTGTTGTTATTGCAATGAATCGTGTGCTGGGTGAGTCCAGTTTGATAATATCCTTAAGAGGTGTTCGAAAAAGGTTTTATTATTCAGAAACCCGGCCGGTTGGAATTTATTCCAGAATAATAAATAAATATTTTGAACTAGACAACTCTTGGAAAAAGATATTAATTAATTAAAGTCAAATAGCAGACTAAAATTAATTAATGGATATATATCTTAAACACGGGAAATAATAAATTAAAGAGGTAAAGCCCGGATTACTCGTAATTTGGGATTGGACGGACAATCAATATTATTTTACTGTAGTGGCTGATAATAATATTCTGTTTGGATTTGAATTAAATTGGGGCTCAATTTAATTAGTAAAAGTCCAGCAAGTTTGGCCCAAGTCCAACCTGCTTGGATCCCTAATCTTGCCCATCATAGCTCTATATAAAAGGGCATTAGAAAGGAGATTGAAAGGGAATTAACACATTAATTTTCGTGCTCCCCTCTGGGAGTGGAAGAAAAATCGGTTTTTGACAAAACTAATATTCTGTCTTCTTTCTAATCAAGCCCTTTTCGATTCTGACAAGCTTTGCCCACCCAAAGGTCATTATCTGAGTTCGGGATACAGATTAGAAGATTTGTGGTCGATTACGAAGATCTTCATGTGGAGAAGGTGCAAGCAATCGACGATTCTTTGGAGAATCAGATCGGTAATCCTAAACCGTAGAATATCATGAATTGGGTTTTAATTCCTTAAAGCATGATATATGTGCATTCTTGTATGCAATTGATTGTTTAACATGTAAGTAATTGATCCCATAATCGGTCAAATAGATTTGTAGATCTGATTTATTTGTTTATGCATGTCTTCTGCTTTGCAAGGGGCTCCAAACCCCAGCAGTCGCGGCGTTCCTGTTCTTGGTGTCCGTGTCCGTACTCCTGGCAGTACCGGTGAACCCAACGTCCGCACCCCGTACACTCCGGGGGAGATGGAAAAGATATTCGGGGCCTATTTGAAAATATCCGAAGATGAGGAGGTAGGCACGAACCAAACCGGGGACAGGTTTTGGTACTGCGTCGCTCGTCGGTACAATGCCGGCCGACCGGCTGGAACGGTGGAGGCAATGAGAGTATGGAACGGTGGAACTTCATGCAATCGGAAGAGCCAACAAAGAAATCCAAAAGTTCCAGTGGTATTACCTCGAGGAACAGCGGTCGGCATGGAGCGGCACGAGCGAGGTTTACAGCATCACGACCGCCATGTCTAGGGCTAGGTCGATACGGTATATCATATCGAAAATTTTGTATCGTTATCGTATCGAAAATATTGATATGAAAGAATTTCATATCGTTATCGTATCGAAAGTTTCGTTATACCGAATTTCAGTATGGAAAAAAACTATATCGTTACCGTATAGAAATTTCGGTATATCGTACTGAAATTTGGTATACCGTTCTGAACGGTATATCAAAATTTCGTACGATATACCGAAATTTTATACCATTTCGAATACATGTATACCGAAAAATATGATTTCAAAACTGAAAAATAAAATAAATTAATATAATTTCAACACAATAAAATAAACACTATTCACATCTCCATAATCAAAATCCAACACAACAAAATACCAAAAAAATACCATAATCAAGTTAAGACCGAACAAAATACATTACAATAATTAGCAAAAATTATCAACATCTTGATCTTAACACAAAACCCTTCATTTTGTTGAAACCATCTAGAAATATTAACCTACATAAATTCAATAAATATTTTTTAATATATAAATAAATTAAATGGATATCTATTTGTGATTTTAAACTTTTAATCTTAAAAATATAAATTATATTATTACTATAATCGGTATAAACGGTATGTATCGATAATTCAATACGTATCGATTTTTGATATATTTCGGTATACCGATAATATCGATATATATCGTATATTCGATATAAAACGATATACCGCGGTATAAGAAAATTCATACCGTTTTCGTATCGAAAACTTACGATACGGTATTGTATCGTACCGAAAATTTCGGCATACCGAAAATTCGATATTTTTCCGTACGATATTTTTCCGTACGATGTGATCGATATACCGTTTTTTCGGTTTATTTATCCAGACCTAGCCATGTCGACCTACAAATCAATGCATTACAAACCATTAAAGCATCTCAACACTTGGCAGGAGGTGCGTCATCATCCGAAGGATAAGGGAGGCGTCTGATCCTCCTCCAGCTCCTCCATCAAACGGTCGAGGACGCTATCCCTATCCGACGCGAGGACGAGGTGGCAAGCCAGCTTGCCAGAGCTCACTTGGATAGTCCCGACGCCAGCCCGAGCGGTTCCCAACGCCGGCCGCAAGGGAGGAGGAAGGAAGGAAGGAATTCGATGGAAAAATAACTTGCAGGATTACATGCAAGTCTGAAGTAGTAATATGATATCAGGCAGTCTAATTTTCCCAATGCAGGATACCCTCGTTCAATTTTCAACTGCCACTGGCAACGATGACATTGTCATACCAGTTCAATTTAACACAAACAATGAAGAGACAACAGTCATAAGGTCTGTAGAAGTTGGCCATTTCAAATAAAACCACCCACACTAAGTTCAAGGTGGTGTGTGATTGCCTGTGATTGTGTTTTTCAGGTTTGAGTATTTAAGAAGCATGAAGGATGTGCTATTCTGTAACTTTTTCTCCAAACTTTTTCTTATATTGACTACCAAAGAATGAATCGAAACCTTCTTTTTTTCTTCATTCAATTTTTCCTTCGCTTCTTAAACTGTAGCTACCAAGGAGTTACTAAATCATTGTACTACAATCATAAAGAAATGATCCAGGCCTTACCACCTTCAATTCATACTTATTCATAGCTAGAGAGAAGGCATATCACATAAAACGATAGACGTTAAACTTTCTAGTTTTTCAAGGAAAACTGATTCGAAATATCATTTAGGGATGTATCTAATTCAAATTAAGAGAGCCATTAAAATTATACTAGTCCCACAATATGAGACACATTTGATTTGGGCACGGATTTTAAGTAATACAAATAAAAAAAATAGGTTAAATAAGTTACTGAAAGCTTTATATATATATAGAGAGTAGTGATATAGGGCAAGTGCCCATTAACTATATAACTCCACAAGATCAAGAAAATCAATGGCTAGTATTAATACATGTAATTTTCTAATTTAAAGGAGAAATTAGTTCCCTCTATCACAAATTTACTTCACAATAACAAGGCGGGGGTATAATGGTCATTGACAGCCAAAATTAGGTTACGCCATTGCAAATTCAATTCATTTGAAAGAAACCGTGTTCGCATCTTCCCTCTTCTGCGAAATTAAACCGCGATTCAACTCGCCGTCGCCGTCTGTCGTCGCTCTCTTCGGGCTGAACGTCAGCTTGGAATTCGGGATGCTGCTCCAATTGGCCTTGCCTTCGATTTTGTTCCCGTAATTTTAACCATTTAGAACAGCCTGATCAACCAATAGTCGTCATTCAATTTCTCTGTAATTTTCATTTTCGATTAAAATGAAATGGAAACTGTGTTGTGAGGTGCGATCTAGAGAGAGAACCTGCGAAAGTCGTCGCACAGTGGAGGGAGACGACTTTTGTTTGTGTGTTTAGTGTGTATTACTGATTATTTAAATTTCATAATTGTAATTTCCTTCTTTCCTCTAATTTGAATTATCAATTTGGATTTTATTATTTCTACATGTCTGGTCAAATCTTCGTAATATGTGGACCCTTGTCCCGACTCTCTAGTGTTAACTGTGTGAGTATGGATGTATTTTGATTGGAACAATTGGGTTATAAATATATTTCTCCAGTTCTAGTAGTAGTTCATGCGGATTTCTATATACACATCACTCTAAGCATATACTTACTTCACTGATGTTAACAAAATACATCACTATAAGAAAATATCACAGAGACTTCACTCTAGCCTTGGAACACATCACTCTATGCATTTACTTACTTCATTGATGTTAACAAAATACATCACTATACGAAAATAACACAGAGACTTCACTAGAGCATTGGAACACATCACTCTAAGCATGTACTTACTTCACTGATGTTAACAAAATACATAACTATAAGAAAATAACACCGAGACTTCACTCTAGCATTGGAACACATCACTCTAAGCATGTACTTACTTCACTGATGTTAACAAAATACATCACTATACGAAAATAACACAGAGACTTCACTCTAGCATTGGAACACATCACTCTAAGCATGTACTTACTTCACTGATGTTAATAAAATACATCACTATACGAAAATAACACAGAGACTTCCCTCTTGCATTGAAACACATCACTCTAAGCTTGTACTTACTTTATTGATATTAACAAAATACATCACTATACGAAAATATCACAGAAACATCACTTTAACCATGGAATACATCACTCTAACATGCTTAGAGTGATGTGTTCCAAGGTTATAGTGAAGTGTCGGTGATATTTTCTTATAGTGATCTATTTTGTTCACATCAGTGAAGTAAAAACATGCTTAGAGAGATGTGTTCTAAGGTTAGAGTGATGTTTCTTTTTCAAATTTTATATTCCTCAATAATATATTTTCTTTTTCAAATATTGCTTATGGATGTATTTAAACATGAAACTGCATTGACCATCACCCTATCTGATTTTTTAAATCAAATTTTGAATACCATTTATCCAATAAAATAGTAGTAGAAATTACTAATTAATGAATATGAAAACAGGAATTGCGCAGAGAATAAAGAAAGTGATGGAGAAATGGGAACCTAACGGCAGTGAAGCATCAGAGACGAAGTTCAAAGAGCAAATGGCGAAAATCAGGAAAGACATCGCCAATTTTCACGGCGAAATGGTTCTATTAACGAACTACAGCAACATCAAACTACACACATATATAAATACTTTTAATCCAAATCCCCAATTCTTCATCACAATTTCAATTTTTTTAAAAAATTGCGCAGGGCTGGCGAAGATCCTGAAGAAGTATGACAAAAGAACCGGCCGAGTTCTGCGGCTACCGTTCATCCAGAAAGTGTTGCAGCAGCCTTTCTTCACGACGGACTTGATCTCGAAGCTTGTGAAGGAGTGCGAGAGCACCATCGAGTCGGTGTTCCCGCAGTGGGAGGGGGAGGAGGAGGTGGTGGCGGTGCCGGGGGATGGAATATTCCGGAACACAGTGGCGACTCTGATGACGATGCAGGAGAATATTGAGACTTTGCTAGCTGCTGTAGCAGCTCAGCAAGGGTTTGGCGACGACGATGAGGTGGGAAATTCTGCTGCATCGGCGGCGAGTCGAGCGGTTCTGGCTCCAGGGCAGGCGATCGGCAGGGGGAAGCGGAGGAGAGGGGCTACAGATGAGGAGGCAGCCGTGTGAGGCAGCCGGAGGAGGGTGTCGCCGGAGAGGAGGTGCAAGCTGCTCCGCCACCTCTTTCGTGAGAGAAGGAGAGAGTGTGTGTTTGTGTGTGAGCGTGAATGGTGTGTGTATGTGAAAATATGAGAACAAAGTTTATTTCCTAAAATAACCCTATGCAGTTTTTATTAACTAAAAATGTTAGGGGAGCGTTATTCTCCTATTCATCCTTTAGGTCTTTTATTCTTCTTAATATGGGCCGTTAGATCTCATTCATCAACGGTGCATATGATATGCATTATTACACTATAATGGTGCATTATTAGTCGGTGTGCATTATTCAACTGAAAGTCTGCATTATTACGCTATAATGGTGCATTATTAGTCGGTGTGCATTATTCAACTGAAAATCTGCATTATTAAATGACACGTGGCACCAATTTAACCGTCGGATGACAAAATCGTAGGGCTGAGATTAAAAAGAAGAAAGAACAAAAGATACAAAAAGGAAATGAATACATCTATATATATATATATATATATATATTAATTTTAAATAATATACGAATAAAATGAGTCTGTGGAATATAAGTCTTCTTTATTATTTATAATAATAATGAATCGGTCGTATTTGTAAAAAGACCAAATTATAAAAATATGACTTGTATATTATAAAAATATGACTTGTATTATCGATGGAGTCCTACAAAGTAAATATTCTCCATATCTTTGTGATTTAAATCAAGAGTCCAAGCTTGGTCACATGCGACCTTTAATACACAATCAGAAAGCATAACCGGCGGCGGACACTGTCCAGACGCCTTCAGATAGAACCATGGATGCCATAAACGGAGCTGTCCAAACATCGCACGCTTATTTAGAGGGCAGCAAGGTCAAACAAACCAAGGCCCTCATCGCAGAGCTCTGCCGCCACTTCTACCACCTCGGCTGGGTCTCCGGCACCGGCGGCAGCATCACAATCAAAGTCCACGACGATGCTATTCCCAAACCCCAACAGCTCATCGTCATGTCACCATCAGGTGCATACTACTTATTCTATGCCAAGATTCGATATTTATGCTTAATTGATATTGTTTGATTGATTTGGGTGTTTTTTAGGTGTGCAGAAGGAGAGGATGATGGAGGAAGACATGTATGTGTTGTCCACAGATGGGACTGTGTTGTCTGAGCCATTGTCGAAGCCATGGCCGAATAAGCCTCCTAAATGTTCTGATTGTGGTCCATTGTTCTTGAAGGTCATGTGAATTATATGATATCATTTGATTTTGTTTAGGGCTGGTGATCATGTGAAATGGGGATAAATATTTTGAAACTATTGAGTTTGAATGTTCCCTTTTGCCTTTTTTGACTAGGCTATTACTGCTAACATGAAGAATTAAGCTAGCTAGTATCATGAGCAGATTAGCCTGTCATTGTGAATTGTTAGAGCATGAAAGTGAATGGTTAAATCATGCTGAAGGTTGAGTTTAGTCATAGGTCTTATCACAAGATATAACTAATGAATTTGAAAAGCAATAATGTTGCATTTTGCAGGCATATGAAATGCGTAATGCAGGTGCTGTCATCCACAGCCATGGAATGGAGTCTTGCCTTGTAACAATGCTCAATCCATCCTCAAAAGAATTTCGTGTATGGATTTTTGATTTTCTATCCCAAATTAAAATGAAGATGAAATTTCTGTTATACTTATATATGCTTATGCTGTCCTTCTATATCTTTTTATTTGCAGATAACTCATATGGAAATGATCAAAGGAATTCAAGGGCATGGTTACTATGACGAACTTGTAATTCCAATCATAGAAAATACTGCTCATGAAAGAGAGCTTACCGAATCTCTTGCAATAGCAGTATGATTTCTTTTCTCTTTTTTCTTGATATCGTCTTTACTACTTTCCAGCTAGGTGTGGACACTCTAACAAATCTCTTTGACCATTACTGACTGTTTTTTCATATATTTATGAATGCCTAGTTGTAAGAATAAATAATTTAATAACACACTGCTGTAGCTAAAATTGCTATCTCATGTGGTTGTATCTGTCTAAAAGTTGGCACATATGCAATTGTTATGAATTGATATAATGTTATCTTTGCTGCATATCTCTGTTATGGCTGTGATATCACACATGGTGGTGATATTTCATTTATCTGTACCTTGTTTTACAGATAGAAGCATACCCAAAAACCACAGCTGTCCTAGTTCGCAACCACGGAATATATGTCTGGGGAGATTCATGGATTAGTGCTAAAACACAGGTGAGCATGTTCGATAATGATTCTTGTATCAGTATTACACAACAAAGAAAAGTGTACCTAGAGTTTATTCTCATTTTTTATATTAGATGTTCCATTCAAGAATTTCAATTCTTTCGGGCATTAGTTCAAAGTTTTCTTTTTCTTTCTTTCGAACAAAAGTGTGAATCAGTACCCTATTTTTCCTTGATCTTATATGAGAGTCATCATCATAGAACTACTTATACTATGTTTATGTTTTCTGCTGAAAATTGGTTAGATTATTGTTTTACCTCACAACAGGAAATGTTGATTTCCAGGCTGAATGCTACCACTATCTATTCGAAGCTGCTATTAAACTTCATCAATTAGGCTTGGACTGGTCAACCCCGTCTCACGGTCCCATTCATCATCCTGGTGGAGGGCAGTCGAGCCTCAGGAATGCTGAACTCTCTGCAAACAGGGGCACCCTTTCTTCAAATGGTGGCAGTGGACAGCCAAGGGTATATTTTAAGTGATTCTTTGTCATGATACCACACATTCAGCTGATTATGCATTTTCATTACATGATATGAGTGCATTGCAGAAGTGCATTGTACTGGACATCGAAGGAACTACTACTCCCATATCATTTGTAGCGGATGTCCTCTTTCCATATGCTCGTGAAAACATAGAAAAGCATTTGGTGCTGACGTATGATACTACGGAAACACAAGACGATATTAAGCTACTATGTGCACAAGTAAGCTGACCATTTGACAACTAGTAGTTTCTGCTTGTCCATTGGCTTATAGCGTTTGTTGTATCAGGTACATGAAGACTTGAAGAATGGCGTTGCTGGTGCTGTTCCCATTCCGGTTGATGGAGGAAAAGAGGAGATAACTGGTGCTGTAGTTGCAAATGTGAGGGCGATGATTACAGCTGACAGGAAAATTACTGCCTTGAAACAATTGCAAGTAAGCAGCACTTCTTCTTCGATACGGAATTATTAGACAGGAAAAGGAAATGGGCAACAAGAAATGTGGTCCAACGAGTGAATGTTGGTCCCATTAGCGAGTCCTGTTATATTCTTCCTTGTCAACATTGATTGGATAGAACTATTTGTTTATAAGTACTTGCTGAAAAATTGTTGTCGAACAAAAAAGAATTGCGAAAATGTCTCTGACCTGTAATAAATATTACAAATTCTCTTGCCGAAATATGAGCTAAAGCTTAATGGAGGAAAGATTTAGAACTAAAACTGGATAGTTTCATTCATGATAACCCTTCGTTCTCACTCATGCTTATAAGGATGTTACAGCTCATTTCTCAACTTCCTGCCGCGTAAGCTAATATACACAGCTAAGCTGTCATTTTCTAACTGCTATTAACTACCTTGTCATTGCTTTTTCAGCTTCTTCTCTCCTACTAATGAAAACTTTTAATAGGACCGACATTGCAAATTTCCGCAAACATATTATCCATTTTAATTTCTTATACCTACTTTTTGTCCAGGGTCATATATGGCAAACTGGATTTCTGAATCTCGAGTTAGAGGGAGTTGTATTCGATGATGTTCCTGAAGCTCTCGAGAAGTGGCATTCTCTTGGAATAAAGGTTATCACTTTCATCCCGCACAACCTTGTGTGAATACATCTCTATGAATTTGTTTGAATATTTGTTTGGCTAAACTCTGCAAGCAGAAAAACATTCCTCCGAGAGCCTATGTGGTAGCAGACAATGACTATTGGTGATTGTGGAGATGATACTTTTATAGGCAGGCTCTGCAGAAAATGTATCTCGACTGTTAAAGCTTAACACTGTTTGAATACAAGCATGGCCTGGAGATGTACACCGGCTTCTTGAAATAGAGTTAAGAGTCAAAAATGTTGGAATAAGTCGAGGAGCAAAAAATACTTATAAGAGTGAGGGGGTTACTTTGTGTGATAGGATAGATTTAAACAATTTATTTACCACTGTCATATAATTTCCAAATAATGCTTTGGTTTGGAGATCTGTTGGAACTAACACGGATTTCCATCCTGAGAGATGCTGAATATTGGTTCATAGAAGTTAACTATATCTCAATCCATTTACTCCCCTCCGAGAGTTTTTTAGTAACGCAGGATTTTTTGGTTGCTCTTTCTCACATTCGCTCTTCTTTAGGTGTATATATATTCAAGTGGGAGCAGACTAGCTCAGAAGCTCTTGTTTAGCAACACGAAGTACGGGGATCTCAGGAAGTACTTGTGTGGGTTTTTTGATACCACGATAGGGTAAGGCATATCGACTTCAAATTCTTGCATCCCATCCTCTGCCTAGGCTGACATTTCTCTTGGTTCTATGTAAGGAACAAGAAAGAAACTAGTTCTTACGTGCACATTGCCGAAACTCTAGGAGTCGACAATCCATCAGAGATTTTGTTCCTGACTGACGTCTACGCAGAAGCTACAGCTGCAAAAGCAGCAGGTAGCTTTCCCAGCTCCCCTAACAAATTTTCTTCAATGTAAAAAACTTGTATACATCTCCAATTTGGATTCCTTAATCACAATTTAGATTTACCGATATGTGGAGAGTGACGACTAGTTGAGGTGGTGCCGTATAGCGTTTTTTTCGTCTGTTTTTATGACTGGTGTTGCCGTGTTAATGCAGGTATGGAGGTGATAGTCTCCATTCGGGCTGGAAACGGACCTCTTCCGGAGAGTCATGGCTTTCGGACAGTGGAGTCGTTTTCGGAGGTCTGAATGCACAAGCTGTGATGTGTAAAATTCAACACTCTTTTGCTGGAGGCCAACTTCTGCTGACTTTTCCTGTTTCTACACAATTGTGCTTTCTGAAAATAAAAACCATATAAGGAAAGGATCTAATGTTGCTTTTTCTCCTAACTCTATGCTTGTTTTCAAAGTAGTTGTATTGTTAAACATCAGTATCAGATTGTATTGTGTCATGAAACCAAATCTTAAACGCAACGGTGTATTTTATACTTCCTCCGTCCGTCATCAGGAGTTCCGGTTTACTATTTTAGTCTGTCCGCCATAGGAGTCGCGATTCACTTTTACTTTAAAATTTAAATTGTAGGTAGACCACGCATTCCATTAACTCATTCCACTCACATTTTATCATAAAACTAATACTTCTCCCCAACAAATATGAAACATTTGGTTTTCAGGATGAGATTTTATGTAGTGTTGTTTTATATGTGATGAAGATAACGTAAAGTAACATAGAGGAAAAAATAGAGATTATGTTGTTTTTATTTTAGGAAACATTTCATTTTTAATAGGACAGTCTAAAAAGGAAAACGTTTCATTTTTTATGGGATTGAGGGAGTATATACAAATGAGTTACATATTTCATTATTTTTTTTCACCCACTTTTCTTCAAAGTATTTCTTAAAACTCGTGCTGAATTTAAATGATACTTTTAACGGCTGACGGAGGAAGTATTGCTTATACCGCGTTTCATGAGAATTATTAGCATTTAACAACCTATAATCAGTCGAATCAGATAGTCATATGTATGTATAATGTATTCATACATAAAGAGAGGTTATTAGCATTTTCAGCTAATCAGTCAAATCAATATAATAATGCCAATTTTTGCTTGATATTCAATCATCGCACATTTAAGGCCCACTTCATCCAATCATTCTATGACTATGGTGCAGGATATTTTTAAAATAATTAAATTGTACTAGTAGGAAATAAATTCGATTTCCATGATTTATTCATGGTCACTTCGGGAAATTTCCAATATATTGAACTAATTTAATAATTGTGTCTAAACATTTTATTAATTGATTGAAAAATAGAGAAGATGAAACTGGGAGAGATAATGTGGAAAAAGGATCCACTCATCCAATTTGGTCCCTTTTTTGACATTTTGTGTTTCATCAACAGCTGGTCACACATGCAATGCTTTTTACTTATGCCAAAAGAAAAACAATATAGAGTCAATTGGGATATTTATTATTTTAAAATACTTTTTTTTCCCAATTAATAGATCGAAAGTTCAACTGGTCACTGTGCATATTTTTAGAAAAGCCATGATGATTTACTTATTTACGCTAAGTTTTTGTTGGTCCATCTAATAATGCACATCTAGCTTTGTAAATCCCTTTAGAATAGTATATATCTTTGGCTAGAATTTATCAATGTTTCCTTAGATCTTCTTTCTCGGCCAACGTATGTAAATGTATTGAGCCCATAGTAAAAAACAATTGGAGTCATAGTAAGATTATCTAATATTGAAATAGAAAAGATTGGTTTTAGATACATACTCCTTTGGTTCCATTTAAGATGATCAAACTACGTAAATGATCCTTAAATTATGAGTTTCACACGCTAACAGACCCTAAAGTTTAAAAATATCATGAGTAGTCCATGGACTAAGGTGTAATCACATTCATTGTACTTTTACATAGTTCACTCTTTTCTTAAATGATACTACTATATGATTATATGCAGTGCAACGTGGGAAGTACATACTTTTGTTAAGTGTTTACTCAATTTATTAAAAATTAACCAAATAATATGGAAAAACATTTGATTTGTTGTTGTAAGATTCTAAAACATTAGTGCTTGTTTGATAGCCCAGATAAGACCAAGATATATGAGTTATATGGATTATTTGGTAGATAAAATAAGGTCATGTTAGACCATCAAAGCCCATTTCGGCCCGTTGAAGCCCAAAGCGAATTAATTAAAAAATGTGGATTACTTAACGGTCCAAAGAGTGAGATAGCATATGATGCTAAATGGCCATAATGTGGCCGGCCATAAAGAGTTAATTTAGTCCATTTACATGTATAAAAAAATTAGAATTACCGATATAAACTTATATGTGTGTGAATGGACTTGTGAGTTGATACTTATCTTTGAATTCCATTACGTAAAACACATTAATATCACGAATTACTGTATACGTTGAGCAACAATCAAGAAATGACAGTAGTAATAAGTTGAGCAAAAACTACGAAAGAGCAACACTAACATGTTGAGCAACATATAATGAAGATGATATAAAAGTAAAATCAAGTAGTATTAAACCAAAAATTTGAAAAAAAATCAATTTTTTTTGTTATTTAATTAATTTATGGCTGGCTATAATGTGGCTGCATAACATTATTCTTATCTTAAAGCCTATCTTAATTAATTATCTTGTGTTAATTTAACATGTCTGCCAAACATGCACTTGATAATTCCAACTTCCAAGATATGTGACTCTTGGAAAAGAATTCACTCAACAAATTGACAAAAGCTTTGTGTGAGCAAGGAGAGAGAATGAATGAGTTTTCGCAACTTGCAGTCTTGCACCTTTTCAATGTGGCTATGCTTGGAAATTTAATTGGAGACATATCTTTGGATTGTACACTAATATACTCAGGTATAATGATGTCGGCATACTATGATAAATTAATTATATTATATTCACTTTTTAAATTTCTAATATGTGTGCTCCTCATTTTATGATTGGATAGACAATATTCAGTAATTATTTTGTGATTATAATGAAACTTCTTATTCGGGTTTGAGTTGCAATGTGATCAACACTCTCTATTGGATGAAGATCGACAGAAAATGACCTCATGTGCGTTGCTCTTTTTTTTTTCTTGTTGCCTTGTCGGTAAGTTGATTTTATTATTATTATTATTATTATTATTATTATTATTATTATTATTAGTAAATAAGTTATGGTCTATATGGAACTATGTAATTATGAAATTTAAATAATTACAAACATATATAAATGGCTACTCATATCATATTGGAATCCCTACAATTTGTTAACACGCTATTTTTAAGGGACTATATATATTATACATTTTATATTAGCAAACAAACATAAATTTTAAAGGTTGCATTATGGTGTCTCGAACTCGTGACCGTAGGTCGGAGCATCAACTACTTTACCGCTATTCCAACCCACGCAGGCGGAACTATATGTATTGGGGGAAGCCCCTAATGAATTGATTTTTTTTTTTTACTTTTTTCTATTATAAACTTTTAAGATTTATTCATATTTTATACATATAATTATATAAAACCCCTATTAATAATCAAAATTACCTAAAAATTTATTTCTGCGCCTGTCATTGCCAACACATGCACAGGTACCATTTGAAAATCTAATAATAGCCTAAACATTTACTAGTTGGTTGTGTTATTAAATTCAAAACTATTGCAAAATCTAAAGTGATTCAAAATTTTGTCTGAAGTCGAGAAAAGTTAATTAGTTGATACGTCAAACACTAACATAAATATTATCATAAATCTAAATGAAAATTTGCCAGCCCAAAGAACAATGTTTCATCGCCTAAAGTTTAAATATAGTAGCAGAAATGATATGTGAAGAGGTGCGTAAACTTTACTCGGAATTAAACTTAGGTGAGTAATATAAAGATTTTAATAGAACTTAGAAGGAAAATTTAGGGGGAAATTTAAATAACTTTGTAATTTTTAAAAAAAAATTATAATACTACAATACAAGTAGAGTGGTACTTAGTAACTTTTTGATGGGGGCATTTACCCAAGTAGGAGTCATGTGGCCCTGCCATTGACTTTATGTAATGAATGAATTTCAAATTTAGTTCCTTTAATATGAATTTCGCACATTTTTACTCCCTGAGCTTGAAAAAATATCACCACAAATATTTAAAAATCATTAATCATATTTTAGGTCTTTTTCTGTTTATTTTTTTTACTTTTTTTCCTGGATTACATAAGGACATATTTCATCTAATTTATTGATATTTTATGAATTCAATGGTAACATTATATTTTTTTAGTATCAATTTATACAAAAATACAATGTATATATAAATAGATAATAAGTGAGAATATGCATTATATTTTTCAAAATACATTACTGAAAATATTTGTATATTAGTAGTATTAGATGATATTATGTGCATGATTTTTTATAACATATAATGCTCAATTTCTTAAAGGTGTAGTGTAAAATAATAAGTATTATTAATAGGATAATAATTTAAAAAATCATTTATAGTAAAATATTAATTTAATAGACTAAAATTGATGTATTTATTGGTTATTAAAAAACTGCATACAATGCTATTATTATAGTGTTTATTTATTCAATAATAATAACAAAAAACAATCAACTCATTCAAATATGATGTGTAATAATATGTAAATATCTATAATAATTATTTCTAAAAATCTAATATTTAAATATACTGAATTTTGGGTCATTTTGTTAGATTTTGGATAGATTCCATGTTTTAAATATAATTATGCATAGTTCTATGATATTTTTGTCAAAATTGGAAAGTGAGAGTATGTATAATGCGTGACTATCTAAGAAATATATAAGTTAAAAATACTACTCCCTATGTTAAAAAAATCAATAATTCGTAGTATATTAATAATTTTACCTAAAATTGAATATAGGATTTTGAGAACTCATTTGAAAAGCCAACAGAATAGTACTCCCTCTGTCTACGAATATGAGTCTTTTTTTTCAATTTTGGTTCGTCCGCAAATAAGAACCTCAGTTCATTATTACTATATATTTTAAGAGGTCTCACATTCCACTCACTTATTTCTTTCATAGTATGATTTAAAATTGATATATACAAGTATGATTCATATTCCACAAACTTTATTATATCAATTTTTCTTAACATTTCTTTAAACATTTGCTGTATTAAGTGAGTATATACAGTATAAAATGCAATCGAATCTAACAAGCAACTCTAATTTGCACTTTCAATGAAGTTGAAAATTAACATAACAATTTCTGACTTACCCTGACACATACACGCCCAAATGTACAACTAATTACACTAGTAGATTTGGTATAAAGTTCTAAGATATTTTTTGACTATAGAATTCTTAATGGATGGCTACAAAATAAATCAACTCTAATATACCTTCTTAAATTGGAGACATTTTAGATGTTTTAGAGGTAAAATTTACTGAAAACATTATCGCAAGTAGTAATATGCTACTAGCATACAACATACCTTCATAAATGTTAAATTAATTAATAGTAACATATTCTTAATTCGAGGACATTTTAGACAATATCATCTATACACGTGATTAATGGAATTATTGATCACGGTTGACAATTGAAACTAAAAATATAACATATAACTGTCTCACATCGGTATCAAGATAAAACTGAAACTAGTATATAAGTCTCATGAGCCCCTCCTCCTATCACCAATTGGTTTTAGGATAGAACCCACGGATTTCTATCATAGTATAAGAGCGGGTCGCCGACTGTGGGTCATATTTAACTGACCCAGCAGTATATTTGGGCTGAAACCGAAAAAAAATGACTGAACCAGCAGTATAACTGGGCTGAAAATTTGGGCCAAGTGGTTCCAACCGATCGAAAAAAATTGGACCGATTGTCCAATCGATTAGAAAAAAGTCCAACCCCTTCAAGATTCACTTTGAATGACGGATTTCTATCAATCACAACACTTCAACTTCAAACTAAGATGGTAGTAGGTAATTAACTATTGGAATTAGTATTTCAAATTTTCAATGATATATCCAGTAATAACTGTCACCACCCAACAACCATTCAAACGAAAAAAAGAAAGAAATTAATTAATACAGCTTGATGTCACGTTTTTTTTTTCATTTTACTTGCAGGGAGTATAGTAGTATAAAATTATTTTCGTCAAGAAATTACGAAATTGTATTTTATGATATGTATAATTAATTTGTTAAATATTTTTATTTTCGTACAGGATATATGCAGAGAATATGACCCGATGCGACCATTAACCTTTGTTTCATAACTTCTATGCCAAAAAGAATTATTCTTTTGCTAGAGTAGTCATTTTCTATTTCCCATACATTTCTTCTCCCACAATATGCACATATATTTTGTTTATTATGTAATAAAAATATCTGTGCAACTGGAAAAACTCTATTGCTCTCATTACTAAATTATTCTGACGAGACTAATGATACTAATAATTATTACTACTACAACAATAATGAAACTAGTAGGAGTAGAGTCGTAAACTAAATTTAAAACTTCATCATTGTTTTTCTTTTAAACAAATTAATAGGAGTAGTTGATGAAGATGTTGTTTAACTATCACCTTCTTCATTTTATACTAAAATGATAACTTTCTATACCGATCATTTTTTTCCTTCCTCCAATTAAATATTAACTCTCTCATTCTCTATTTAATACTTACTCTTACTCTTTTTTCTTTTTAATAATTCACTAACCAACAATTCCTAAAATGAGTAATAATTTTCCCTTTAGAAAAACAAACATTTTCTGCAAAAAAAGAAAAGCACAAAAAATAACAATTCCAACTGGTAAACATATGATTGTTAGAACAAAAATGTGAATAAAAAGCCAAACAAGAAACGAAACAAAAAATGTTAAAAATTTCCCCAATTTTCTGTTAATTAATCCATTTAAGGCTAAAGATGGAAGATTAAAATGAATTGTACAAAAGGAGATCAAGAAGTAGAGGCCCGCGGCGAGGTAACCGGAAAGAGCGGCAGCAGCTGCGGCGGCTCCGGCGCGGTCCGCGGCGACGGGTGGAAGTAGAATTTCTTGTCCGCAATCGCTCTCTCCTCCTCGTTGATGATCGGCGTCACCGGGCTCAGCATCAGCGCCGGAAAATCAAGTATGCTCGGCGACAGAATTCCCGGCGATTTGGAATTGGAATTGGAATAATTGGAATTGGGGGAAAAGGTGTTGATGATGAGGCGGTTTTTGAGGCTGTTGCGGCGCTCGTAGAGCTTGAAGCCTTGCTTCTTCTGATTGGTGCTCTTGATGCCGATGCCGGAGCCGGAGCGGGGCGTGGGAGATGGATCGGGTTTGGGGGATCCGGTAAGCATTTGGACGACGTGTTTGAAGGTGGTGGTGTCGGCTTGGACGAAGGTGGTTGGGTAGGGATTGCTGGCGTCGTGGGATCTGGGCTTTGGGGTTGGGGTGTGGGGTGGGGTGGGGAGGGGGAGGGGGAGGGGTTGGGAGGAGGCATTGATGCTGCTGCTTGTGGGAGAGGCCTTCTCTCTTGGTGATGATGGTGAGCTCATTTCTATCTTAGATAGAGAGAGAGAGAGAGGTTTGGAGAAAAGTGGTGAATGAATAAGTGAAAAACAAGAAAGGTTGTTTTGTTTTGGTTTGGTTTGGTTTGGTTTCGAATTGTTGTTCAATTGTACAAACACACTCTCTACTAGACTCTTTTACTATTTCTCTCTCGTGATTGTCCAACCATAAAATGGTAGACTCCATCCATTCATCCATTCTAACGGTCTTCTTCATAAAGGAAGAAAAGGAATGGTCATGTATAATAATTCTTCAACAACTCTCTAATTGTGCAACCATTCTTTCACTTCACGCATTACATATTATTCAAACTTCAAACTTCAAACATGGAGTATCGTTTTTTATGAATAGTTTAATAAGCCATTCCAATTTTAAAAGTCAAGCCATACTTCATTTGTTATCACCAACAATTTGACTCTTCATTATCATCGGCAAGACTCAACAGTACTGTAAACCTAAGGTCTGTCTGGCTGGCTATCAACAGTTCAACCACCTAATCAATAACCAAAAATTACTAATTGTTTTACAAATCAATACTCTCTAGTCACTCACCGAAAAGCATAAACTTTATAATTTTAAAATAATTAAATAATTCAATATCCCTAGATATACTTTTATTTACAACTTATACCATTATACTATACTAATGAGGTGGAGTCAATTTTCCACTAACACTGATTACACTAATATTTATATATCTCTTGCTTTACTAATTATACATTAAAATCCGTACTGAATCAAATGTTCATATTTTTTAGAGATAGATGGAGTACTACTATAATGCTTAGAGCCTTAGGACAATATATAACTATATCCGTAGCTAGCTAGAGTATGAAAATCGATATAGTAAGTGATATTTGTGTTGAGAGTTGCCCATAACAGCAGCTAAGAGTTTGAATGTGGATGTGAATAGGTGACCATATGAATGATAATTGAGGCTTGAAAATGAAAATGATAATAATATTGAAAAAAGACAGAGGTATAATAGAGGTGGGGCATTGAGAATTGTTGGATAAAGTGGAAGAGGGAATTTAGTGAAGGAAGAAAAGAAACACACATATGCATTGACTTCAGAGCCAGAGATTCCATGATTATTGATTGGGATTGAGGACAGAGTAGATCACCTATTTTTCACATCACTGTGTCTTTACTATTACTAATACGACACCGTCCGTGACTCTTCCCAATTCCAACTAATATTCTATTTTATTATATTGCAACAAGATCTACCCCTCCGTTGCCAACTGCGCTGCTGCAGGCAAAATTTTATTTATTGTATCACTTACTCTGTTCTATTTATTTATAGCATCACTTACTCCATAAAAATTTTTATAAAAACAAAAATTATAAAAAATGATTTTAATTTTGAAAAAACTATTTTGTTAAAATATTTACACTATAATTTCACAATAGCATGTACTTAAACTTAGGGGCCATGGATTGATAAAATAGTGTATTCTAGAAATTGAACAACTTCATGGTTCCTCTATTCTACATTATTTTTCTTTCAACTTTTTACATGAAAATGAATTGGTGGAATATATGGCCTTTTTACCATTTATAGTAATTATGAATCAAGACTTCTATTCACGGACGGACCAAAATGATCAAATAGGACTTTTGTTCGCGGACAGAGGGAGCAGTTATTATTACAAATAATTCTTTGCCATTATTGCATATTTTTACTTGGCACCTTATCTATATAAATGTATTTGTATCGATCAAACCAATACACGTATACAAATATGGATAAAATAATAATCATGTTCATACAAAGTATGGCCGCGATATTGCAAAATAGAAATTTTCAATCATTGAAACAATAGTTGCCATCATATGCAGATTTATTAAAAAGTGTAAAATATTTCCGATCTTGGAACACTATATCATTAGAGTAGTACTCCATATATTTTGATACAAAAAATAAAACTTCACACTATAAAAGACTAGCTAAACTTCACACTATAAAAGACTAGCTATATTCCGTGAAAGAAAAAAGGGTATTGGTTTTTAAAATCATAAACTTTAGTCAAAATTTGGTACTTCCCATGAATTTTTAAATTTGTCTACAATATCACAAACTTTGCATTTTATTTGGTATTTCCCAAACTGACCAAAAAAGATATTTTCATTAAAATTTTATTTTACGTGGGCAACATTGATACATTTTATGATATTTTAATTCACCTTTTAAGTTCATAACAAGTAGGATAAAAAGTCACGTAGAAAACCACATTAATTTAATTTTGTCAAGTATGATAAAAAAAAGCCTAGTAAATTAGTCAAATATGGTGATATACATGCCATGGAAAATACTAAATAAAGTGCAAAGTTTGTGATATTTTAGACCAATTTAAAAGTTCGAGGAAAATATCAAATTTTGATCAAAGTTTATGGTTTAGGGACCAATATCCCAACAAAAAAACTACAGTTGATATTAATTAAAGATGGTTAAATAAGGATTTAACAAAGTTGAAGAAGTTGTTCGGTAATAAAAGAAGCGTTTTTACACCTTAACCCTAGTATTAATATAACAAAGTTATTGTATAATAATATATAATGGACTGATAAGAAAGTAAAAAGAAAAAGAATCGAATTCCCATTAGTAATTGTCATAAGGTATAGGAATCTGTTCAAATTCTACATTTCTTTATAATACTAGTACTTCATTACAAGAACATTAATATGTCATTGCTACATTTTTATATGCATAAAGGAATCAAAATGCAATAATTGCGTGAAATGTTTCCACTTGAAAAGCAGAATATAACTTAGGTTCTTTTGCTATGTGGATCGTGGAGATGCCTAATGAAAACCATTTAAAGTGGACTCAAATTAGATAAGCACAATTACATGTATAATCATTGAGTAATTTGAAAAAGCTTCTAGAGGTTATAATAAATAAAGAATAACAAATTGTATGAAATAGTTTAGCAATTCGTATGGTTGAAATAAGTTTAAAAGTGACTATCAAATAAGTTAAGTACTAATATGGAATTTTGTTTTTGTTTTTTTCTTAAACATATAGCCGTTTTATGAAGTTAAGGTCCAAAAAATTCATTTTGCGAAAATCTAAGTCCCAAACAAAGCCTCTTGGCCTAGCGGTAAAGGGTGCTGGATACCGCGTCCATCCTGGAGGTCTCGAGTTCGAACCCTGGGTGGCGTAATTTGTCTTTCCTCCTTGTTATAGGAGTTGATTTGTTATTTCCTCCTTCATATATATGATATAAATATATGAAGTTAATTTAAAAAAAAAAAAAAAACTAAAACGGAGTCATCCTTTTTTACGAAACCGTAAAAAATTGACCGTCAACGCCAATTAAATGCGATATTGACTGAATTAATAAAATTAATCAGTAATTAAGTGACATTTGACACCATTTACCTCTCCAATGAGCAATCCCATTTCCGACTCCATCACAACTGTCCAACATCAAATTGCTGCCGCTAAAAGACCAAAGCCCTAACTGTTAGGATTGGTATACAGAAAAGCATGTTTCGAGCATGTTGCACGATTAGAATTGCTTGTAATAAATAAACTATACAATCTACTTTTAACTCAAGAAGAGAAGAAGTAATTTTATCGCATTGGTGTTTGCTTATGCATTTATAAGATGTTTCTCAAACATTTAAATGTACAAGAAGCAAACAAGTCTAACTCTTCCGCATAGTAGACTGGTCGTGAACGACGTTTACAGAAGGTGATGCAGTTGGTTCTTTGTAGAAGATAAATAGAATTTCACAACCCAAATAGAATTTGGTTACCTATCGGGAAAGGTTGCATTGTCAGTCCACACATAGAGAAGAGTCTTATCTACATTATTCTCTCTCTTACTTTACTCTTTCTCCACTTTAACTATTTTATAGTATCATTTTCTCAAAACGAGTGCGAAAAAGAAACGCCTCGCTTATCTTGGGACGGAGAGAGTATTTTACTTTTCTCATCATTCCTTTAAGATTTATAATCACTTTAACTAAAAAGAAAACAATAACAACAATGATAACTTAATAATTTGATTTTTAGGAATCAAGTTAATTAGGTATCCATTAGCAATTTGAATTCACCAACAAGAGCTTGAATAAATCTTATTCATTGTGTGAGTTTGTGTATTATTATGAATCATTTTTCTAAGGCACAGGTATAAATTTCACTCGTTGATGATCTTAGAAATATGCAAGACGTTTTAAATTCAAATAAATGGAAATAAAATAAAATGCTATAAATATTTGAAGTGTTGTTGCATGTGTAGTGCGAGTAGGGTATTTTTTTGAAAGTATGCAAGACGTTTTAAATTCAATCAGGCCAGCCCTAATGAGTTTGGGTCAACAATACTCGTTTATCGGTTAATCGGGTGATGACTAATTAGACTGCAATTTTATCGGTTAAAATTTGTCACTCTAATCTTAAGCGTTCAAATTTCTAGCTAGATTAACGGGCTAATAGGGTTGCTAACAATAAAATTAACGTGTGATCAATCAAACGCACGATGATAAAATTAGTCATATTTAATTTATAGAATGTAAGACATTTAATTATGAAAATTTTGGGATAATATTTTTAAACTCAAACACGAACAAATACTAATATTATAAACGTACATGACATAGGATAAGAATGACATTTGTTGAATAATTTAACATATAAGAATAAATTACGATGAATTATGACATTGAACATCTAATTTAAGACATTTAATTATGAAAATTTTGGGATAATATTTTTAAACTCAAACACGAATAAATACTAACAGTATAAACGTATATGACATATGATAGGATAAACCTCCTATCGGGTTGATCGGCGTCCGTAGATCGGAGATCGATAAATGTTTGTCGCGGGCGAGTGCCCGTCGAGCACGACGGTTTTCTCACTTGGAGAAGAGAATGAACGATAATATTGATATTCTTGATTGATTTCTCAAATGATTACAATAACTCCTATTTATAATGCTAATAACTAACTTAATGAACAAGAAAACAAAGATATGGAAAAGATATGCAAATCATAATTTATCTAACTAATAATGCTCGTATCAACTCCCCCACGGTTGAAATCCACCTTGTCCTCAAGGTGGGAACTCGGCAACCAAATCTGGTGCTGTGCGTGGAACGTCTTCCGTCGGGCAGCGGCGCAACTTTGGTTCGAGATGGTGGAATGCATAACTAGTTGCTGTGTGCGGGTGGATTCCCGTCGGGCAGCGCCGTAGCTATGGTTCGATCGGTGTGGCTAGTTGCTGTGCGCGGTGGATTCCCGTCGGGCAGCGACATAGCTGTGATTCGATCGGTGTTTTGGAGGGTGAGATCGTGATGAAAGCACCAATTTGATAGGATAAACCTCCTATCGGGTTGATCGGCGTCCGTAGATCGGCGATCGATAAATGTTTGTGGCGGGCGAGTGCCCGTCGAGCACGACGGTTTTCTCACTTGGAGAAGAGAATGAACGATAATATTGATATTCTTGATTGATTTCTCAAATGATTACAATAACTCCTATTTATAATGCTAATAACTAACTTAATGAACAAGAAAACAAAGATATGGAAAATATATGCAAATCATAATTTATCTAACTAATAATGCTCGTATCAACATAGGATAAGAATGACATTTGTTGAATAATTTAACATATAAGAATAAATTACGATGAATTATGACATTGAACATCTAATTTAAGATTTGTAAAATTAAAATGAAACATAAACACATATTTTAGTAAATTTTAAATCAATTTTAGAATTCAAAATGTTTCATGAATTTGAAATTTTCAATTTGTTTATTTATTATTATATTAATAAATACTAATATAAATTTATTAAATAAAAAATGAAATGTTAATTTATAGTCATTTATATTATGAAAATTCTCACTGAAGTATCAACTCAGATGTCAAAAATGTCAGAATAATAGTAGTAGTAGATTATAATGCACTTAAGTCCATTTCATTGAGTCAACCTTAATCGGATTGTAGGCTAATCTTGTGTGAGCTAATAAGGTTATAATTTTTCAGAAATAAAAATGTTCAACCCTAATCTTTTAAATTTAGTGGACTGTTCAGGCCATTCACTTAGTTTCGGCTGCATTGGCATCCCTAACTTAAGGTTATTCATTAATACAATCACTTTTTTAAAAATAACAACCATATATAAGCCGCACTTTAATCGTTGGCTCCCCAAAATATGATCCTATAGTTTTGCGCAAGATAATTGTGAGTATGAGTGGTTACGGATGATTTTCGTGTTACATATGTATAGGCTTTTAAAATAAATTATAATTGGTATACATACATGTCTCATGATTTTTATCAGTATACTACATATGTGGTATGTTCGTTTATCTTGATACTTAGGTGTTGTTTGGTTTCCAAGATAAAACAATACAATATACAATCTAGGATTGAGTTGTGAGATTATTTTAGTTATAGGGGATTAGCTATGACTAATTATCCTATGATTATACATCTAGGATTGAATTGTGAGGTTGAATCTCATGAACCAAATGCACTACAAATTTAATCCGGATACAATCTTGCAAACCGAATACCCTACTAATATATGCAAGTTAACATTTGATACACACAAGTAACAAACTATAGCTGTCCAAAAAAAATATTTATTTTATTATAGGCAACACAAACTTGCAAAATAAATATAGGTAGTAAGAAAGACATGAAAAAAATGGTTGAAATATTGTTGAAAATAGCTTCCATTTCAAAAAAAAACTTACTGCTACGTGCATTATAAATTGACGTATACTGATTTTAGTGGACAATTCAAAATAGAAAAACATGACTACTTCTTAATATGATGTAACATAAAATATTACTACTAAAACGTTTATTAAAAGACATTGTCATACAAAAGCGCGTGCACAATTCGCATAGACACTAATAGAGTAATAGTTTTAGTTACACACAACATTTTAAACTCATCTTAGAATTCAAAACATTTTGGATATCTTAGCGTGTATTCAAGTCATCACTAATAAGATTATCTTAGATTAACTACTATTACCACTTATTTCAAAGAGTAAAAATGATTTAATCGAGTCAAATATATCATCATCATTGAATTCAGACAAGAAAGAGTGTTATCCGGAAATACATCTGTTGGATGTGGAGTTGTCCCTGTCTGCAATTAAAGTTGGATTGACTATTAAGCTTAATCAACTTTGGTTGCAATTACACGATTTAAGCTTGACTTTTGTGTTATCTTTTTCATTGGTATTTCTTATCGCAATCATTGAAATACTATTTTATCATTCCTTGGAATTGTATGTTATGTTCAGAAATAATCTATTGTTACAGAGATTGTAAAAATCATTAATAAATATTAATTTGTTGTGAGTATTGTTAAGCATTGCAGAATAGCAAAGTTGCATACAACAAAGTAAAAAAATAATTTTATTACTAAAAATTAAACATTATTTGCTGCCAAGTCCGACAAAGACGCAGTTTTTGACTTGTAGAATTGATTTTTTATAATAAATGGTTATAAATTTAATTTTGTTGGACCATAGTGCCACAACACTAGGGATTTGTGATGATTAAACAGAAAGTGAGGTTCATGAATAGTTCCAAGTTCACATAGGGCATGCTTTATTGCTGTCACACTATAAATTTATAGTGATTTCAATTGCAATTAAATACTAATATAATGAGACAAAGACTATTCTTTAGCATTATAATCAGCTAAGGACAAGAGATGTTACTGTAGATTATTATACTCCATTAATTAAGGTGGACTGAACTAGTCTAAGATTCTTGCTTAGGTTTGTATAATTGTATTTAATTGACTACATGATTAAACTAATCCAACAAGAGGTGGGGATTAGTTGAATAATTTATGTTTACTTACTTTTCATCATCAAACTTTGTCGAGTTGTTTGTTTGTTGTCGAGACTTGAAATTATCGCTACATGAGTACTAATTAAGTCTTGATAGATAATTGATGACACATAAACAAATAGAAAAGTAAGAATTTTGTAATAGAGAATGGATATACATAGTTATCCTCTATGGTGTTGATTTTTTGCTTACATAACCATATTATATTTGTCATGGCTTAATTTGTGACGCCCTGGAAATTTCGATCGTTCCTTTAGAGATAAACCGGATTTATTAGAGTAATTTTAATTTTTTTTTGGAATGAGATGATTGTGAAACCTTATTGTGTTTCAATTTTGGAATAATCTAAGTATGTTCATTGGAAGAAAATTTAGAGCAAGGAATTTATATTTCAAAGAATAAAGTAAAGGATAGACTTCTATTTTGGAGAAAGTAAATGCAAGTAGTACATGCTCCGATGCCTAGTATTACATGAAAATGGGAATACAATTTTGTCTATCTCCAACCTAGAATAAAGGATTAGCCAAGGAAGGAATTAAGACAAGATAATCATGTGAGCAAATCCTCTTCTCTTATCTTCTCCACTTCTCAAAAATCCCCTCCACAAGACTCCAGTATTGGGACAGCCACATGCCTACAAAGAATACACCAAAAAGGGGTCAAGTTGGAACTCACAAATAAAGGGAAAGGAGAAACAAGCTCAATTAGGAAATGAGGAATAGTAGAACTAGGCTGCAAAATAGAGCTAAGATCAGCTCCTTTTGTCATCTTCTCAAGTTTCATCAAATAGAGAAAGTAAACAAATGGACACAGAGAGACAAGCTCCCTATGCAACTCCAATTAGGCAACCATTCTACCATTTCCATCGCCCAAGGCTAAGAAAACAGCCAAGAGGGGCAGCCCCCAAAGCTTACACTAATCTAGTATGATCAAGATATTCATAAAGCTCAAAAGGAGGTGGAAATTGTTGCCCAGAATAGGAAGAACAACTTCTAAAGAATCTGCCACAAAGAGCCAAGGGAATTGGTCTATAAATACAGCCACCTTCCCTCCCACTCTACACCCACATTCTGCCAAATCTTCACAGAGAAAGGAGCGCGACGGAGTGAGGAGCAGCAGCGCGGCGGCGCGAGACAGTGGCAGCGAATTAGGCAATCCAGGGTTTCATCAAGCTAAGGTAACCCCAACAACACCATTCTTGCATCATATAGAACAAGTAGTAGCCAAGAACTTAGAATTTTCCATAGGAATCTCATCTCATAGCAACAATAAGTAAGGACTCAAATAGACACAATAAGCTAGGCTAAATTCCACGAATGGACGTCATGGGAGATGATATCCGCCATTTGTACCCGGAAAAAAAATATTTCCAGTGATGGGAAAGACGCGAGAGGCCCTCGCGTGTTTGACTTGGATACACGCGTGAGCCTCTCGCGTGTTTGCGGATACACGCGACAGGCTTTCGCGTGTTTAATCTCGCGTGTTTGGCTTTGCCTCTGTCCCTAAACTTTGATTTTTACCAACAGAAATTGAGCTCGACTTCGGCCGCCGAGCAAACAGCCAAAATCGGAACAATCAATCAACAATTCGAGCACAATTCAGCCCCATCGACGACCTCTGCTCTGCCAAATCAGGTTCAATTTCTCATTCCCGTCGAAAATTCAATCCGATTTCTGGGGTAGCAGATTAAACACGATTATTGGGTAGCAGATTAAACACGCGAGAGCCTCTCGCGTGTATCCGCAAACACGCGAGAGGCTCACGCGTGTATCCAAGTCAAACACGCGAGGGCCTCTCGCGTCTTTCCCATCACTGGAAATATTTTTTTTCCGGGTACAAATGGCGGATATCATCTCCCATGACGTCCATTCGTAGAATTTAGCCCAATAAGCTACACCGAGACTTCATCTTTGAAGCATTATTCCTCAACATAGCTACTGCCCAACTCCCCAACAAAGCATGAAAATCATAGGAGCAAGGATTTGATATAGCAAAGCTATAGCAAGCTGCTGCCTTAGTTCAAAATAGAACGAACAGAGGGAAAGGGGGGAGGAGACTTAGCTTAGGACGAGAGGGAGTCGGAGGGGCGAGAACGGTAGATGGCGACGGCGGCAAAGCGACGATCCGGAGGAAGCGACGCAAGGCGGCGGAGACGCTGCCAACCGCGGCGCAAAGAAGACGATGGCGGAATTTCCGTAAATCCCGTCGAGGCAGCGGCGTTCTCGCCGTAGGTCAGAGGGATCGACGGAGGGGCGGAACCGGCGACGCAGAGGAGCGGCGATTTCGCCGGAGGCGGCGTGAATTCGCCAGAGACGCCGCTGCCCTCCACCATCAAATTCAGGATATTCCTTTTGGTTGTTAAAACAGAAAAGAGAAGGGAGAAAGACGCCGGAGGAGTCGGCGATTTCCGCCGGGAGACGGGCGACTGTTTCGCCGGATCTGGCGACGAGATGGGGCGAGGAGAGGGGCGAGCACCGCTGCTCCTTCAAACTCTAGGGATTTGATTTGATTTTTTTTTTGCAAGTGGAAAGGGAAAGAGAGAGAGTTGACCGAGAAGGAGTATATTGAGACAATCTAATTGGACCACTTTAAATAACTAGATTGGGCCTAGAAGGTTTAATTGTTGGATTGGGCCGAGAACTTTTCATAATTGTTGATGGGGAATTAAGTTAAGAAATTAAGCTTGAATGTTTGATCATAAATAAATAAATTCCCGAATAGTTTACTAAGTTTCGAAGATGGAAGAACGATGAAGTTGAGAACGCGAAGGGCCGACCGGCATTGCCCCGCGACGCCATGGGCGGCCTTAAGAAAAATCCGAAGAAGAAGGAATTTAAGAAGGGATTTTAAGAATCCATATTTTATTAAATAAGTGCCCAAATATTTATTTTAGAGAAAATAGAATTTCTCCGAAGTTAGTAAAGTGAATAAATAAATTCTGCAGAGTAGTGAAACCCGAGATATGATTAAGAAAATCCTATAAGACAAGACTAAGATATAGGTGCTATCAAATAGGATGCATACATTCTTTTATCAGGAAAAATAGTTCAAGTACTAATTAGCGTGCTACGCTATTTATTTTCAAAGGATAAATTATTCAAGGGCAAGTGAGGTCACACGAGAGTTGTTGATTGGAGATAAGCGTATCAGGTGGGCTTTCTTTTAATATCCAGCACTATAGTGTGGATATAAAGCAAATGTTTTGAAGTTATGAAATACTTTTTCTCAAAAATGGACATGTGATCATTTTCAAAGTTGTTGTCATGCCATAAAGTGTTTGTTTTCGAGACCTGTCTGTTAGAGATATATGTTTGTTGGTTTTGGCTACGCCAAAACGTTACGATTTGGAATATAGCGCGCAAGAGTCGGGAGCCATCCTAGAGAGGTTGGCCGGCGAGGGTACTGTTGAAGGTGGCCACCTTCACGGTACACTAGATTCTCAGACATGACAGGATACACCAAGAACTTAGACTGCAGTCGGACTTTTAAGATCATAAAAGAATTTAGTATGCTAGGACCTTTTTAAGAAAAACCCCCGTGTGATACTGTTGATGGATGACAACTTATATATATGTATGTTTTGTTTTCGGCACGTGTCCACTGAGTACTCCTGTACTCAGCCCTGCATGTATTTATAAACGTGCAGGTTGAACGTCAAGATGGAGAAGAATTGATCGGAGTCGATGCTATTAAATAATATGTGGATTTCTCGACGATTCGTGTCTTCATACACAAGTCGTTTAGTAAGGACCTATTCCGCTGTACTTTTGTCAAGTGAGAATTTCAAAGTCTCACCTTCGAACTCTGATTTAGTTGATATGATGAATTATCCTATTTTGAGATCTTGTAATCAAATACTTGACTTCTAATTTGTGGTATCAATCGATTGGCCTTTCGGCAAGTCCCTTGAGTTCTTTTCTCGTTTCGTTAATTCCGCTTATTAGTCACAGATTTCCCGCTTTTGCTATCATTAGCAAAGTGCGGTCGTGACATAATTATTTAGATAAAAAAATTTGAGATTACATACTAAATGTGATAACTTATGTTCCTAATTCTCCGTTTTAGTTCATAAATTAAATTAAAAATTATAAGGATAAAAATGTTCTCCTTATTTTTTTATTATTATTTGTGTTTTTTAAATATAAGTAGTAGTATTTCATAACTTCTATAATTTGAATGAAATTTAACTCACTAATTTGGTCAAAATGTTGTTTTCCATCAACTTTTTGAATTGTTAAATATAGACTCAAGCGTATTGAAAGATCTCAGGTTTGCATAGGTGTCGCTCAAGCAAGGATCTATCCTACCGATCAGTATAAGAATCCCCGCTAGCCTAGAACCAGCTTTCAAAGAATCCTCAACCCTCTTCTACTGGGTAGTATAGTGAAGGTAGGGGTCGAATCCCACAGAGATGGTGCGCTAAAACTATTGCGGTTATATTCTGGAGGGTTTGGTTAGCTACCACGCTCGGATTGAGTCTCTACCTAGGCAAGAATTTAAAAGTAGTATCCTACTGACTAGAATGGGGGAGAAGTGTAGAGGTGCAGCTGTGTACGTGGAAATGGGTAATCATGGTATAACAGAAAATATTCGAGAAGTACTAGGTTTCTATTTTGGGCCAAACGGAATATCCGAAGGTAGTGGGAATTGTGTGACTAGGCTGACAGATCTGCAGAGTACAAACTAAAAGTGAAGGACAAAAGGCAAAAAGCATCTAAAAAGTAAAAGTGGTCCCCAACTATTGACATGGACATCATCTTTTTCAACACACTTGATCGAAATTAAATGACAACTCCAGATTCGCCGCGTAAAACACAGAATAACAACTCACGAACACAGATCTACAAATAAAAATTCCAAATCTGAAATCAAACACCAACACTGTAACTCCGCATACCGGTCAACATGAAAACGAATCGAAACTCAAACTAGACTTTGCATGCAACGATTTACTTCACAATCAAATAGTTCCAGATTGTACTAACTCAGAGAAAATTACGACGAAAACAGCAACAATCGATTTAACACTTAAAACAACCAGAAACTCTAGATCTAAGCTAACTAGGCAGAAGGAAAAGAGATCAGCGAGGTAAACTGAACAGAAAACAATTTCATAGCATAAAACAAGTTCGAATCTGCAAACAAAGTAGTTCTAAGCCGTGAAAATCAAAAGCAACACAGATCCATCGTGAAGAAAAACAAGAAATTTAAACTACGAAAGCGAAATAAAAGTGTTTGCCACTCCGGGCGATGGAACTCCTAAACTATGATCTTGCTGGCTGGAACGAGGATGACTGGAACTCCGGGAGCTTCTGGAACTCAGGTAATCATGGTTGTGTTGAGGAATGAGAAACTGGACTGGGCTGAAGAACTGAACTACCGAGAGAAATCTACCTAAAAGTGATGATGGTGAAAAAAAATATCTCTTTTTCTCTCCAAGTGGGTTCCTTTTATAGGGAGGCTTACCCTTGATTTTAGGGTAAATCCTTATTGCAAGATGACTCATTTGCCCTTAATTGTGGGTAATCAGCCTCAGCTATCCGTCTTCTCCATCTCGAACCGTTTTAGCATGTATACTGATCAGGATAGCAACATCCTGACACCCTTTTCACTTGAGTTATTCCGAAGCTTCCCTACTGGTTAGAACACTTTACCTGCACGCTTAAGCAACTTGTTTTGCAGATAAAGTTCAAATATGCACATCATACTGACCAGTAACCAAGGCCTAGAATACGACTTATCAAACTGCTCACACTTACCACATGCTTGTCCTCAAGCGTGAAGAACAAACAAAAAGAAATAAGTCGAATTCTAGCCTGGTTATTCCCCTGACCGACTCTACCTAAACTAGACTCTATACTACGACGCAAAGAAAAACACTTGAACAAACATAGAAAAACACACAAACAAACATAAAAAGACTAAAACCCAAAGATCGGGCTATATTTTCAACCATCCCTCCTCTCGGGATCAGGTGCAATCCAGCCTTAGACAGCCTTGAACTTCTGCCGCCCCCCTTTTCTTTCCCAGTCAGTACATCCGCTTGTCAAGATCGCCCACACTCTCGGCCGAACACTAGGTTCACTCAGTCACTCATACCTCACCAGGAGTATTAGGACTGTTCTCTCTAATTGCTGGACCACAAAATGCTTCGGACTTAGATCTCACGTGCAGCGACTGAAGGACTTAAAAGCTTGTAAATGGGCTATTGGCTTGTAGTGTTTTGGGGTGGATGTTCCTAAGGCTCTAAGGTTCAAAACCTCTTCTTTATTGATGTGGGGGAACTGTGTGCATTAGGCTTCTGATCAGTTGCTTTTCTCAGCTGGCGCTTCTGACTTGGGTCTCCAACTGGTCAGTAGCATCTTTGTGGATTCGCCACCCTTATTCCTTCTTCATCATTTTTTTTTAAAACCATTTTCTTCATTTTTCCCATGTTCCTTCTCTTTCCTTCCTCTTCTTTGTGGCTTCGCCACCCTTATACCTTCTTCTTCTTTGGACCTAGGACGACTCCCTGGTCGACTTTCTTCTAAGTTCCTTGCCCAGCTGGTTTCCACCTTTTTGTATATCTTTCTGGCCAGTAAGCTTCATTCGCCTCATGCCTTGCACACACAGTCCCAGTGGCTAGGGGTGTTTATCTGGATATAGAAGGCTAAAAAGAAGAGTTCTAAAGGTGGGGTTTTTTTTTATGGGGGTTTCCTACTGCCTTCAGTGTTTGCTACCCGTGGTCACTTCACCCTAGGCAATTTGTGGCAGCCACTCTTTTCTTTTCAATATGTGTGGAAAGTGGTTCCACTTAAAGCTTATAACTCACATTTTAAGAGGGCTTTTGTGTTTGGCTCTAAGTATGGGCTTTTCTCTCATACTCACATCATCTATCCTGACTAGGAGGTACTAGGGAGGATGGTTTCGGTTTTCCAGCATGTCTTATCTCCCTCAATTCTCCTCACCGTCAGCTCGAGTCAGTTGAGTTTTAAGCCCAATCAACACACAAAACAAAAAACTAGACCTAACAAGACATAAGCACAAACACAGACCATATACATCATACTGACCATTGCGTCCCCCCTCCCACTTCACAAGTGTCTGCCCTCAGATAGGGCTGTGAAGTGGAAAAGGTAATGGTCAGTATGGTGGATATGCAGACAAACAACAAAACAACATACTAGAAACGAAACTTCTCACACTTAGACTATAGAATAGGCTAAGTGGAAGAGTTTAAAAACCTAAACAGAAACCTAAGACACAAACTCATTTATACACACTTCTCACACTTAGGCCATGCCATGGACTAAGTGCGAGTCAACATGCACACGAAAGAAAACATAAGAAGAAAAACATAGAAAAGCATGCTCAAACGATACAAACCTTTACTTCTCACACTTAGACTATAGAATAGGCTAAGTGTTATGAAGTGGAGTCTGCGCACAAACACAAATTAACTACCTAAACAAACATTAAAAGAAACAAATACGAAAACCTAAAAAAACAGAAAACTAAAAAGAAAACTAACTTGTCAGTATGGGGGGGGTCTATCGATGTCTCCTGCTCCTTCGCGGGGCAGGTGGTGCAGGTTGCTCCTCCAGTTGTTCCTTCTCCGTTCTAGCTTGGTCCTCATCATCCTTCGCCGGCTCCTCGGCAGCTGCCGGCACCTCGGCTTCCTCTCTCACTGTCTCGGGTTTTATCACGGGTGGTACTACTTGTTCAGATTCTTCTAAACTCTCTGCCGTCTCCTTCTGAGCAGTATGCTCCTCAACTGCCCCTTTTTCTTGCTGGGGAGTTTCTGACTTGTCTTCCACCATTCCTCCTGCTACCCCGGATTTGAGGTCCGGTCCCTCAACCATCCTGGCAGCGTCTTCTTCCTGCCGATATACCCCTTCCAGAATCGCTTGAAATTCTTCATCCGTCATAAGGCCCTGCTTCCTGGCCGTCTCATTTAGATCTATGGTCTCTCTTGCTACTCCTTGAGGAACCGGCTCTGCTATCGGTGTCTTCTCTGTCTCACCGCTCCCTTCTTTGTCTCCCTGTTCCTGACTCGTCCTGGCCTCACGCTCCTCAGGGTTAGAGTCGTAATGGGCAGCGACAGCGTCAAGTTCCGCCGAATTGGGTACTGAGGTTTCCGATGGCGCGGTCGCCGAGGGAGTTCCCTCCTCTGAATGTACTGCTGTATGGCTGACCGGCGCAGGCGGAATTTTACTAGGTGCGGTTCCTACGCCCCCCATTTGGCCGAAACTGGTCAACGCCGTCGTCCAGTCCCTTGTCGGGTCTTGTTGGCGAAGAAATGCCATCATGGCATCCATGGAAATCATGGGTGGCGGCTGAGTGGTCGGTGCCGGTGGTGGTGGATTTGGCTGTGGTTGTGCCTCCGGGGTTTCTTGGCGGCGAGGTTTGATTTTCTTGGCGAATGCTTTCTTCCCCATGATCGGAAATTTACGATTTGGTGGTGGAAAGTAGGGTTTGAACTGGTGGAAATGGGAAAGAAACTTTTGGGAGAGAAAATGTAAATGAGGGTTTGTGAAGTGGAAAAGGAGGGACGCAACCTTGCATTGCTCATCAAAAACAAACTCTACTTCATGCTGAAGGAGTCGGGTAAGGGGTTGGGCAATCTTGGAGAAATCCTTGATAAATCTTCGATAAAATCCGGCGTGCCCCAGAAAACCCCGTATCCCATTCTGATCAGTAGGGAACGATAATTTGGATATAACATCCACCTTAGCTTGATCCACCTGGATTCCCCTCTCTGAAACCACGTGTCCCAGAACAATCCATTCGGTGACCATAAAATGACACTTCTCAAAATTCAACACCAGACTTTTTGCTTGACACCTTTCTAGAACTATATCCAAATGATGAAGGCAAGAATCGAAAGAGTCTTCGTAGACCGTGAAGTCATCCATGAATATCTCTATGCAGTCTTCAATCAAATCGGAAAATATGCTCATCATACATCGTTGAAACGTACCTGGAGCGTTGCATAGACCGAAAGGCATGCGTCGGTATGCATAGGTTCCAAATGGGCAAGTAAAGGTGGTCTTATCCTGGTCTTCAGGATCCACGTAAATTTGAAAGTAACCGCTGTACCCATCCAGAAAACAGAAATACTTCTTCCCAGCTAATCTCTCCAACATTTGGTCGATGAAAGGCAAGGGAAAATGGTCCTTCCTGGTCGCATTGTTCAGCTTACGGTAATCGATGCACATTCGCCAACCCGTGACTAGCCTCGTTGGTATTAGCTCATTCTTCTCATTCTTCATGACTTGGATCCCTGATTTCTTTGGAACCATGTGAATGGGGCTGACCCACTCGCTGTCCGGCACTGAATAGATAATCCCTAGCGACAACAACTTCAAGATTTCCTTCAATATCTCTTCTCGCATGTTAGGGTTTACCTTCCTTTGAGCATCTCGATGTGCCTTTGCTCCTTCCTCCAACCTAATGTGGTGCATGCAGACGTCGGGGCTAATTCCAACTAAATCTGTGAGACTCCATCCAATCGCCTTCTTGTTCTTGCTCAGCACGGTCAGTAGCCTAGCCTCTTGTTCCTTCGTAAGGCTGCTGCTGATGATCACTGGATGTGAGTTCTCCTCTCCGAGGAAGGCATACTTCAAATTCGATGGCAATTTCTTCAGCTCAACTTGGGGTGGAAGTGTGTCTTCGGGTAGAGGGTTTTTCTCAGCCTCTCCTCCTTTCTCTAATTCTCCCTCTGGAGATTCCTCTATACTGACTGGTAGCTGAGCCCCTGCGGCTCCAATGAACTCTGATTTCTGGCAGAAGTCCTTAGTTGCTCCTTCTATCTCTTCATCAGTCAGCCCTTGGCTACTGATCAGATCACACCATGCAGCGGCTTCTACGTCAACTTGCTCATAGACATCTAAAGCTTGGAGCTTTTCCTGCAATAGTTCGGTCTCAAGAAAATCTTGGACTAAGGGGTCAATCACATCAACATAGAATAAATTTTCAGAATCGATAGGCTTTTTCATGGCCTCATTAATATCAAAAGTAAACTTCTCCCCATGAAAATCAATGCAAATTGTTCCCTCAGCCATGTCTACTATCGTCTTGGCCGTTCTAAAAAATGGCCTACCTAACAATATTCCACTAGATTCCCTAGCCTCGGACTCACTCATTTTGATCACATAAAAGTCAGCAGGGTAGGTAAACTCATGCACTCTGACCAACACATTCTCTAAAACACCCTCAGGACTTATGCATGACCTATCAGCCAGTTGGATCATCACCCTAGTACTCGACAATCTAACCCCCTTCAATTGGTTATAGATCGACAAAGGCATGACATTAATAGAAGCTCCAAGATCACACATTGCATGCTCGACTTTCACATCTCCTATAGTTATAGGCAGGGTGAACATACCTGGATCGGCCCTCTTGGGCGGTAGCTTCTCCTGCACTATTGCTGACGCGATCCCTTCTACCATAATTTTTCCATCCTCCTGGGCTTTCCCGGCTATGAACTCCTTAATAAATTTCCCAAGTGGGGGTATCTTCTCGGCTTGGAGGAATGGTATGGTAACATCCAGCTTCCCGAAAATTGACAAGTAATCCACTGGGTTTTCCTTCTTCCTCTTAGTTACGAAACGGTAAGGGAATGGTTTCTCCCCCTTTCTCTCCTCTACCGGTCCCTCAGCAACCTTCTTGGGACCTTCCTTGGGCAGATTCTGGGTCTGAGTTTCCTTCGTTCTGGATTCTACCTCTTGATGGGGTTCCTTCCTGACCAGTACGTTCTCAGGCTCGCCTTTTCCACATGGTGTTTCTCCCAAGAAAAATGGGTCCTGCATCTGGGGTAGAGGTCTGCGTAGCTCTTCTTCCAAGACAACGTCCCCCAATAATGTTGCTCCACTTAGTTCTCCACTAGACTTCTTTGGCTGGGGTCCTTCATAGGTAGTACCGGATCGTAGTGTGACTTTGCTCACATTCGCCTTTTCAGGCACATGGACTGTGGACGGGAGTTTCCCTGAGTTTCCTTTCATTTCACCAATCGAACTGGCCAGTTGGGCCAACTGCCTATTCATCATATCCATGTTCGCCTTATGCTCCTTCTGGGCACTCTGCATCCGTTGCACTACTTCATTATGGGATTGTAACTCACCCTTGATACCTTGCTGCGATGCGA
Source organism: Salvia splendens (assembly GCF_004379255.2). Classification (NCBI taxonomy): domain Eukaryota; kingdom Viridiplantae; phylum Streptophyta; class Magnoliopsida; order Lamiales; family Lamiaceae; genus Salvia; species Salvia splendens. Next base: position 18,786,639 of record NC_056036.1, on the reverse strand, counting down.
GCAATTCTCTCATCATGTCCTCCATAGATCTCCTTGACCTGCTAGGATATTGGGATTGATTCGGCCCTTGGTGCTGGTTATACTGGGAATTTTGGTTGGGCTGGAAATTTTGAAACTTTTGCTGGTTCGGGTTAGGTGGGTATTGGTTATACTGGCCAGGAGGGTTGTACTGGTCAGTATGATATTGGTTCTGGTTCTGGTTTTGGAACTGGGTTGGGTTTTGCTGAGGTGGTGGTCCTTGGTTAGGTTGACTCTGATAATTTTGAAAGTTCCTCTGGTGGGGTGGTACATAAACAGGGTTTGGGTTTTGTGGGTGTTGGTTTTGAGGTTGTTGACTGTGGGGTTGTTGGTTCCTTCCTGACCAGTTGAACTGGTTGTTTGGATTTTCCGGGCCACGGTTGAAATTCTGGTTCGGGTGGGGGTTGTATTGGTTCTGACCTTGACCTTGGTTTTGATTTTGGCTCCCATCTCCCCATCGAAAATTCGGATGATCCCTCCATGGTGCATCCCGTTGTCTCCCTTGGATCCAATGCCCACTAGAATTGTAATACCCAGCAGCGTTGACTTGCTCCATATTCACGAAGTCATTGGGCTGATCATAGCTCGGCCCTTGGTTCCCTTGTTCTGCACCCTTGTAGTTTCTAGCTGGGGAAGTTGGTGGCGCATTTTTCTCGATTGCGCTCAAGAGCGTCTTCTTCAATTCGTCCATCTTCAAATCCATCTTTTGTTCTATCTTCTGCTCCTGGTCAGTAGACAAGGCGCTGGCAATCCTTTCTCTGCTGTAACCATCTCTGGAATTGTCATACTCCTTTTTTGCGCTCAATAGTTTCCCTATGACCCTTTTAGCTTCGCTGACCCACCTTAGCTGCGTGAAGCTTCCTCCTGACGAAGAATTCGCTAGATCCTTGGTTGCTTTGTTCATCCCTTCATAAAAGACATGGTGTACTTCAATATCCGCCATGCGATGGTTGGGGCACGCATCCAAGAGGCTCATATATTTCGCCCAGTAATCACTCAAAGGCTCATCGTACCCTTGCTTCACATTAGTTATCTCTCTCTTCAGCGCACTTGTCTTTGACGATGGGAAAAACTCGCCTAAGAATGCTGACTTGAAATCGGCCCAACTCTCAATGGAGTTGGGTGGCAGACGCATGAACCAAGTGTTGGCTTCCCCTTTTAGAACAAACGGCAAAGCCTTCAATCTATAGTCATCCTCGGTCGCCCCTGCTGGCCTCCTTTGCGCCCTACAAATCTTACAAAACTCATGCAGGAACTCGTAAGGTCCTTCATAGCTCTTTCTGCAGTATGTAGGCAGAATTGCGATAACATGGGGCTTCACATCACAGGCAGTCTGCCCCGGGGTGACTACAATGGCTTGCGGTGGTTCTCCCTCGGTATGCGCGTTCAGGGTACCGATCTCTGGATCATCATCTCTGTTGGCAGCCATCTCCCCTGGGTTGCCTTCCAACAGTGGTATCTCTTCTGGTATTGGTCCTTCTATGGTGTATTGCTCCTCGTCGCTACTCGAACCTAAGTCAGACAGAGCCGTTGACAAACCGGATCGAGTGGTTACGAGTATAGATCCTCGCTGAAGTATCTTCGGCCTCCACTGGTCAGGAGCCGAGCTGCTTCTCATATACTGAAATAAAAAGAAAAGGAAAACGTTATGCACAATATATACGCCAAAGTATCACACACAATAGCTTCAAATAGCGACATCCATCCCCGGGGCGCCCAGGTTTGCGTAGGTGTCGCTCTAGGAAGGATCTATCCTACTGATCAGTATAAGAATCCCTGCTAGCCTAGAACCTGCTTTCAAAGAATCCTCAACCCTCTTCTACTGGGTAGTATAGTGAAGGTAGGGGTCGAATCCCACAGAGATGGTGCGCTAAAACTATTGCGGTTATATTCTGGAGGGTTTGGTTAGCTACCACGCTCGGATTGAGTCTCTACCTAGGCAAGAATTTAAAAGTAGTATCCTACTGACTAGAATGGGGGAGAAGTGTAGAGGTGCAGCTGTGTACGTGGAAATGGGTAATCATGGTATAACAGAAAATATTCGAGAAGTACTAGGTTTCTATTTTGGGCCAAACGGAATATCCGAAGGTAGTGGGAATTGTGTGACTAGGCTGACAGATCTGCAGAGTACAAACTAAAAGTGAAGGACAAAAGGCAAAAAGCATCTAAAAAGTAAAAGTGGTCCCCAACTATTGACATGGACATCATCTTCTTCAACACACTTGATCGAAATTAAATGACAACTCCAGATTCGCCACGTAAAACACAGAATAACAACTCACGAACACAGATCCACAAATAAAAATTCCAAATCTGAAATCAAACACCAACACTGTAACTCCGCATACCGGTCAACATGAAAACGAATTGAAACTCAAACTAGACTTTGCATGCAACGATTTACTTCACAATCAAACAGTTCCCGATTGTACTAACTCAGAGAAAATTACGACGAAAACAGCAACAACCGATTTAACACTTAAAATAACCAGAAACTCTAGATCTAAGCTAACTAGGCAGAAGGAAAAGAGATCAGCGAGGTAAACTGAACAGAAAACAATTTCATAGCATAAAACAAGTTCGGATCTGCAAACAAAGTAGTTCTAAGCCGTGAAAATCAAAAGCAACACAGATCCATCGTGAAGAAAAACAAGAAATTTAAACTACGAAAGCGAAATAAAAGTGTTTGCCACTTCGGGCGATGGAACTCCTAAACTATGATCTTGCTGGCTGGAACGAGGATGAATGGAACTCCGGGAGCTTCTGGAACTCAGGTAATCATGGTTGTGTTGAGGAATGAGAAACTGGACTGGGCTGAAGAACTGAACTACCGAGAGAAATCTACCTAAAAGTGATGATGGTGAAAAAAAATATCTCTTTTTCTCTCCAAGTGGGTTCCTTTTATAGGGAGGCTTACCCTTGATTTTAGGGTAAATCCTTATTGCAAGATGACTCCTTTGGCCTTAATTGTGGGTAATCAGCCTCAGCTATCCGTCTTCTCTATCTCGAACCGTTTTAGCATGTATACTGATCAGGATAGCAACATCCTGACACCATTTTTCACTTGAGTTATTCCGAAGCTTCCCTACTGGTTAGAACACTCAATCTGCACGCTTAAGCAACTTGTTTTGCAGATAAAGTTCAAATATGCACATCATACTGACCAGTAACCAAGGCCTAGAATACGACTTATCACATATTGTTTAGAATTATAAGTTATCACACTTAATATGTAGGACTAAAAGTTTTTTTTGGACAAATATAAATGACTAATTTTGAATTTTAGTCTAAAAAAGAATTTGTATTAACATGAAACAAATGTTGAATGTTGATATTGTATAAATGCGAATGGACCTTTTTGTACACCCCATGTTCGGTCTGTCTATGATTCGGAGTCCCGATTCACTAATTACTATAAATGGTATATAAGTTTCACATTCCACTAACTCATTATACTCATATTTTATTAGTAAAAAACTAATAAGTATTATAAAAAATGAGACTCACATTCAACTAGTATATTTTTCAACCAGTTCCTCTAACATTTCCTTAAATTTATATAATACAAACTCTTAATTTCGGATGGAAAGAGTATTTATTAAATCTTTAAACCTTTTGCATTAACATGAAACAACGATGAACCATGGATAATTACCCACAAATATGTTGTCAACAATAATTCAATTTCCAGACAGCTGAGTTCTGTGGAATTCAATTACAAATGAAAGAAAAATGAGAAGAAAATAAACGTGGGTAGAAATGTCGTTGTTTTGGTAGTGTTGATCTAGGTACTTAATTTGTACTTACTTCACACACACAATTATGAAAACATTCAAATCTTGTGGTATTTTCCCATGTTCTTAGCAAGTTTGTGACGTCTATCATTACTTGGATCAAATAAGACTATCTATCACCAAGCTCTATGTATTTCACTTTTTCAAATGCATCAACTTTTAAATTTGATCAATTTCTTCTCTCTTTTCTACCTACTCCAATACAAAATTTAAATTTTAAAAAGCAAAAATATAAAAGCAAGTGTGTAATATATCTGTTTAGATCAACTGTTCTACAAACCACAAGGAAAAACATGGACTCAAAAACTGGGGATTGTTTCTCAATTTTCATTGTCTTCTCTATCATATATTGCCTCAATTCAGATAGCTATAGCCAACCACCGCAACCAAAATCGCCACCAGCGCAGCTGCGGCCGCGCCCCACATCCAGTAGTTCGTTGCCTTCTTGCGTTTCAGTATCGCCTTGGGCAGAGAATCCCCGCCCCTGGCGCGCCCCCTCTGCCTCACCGAGTGTTCCTTCCGCTCCTTGCTCTTCTTCGCCACTGCCACTTCCACTTCAACCTTCTCCTCCGCCTTCTCCGCCTCAGCATCCTCCGCAACAGCCTCCCCGGCTTCCTCAGACTCGGCTGCAGCAGCAGCCCCACCGCCACCGCTCTTCTTCCTTGCCCTCTTCTCGCGCTCCTGCATAGATAGTGACGAAAAACTATAAGTCAAAGACTTACTAATAACATGAAACGAAAAGAGATAGAGATCGAGAACGTTCTTTGAGCTTCTTCTCGGCTTCCTTCTGAGCTTTTATCGCTGCTTTGGTGGCCGCCTTCTCTGCCAGCTTCTTCTTCCTCTCCTCCGCCTGATTACGCTTCGTGATCTCTTCCTCTCTCTTGAGCTCCTTCAGCTTCTTCTCGTCAACGACTACTTGACGAGGATCCTTCTGTGGCTTTTCCACAGGAGGGGCCTCTTGTTCGTATTCCTTGTCGGTTTTCGCCAAGGCGGATTCGGCCTTGGTTTCTTCTTTATGGTTTTTACCGCTCTTGGCTTTCCCGACTACTTTCTTCTCGAGGGGAGTAGCTTCCACCCTGGAGGTTTCCTTGGCTTTTGTCGGGACAACCTCGGCCTCTGACGGAACTGGTCTCTCAGCTACCACTAGTGGTTTCTCATCAAAGTTCCTCAAGCGGCCGTCCTTGCTCAACTGCCTTGAATCGAGTGATTGCAAAATTCTACTTTCGTAGTCGGTCCGGAAAGCCTTATTACCATTCCAGAGGGCCATGAAATTCTCAGCCTAGCAGGAAAACAAGTTCGAGTGAAAAAATTGATCGTTCCAAATGTAGTTTGTCCGAAATGAAGGTGATAGATTTCAAGTACAACAAAAAACTGAACTCATCAAAACTTCCTCAACTATCTACCAAAACCTTCATATCAAAATGCAACATACGTGATTTGTTACTTAAGCCCGAAGAGTATTTATCATACCTCTGTATTTGAAAGCTCCTTCACAGCATTGATATCCTTTTTTGATGCAAGTACTTTAGCCTTTGCCAAGAGGTTACGGTTATTGTAGAAGGGGGAATTCTGCAAGTCAAAGTAGCAACTCCATGATCAAATTCAAATGTAAATTCATGCACGAGTCACGACTAGGAGAATCCTTGAAGACTAATAATATGTTGACTGTAATGTAAACCGATATCTAAAATAATCCATAAATACACGGGCACAAACACAAAGAAAACAAGATTCAGGAATTGAGTAAGATATGTAACTATAGCATATTGAGGAAGTATAACTTGGAAAAAAAGAGAATGTTTGTTTAATCTCAAGATGAGAAGAAAATTACATAATGGCCAGATAGAAAAATAGTAAATTAATTTCAGCCATTCACTTTTTGAACTTTGAGCTCGCTGCATTTTGATATTTCATTCTTATTAATAATAAAAACAAAAAATATTCAATTGACCAACCAAGCGCCGAAACCGAAGAGAGGCTTTCTACTTTGAACAAGTAAATGTGAATCCATAGGCCTTGTTGAACAATAAAAAATGAGGCAACCACTGCCTAGTTATAGACAGAGTAGAACACAGTTAATTGATTGATATCGTGCCTACCACAGCTTATTTAATACCCATAACAGTTTTGCTTCTAATAAATATAATCCAGATATTCAAATCAGCTAGATAACTGAAAATTTCACAAGCATGCCATAATCAGTAGTACTAGATAGATGGTAACACTAAACAAAAAGATCGAACCAAAGTTATGAGGATTGTCAAAATAATAAATAGAGAAACATACCCCTTCGTCTCGTTTTTTCCTCATTTCAGTAATGCTCTGAAAAATCTTATCCCTCTTCTCGGTAACTGCAGTAAGTTCTTCTTCTAAGGCATTTATGTCTTTCTCAAGATCCAACTTTTCTTCATCTAGCTGTTTGATCTTGGCAAACACCACCTGTTTCTCCTTCCTAACTCCATCGAGATCCACTCCTATCGACTAAAATTGTATGGTTGTCAGAAAATGATCAGACCAGTTAATGCAAGGGAATGCTGGTCTGTAGATCACTGAAAATTATAAAATTATAAAAAATAAAAATCATGATGTGATTCTTACTTTGACCTGGTCTTGGATATCTTCCTTTTGCCCCAACGAATCCTGAATCCTTGCCCTCTCAGAAGCATAAGCAATAACCTTCTCCCTTGTTCCCTCAAGTAGTTTAATTTCTCTGAGAATCTGTTTCTCTTCACTGAGAGGAATACTTTCGTGTTGAATACGGTATTGCAAGCTTTTGATCTGCACAAGGTCAGTGAGATTAGAAGATATTAGATTCTAATAGTCACATGTAGACAAACAAAAATTCTGGATAAAATATATTTCCATGAAAACTTACAACATCATTGAGTTCGGCCTCGGATGAACATACACCCGCGCCCCTATTATCTCTAGAACCAGACGAACCTCTCAACTTGCCTAGAGCCTGCTGAAGAGGTTCCATTTCTTTTCTCTTTTCATCCAATACAGACCTAAACTGTTTGTTCTCAACACTTAAAGAATGTATTTGAGTTCTGACCTCCGCCCTTTCGGCCTGCAAAACACATTCAATCACAATAGCTTCGCTGTCATTATTCAAGCAATTGGGAACCTACATCAATGCAGATACATGGGTAGCATCCCAGAGAGAGCAGATAACCAGGAAATGAGCAATAAGAATCTCTTCTAAAAATATGGTGATAAAAAGGATAACATTTTGAGGTAAACATATTGAAATAACATTTTACCCAAAGCCAGCCCTTTACAGCTTTTTTACCACTTTACAGTTTGAATTAAAAGGAAAAAAAACATTGCCAGTTATAAGCATAATAGTTAGCAAATCACAACTTTAGGACTTCACATTGTAATCTAAATACATAGCAACCTACTCAAACCATATTCCATTTTTCATTATACACGGGATCATTCACACACAAAACACATAGTGTGAGGCTTTACCCTTTTGGCCTTCAGTTTCTCAAAAATCTGTGACCGCGCCTGGTTCTTTTTCTGCAGATCTTTATCAGCCATATCAAGCTTGGCCTTCAGATTTTGGTCTTCAAATGCTCGGTATCTAACAATGTAAAAGGAGTGAATCTGCGTGGGCTCAGGCCACTCATCGACCACATCCTTAGGGAAATTGGACTCGGCAACTTTATTCAGTTCCACACCTTTTGCCGGCTCCTCGGCACCATGAGAGCCAAACTTTATGTCAACTTTTCCAACTTCAGCCGAGACATCGGTTTCACTCAGAGCATCCAAGGCTAATTTCGAGTCTACAACCTCCATACCCATGATACGTACCGTCAATAGGTAGAAACAGATCTCGATTCCTGAAGCAGAAGACAAAAAGCTTAAGTAAAATTTACTTAATAAATCCAGTACACCTCCAATTACGAATTCAGCATATGAAACATAGATCAGCAAACATCGAGTATACACAGTCACAAGTATGTTGTTCAGAAGACAATAGATTTAAAGAATTAAGTTTTTCTAAGGGTCAATTTTTCAGACTTAAAATGCAAATTTCTTCCTGCGTAAATGTCTGATGAGAAATAGAAATTAAAAATTCATATTTTTTGTTAATACTTCAAATCTGGTAGCGAACAGTATTAAACCACAACCTCACTCGAACTCGTCAACGCAGCTCCAAAAGATGCAATTTTTACTCAACAAACACATCCACACAACAGATCAGGGAACCAAAATTCAATCTTCAGTAACAATTAACCATCCCCACATAAGAAATCATTGAAATCACGCAGTAAATTGAAGTTGAAAGTCCCAATTGATTTAAAGAACAAAAACTCAATTGATTTAGAGAACAAAAACCGCAAAATCTAAGTATATTGACTTTAAAGGAAATCGACATAAAACAACAGCAGCAGGCAAAATAAACACAAAAGCTACAAACCTTTTCATGATCAAATAACAAAAACCCCAATTCACCTCAAAGCGGATCGAGATCGGTGGATCATAATGTAACAAAAAAACGTGGATATAAAAGGATTGAAGCCTGATTAGGAGATTGAAGCGGAGTGTGGAATTAAGAAAACTAACATACCTGGAAATGTCACAAAAACTTGGCGGAGAATTCGAATGGAGTGGTATGAAGGAGAAAAGGACTGCCCTCGGAGCTTTTATGCTGGGGAGTTTTGTGTGTGAGTGTGTGAGAGAGAAAATCTTGATTTTTTAGAGGCTAAATTGGATATTTATTTTTGAAACTATATATATTTTTTAATGGAATTTTCCAATTAATGTGTTTTCCACTTTTATCGCGTGTATAATTCAAAAGAGGAGTTGTTCATAAATGGAAAAATTAAGAATTACCGTTCTTGTAAGATTATCTGAAAACAATTTTATTAGTAATAATTAACTTTTGATACTTTTAGTTTAGTGATGAATCCGCGAATTTTTGATGGTGATGAATGCAGGAAAATGCAGATCACGACACAGAGAATTTACGTGGTTCGATTTACTGAAGTAAATCTACGTCCACGGGAAGAAGGGAGGGCAAGATTGTATTGCTTGATCTGGGATTACAGCTTACAACACAGACTTGCTATATGATATTTTATCTCTAGAGAGCTTCTTTAGAACTTAACCCTTTTCTATCTGATCTAAGTTCTATTTATACATTGAACCAAGATCGTGGCATGCAGCACCATTTACTAGGCAGTGGATGTCGTGGAGATCGTGGCGATCTTGCATGGGTCCACTATCCTGCATGAGTTAATGACTGCTTGACACCACTAAATAGATCGTGGGTGTAGTGGAGGTGGAAATCCTGCATGAGTCCACTATCTCCTAGTTCGGTCGAATACTGAGACCGAACTGCTGAATTATTGCCGAGCAGCTTTTGCCGATCTAAGAGTAGAGCTTGATGCCGACCTGAGAGCAGAGTTTGATTGGTTGGCTTTTACCGAGCTGTAGGCTGGGGCCGAACTCTTTGGTTGTGCCGAACTGAACTCTTTAGTCATGCCGGACTGATACTCTTTAGTCATGCCGAACTGATACTCTTTCTTGGGCTTTAGGCTGATGGGCTTTACTGCTGTTGGGCTTGTTTAGTACGTACTCCATCATACTCCATCACTACCCCCCCCGAAAAGCGAAGTGAATCACTTCGGCATTCTGGATAAAGGTACGGGGTAAGTTGATGTTTGTCCTCGGTCTGATGAAGTGAACTCTTCTTTGACCGGACTTGGTTTGTGTCCTAATTTGGCGAGTTTTATCGCTCGGATCGGACTTTCCGTTGTCCTAATTTGGGGATCGGACTTTCCCTTGTCCTAATTCGGCGAGTTTTATCGCGTGGATCGGACTTTCCCTTGTCCTAATTCAGGCAAGTTTTATCGCGTGAATCAGACTTTTGTTGCAGTTCGTTTCAGACGAAGTGCTTGATTTTTAAGCCGAATTGTGGTCTTGTATCCTCTTTAGAAGCTTGGACTTCACAATCGTTGGCTTATTGCAGTTCGTTTCAGACGAAGTGCTTGTTTCTTAAGCGGAATTGTGGTCTTGTATCCTCTTTAGAAGCTTTGACTCACAATCGTTGGCTTATTGCAGCTCGTTTTAGACGAACTGCTTGTTTAAGCTGAATTGTGGTCTTGTATCCTCTTTAGAAGCTTGGACTTCACAATCGTTGGCTTGTATATGTTCTAAGAAGGGGATCAGCCTTCGAAGAACAAGATACCTCAGTAACATTTGTAAGAGACGACACGCACAGAGACAGACAAAACACACAGACAAAACGCACAGAGACAAACAAAGACCAAGCAAACCAAAGAAAGCACATTGACCGAACAGGACTCAAGACTGACTGACCGGACTGTCTCTTACAAATGGAACTTCTTGAGGTTGGAAATGTGCCATGTTCGGGGTACCTGTTCTCCTGACATGTGAGCCAATTTGTAAGACCCTTTGCCGAGGACTTCTGACACCCGATACGGACCTTCCCATGTGGGTTCGAGCTTGCCCAGCTTTTCTGCTCGGCTTACTTCGTTGTTTCTCAAGACGAGATCTCCCACTTGAAATTGCAGCTTCTTCACCCTTTGGTTGTAATACCGGGCTACTTGCTCCTTGTACTTGGCTGCTTTTATGCATGCCAATTCTCTTCTTTCTTCGGCAAGATCTAGCTCGGCTCTCAGTCCGTCGTCATTCATTTCTGCTGAGAAGTTTAGAGTTCGGGGACTGGGTATGCCGATCTCCACCGGAATCACGGCTTCAGTGCCGTACACAAGACTGTACGGAGTTTCACCGTTGGAGGTTGTGGGTGTAGTTCGGTAGGACCATAGGACTTGAGGGAGATTTTCTACCCATTGTCCTTTGGCTTGTTCTAACCGAGCTTTTAACCCTTTCACCAGGATACGATTTGTTACCTCCGTTTGTCCGTTTGCTTGTGGATGAGAGACCGAAGTGAACCGTTGTTGAATATTCAGCTCTTGGCACCAATTCTTGAACGTCTTGTCGGTGAACTGAGTCCCGTTATCCGAGATGAGGATGTGGGGTATGCCAAATCGGCACACTATGTTCTTCCAGACGAAATCCAATGCCTTCGAGCTCGTTATCGTAGCTAATGGTTCAGCTTCCACCCACTTCGTAAAGTAGTCCACGGCAACGATTAGGAATTTTATTTGCCGAGGAGCTTGTGGTAGTGGCCCTACTATGTCTATACCCCATTGCATAAAAGGCCAAGGGCTTTGCATAGTGGATAGATCGGTCTGCGGCATCCTTGGGATATTTGCATGGATTTGGCACTTCGGGCATGTCTTGACGAGCTGCACTGCTTCTTGTACCAAGGTTGGCCAATAATATCCCCATCTTAGAACTTTTTTAGCTAAAGCTCTAGCTCCGATGTGGCTGCCGCACGATCCTTCATGAACTTCTCTGAGGATGTAGTCCGTCTCTTCTGGCCCTATACATCGTAATAACGGCTGAAGGTAGGACTTTCTGTATAAGACTCCTCCATGAAGTTCGTACCGAAGTGCTCGGTATGTGATTTTCCGAGCTTCTCTCTTATCCTCGGGCAGTTGTCCTTGATCTAGATACTGTAAGATCGGCGTCATCCAGTTCGGCGAGCTGGTTACTGAATGTACCTCAGCTTCATCAATGCTTCGATGCATCAATTCCTCCACCTTTGAGCTTGGACATGCGGCTAACTTACTTAAAGTATCTGCTCGGCTGTTTTCTGCTCTGGGAATGCGGATTATCCGAAAATAAGAGAAACTTCGGCTAATGCTTTGCGCTTTGTCTAAATATTTCCTCATCCTCTCATCACGGGCTTCACTTGTACCCAACATGTGATTCACTATGACTTGTGAATCACAATGGATTTTGAGAGACTTGATACATAGACTTTGCGCTAGCTGGAGTCCGGCAAGGAGGGCTTCGTATTCGGCTTCGTTATTAGTGGTTGGGAATGAGAACCGAAGTGAATAGGTTACCTCGTGTCCATCGGGAGCGATAAGCAGAATACCAGCTCCACTTCCCTTTTTATTCGAAGCTCCATCTACGAATCCGCTCCAGCAGTCCGGCGGCTCTTCTTCGGATTCCAAGGGCTGTGCTAGTTCGGCATTGGTAGAATTTTTCTGTTCGGCAATGACAGGGATTGCTTGATCGAACTTGGCCTCTGCAAGAAAATCTGCCAAGGCTTGTCCCTTGATGGCTTTCCGAGGTAGGTACTCGATTGAGTGTTCTCCCAGCTCTATGGCCCATTTGGCGATTCTGCCTGATGCTTCTGGCTTGGTCAAAACTTGCCGAAGAGGCAGATCGGTTAAGACGCATACCTTGTGAGCATAGAAGTATGGCCGCAGTCTCCTTGCTGCATTTACTAACGCCAGAGCAATTTTTTCCAGAGGTTGATACCTTGTTTCTGGATCTCTTAATGCTCGGCTTGTAAAGTAGATGGGAAACTGCTTTAGGCCTTCTTCTCGTACAAGCACCGCGCTAATGGTTTGATCGGATGCCGCTAAGTATAAGAAAATCACTTCGGCATCTGTTGGAGCAGAGAGAATTGGAAGCTCGGCTAAATAACTTTTGAGCTCGTCAAAAGCCTTTTTCTGCTCGACTCCCCACTCAAACTTTGGTGCCTTTTTTAACACTTTGAAGAACGGCAGTTGCTTTTCGGCTGCTTGGGAAAGGAATCTATTCAATGCGGCTAGACATCCAGTTAGTCTTTGCACATCGTGTATGGACTTCGGCATCGCCATGTTCTGAATAACTTGAACTTTTGAGGGATTTGCCTTGAGTCCGTCCTTTGAAACCCAACAACCCAGAAATTTTCCCGAATCTACCAAAAAGGTACATTTTTGGGGGTTGAGTTTGAGGTTGGCTTTTCGGAGCACGTCGAGAGTGGATTTGAGGTTGTCTTCGTACTCCGAAGTGCTTTTGCTTTTGACGACTATGTCGTCGACATACACTTCAACCTGTTTTCCGATTAGGTGCCGAAAAAGCTTGTCTACCATCCTTTGATAAGTGGCTCCGGCATTCTTTAAACCGAATGGCATCTTTTTATAAGCGAAAATGCCGAAATCGGTAATGAAAGCTGTTTTTGGAGCGTCACTCTCATCCATCAACACTTGGTGATATCCTTTGTATAAATCAAGAAAACAGAAAATTTCGAAGCCGATCAAAGCTTCTACTTTTTTATCTATATTCGGAAGGGGATAGCAATCTTTAGGACAGTGCTTGTTTAGATCGGTAAAATCTATGCACATCCGCCATCCTCCTTCTTTTTTCTTGATCATCACAGGATTGGCCACCCAAGAAGGATATTTCACCTCGAATAGTACATCCGCTTTTAGTAATTGGCGGACTTCGTCATGGATGACTTGGCTTCTTTCTGCCGCAAAGAGTCTTTGCTTCTGTTTTACTGGCCGGATTGAAGGATCAATATTTAACCGATGAGTGATTACCTCGGGGGGCACTCCGGTCATGTCCAACGGAGACCATGCAAAGACATCTTTGTACTCCTTGAGGAGCTGAATGGTCTTTTCCCGGAGTAGAGGCGTTCCTGCGAAGCCGATCTTGACCGTTCTGGATGGATCATCTTCGTATAACTGAACGGTCATTGAGTTCGGCTCTGAAGTGACTTCGGTCATCTCGCTTGCCTCTGACTCCGGTTGCTGTGATTGCTATGCTTGATGGTGCCGAACTGATTGCTCGGCACTTTTAAGCGCAATCTGCAGACATTCTTTTGCTCTTTTTTGATCACCTCGGATGACCGCTATCCCACCTTTAGTGGGGATCTTGATGGTGAGGTGATAAGTAGAGCAAACGGCCCGAACTGTGTTGAGCCAGTCTCTCCCCAGGATGATGTTGTACGGGGACCGAGCTTTCACCACAAAGAACTCGATCATCGTATTGGAGCTTGTAGGCGCTTTTCCCACCGTGATCGGAAGGCTGATAATACCTTCAGGGCGGGTGTCCTCCTGGGCGAAACTTTTCAGAGGAAGTGGAGCCGGACTGAGCCGAGCTGGATCCACTTCCATTTTATCGAAACATTCTTTAAAAAGAATGCTGACTGACGCTCCTGTATCCACAAATACTCTGTGGATCAGTTTGTTTGCCACTCCGGCTTGAATGACAATAGCGTCTTGGTGAGGAGAGATGGCTGGGACGGGATCGGCATCTGAAAATGTAATCACTTCGTCTTTCTTCAGCCTTTTATGTGTTGGCTCCTCTTGATTGGAACCTCTGCGTTCTGCTTTTAGAGACGACTTAGTCTTCCCGGCAGGGAGAGCATCAATAGTCTGGATTACTCCATCATATTGCGGCTCGTCGTCGTCTTCGGGATCCTCATGCCTTTTCGGATCCTGAGGATTGCAGTTCGCACCTCTCTGCCTTTTGTTCTTTTTCGGCTGCTTGCTTTGGTATTCTTTTAACGTTCCTGTTTTCACAAGAACATCAATACCTGCAGCCAAATTTCGGCACTCCTCGGTATCGTGACCGTGGGCTTGATGGAAGGAGCAATATTGATCCTGAGGTCGCCGCGCGGCTGATTTCGTCATCCGCTTTGGTTTTTCGAACATATCGGAATGTAGTTCGAAAATTTCCGCTCTTGACTTGTTTAATGGTACGAACTGAGCGGGCGGCTTCTCAGGATTGAGACGTGGCCCCAATCTGCCTTGTACCGGTGCCCTTTGAATTCTTTCAAAAGGAGTTCGGCGAGGAAGCACCTGGCCGCTTTGATCGGGCTTCTTTTTCTCTTCTCGGGATGAGCTGTCTAAAGACCGTTTTCGACGGTCTGCCTCATCCGCACGGGAAAACTGGTCCGCAATGTCCCACATTTCTTGAGCTGTTTGCGGACCGCACTCCACGAGCTTTCTGTAGAGAGCTCCGGGCAGGATTCCATTTTGGAATGCCGAAATGACAAGTAGATCGTTGAGATCATCTACTTGTAGGCATTCCTTGTGGAATCTCGTCATGAAGTCGCTGATCTTTTCGTCGCGATCTTGACGTATAGAAAGCAGCTGAGCCGAAGTGATCCGGGCTTCCGCTTTCTGAAAGAACCTCCTGTGGAAAGCATCCATTAGATCTCGGTAAGATCTAATGCTGCCTTGGGGGAGGCTATCGAACCACCTTCTCGCGTTCCCGATAAGAAGCTCGGGGAACAGCTTGCACATATGGACCTCATTGAGACCCTGGTTCGCCATATTATACTGATAGCGTCCCAAGAAGTCATGAGGATCCACTAGCCCGTCATAAGTCATTGACGGTGTCCGGTAGTTCCGCGGCAAAGGAGTTCGGGTGATATCGTCCGAGAACGGAGTCTTTAATGCTCCGTACATGGCGAACCCGATATTTCTTCGGTACGGAGGAGATGGAGTTCTCCTGTGGTTCCGGTACCGAGGAGGAACAGGAACATGTCGGGGTTGAGGATTCTTTCTCCTGGAAGACACGTCACTACTGCGGTAGTGACTTTCATGTCTGGATGAGGAGGGAGAATCCGCCGTTGTCTTCTCCGGCTGTTGGCTCTTCTGCAGGAAGGTTAAGAACTCCTCCTGCTTCTCGGCCAAGAACAGCTTGACAGCTTCATTTAAATCGGGCTGCTGGGAAGACTCGGTGCGATCTCTCCTGGAGTGGCTTGTTCCTTCTTCGTGAGAACCGGAGGTAGATGTCTCCCGAGGCCGTTTTTCAGACCTGCGAGCTGGACTAGCTTCCTCACGGTTATCACGAACGGTATTATGGGTGTTATGTGATCTGGTATGCATTTTTTTTTTTTTTTTTTTTTTTGGGGTGGAAAAAGGGTCAAAAATTCGCTTTATCACAAATTTGGTTCTCTGTTTCCCACAGACGGCGCCAGTGATGAATCCGCGAATTTTTGATGGTGATGAATGCAGGAAAATGCAGATCACGACACAGAGAATTTACGTGGTTCGATTTACTGAAGTAAATCTACGTCCACGGGAAGAAGGGAGGGCAAGATTGTATTGCTTGATCTGGGATTACAGCTTACAACACAGACTTGCTATATGATATTTTATCTCTAGAGAGCTTCTTTAGAACTTAACCCTTTTCTATCTGATCTAAGTTCTATTTATACATTGAACCAAGATCGTGGCATGCAGCACCATTTACTAGGCAGTGGATGTCGTGGAGATCGTGGCGATCTTGCATGGGTCCACTATCCTGCATGAGTTAATGACTGCTTGACACCACTAAATAGATCGTGGGTGTAGTGGAGGTGGAAATCCTGCATGAGTCCACTATCTCCTAGTTCGGTCGAATACTGAGACCGAACTGCTGAATTATTGCCGAGCAGCTTTTGCCGATCTGAGAGTAGAGCTTGATGCCGACCTGAGAGCAGAGTTTGATTGGTTGGCTTTTACCGAGCTGTAGGCTGGGGCCGAACTCTTTGGTTGTGCCGAACTGAACTCTTTAGTCATGCCGGACTGATACTCTTTAGTCATGCCGAACTGATACTCTTTCTTGGGCTTTAGGCTGATGGGCTTTACTGCTGTTGGGCTTGTTTAGTACGTACTCCATCATACTCCATCATTTAGTCATACGTTTTTTGGGTTAAAGTGTGATCTCATTGTTTATATCCAAAGATCTGCATTGCTTCGTCAATGTCTTTTTATTATATAAAAAGTAATACTACTAGTATATATATTTTAATTAAGTGATATTGGCTTTTAATATCAAGAACCTTTTCAAAAAAATGTAATATCACGAACTTACATAATTATTGAAATTTCCTACTAACGACGAAATCCAACTACGTTAAAATGAGATAAAAAAATATATTTGACTTCTAGGGACATTTTAATCATATCACTATTATTTTTCCACGGTAACCATATATTATGTGATGTAGTGACAAATTTCAACACAGTCAGATTTGTTGTTGGTGGATAATTTCAACGACTATTTAAGTTTACATTATTTTTCTAAATAGTAAATTATAAGCATGTGTTGGATTTGTGAAATAGTACAACTGTATAATGTTTCCTTTTGCTAAACTACAAAGTGAGTGCTTCATTTTGAGAAGAGGTAAATATCCACGTATATGATCTGGATTGTGTTTCAGAAATAAGTTATACAGCATGGTGACACCCATAGGCGGGCACGGGGAAGGGCTTAAGAGCATCTGCAACGGTTGAAGGACGGCGTCCGTCCGTCCGTGCCGCTGGCAAGGACGAGCTCCATTGCCGCTGCTCGATGCATCAAGCGCGTCCGTGTCAGGGAGCAACTGACGTGGCGGCACGCGATTGGGCAACGGCATAGCCGTTGCCTTTGAATTAATTTTTTTAATTAAAAATAGGTTTTTAATTTAAAAAACAGATTAAAAATAAAAAAAAAATTCCACTTCCCAAAAAATATATCCGTTTTTTACCATTTTCCATCATTTTTTAATTTTTTTTTTATTTTTTCCCCCAAAAATACACATTTTTATCTATAAATACCCCACTTTCACACCCAAAAATTCACCCCACACTACACAATTCTCATCTACACTCTCTAATTTCCATTCTCATTCTCATTCTCATCTTCATTCTCTCATATCCATTCTCAATCTTTCTTCCACTCCTACAACATAACAATGTCCGGCCAAGACGATGACCCCCGCCCTCCCACGGTTGGAACCCCGAATGGTTCGATTCACAACCGTTTCCTAGTCCGGAAACGGAATATTCGGCTCATCCTCAAATCCAAAGTTCGGGCGTTCCGGGTGGCTACCGGCCATACCCAATCGACGACCAAGGTGCCCCCGAAGGGTGATACGGGTGGACACCGGAGCCTAGGCCGACCGCCCCCTCCCAAACTCCGACTCCTCCTACTCGCGGTGTCCGCACACCGTAGACTCCGGTGGAGATGGATAAATTGTTCACAGCGTACTTGGAAATCTCCGAAGATCCGGTGGTTGGCACGAACCAATCCGGCGATCACTTTTGGTGGTGCATCGCTCGTCGGTACAATGAAAACCGGCCGCTGGGAACAATCGAGCTCAACGAGAGTATGGTGCGCAACGCCATCTACCGAGCCAACGATGAAATTGGCAAGTTCAATTGCTATTTCCTCCAGGAAGAGCGAAATGCGGGGAGCGGCCGGAGCGAGGTCGACATCATCACTGCCGCGTTGAGCACCTACCAATCCATGAACTACAAGTCGTTCAAGTACCTCAACGTTTGGCAGGAGACGCGGACGCACCCGAAGTATATGGGAGGCGTAACATCCTCCTCTAGCGGCTCCTCCAAACGGTCAAGGTTGGTATCCCTATCCGACGCCGGCTCCGAAGAAGTGGCTAGCCAACTCGCCGGAGCTAACTTGGGTAGCCCCGACGCCGACCGCAAGGAAGGAAGAAGGCGGCGGCCAACCGCCGTCGAGCCGCGGCTGCAACCGCCGATGCTCCAGTTCCCGCTCCCGCTCCCGTTCCATATGCACCACCTCCACCCCCCACCAACTCGTTGTGGTAGCCTTTGGCCCAACTCAATATGGTCGATAGGTCCACTATGACCCCCTCGCAACTTCGATCGCACGAGGCCATGATATTGGGCCTCCAAAGACAATTGAGGGTAGTGCCGCCAGACGAGTAGTCGTCCACGGGGTATTTTTAGCTTTTAATTATGTAATTTTTAATTTTTAGGAGTTTAATTATGTAATTTTTTATTTTTAGGTATTTTTAGTATTTTAATTATGTAATTTTTAATTTTTAGGATTTTAATTATGTCTTTTTTATTTTATTTGTAATTTGTAATATTTATTGTGGTTTTTTAATGAATTTTATTTTTATGGAAATGTTTTTGTTTAATTGAATTTTAAATTGAATTGTGCTCGTTCTTGCGGAAGAGCACAGCTGTGGGTGTTGTGCTCTTGCCAGAGAGCAGGCAGAAAAAGTGGGGTCGGGCCCACAACCGTGCTCGCTGGCAAGAGCACGGTTGTGGGTGCTTTAAGCCTTCGATGAAATATTTTTTTTTTACTTTTTTCTATTAATTTTTTTTAATTTAGTCAAATTTAGTGTAAGTTATAATGTAAAAGTCCCTACAAATTATCTAAATTACTAAAAATATACATCAAAATAAAATGTGAAAATCTCAGCCCCTATCGATAATTATTTCTGCACGTAGAGTTGTAGAAAAGAAAAATGCTCTCTCGTCATTATATCTATTGCAGTCTGCATCTTGTGAATATACACTGAAAAGCACTCAGATTTATGGACGAGGAAATTGTTTGAGTACTAGTTTATGGCCTCAACATCAAATATAGAGACTAGAGAGCTAAGTTTCACTATGTACTTCATTTATAGTAAGTATTCTTTTCACTATGTACTTCATTTATAGTAAGTATTCTTTTTCTTTTTGTGATGTCTTATATAAAATGATACTCTCATCATCCCATCCTATTATAAGTGAGGCGTATTTCTTTTAGCTCGTCCCATATTCCTTTTTAGGTAACATTTCCGATAACATTCATTTTTTTCTTTTCAGTGGAAGAAACCCACTCAAAATGATATGCATTCCTTTTGTGTTCACTCTCAAGTTAATTGCATAAAAATAATCACTTGAACAATTAAAATACATTCGGACGCTGCTATTGATTCTTACAAATAGTATTTATAATTTTATGAGGACAGAGTTGGGATCTTTAGATCTAGATTTGACTTTAAGATAGTGATTTTGCACGTCTCCGAACATAGATAAAACAAAGCATATAGTAATACTATGTTCCCCTTGTACTTGATTGGATCCGCCCACCTCGTTCGCTTAATTGGGAGTATAATTGTATCCCCTTTACTTAATCGGGGTAAACTAACTTTAAAGGTATTTATTTATTTTAAAAAAAGCTCATCTCGTTCGCTTAATTTTCTTAACTCAGATTTCCGTACTCTGGCCTTAATGTTTCACGGAAAAATCTCATTTTTAAAGTAAAAGTAACAACACATTTATCAGATCCAGAACACATCTTATTAGAATGAATGCACCCTAATTAAATCCCTTTATTTTTTTATTCCACCCTAGAGAAAATTAGGAAGGCTCATATTCGCGTATTTTCAACTATTCGCGGCCGCCCAAGGTGTCGTGTGCGACGCCGGCTGGCCGCTCGCGTCTCCAAAATCTCTCCTTGATTGCTAGTATTTTTCTTGGAAATTTTCGCAATTAAATCCCGAAATTTAATTAATCGGCTCGATTAAATTTCCGCAATTAATTTCTAAAAATAGTTATTTTGAGATTTAAATAGGGGTTATTTGCAGGTAAATACATGAACTTTCAATACTGTTTTCCCCCTAAATTTTTATTTTGAATATAAATACTAAAAATTACAATTTTAAAAAAGAATAAAATTAGGGAAATTCACAAAATAATTTTACTATGATTGAAATTGTTTATTGGGAAAAAATAAAAAAATCTCATAGTTTATGTATTTAAATTAGAAAAAAGTAATGTTTTGAGAAAAAATAAGAAAATGTTGAAAGTCGTGTCATGTCATATTGATTTGACACCTTTCGTCACATAGATGGTAATGTACCAAGTGTACTCCACATCAGCTTTGACACATTTATGTATTTACATTCAAAAATAAAAATTTAAGGAAAAAATCAGAAAATATTGAAAGTTAATATATTTATATGCAAATAACCCAAATTTTAGAACTAATTAATTTATTTGGTACTTACTGAGTTAATCCCATCAATTAGAGTAACTATTAGCCCAAACCCCTTGTGGTATTTATAGGCCCCAACAATTCTAATTGCAGCCCAAACAATTAACTTCAATTGATGTCCCAATCAATTAGATATATACCCCACTCTCACATCTCTTTATTTATAACTATAAATTGACAACCTGCATATCAAATTCATTAGATGTTAGAATACAAATTAACTTGGTCTAAAGGATGCAATTGTGAAAATATTACTATTAGATTGTAGATCATTTTGTAATTAATTAATTATTCGATCATTAATATTGGAAATGGACTCCAATATGGCAAGATGGAAACCATTAATATGAGAATTTATAACATTAAATGCTAATTTAGCTTAATGTGGACCCTTTATGAATATTACAAATGTCAAAGAGTTATTGGTGAGGAGAAAATATTCACTAGTCTAACCATACCAAGGTGGCATTATGACATGATATGTCTAACCATTATTTATTTGACATGTGGAAATAAATTTACACATTCACTTAATGGGGTATTAACATATTTTGAAAAAGGCTATCATTTTTTAACTTCCTATATATACCATATACAATATACTATATATGCATTTATATGTACACATTTATTGAATATGAGTCTCATCTTTCACAAATCCAGTATTAAAGACCGAACTAGAGACTAAATTAGGGCTCTTAGATCTAGGGTTTAATGGATGAGATTAGACCATGCTATATTAATTTCGCTCCTTCATTAGGTAGACAATTTACTTCTATGCGGGGGTATTTCAATCAAAACATTTATGAGCTCATCTCCTACCCCATCTCATCTTCTATTATTTCTATGCGGGGGTATTTTGGTCAAAACATTTATGAGCTCATCTCCTACCCCATCTCATCTTCTCTTATTTCCTCCGTCTAAATCTCTCCTCTATCCATCTCTCTCTCTAAACAAATTGAAATCCCTAGAACTCGTCGTCCTCAACGCATCTGGCCCTCCTTCGCGGTACCGCTGCCGTCGCCGGCGTGAGACGGCATGTGCTGCCGTCACTCTCACGGCTGTCACGCCCTTTCAGCGCCGTCACCTCACCATAGTGGCAGATGCGTCGTACCAGCCACCATCGGTTTGCGCTCGGAGTTGTCTGGCTCCACCTCTGCCTATTTCCACTCGAAGCTACATTGTCGTCATCTCCTTCGCACTGCATCTGCTCACCGTGTTCGTTGCTGCTGTCGAGTGACCACCATGGACAGAACTGTCTCGCTGCTGTTTCTTAGTACAAATAACTCTTGGATCCTGAAATGATGGCCATAATTGATTAAAAAATGCGATGATCAAGTGAGATTGGTGCGGAAAAGGTGATGCATTTTGTTTGATTACTCAATCCATTTGTTCAATTATTGGGGCAGAGTTTTGGTTTTCTGAAGCTGAAGGCTCTTCCGTGGACACTGCAGAAACGAAGTATTTGTAGAAGAATTTGGAGTCCTACTGGATGACGTAAAAATCTAGTATAATGAAGTATTAACTTTTTGGAATGAAGTAATAAACCTACTAGAATAAATTGTACTATTATTTATAGTGAATAAAGTAAAAAACCTTGTTCAATGAATTTGGAAGAAACATGTGTTGAATCATGTGAAACCTATTGGAATGAACTAAAATCCTATTTGAATTAAGTAATGACACATTTCAATGAAGTAATAAACCTACTGGAATAAAGTAAAAATATGTTCATTTCCAATTTATTACGTAATGGATGGAATGAAGTAATACACTTACTTGAATGAAGTATAGACGTACTAGAATGAAGTAAAAATATATTCATTTGCAATTTATTACGTATTGGATTGAAGTAATAAACCTATTAGAATGAAGTAAGCACCTACTAAAATGAAGTATACCTACAAGAAATAAGTTCTGCACTGGTATTTTTCAATTTATTAGTACAATATGTTATACGTCAATATTAATAGTCATTTGGTTCTTTTCATTTCTAATATTATTCATTCATTATATATTACTTCATTTAACCAAGCTATTACTTAATTCAGATAGTTCCATCACTTCATCTATTAATTTGTAATTTATTAATTCATTTATTTGTTTTCTGACAATATAATGATACATTTATTTGTTTGTAATTTGTTACTTCATTCCAGTAGTTTTGATACTCATTTCAGTGGTTATAACTTCATCAAGTACGTTATTTAGTTCATTACAAATATAGTTTTTCGCAAACTATGCATACAACATGGTTCAATTCATATTACTTCATTACTTGATGTTATTACTCCATCAAGTGCGTTATTTAGTTCATTAAAATTATAAATCTTCACAAACTATGCATATAATACAATTATGTTCATATCCCTTCATTATTTGAGGTTATAACTTCATCAAGTGCGTTATTTAGTTCATTACAATATTAATTCTTCGCAAACTATACATACAACGCAATTCTCCAACTGTTCTTCTCCACTCCCCAAAATTCCTTCAATCTACAGCGATAGAGATAGAGAGAGCAAAATTCTGATGGAAGTAATATTCAAACAAATTTCATAATATGCAAACAATCGAGAACCATAGATGTATAACTACATTATAGTTGTTGCTTGCCCTAAATCTGTGACTTATGTGAATGACCTAGTCAAATGAAGTAATAACCTATTAAAATGAAGTAATGACCTAATCAAATGAAGTACTATAGAAATCTAAATAATGATGATTTTCACACTTCTTCCCCATTCTTTCTTGCCTTCAATCAGCCTTCTCCACACTGCTCTTGCAGCTTCTTCTTCTTAGCCATCAATGGCAGCTCGTCCGGCATCCTCTCCAGCCCATTCTCTATGGCCCCATGACCTTATCAATTATCTCCTTTTGCATCTCCTTATTCACAATCTTCCATGTACTGAACCGATAATGTCGACGTCGTTGGAGTTGTTTTCTGTCAATTCCTCGACGATGTAATCTCAATTTCGTAATTGATCGATTTTCCGGCGGAGTGCTTGGAGGCGAGCAACTTGAGGGATCCGTAGGGAAGTCTCTATCTGAAATAACGAGAGAAACTCCTGATTGACCGCACCAGTGACTCCAGTGATGGCGACGGAGGGGCTGTCCTTGCAGAGAGACATGCTGAAGGCAAAAGGGGAATTGGGGTCGGGGACGGTGAGAGAGAATTGCAGAGAGAGAGAAGTGGGTTAGATTTGGGAAGGAAGGCAGAACTGCATATTCCGGAAATACCCCTTTACCAATTTAATTAAATAAAAAAAAATCAGATAATGTATAATTATTAATAACCATTAGATGTGATTAATGAGTGAATGAGATTTGGTCTCTAGTTCGGTCTTAAAAATTGGTTCGACATTGATCACAACTATATTGAATATTACTTATAGATATACTTTGGTGAATAAATATATAGTAATTAAATCACTATTAATTTTATATTAAATTTTGCTCACTAATTTTGATGGAGTTATTTATTCTGTTTCATTTGATTATATTAAATAAATATATTTCACGTTCCAATAACCTAATTCATAAATAGTGACTTACTTAAATTTGTTAATTTTTATACGATATTAATCAGTAACGTAACAATAAATTTGTATACTATTAAATACACTGTAATTGTTTTTATAATTATTGTTTTAGTGATCATCACACTAAACTGTGTAGTACTATTATATCTATTTAAATATTTTAATCGGATTAAAACTTTTATGATCAATTGATAATATAAGTTTTAATTATTATTTAATTTAGAATGTAATTTTAATTAGATTAGAATTTTTGTGATCAATTGATATGATTAGTTTTAATTATTTTTAATTTAGTATGTAATTGCTACGTTTGTAAAAGTAATCTCTAAGTACACTATTTTATTTTAGACTATTTAAATAGAAATCTATAAATATATAAAAGGGGAGTTTTAGAGATATTTACAAAACTGCCATTATGAATATTATAATCAAATAAAATGAAATAAAGACTTCATAATCATAAATCATACTCCGGAGTAATTATTATCAAACTACCCTATAATATTCATGTCTAAAAACCTCAAAATGAAATTAACGTAAAAATTAGATATAAAAATTTTTTTTTTGCGATGCAACCATTTAATTAGCTTTAATGCTTAATAACTGAGATTTTAAACTTTTCGATGATTAATGGCAGTTACAAATGAAAATATCATCAAAGATAACGACACTCGTGACTCTATGAATTCATTCAGAAGAATAGCAAAAGCTAAAGATCTTCTATAAATTCGTACATTTCTCAGAGAGTGAGAGACACACAAACTAAGAAGAGGAACACGAGGAACGACTACTTGGGATTCAAAAGCTCAATGCTCGATCTTCAGCATGATACATCGGGGCCGGACAGAAAACATATTCCGATGATCTGAAAGATCCGACGAAGAATCAGGCATTCTTTAAAGGGGATCTATTGTGCCGGTGTTAGAATGGATGATGAGAGTGGGAGCTCAACTGAATCTCAAAGTGGAGATTGTGTGTTCAAATGAAAGCAACTGTCATGAGCCACCATAGACGTGAGTAATGGAATGCATGAGAAGGTCTTTAGTTTGTTATACTCCTAACTACTATGTAGTTGGTTTAGTGGAGTAGTGGAGCACGTGAAATCTTCCTATAAGTATTTCCTTTCATGTAATGTCCAGACACGAAAAAAAAAGAAACTACATTGAATAAACTTTCATCCTTCTCCTATGGATATCTCTCTCATCTACTGTAATCTTCTCATTTTCCTTTAGCCGCCTCTTTCTGCTTTTCCGCAACAATGAAAACACGAGCAAGGAGTCAAAAATATTATTTTTCGAAGAGAAACTTAGGGAGAAGTAGAGCATGAAATCGGAGAGGGAGGTTAAATCTGTAGAAGAAAAGTGGAGAATTTGCGTCTGTCGTGTAAACCTAAAGCCTCTCATTTCTTTTCATTTTTTAAGGTGTATTTTATATTTTATCCTATGAATTTATCTAGCTGTCTCATATTTGTAATATAAGCTTAGTTTATTTCATTCCAATTTTTAAATTATTTTTCAAAAATTTACAGAAAAAGGTTGGATTTATTTATATTCAAACAAGTGGAAATTTATGGAGTATATACTTAGAATTGTTATTTACTCAAAATAATGGGCTATTAATTTTTAATTTTGAATCTATACATATGTAAAAGGGGAGTTTTGGAGAAAATAACAAAATTGCCATTTGAACAATTTTATACTAATATTAAATAAAAAAATGTAAATGCCACTTTAGTAGTTATAAATTTTTGCAATAAATGAAAAGTTAAAAAGTTTGTTTTTTTTTATTATGATGAATAAATGGGGGAGGACAAAAGGACGGAGGAAGTGAAAAAGGTGTTGGAAATAAATTTTGATGCTTATATTTGGAATATAAATGAGGGAAACGAGCTATGAGAAGATTGCAAAAATTTAAGCCTATCATCGATAGTGGGGTTTAGTTTCAGTTTTGTTTGCCACATGCTTCGTATCTGCAATGGTATTCAAAAACAAAGGTACAAGAAATTTGTTTGATTTCCTCACTTTCCCGTTATTAATTGCGTTATGCATTCATTGGAATCAACTAAGCTCAAGTTTAACTATTTCCACAAAAATTGTTGTTACATAAATTTGTTTTTTTTTCTTTAATTTGTTAGTACTATTTTATTGCCTTAAATACACTCTTAACTCTAATTTTTATATGTTGGTAATGTGCATTTGCATTTTTTTAGTGGATATCTAAAAGATTTTATTCAATACTTATGGACTAATTTTAATAAAAAATAATTTTATGTTTTACTTTTAGTGCATAATAATTTTATATTATATATACAATTTTATAAATAAATATAATGTGCCGTGCGATGCAGGAGAGATACTAGTTACATATAATAAAATTATTTTTAGTCATCTCCTCATAATTAGCTCCTACACGTTATATATGGATGCAAATTATATTAGATGTATAGGAAGTCCAAAAATATTACCATATTTTAGCCTTTTTTCCAAAACAGATAATGGCCCATTAAATGAAATTAGTTTAGGTGTAAATTGATTTCCACATGTCAAATAAATAATGGTTAGACTTACCATGTCATAATGCCACCTTGGTGTGGTTGGACTAGTGAATATTTTCTCATTGTTGAGACACACCACCTCTTTTTACCCCCACAGTATACTTAGATTAGAGACTTTTTACTCTATTCTAAAACTAAATAAAATTAAGAATGTTAAAT
The DNA here is from genome assembly GCF_004379255.2 of Salvia splendens. Lineage (NCBI taxonomy): Eukaryota > Viridiplantae > Streptophyta > Magnoliopsida > Lamiales > Lamiaceae > Salvia > Salvia splendens. The sequence continues at coordinate 18,759,961 of NC_056036.1, read as the reverse complement.
TTAGTACAAATCAAAATATATTGACAGTAACTTTTATTTACTTGGCAAAAACAACCATTTATTTTACAATACTAACTTATAGTTACATATTTAAACGTAAGAATGTTAAATTTAGTACAAATCAAAATATATTGACAGTAACTTTTATTTACTTGGCAAAAACAACCATTTATTTTACAATACTAACTTATAGTTACATATTTAAACGTAAGAATGTTAAATTTAGTACAAATCAAAATATATTGACAGTAACTTTTATTTACTTGGCAAAAACAACCATTTATTTTACAATACTAACTTATAGTTACACATTTAAACGTCAAATTTTTCTTTATTTAGATTGTGAGGAAGAACAGAACGAAGCATATATGAAAAGTAGGGATGTCAATCGGGTCGGCCATCGGGTTTCGGGCCAATCCTACTCGGGTTGCAGGTCAATCGGGTGCGGGCTAATATGGTTGTGATTTCTTTCGGGTTATAAAAGTTCGATCGTAATCCTAAAAATTCGGGTTTCGGGCTAGCACGGAAGGTTAATCGGGTTGCTACAGATAAAATTAACATGCGATCAATCCAATAAATAATGATGAAAATTCATAAAATGTAAAACATTGAATTATGATAAATTTGAGATATCGGCTTAAACTCAATCATAAACATGATCAAATACTAATATTTGAGATATTTCATGAAATTTTAATGCATGTTTTAGAAATTTAAATATACTATTTTTAGTGAATTAGAAGTTTTTAATTTATTTATCAATTATTATATTAATAAAAATTCCATCTATAATTTGTATATGAGTAAAGGCCAAAACTGGTCCTGAACATATGTCCATTTTATGATTTTGGTACTATACTTTATCTTTTGAATTTTTGCATCCTAAACATTTCAACTCGGATCACAATTGGTCCTACACTAACAACTCCTTCAACTTTTAAACGGTTTTAACCCGATTTTGACCGATTTTGATGGGTTTAACAGTCCCATTCGGGTTAAAACCATTTAAAAATCGATCAAAATCGGGTTAAAACCGTTTAAAAATTGATGAAATTGGTCCTAAACTTTATATATTTAATATAAAATTGAAAGTTATTTTTTTAATTATCTATATTATAAAATTATCAATGAATTGTCGAATTAGGAATCAAAAAATAGAATAATAGTAGAAATTTTATCGGATTTTCAGGCCAGCCCATCGGTATTTCAGGTCTGGCCCTAACGGGTTGTGGGTTAATCGGGTACGGACTAATCTGGTTTTAATTTTATCGGGCTAGAAATTTACAGCCCTAACCCTATAAATTTGACAGGCTATTCGGGTCTGCCTATGAGTTGCGAGCTACACTGACATCCCTAATGTAAAGCAGTCTTGCTTGTGTAGTCGCAAAGCTCTCGCAAGGGTAATATTTGCTGATTTGTTAAGAGAGTTACTTTCTTAATTTTCAAATAAAGATGTTCCTTCAAAAAAATTCATTCTTAATTTAGCACCTTGATGTTCAAGTAAAATACCCTAAAGACACACGTATCTTACAATATTGAAAAGTTACATAAGATTACTAATCAATACATGCAAGCAAACACCAATCCTAATTAACCTAATAAAGTAAGGTCAGAAATATTAAATTAATTAATTTAAAGCATTTTATGTTTACTTTGACGCGTTACGAAGGAAGTATTTGAGAAAGTATAATTAAAAAATTAGGTCCGTTACTAAAGGTTGTAGAGGGAAGTTGCACATGTCCAGAGCCTTTGTCCGAGTTCGAGGCCTCTTGACATCAGTTGTAATTTCCTCCTTTCTATAGTATAGGAGTTTATTTGTAATGTATTCACTCCGTCTCATAAATTTTGTTACACTTTAACCGGGCATAAGTTTTAAGAAAAATAATAGAAATTGAGTTGAAAAAATTAGTGGAATATGAGTCATATTTTTATATATTGGTTTATAATAAAATGTGAGTGGAAATGAGTTAGTGGAATATGATCTACTACAAAAAATAGTTAAAAAAATGTGACGACAAATTTTGTACGGACGGAAATGGAAAAATGTGACATGGAGGGAGTATTATTGTACAATTACAAGCTACACTTATTATATTTGTTTTTTGTTTAGATGGACATACTCATTATTGTAAGAGTTGTGTAGGTGTGTACTTATGTAATTTAGCTTACTACTATAGTAGAAGGAACTTTGGCAACTAAGTAGTAAGACATAATTGGTGATATAATTACTTAACTACCAAAATTTTAATTTCTATAGCTGTATTTACTTTAATAATAGCAAATAAGTAAAAGATATATTTTGTTTGTTTTGTATTATACCAAAGACAGGCATTTCAAATTCGGTTTCCATGAATTGAAGATAATCTCTATGTCCTTTGTAAACAAGGAAAGTAAGTACCTATATACATATGATATGTTTGACTCTAAATTTTAATTAATCAAGATGATTATAGATTGATTTATTCCTTTCTTAAATAGATTTTAATGGTAGCCTTGTTTATTTTCATTAATTAGCAATCTATTCTTCATTCCAACACATTGCTTTCTCTCTTAATAAAAAAATTAATTAACGTTATTATTAACTTCCAATATTTTTGTTTACACGAGGTATCATAAGGCTCATATCTAACAATTCTTCATTACGTAATAATAAAGCAATTTTATTGATTACAAAGGAGATTATATAATACACTATATTAGATCTGGAATTAAATCAAGCTTTAATAAACCAAAAAGCATTGAGCTTGAGTCACAAAATAATTTGTCAATTTCTGTTGTGTATTTAAAAAAGAATATTTTGTGACGCCCCAGTTGTGTGAATAATATTAGATGTATACATTATTTATATATGTAAATATTAGACCTCAAAGATTCACTAAGAAATACTTTAAATTTTTTATATCGATGCAATGAGAGATGGTCAGTATTTCATACAACAAACCAAATACAACTAAGTACTAACGCCATGTTTGGTTGACGGGAATGTAAAATTGGTAAGGAAAATGATTTCAGGGAAAATGAATCTCAGGAATATGATTCCTAATAACTTTACTTTCATGTGTTTGGAAAATATTGAGATTTTAAATTTTATATTTGATTTAAACAACAAACTAAAATTATACTACTACTTATTATTATTTTTATTTATAAAAAAGAATAATAATATAAAGTTTTTAACAAATTATTAATTACAAATAATAATTATATTATTATATTTATTAATTTAAATATAGATTATACATCATAGTATATAAAAATATAATTGCAATTATAGTTACATGGAGTATTATAATCATTTAGGATTAATAACAAATATGATTATTATAATTATAATTATACATATTTACTTATATTATAATTGAATAAATTTTATAATTTGAAATTTTACTATGACTTTATTGATTAATTATTAATTTATAAAATAGTAATTTTTATTTATTATTATATAATTTATATTATATAATTATATTTTAATTATTTAATAAATTATTAATTATTATTATGATAATAACAAATATATATATATATATTATAATATAGTTATAATTATGATAATATTAATTATAGTTATTTATTATACCATAATCAAGTATGGTTTATAATTTTAAAATATTTTTTATACATTGTAATTAATTAATAATAATAATAAAAATATACTTATATTGCATTAAATATGTAAGAATCCTAAGACTTGGAAAAAGAATACCTAAGAAAAGTTGGGATTCAAAATCCATGAAAGTTGTACTAACTTTCCTTATCTTGGGATTCTGATTACTTTCCCAATTTGATTAAAACCGAAACAAACACATGATTTTAAAATTTAAGGAATCAGATTACTTTCCCAGATAGAATCCTGGCAACCAAACATGACCTAAATGTAAAAGAACTAATCAAGTAAAACTATAAGAACTAAATAGATCTACACCAACTCAATGCTACAATCTTGCACACAACACACATTATATATTAAATATACCTATTTTTAAAAAATTACACTTACTTGAAAATTAATATACACTTCACATATAGTATGATAAAATCAAAACATAAATCAAAACACATTTTAAAATATCACAATTACAAAAAAATTTATACCACAATATGGATATAAAATTGAAAAAATTCAAGACTCGAAATTTGTGTTTGTTCCCACAACTGATCAACTAGTGCAAGTCCAGATGAGCATTTAATCTCTTTTTGCGTCATATCAAGTCAAACACTTTTGAAATCGAGCATCTTCATTTGTTATTGTAATTTTTTTCGTGTTTTAATTCACATAATTAAATAATAATGGACCGATTTGCAATATCTCGTAAATTTTTGCAGTAACACCATATTTGGTGTAAATCCGTAGAAAAAATCAAAAATGGATTTAAGTTTGATGTATGGTTGGAGATGATTTTTACACCAAAAATGGGTTTTGGTGTATGATTGGAGCTGGTCTTAGTACATAAAATCTCAAAGTAAAATAAAATGAAGTGTGAACACATGTAGAACTTAGATTAAACAGAGATTTGATGGCTTAGTGTCGCACAAACATAGATCACACACGAAAACCTCTTTTACCGAAGATCTCAAGGTAAGGCAGTGAAAATTCACTCGAATAGACAACACCTAAATCCAAGATCGCATCGACCACCACAATAATATCATCGTTTCAACACCACGAAGAAAAACGAACTCACAAACTCAAACTCTCACAGATTGTCCAAGATCTTCTCTAGGTTTGCAAACCAGATGATATGGTTCCTAGTAGACGCTTGCTGGGGTTTGGTGCCCCTTGCATAGCGGAAGTCATACATAAACAAATAAATCAGATCTACAGATCTTTTTGACAGATTGTGAGATTAATTAACTACATGTTAAACAATCAATTGCATACAAGAACGCACATTAATTCATGCTTAAGGAATTTAAACCCTAATTTATGAATTCCTACGGTTTAGAATTACCGATCTGATTCTCTAAAGAATCGACGATTGCTTGCGCCTTCTCCATGTGATGTTCTTCGTACTCAACCACGAACCTTCTAATCGGTATCCCGAACTCAGATAATTACCTTTGGGTGGGCAAAGCTTGTCAGAATCGAAAAGAGCTTGATTAGAAAGAAGACATAATATCAGTTCTATCAAAAACTGATTTTTCCGTCCACTCCCAGAGGGGAGCACGAAAATTATGATTAAAATTATCATTAATCTCATTTCTAATCTCCTTTTATATAGAGTTATTATTGAGGGCCAGAATATGGATCCATGGAGGTTAGACTTGGGCCAAACATGTTAGACTTTTACTTTAAATTGAGCCATAATTTAATTCAACTCCAAATAGAATATTATTATCATACACAATAGTATAATAATATTGACTGCCCGTCCAATCCCAAATTACGAGTAATTCGGGCTTTACCTCTTTAATTTATTATTTTCTGTGTTTAAAATATAAATATCCATTAAATAATTTAAGTCTGCTATTTGACTTTAATTAAGTAATATCATTTTCCAAGAGTTATCTAGTTCAAAATCTTTATTTATTAATCTGGAACAAATTCCAACCGGCCGGGTTTCTGAATAATAAAATATTTTTCGAACACCTCTTGAGGATATTATCAAACTGGACTCATCCAGCACACGATTCATTGCAATAACTAGGCCTGTCAAATTGGGTACCCGCGGATACCCGATCCCGAATTTCTCAAAATCTAATACCCGATTCCCGATCCGAAAATGATTTCGGGTACCTAGTGATGTGTAATTTTCGAGCTTTTATATCAATGAATTAATAACACACAAGTAAATTAAATAGCTCTAAAATTACAACTTTTCAGCAAGAGTACAGATGCAGTTGTAGTAAAAGAGTGTCGATCCACAGGGAGGAGTATGATTATTTAACAAGATTTTACAAGATTAATAAACTAAATTTAGAAACTAAAATACGGAAATAGGGAAACTCAAGAGATAAAGAACATTGCTCCTAGCAACATTCGGATGAATCACTATTGTATTGATTCTATATTCAAGTTCATAAGCTATTGAGAACGATGTATCAATTTTACACTCTAAAAGTACTGAACATACTTAAAGAATTATAGTACTAGTGCTAGCTGAACACATAGCCACAAATACCTACTCATTAGACTAATATTCCTGCGGAAGCGCGGTAAATACTAGACTAACTTCTCAAGCCAGCAAATATTATGGTTAGCTGAACACTTAACACATAAACATCTTCTTATCAAACTAAACTCCCACGGATGCGTAGTAAGTATTAATTCAACTTCGAAGACTTTTTTACATCAATATTCACTTATGCATTCATCTCTGAACAAGGTAAAATTCACAAGCTTTTCATCTAAGTTTTCATCCAATTTCCAAGTTAAAGAGACATTAGAAAGAGGCAATTAATATACTACATTTGATGCATCAAAACGTAGCATATATAAAATCCGAACCATAGACGAAAACCAAAGCAAATGATTAAATATATAATCTCTACAATAAATTCATCCTACTAATGTTAGGAGCAATGAAGAAAAATTAGCCACATATGCTAATGAAGAAAAAACCGTAAGATTAATGGTGTTCTCCTATAGCCGGCGGTAATCCGTCTCCGAGATGATGAAGATTGGATGTGGGATCCTCTTCTTCCCCTCTTTTATTCTTTCAAAACTCTCGCTGACTCTCTCAATTTTCTGCCCACCAAAAACACGTCCCCCAATCTCCCTCAATTTTCCCTTTTTAATCTTCCCCAAGTGGTACCCACATAACCGCCTTTTCTCTCTCCTTTTCCATGCATGAAACTGCCCGAGAAACTGCTGATTTGTAGTTGGAAATTAGCTACCCGGCCGGGTGTAATTTTACAACTGAAAATATCACCCGGCCGGGTGGAAGAAATTCGACCCTTCCTGGACTCGCGCTGCCTTGTTCTGAATCGCACCTGGCCGAGTGGATTTTTGCACCATAATTTCACCCGACCGGGTGATAAGTTCTGGAGACAGCTTTTCACATCCTACTCCGATAAAAACACGAATTGATGAGTTATACTTTACATAAAAATGTGTAATATAAAGGGGAAAACATAGAAAATATGCTTCGCATCACTTAGATACCCGACTCGGGTATTCAGTCCCGATTGTGGATTTTTTAATAATTTTTATTAGTTTTTTAAGAAAATTAACTACAAAATTTTAGAAATACAAACTTGTAGTTTGAATTTGATACAAACTTGAAGTAGTTCGAGTTTAATATAAAAAAAAAACTACTAAAAATTATTAGAAATAAAAAAATTATAAGTTATAACATCCATCATGCATCCATAATAAACATCATAATTCATACATTAACCCTAAATGTGACTTAAGAGTGAAGGATCTTGGGAGTACATTTGATTTTTTAAATAATAAAATAGATACATAATTTAATTAATTTAAAAGAAATTAAAAAAATCAGATAATTCAGGTAATTTGGGTATACCCAATCAGATATCGGGTTACCCGATACCCAATAATCCAAAAATCTTATACCCGAAACCCGAAAAATCGGGTATTGGGTATTCAATTACCCGATATTTCGGGTTCGGATGCCGGGTATCCAATTCCCGATATCCATTTGACACCCCTAGCAATAACAATATTAGCATCTCTAGACATTGATTACCACTATCTAAGATATCAGGATTCTTGGATTACGAAAAATCCGCACCTTTTAATAAATCAAAATAGTGCATAATCAATATCGTATTCTCAATGTTATATCAGACAAGTTCGGAAGGAAGCAAGCCGAGATACATTTAAGCTAGGCTAATAAACCAGGCATATGTATTTCACAATATATTCAATATTAATATGTCGTATGCAATCAGTGAGTCAGTGAAATCTTTTCTGCATTGTGAACTCTCACTTTCATGATTGGGTTGGGGGGGCTAGTCCTTTTTTTCCCCTTTTTTGTGACCTTTTATAATGTGAATATTCAGTTGGTGTAGTACTTAATATCGAGACTGAGTAGTACCAAGCTTAATAATTTAGGGTTTAATAGTATCGAGACTGGTGTAGTACTTAATATCGAGACTGAGTAGTCCTTAAAAAAAAAAAAAAAAACCTTAATAATTTCCGTCCACCGATATCATAAATTAATGACCTATTAGTTTAATGACCTATACAAACCGTAATTATTTAAATAACCACTATAAATTTTAGTAAATAACCAAAGGAGCATAGCATTTGTAAAAAGGTCTGGGTAATTCAATATTTGTCGTTAATTATAAATAAATAAAATATAATAAAAAAATTACATTTTAGATCATTTTTAATTATCTTTCCTAAACAGTTAATCATGACCAGCACAATTCTTCACCGACAGTGTGTGAAAGAATAAAGAAATGGTACGGCAATATTCCATAAAAATAAAAAAATAAATATAAGTTGGGTGATTATTACACAGCTCGCCACGTAGGCACGTAGTTAGGCGATAATCATAAATTAAAGAAACCATTAATAGAAAGGCGCGGCCGGTTTAATGAATTGTCATTCCCCAATCTAATACAGTTACGAATATTTATTATTTTATTTATTTCCTTTTTAGTAATTTATTTACTCGCCTCCCTCGAATTTCACTTCCATTCTTTGCCTTGCCCCAACAAAGCGGCAACAGAATACACACACACACACACACACTCATCACAATTTTGAGATTGTTTTCACCTTCGCAATTGAAAACTCACCACACTTCTGCATTTTGGTGCTGCTTTGTCACTGACTGAATCAGCTCCCTTTTTTCTCATATATGCGTATATATACATCGCTCTGCCTACGATTCTCTCTCCTGGGCAGCGGCTTTGCCAAGGCGGACACGATCTCCGCCATCGCAATATAAAAAAACAGGTCTGCGATTCTCTCCTTGGTAGGGCACGCATGTTGTCGCTATTATGAATTTGTGCGTGGATTTCTGTATTGTGTATTCGCGCTAGCTCCGATTTGAATTTTTTTTTTGTTTCAATTCTATGAAATCTGTGTTTTTTACCTAAAATTGTTTCAGCTCCATGCAATTGTTGCGGTAACTGCCTTTTATGATTGGGATTTTGGTTTGAGTTTTAGTGATCTGGTGCTCCATTGTTTTATTTGGTCTTAATTTTGTTGTATAGTTGTAAATTTAATAACTTGTTTTTATTTAGTTCGTCTGTTATTGGATTTTAGGTTGTTTTCAATTTACTACTTTGTTGTTTGATTAGTTCCTGTGATTTTGGAGATGATGTACTACTCTTTTACTTCAAATTTGGGGTTACCTTCGAAATCCGCAAGTACATAGATATGCTGTATTATTTGTTTACTTATGATTTGCCTTAAATTTGAAGGTTCGGATGTCGCATTTCTGACTTCCTAGCGCTTTTCTTAGTTCTTTGTGCGTGGATAACTATATTTATGCGAACACTCCTCTAATTTAGGAATTATGCGAGAAGGAATAAAAATGTAATACTATATACAGTATTTTTTTGTAATGTGCTAGTTTATTGATTAGTTGTTTATGCAGTCCTCTTTTGATTTTTATGGTGAACAGTATCAAATAAATGATTCCAACTTACTGATTTGTTATTTTTTCTGGTAAAGGAGGTTTCAAATTCAACAGCTTTTCTCATAAACATTGAAGCACCTTCAGTGGATTTCAGTCAAAGTAGATGTTGGTCCTTCTTTGAACCTTCGCTGCACAATACAAAAGGAATCAGCTATCTTCACATTATTATTTAATCCTCTGGATAGTTGAATCCATCAGAATATAGACAACCAACCAAGGGTGATGAGAATTTCTCACTGGATTTCATGATCATAAGTTTTTGCAATGGGGTACTTAAGTTTGGAGAAGAAGTGGGTGTTCCCTCTTGTTATAAGTTCATTAGTATGTGTTTTCCTCCTGGCAACCTCCTTTAATATGGGCCTTGTGTCCTCATTGCACACCATCAATTCTATCTTTTCAAAATTCCCTTCTCGTCTCACCAATGGCTCTAGCTTTGTTGAGTCAAAAATGAATCAAGCTCCGCCTCTTGCTCCTCCTCCTCTTCCAAAATTTGCTTATTTGATTTCTGGATCAAAAGGTGATGTAGACAAACTTTGGAGGACTCTTCATGCTTTGTATCATCCATGGAACTATTACATTGTTCATTTGGATCTTGAGTCGCCCATAGAGGAGAGATGGGAACTCACATCTCGCGTGGCAAACCACACACTTTTTACGGAGGTTGGGAATGTTATTGTAAATAACAGATCAAATATGGTCACTTATAGGGGTCCCACGATGGTCGCAAATACTCTTCACGCATGTGCCATTCTTCTAAAGAAATATAAAGATTGGGATTGGTTTATAAACCTTAGTGCTTCAGATTATCCTTTGGTGACTCAGGATGGTGAGTTTATCTTTTCTTTTATCCCCAGTTTCATTGCTAGGCATTTGTGAATTTGTGAGTTCACATACCTGGACAGTATATATTCATGCACATGATGATTTCCTCTTGCAGATCTTCTTGATACATTCGCTGATTTGAAAAGAGATCTCAATTTTGTAGAACACACTAGCGACTTAGGCTGGAAAGCGTAAGTTCTATTGTGCACTTATTTGGGCTTATCTTTTATTGGTCAGAAAAGACTGCTTGAGTCTAATCCTGCTTATTTGGTTTTCTTACAGTACTCAAAGGGCAATGCCATTGATTATAGATCCTGGACTTTATCAGACAACCAAATCTGACATATTTGCTGTTGGACCCAAAAGAAATTTACCAACAGCATTCAAATTGTTTACTGGTTAGTTTGTTCACCATCATTATATCAACTCAAATTTGATGGTGCTCAGTGGTCCTTTGTCCTCCTCATCTTCATTGGCTTTCTTGACACACTGTCTTTTTTTGGGTCCATTCTGAATGTTGTGAAATACTAGTAACATATTGTAGGAAATAATTTAACAGTCTACTCTTTCTAAAATTAGTTTTGCATAACTATCACCTAACTGACTTCTTGAGGGACATTCTCTTGTAGCAGCAAATATGATAGGCTAATCATGTAAGCAGCAGCAGAACATCTTGTCAATTTGCTTGTTTGCAGCCTATCTGTTAAAGTTATTGATGTCTGGATTTGCAACTATTTCCACCCTGCTACTGTTTTTGGTTGCTGAAAGAAAATCAAATCTTTTTTGTTTTTATTTTTCTGAATGCCTTCTGATCATGCACATAATACTCCCTCCATCCCATAAAAATATAGACATTTGGGTTGGCACGGTTTTTAATGCATAATTGGTAAAGTAAGAAAGAGATAGAAAGAAAAAGTTATTGGAGTATGTTAGTGAAGAATGGGGCCCGCCTCATTAGAGAGAGAGAAATTACCGAAAATAGAAGTGGACTATTTTTATGGGACGGGCCAAAATGGAAAAAGTCTCTATTTTTATGGGAGGGAGGGAGTATAATATTTTATGCTCTTCTGCTTCATATGAAGTTTTTATTCTAATAGTCTCTTTGGTTTGGAGAAGGTTATTGGTACTAAGCAGGGCTTGTGATTTAAAAAGGGGGCTCCCCCAAAACCTCCCAGAATTTCTAAATCTCATGTATATACTTGAAAAGAATTAGATTTTCCTAGTTTCTTTTCCCCCAACGTGAAGTTTGCTTGGGCGAACGAGGGGATTTCTTGTCTTGAGATAGTCAACACAACTACATTCTACCATCAGAGATACTATCATTAATGATTAGCAATACAATTTTCAGGTTCAGCTTGGATGATCTTATCACGTGAGTTTGTGGAGTACTGCATATGGGGCTGGGATAATCTCCCAAGAACCCTACTGATGTACTACTCAAACTTTGTTTCCTCCCCGGAAGGCTATTTCCAAACCGTCATCTGCAATGCTCCACAGTTTGTGCCGACTGTTGTCAACCACGACATGCACTATATATCCTGGGATAACCCTCCACAACAGCATCCCCACATGCTATCCGTCAATGACACAGCACAGATGATTGCAAGCTATGCTCCATTTGCACGTAAGTTCAGAATGGACGATCCGGTGTTGGATCAGATTGACATCCATTTACTCGGGAGGAAAAAGAGAGGCTTCACGCCCGGTGGCTGGTGTGGAGGCAAACCTCGTTGCTCGAGGGTGGGGAACCGGAACAGGCTCAGGCCGAGTCCCGGTGCTCAAAGGCTGCAACGCCTCTTCGGTAATATAGTATTTTCAGAAAATTTTACCAAAGCTCAATGTTTCTAGATTACCCCCTTCCATTGCTACACGAAGTGGGGAAGAAGGCGGGAGAAATCGACGAGAGGCGAGAGTTTACGTGTCATAAATCATTAGGCATTTCCACAAGCACCAATAATGAACTAGATATAGTGCATATATATAAAAAGAGAATTGCTTCTTTCGGCCTTGTAATTTTAGGTCCCTTTTTCCACATATATACTGTTATAAAGTCATAATTCGTACTCACTGGTTGCTGCACTCGGCAAGTTTATTTTTTAATTTATTTTTTTGAATTGTTTTTTTTTTTAATTCCCTTGAAATGCAATGTGTTTTCTCTTTTTTGTCCCTTTTTAACTGCTGAATAAGTGAGAAAAACTAACGTTATATTTCACCATATATTGATTGCCAAGAGCTGCAATAGAAATACATGATTAGTTTGGAAGATGAAGAATCAAGAGTTTATAAAAGGGTCGAAATCTGTACAAAAATATATCAACAATAATAACCCCATTTTACACCTCTTTCTTCACTTCACCTCTTTATCTACAATATACTTTTCCAAAACATGAATCGCATTGTCAAGGCAACGTATATGTATATATAATATATATATCTCACTACAAAGCTAAGGCAAAAAAATTTGTTTAATCCAACGAATATTCTACTTGGACTATTTTGCACTAAGGAAATCAAGCCATCTCCAATAGCTTAATGTTTCCCATGGAGTTTGCAGCTACTAAGGTGGAGGACTGGCCGCGCCAACACACGGATGAGATGAACTGTGCCGTGTCATCCACTTCATCGCCTGAGAGTGGATCCGTGCTGTTGAATTTGAACGACAATGCAGGCATCGGGAGGGCCTTGTGGTAGACAAAAACCTAAGCAACAATCAGACAAAATAAATGAAGACTTTTGTACTGGTTGAATCTCGGAGGCTCTTATCAACATTTTTACCAGCCAACCCAATATTGCATCAAGAAAACCTCAAGGACTTCAAGAATGAATAGATAAAGACATATGTTATGATGAATAGATAGTTGAAATTAACATCATCAGCGTAGCCATCCAATCTCATTTTTCACAATAGATGTCTGTAGATATTACAAAGAATAAATCACTCAAAAAGCTTCCAGAATAAGTTTATTCAAGGCGAGGCGAAAGAGTGTTTATATTTAGTGTCTACGTTTTGAATATTACAGTAAGTTAAGGTTCTCAGCTCCTTTTCTATATCGTACTTATTTTGATATTACTGAATGACAAAGAGATTGATCATTGATCACGACCGAAAAATTGGACTTCAATGGTAGGCCGGGAGTTATGCCTACTTTCTAGTCTGTAGTCACCTCCTTAGACTAGGATAAGCTGGAGGCATTATCCTTTTAACGGCCCCCTTTAAGTTACGCTCAGGGGCATCGAATTCAAGAAATAGCCATCAGAAATACTATCAAGATGTGCATCAGAGGCAATATAGTTTGAGCTCTAAAACAACTTAAAGTGTCACGAAGCAAAAATTCCAATGGATATATTACATATAAACACGGGGAATACTGCACAAGATTAGCAAATACTTATGTGGTAAAAATAAATACCTCGTTTGTTTCTGAGCCAGTTGCAATATAACCATCTGCTACAGACAAGCCAACGAAATTCTGCAACGAAATGATACACTATCAGTATTTTATGTTTACACGTGTTTGTACATTTGGACGTTTCATGGGAAAAAAATGGACACAAAGAAAGCAACTAAAAATCAATAGCTCAACAACAACACTTTACATGCAAGTCACAAATATATCTAGATGTCACAACGACACCAAATGCGAAAGATGGAAGATACCTTTACATTCAGATGGCCTGTGAATGACTGCAAGGGACAATCAAGAACTCTTGACGTACACATCGACAGATCCCAGAGCTTTAGAGTGTTATCCGTGGAGGCTGACACAAGAGTTGTTGAATCAATGAACTTCACGTAGCTCACTGTCTTTTTGTGCCCAACAAGAGTACATAGAGGCATTTTGGAGGAGCGAAGATCATAGTAGTATATCTTATGATCTGCCGAACCAAATGCAAGAGTACGACCTGAATCTGTGGGGAATTGAACACAGCAGACATTGGCCTTCGTCTTAATGGTATCAACACTTACTCCCTGCAGTAGCAGCCCATGTAAGAAAAACAACTTATTACACATCCAGAATCAAATCCACAAGCAACGATAACTAGGTGCTTTAGTACGTTTAGTTTCAAAGCTGACATCCACCAAGTGCAAAAGTAGAATTGCCTGATTGATGTTCCAGAGCTTAACAGAACCATCGTCGCTACCGCTGGCCAGCATTGTTGGATCTGCCACTGAGAAATCAACAGACCACACACGCCGTTCATGTTCTCTCATTTCCATGAAAGTCTGACTCCTGGTGACATCCCATACCTGTTAAATATACCAAGCAAAACAGTGATGATCGGATAATGAGAGCATGTGTATAATAAGCATATTTTGGGCTTAGAGATGTCAGTTTACCTGTACCACACCTTCAAAGTTACTTGAAGCAATCTGGCCTTTAATGTAGCTATTCCAACATATGCTGCTAAGCTTTGATCTACTTGCCATTTCAACAACTGGATAATGAATATCACGATCTTCGTTCAAGATTGAATTGTACTCAAAAACTTTGATTTTCTTATTTACACCAGCACTTGCGAAAAACTCCCCATCACGGTCAAAACTAAGGGAGCATACCAGATTTGATGAATTTAAGAGATCTCCTTGCTTTAAATCTGCCTTAACTTTTAGCTTGCTAAATGAAAGATATTTACACAATCCTTCTAGG
Source organism: Salvia splendens (assembly GCF_004379255.2). Lineage (NCBI taxonomy): Eukaryota > Viridiplantae > Streptophyta > Magnoliopsida > Lamiales > Lamiaceae > Salvia > Salvia splendens. Next base: position 18,744,927 of record NC_056036.1, on the reverse strand, counting down.
AATGTATTTATCCATCCATTTGGCTTTTGCTCAATGTTTCGATCTCTTGACGATGGGTTACTGATGGAACTTCTTTCAGTTGCTACATTAGACCCCCCTCTACCATCACTACTAACTTGAGAATGTCTTGCCAATGACCGAGACGCTGTTTTCATAGATCTACGTCTGGTTAGAAAGTAAGCTGATTCCAATTTCCGGAAATTCTTCATCAGCCGAGAACTTTTGGAGAGAAAGCTTCCATGAGTCTCTGGTTTCTGATGTATATCTGCATGCTCTTCTGACTCATCGGGGGCACTCGTATCAAGGCCCTGCCTGATTCTCTTTCTTGATCCTGAGCTACCAGAATCATCATCATCTGCATTGTTCATTAAATTGGGACCCGACCCTGAACCCTTACCAAAATCTATGCTCAGTCCACCTTTCATCCTGAGAGAAGTATGCAGCTTCGTGACTTCTTCTATGTCGGAGGATATAAGTGATATTGTTTCATTCAAGTTATCAGCTGCTTCTTGCTTCATCTGTTGCAGTATCAAGAGAAATTCCAGCAATAGCTCCTGCTCTTCTATCATTTCTCGAAGGTCTATGGCAGCTTCACGTTCTTTTATCTCATTCCTAGGTTCGCTCAAGAACTCACTTTGCAACAGTTCGCTATGCATATCATGAAAGAAAATTAAGACTTGGTAAAGAATTAGGAACAAGAGAAGATATTAGCAAGCATGAAGAAATCATAGTGAATTGGTAGGAATTGAATGAAAAATATCATGGCAGTAAATACATAATCCACCTGCATTCCATTCCACGGGAGTGAAGGCAGTGGTCATTGGGTGGTGAATTGCACATCAATATTTACAAAGTTTGACGCGAGAGCTTTCTCATATTTCACAAAGAATAATTTTCCAGCAGTTTAAAAGTGACATGACAAATTCGCGAATTTCACGGTGCATACAAGATAGAGTTCAACACAACACAACAACAGACAACTGAGCAGAAATGCTATATTATCTGAGACTTCAGCAATCAATACACATGATATTTACAAACACACACCTCATTTTAGGCCGACTACTTGCCTCCGGATGCAGCAACCACAAGCAAAACGAAGCTTCTTTAGGCCACTTAAGAAGCAGCTGTGGAGGGAGGACACGGTGTCTCAGGCTTGCCATAGTCGAGCTTTTCTCTTCCAGGGAATCAAACGTGCAAAACAACTGCTCATATATGCACATATACATATCAGTAAGCTTCTCGAAAACTGCATTTAACTGAACACACAAGCTAATTCTAACTCACACTACATTCATCGAAGAAAACTCCGACTGACCTCAAATAGTAAGACACCAAGCTGATATATATCTGAAGCACATGAAGTTGGATCACCCGAAACCTCTTCTGGTGTGGTGTACCAATTGGACTCCATCAGCAGTATCTGCTTCATCGGGAAAGACTGCTTCTTATCCCCCACTGTTCGCTCATTGGCAGCCCCATCCGAACCATGCACAGCCTGACCTGAACTTGACTGCAAACAGCTGCTCTCGGAGTTAATCTGTGAGGCCGGATTCCTAGCAAGACGAGCATACTGGCTCCTAGAGTGCTGCGACTCAGGAAGCACAACCGAGGGCGAACCCTTGAACTCAGCCATTTGGCTGCTTGATCCATACTCGGGGGAATCCGAGCCAGAGTCCGAGCAAGAGGCAGACTCAATGAACGACACCTGGTTGTATGAGGACATAACAAAACACGAAGGCCTAACATTGTGAAGTACAATCCCTTGAGAATGAGCCAAGTTCACCACATCTACAATCTGAGAGAATATATGCAGGCACTCAAGGGCATCCACAGCCCTTTCCGGGTCATCCAACCACTTTCTCAAACTCACATAGTTGCACGCAACTGCCCCGCCCTCAGACCCGGGTAGGAGACCCCCATGGCTAGTGACATGAGCCCAAGGCCTCCCTTTCCTTACAGAATCATGGCTACTATTATCTCCTGAAAATCTGACAGCACCTCCCCTCAAAATTCTTGAATTTCTAACCAAGAATGAAGAATTCAAACCCCTAGAACTATCAGACCTCTCCCAACCAGACTCGGATGAGCCCTCCATAACTATCCACCTCTCACTATTAGTATGCTTACATGAATCCCATGATACAAACACAAACACAAACATAAACAACTCCACAATGACTTGATCCACAATATTTCAACAATTTCTTTTGCCATTCGGAATCAAGGAAACATCATCCCTACAAAAGAATTAGCATAAAAACCTCTCAAATTTGATCATTTGGAAAGATTCAGATCGCCAACAAAACCATACACACAATCACAGTAAACATATACCTAGAGAGAGAAATTTGAGTTAAGAAAGCGGCAAGAAGCAGTATCAGAGATTATGAGCGGTAGAAGAGAAGAGAGGGGGATGAGAGAGAGTCTAGCCCGAGCAATACAAAACAACACGAACCACACAAACTGATACTCTACTTTTTTTTTACTCACATCCCAACAAGAAAGTATGCTTTTTTCCTTGATTAAAAACACCACAGCCTCACGAAAACAAAAAAACAGGATGTCACAGATCCTCAACTGTGACGACTACAAATTCACCCCTTTTCCTTGATTAAAAACACCACAGCCTCACGAAAACGAAAAAAACAGGATGTCAAAGAACCTCAACTGTGACGACTACAAATTCACTAGGGTGCTCGATTTACAAGATTATATCCGGATTCAATTTGTAGTATGTTTGGTTTATGGAATTCAATCCCACAATTATAATAATTAGTTAAGCTGACTGACTAAAATAATCTCTCAACTCAATCTATAGTGTGTCTTATTATTATTTTATCTTGAAAACTGAACATCACCCTAATAAATTGCACTTAAATGTCATTTTTAAGCAGATTTCTGAGACAATTTATTAACAAACCCCTAAAGAGGGAATTATTATCCACACTCCCACTTCCATTCATGTAAAACTGGCGACGTGTCTCATCCTCGTCTTCAAGCTCAAAGATTTGTCCTTTTCAAAACAAGAGCTTGTGTAGTCATGAATTGGGATAAAAAAAAATCATTTCTTTTTATTCGGGCTGCATTTTTTTATTCCGAAAATTCAAGATTTCACTCTACAAATACCTATGTCGTCGGACACAGAAATCCCTAACCATCTATATTAAATTGCAACATGCTATTAAAATATTCTCATTCATTACCTAATGCGGAATCGTTTTACCACCTTTTAACTTGATCTTAACCTATTAAAAAAATCGATCTTGCCCTTTCTGTTCTATCACAATTTTTTTTATTAAAATAATTATTTCCATTTGTAGAATTTGAACGTGAAATCCAATTACGATTCCTTTCCTAAGATTCTAGAATCGGCATGATTTTTTGTTGGATAAATTTTCCAATTCCTTTCCTTCCTTTTAAAACCACAAATTAGAATTAAACAACGGAGGAAGCTTTTATAGTGAGGGAAAAAAAATTAATAATATAACTTTCTCCGTCCATAAATAGGTTGAATTCGACACAAAATTTAATAAATGTATAATAAAAAGTGGATAAAAAAATAGAAGTACTAATCAAATGTGAATTCTATTTTTATATATTCTTTATTTTAGTTTATCACAAATTACTTATACTATTTTATTTTAAGTAAAAATTAAGATATTTATTTAATATATTCACGTTAATTAAGTGATCTTTCAGTAAACTTAAAATACTAATTTAATTATATTAAAAAATTAATTTCAAATTGATAGTATATAATAAAAAAAAGTACAAGTAACATGAGAAGGACGGAGAGATTAAATTTGAACTCTATTCGTCCCAATTAAGTTGAGTCATAATGTTTGGGCATGGAAATTAAGAAATTGTAGTGAAAAATAAGAAAGATGAATAAAGTATGAAAGATAAAGTGAGAGTAATAAAGTATGATTAATTATTAAAAAGTTACAGTAAAAATAATCATAATTAGTAAATGAACCAAAATGATAAATTTCGAAACTCCTAATTGCCAACCCAGTGTTATAGTACAAAAGTTTTGAAAAGTCACGGACTTTTTTTATGATACTACTAAATAAATATAAATGTGTTTATTCTAACTAAATGTGATAAAGATAAACTCTATCTATCCACTTAACTTGATAAAATTATTAGTACTTTGTAATATTTTGTTGTATTTTAATTATCTAGTGTAGTGGTCACAAACTACACTCGCTGGCGATGCTATAACTATTAAGACCTAAGGTGTAAAATAAAATTGTTATCATTTCTTATAAAAAAAACTTGTTAAATATTCAAACATTAAGAAATAAATAGGTTTTTCTTTCAATTTTAACACTTTAAGGGAGTAATATTTAAGTTTTTTTTACGTAAAATTCTGCAACTTTTTCGAGTTAAAGGTAGTAGAACTCTACAAGTTTCTTCTACTTGGACTAAACAAGAAAAATTCATAAAATTCAGTTACTATTGCATTAGTAAACCAAACTATCACACAATATATTAGTGCTTGAATTGGAATGTATTTATACTATAATTTCATAAAAATAAGAACTCTTTCTTTTTATGTCCGTCTTATAAAAATAGTTCTATGTGATATGTAATAAGCTCGTTTCACTTTTTTTTTCTTTTTTTTTTTCAAATAAGAGTCTCGTTTACTTAACCTAATCTCGATAAAACCACCGTCACTACCACAGAAAATTTTCTAATATAATATTTATAATTACGTATTTTCAAGTAAACGAGCATTTTTCTAACATTTTAAAATTGTGTGTGGCGATAATGCAATTTTGGAAGAGATTGCCCACCGCTTAGAGATTCCCTTTTAACTTTTCACTTGGCAAACGTGGCAATTTCAATCCTTTATCACAAATTAATTTAATTTTGTTACTCTTTCTGTTTTAAGATAATAAAGGCCCATCACTTCGACACAGATATTAACAAATATGAATAGATTTTTAATATACTCCTAAATAGAGGGAAACTAAAATAGAAAGGAAAATAAAGTAAAAGAAACAAAGAGAATAAACAGACAGAGAGATTATTTTTTACCAAAAACAAAATTCCAAAAAATATACTTTTTGTTTTTGGGTATTTTTTTTGGGCATGATATTTAAGATATTAATGTGTTTAAAGATTAAAGTGGAGAGAGTAAAATAAAAGAAAGAATTAAATAAGAGAGTGTAAAATATGAGAGAGGATAAAATTTTTACCAAAAAAAGAAAATCACTTAACTACTTTGGGACAATCCAAAAAAAAATACTGACTCATTTACCTTGGATGGAGGGAATATGATTATATTAAATTATTAATGCTAAATGGAAAGAGTACTTCTAGCCACGAAGACATTTGTATGTGAACTACATTTAGTTAATATACAGATATCTTCGTATTGAAATATACATAATATAAGTTATTAACATAGTTAGCTACCTAATAGGACCTTCTCTCCAATATAACATATCAAATCAACTCAGACTTATTGTATACTCAGCTTCTGCATTGAAGGATGATAAATTGATAATGAAATATTTTATCTATTGGAGATATTGGTCCCTAAAACTATCAATTTTGGCATAACTATGTTATTTCTTACCAATTTTAAAATTTATTATGTAGACGGCTGTGAAATATACCCAATGTGATTGATTTAATCGTGCCCAATGTGATTTTTAAAAAAAGCCACGTACATCAGTCAAATATGACGATTGACCTGCTATGTGAGATAAAACACGAAATATAAAATTTATGATATTTTAGACCAATAAAGTTTTAGACCAATTTTGTGGAAAATAGCAAATTTAGGACAAAGTTGATAGTTTTATGGACCAATATATCTATATCCATAATGACATATAGTTTAAGCAAATTATTGGGATAACATGGATAATTAATTGGATGAAGGAGATAAAATCCATATTAACACAAAACAAACAATGGAGACCAACTTGCACAAATTATGAAGAAGAATTTACACAGAAACAGAATTTATATATATGTATTCAAATTGATGCCTCCATAGTCAGAGGAATTGCATTTCCTGATAAAAAAATACAGATCGATACCACTGAGAATTCATGTTAAACTCTACTACACGTTGCCCTCCGCAACCTAACTCTAGAGCCCCTATGCAACAAGAAAAGAAAACAACAACACGCTAATCATCAACGACCCGGTTATCGCCCTGAAACGAATAGTGTGTTCATCGATAGCTGGTTCCCTTCCCCCTGCATTTTCCGCATCCTCTCCTTGTCCAGGCGTGCACGTCTCACGGCCTCTTGGATTTGACGATCGTGATCCTTCAACACCTGCTCCACTTTGCCCGAAGGGACAAGCAGCGGCCCCGAGTAGTGGATCTTGTTCCCCCTTGGCCCTTTACCCAGCTGCAATCCCATGTCAAAGTTATCAATGTCAATAAATATACATATGAAGTAGTAGAGTATCTAATATTGAACAATTTTTAGATACAAATAAATTCTTATCTTAATGATACCATAATGCATAAAATAAAAATAGACATTGCTGCAATATTATGTAGTAGTTTTACTTACAGAAACAGAGCTGTTGCTTGCTTTATCATCTTCAAGCTGCCCATTGTTCTTTAGGTCCTGCTTCGTCATCGAATGTGAACCCTCTTTAAACGAACCTGGAAACCGGGCGATGAGCTTTGGTGCTTCCTGGTGAGAGTAAGATCTATCTCTGTGCTCTTCAGACAGCATGCTCCTCCTAGCAGCTACCAGACCCGACATGACTGATAGGTCAGCCACGCCGAGATTCCTTGGAGCGTCTTCAATATTCTTTCCAACCTTCGTCCAGGCAGCCCGGTTTACCAAAGGCCCAGAATGGGACGCCCTCTTGTGGACATTTCCCTGGGGATCGTTTTTATCTTCCTCAATGGATTGTGATGGTCTTGGTGGATCGATAGGAAAACCCGAAGCCACTTCTTCGGGATGCGAACTGAACATCTCACTCCTGCTCTTGGAGTTGGGCTGACCGTGTCGTTTCTGCAACCCCACACCAGCAGTTAGAAGTCTAATCATTGCAACTCTTCCAAGCATCATCAGAGTGCGAAATTCCTTTGCATGCTAATAAAATAGTTACCTGCATAGAGGAGATCAACTCAGCATTGGCTTCAGGAGCTGGAACTGCACGAGATTCTCTCGATCCTCTCCTTTCAATGTCATACCGTTGACCTTTGCTACCAGCTGCCACTCTGCAAATTTCACCCATCGAGGTATGTTTAGGCAAACAGCAGTAGTACTGAAAAATAAGCTACCGATTTATGCAAGATTTGCACGTGATATATGCTGGGTTAAAAGTTGACCTCCTTGCTTCTTCCTCTCGTACTTTAGCGTCGAACTCTTTGCTGGGAGGATACTTAGGCAAACTCGAGGGATCACAAGGATGAGGCCTCGCTGTAAAGAACTGTGAGAAGGGTTAGCAAAATATAAAATTCCTCAATTTCCAGTAAATTTTGAGAGGAGAACGTAAGAGAACCCTCTCATATTATGCAAGGTTGTGGGGAGAAGTATATTTCAGTCTTAAATAACAATAGTAGAGAGGGTTTCTTAAATGCTTTGCCTGCTCGTCAAGCAAGAAATAAACACTAATCTTCTCATATATGGAATGGAATAAGATAAAAATCACAAGTAGAAAGCAAGTACGAACCAGGTACAGAAGCCTTTCAATCGATAGATATGAAAAAACACGATCTGAAGAAAAACAAAGGACACATATGTTGAGAATGTCTATACCTCACTCTTCAAAGCAGATGATGCGGATCCACGATCAGCAGGATCTATGGATAGCAAAATCTCCATAAGTGCTAATGCTGGTGCTGGAAAATCTTTAAATGTTTCAACAACCCGGCGCTTGTAAGGCTGCTGGGGCTTGAAAATTGTTGCATGAGGCAACTTTGATTTCCTCCAATACTCCTCCGAGGGTGATCCACAAAGTTTGAATATTTTATGCAACTGCTCAACCTACAGAAAACCAAGATTTCAGATTTAAATTCATTTTTTATATTCTTGAATTCTTTGGAAGGGAAGACGAAGAGATCTCTCTGCTTTAATTGTTTCACTTTTCAATTCAGAAACACATTCAGCAAGTAAATATATAAGAAACAAGAAATTGATAATTACATGAAAGACATATAAAGACAAATCAAAAGTCTCGAGCAGAGAGCTATCACTGATAGGGGGGAAATTTGATGACAAGGCTATGAAACCCTTTTTAAGAGAAGTAAATAATAGGAAACCTCGGTTCTTCCAGGCATTATAGGCTTGCCGGCATATAATTCTGCAAGTATGCAACCCGTGCTCCATAAATCGACGGCAGTACCGTAATAAGTTGCACCAAGCAGAAGTTCAGGTGGCCGATACCACAGGGTTACAACACGGCTGGTCAGTGGTTGACTATGATGAGGATCATACAAACTAGCCAGGCCAAAGTCGGCAATCTTGAGAATGCCCCTATTGTCGATTAACAGGTTGGAACCTTTTATGTCTCGATGAAGCACGCCACAATTATGACAGTGATCGAGTCCACGTAGAAGTTGTTTCATGTAGCATTTAACCTGAAGTAGATGGGAGAAAAAAAAATACTTGCATCATTCATTTAATCTGGAATCCCAGCTTAAAATCAGGTGCGACAATTGAATCAAACTGACAGGTATATAACTATTTTAGCTACCTGAGGTTCAGTAAACTTAAGGCCAGGGTGAGATGCAAGTCCAGCCAAATCATGCTCCATATACTCAAAAACGAGGTACAAGCTGCAAGACATTCGTGACGTAACTAGACCTTCCAATTTTATTACATTTGGATGGTTGAGCCTACGCAAAATAAGAATTTCCCTTGCCATAAAACGAACACTTTCAGGCTCCAGGTTATCAAACCTTACTTTCTTCAAAGCAACAATTTTCCCTTCATCGAGATCTCGGGCGCGGTAAACATTACTGTAAGTACCCTGACCGATCTAGAAAACGAAAGCACAAAGAATAAGGATTACCAAACTTATGATATTGATGGAAATATATTAGCATACAAATCAAACTGTATCAACACGAGAGGGATTCATCAACTCTTTCTTGAAAGAATCACAAACAGATGATGGCATCAAAGCACTTTAAACTTTTTATGAAAAAACACCTGGAATAAGGAATTAAGGACGCATGTATTAAGGTCTGTGAACTGCAGATATCCTACTTCAACTAATTGATTAGCTAAATAATCACCTATATTTTCATTACTATGAGTGATAGTGAATTCAAAAGTTCACGTGATGTGCAACTAAGAAAAACCATCACTTGTAAGAAAACTTGTACTATGAATTGGCAATTACACGTAAAAGTTAGACATCATGGACATTAAGTGATAATTTAGCCAACTTGTTCATTTGTTATCATGACGGAACTAAAAAACCAGCATCAAACCATGACTGATTGTTCAAAAATGTGATGCAAGGCATGCAATCTTAAATGGGAACTACATTTATGAAACTCATGAAACAAAACACTAAGTATCCATTTGATTTTTCTTAAACTGTTGATCACATAAGTTAGAGTTTCCGTATTCTTTATGACATTGGTTTTTACAAAAATTGTTATACCTGGTTGGCTAAAGAAGAAAAACTAATGTCTGAAGTACACATAATCTACACTAGTCAAACAATGAGAGTTCAGCGAAAAAAGGTGAAGCAGGAGCACCAACATAAGAGTATTTATAAAGATATAGTTGAATTGCCAATACAAAGGTAAAAGTGGGGAGTGGTCAATTGCTAACTACAACTAATTAAGACCATAGGATTTTAGAAAACTTGTGGTCTACAATTTGCCACGTGTAATTTTCGTTTTTATTAATTAAATCAAAAAAGATAAAAAAAACTACCAAATTAGAGTTTTGGATGAAAATGTCAATATAGTGTTTCAAAAATATCAACAAAATGCTTTGAGAATGTCAACACAATGCTTTGAGAATGTTAACACATTGCTTATATTGACATTCTACATGTATTATATTGACATATTTTATACTCCCTCCGTCTCGCACTACTCGCACCTTTTCTTTTGGGCACGGAGATTAAGGAATGAGTGATAGACAAAGTCAACAATTACGGCTGTAGGTATAAATTATTACTAAAAATGGAAAAAGTGCAAATAACTTGGGACGTCCAGAAAGGAAATAAGTGCAAGTAGTGCGGGACGGAGGGAGTATATCATGTTGACATTTGTTGTTGTACGAAAAAATTAAAAATTTTTGAATTTTTTTTCAAATTTTGACATCGGAACATATGCAAGTGAGATCTCGTTAGAATTCTTATGAAATTATCTTTAATTTGATATATGTTGTGCGAAAAAATAATTTAAATCGAGAAAGCTATATGCGTTTTAAAGTTATGAGATATTTTTCAAAAGTTAGTTACAACTAATTTGTTGTAAATTGACCTTAATACCCTTATTGACGTTTTTTGTTGATCGTATTGACATTCCGGGGCTGATGATCTAAGCCTTTTATTTGAATATCTAATGGCTATTATTTAGTTCTAGTTAGCAATTAAGTATTGAGTTAGCAATATAACACTCCCCGGTAAAAGTTAAGATACATACACACAAAACACCAAGCAAATTAGTGGCAGGGGGTAGGGTAACGGGTAATTAGGAGAAAGAATGATATTGGGTTATTTCTTCTCTGAAACCGACACAGAGGCCATGCTCTCTTTAATAAACGAGCATCGGAGCAATTAATAATGTGTCAAGAAAATAAAGGTGCTGGAGGTTGTAACGGTAAGTTGCATATGAGTTTGAGCGTGTTGCTCTTGCTACCATCATAACATTGCAAATAACCCTAGAGAAAATCTACAAAAATTTATAGAGTTAGTAGTAATCTGAAATTTTGAGATTTATTTAAGATTGGAATAGCATGGAATCAGAGCAATGTCTAATCTATTGGCAAAAATCGAAGGCATTCAGACAACCATACCAGGGGACATTCACCACTGGACTGCAGTTAATCATTTAATCGGCCTTCATTCGAGTTTCCATGAATTTAGCATCTCATATTATTTGTGACAAAATCTGTGGCAAGCTTGCTAGGCAGAGGCAAAAGTAATGACATCCCAAAGACACCATATGGATAAAAAAACACTCTAAAAGCACACAATAGCACTATCCACTACCACTGAAACAATGCCGATGAAGGAAACGATGAAAACCATACCTTATCCAGCTTTTCAAATGAATCTGCCCTCCTCGGCACCCATCCTTTAATAGCCTCACCGGCCACCGCTGCCAGCCAAGGTGGCCATCCAGCTGCGACCTGTTCCCCTTCAGTTGCTCTAGGCACTAAGCCCGCCCTCGGATGTGGCCCAGCCGAAGCATACTCGGCTTTCTCCCTCTTCCTCTCAAAACGCTCCCCCTGCAATCTAGCTGAGCCATTGATTTGTTTATCTATCAATGTGACCCTTTCCTCATTGCCACCATTATCCAACCGATCCTTCACTGAGTAACTCTCCTCCCTCCTCGACGATACAGACCTCGAGGCCAGCAGATCTGACGTTGCTTTACTCGACAACCTCTCCTCAGGGCTATCCTTGTTATCATCAAGAGCATAAGGCTTACCACAAACACAACCCATTATACGCCTCTAGCACCGCAATTCACCCCCCCAAAAAAAACCAGATTTCTTTATTTCTTCTGTTCCCCTTTTCACTTTCTCAAAAACTCCTCCTCTTCCATTGCTCAAAAGAATCAGGCATTCCCCCAAGAAAACTAATTTCAACCCGAGATTCAACCCAGCCGACAAACCCGCCGCCGCAATTCCTCAACAGAACACCCAGAAATCCCCAAGAAATTAACTTTCCACACGATAAATCTCAAGAATGCATTTTACTCAAACAAATTCGAGATTTGGGAGGAAACCGAAGGCGAATTGTACCTGAAATCAACAATGTCCCGCGAGCTGAAGTAGGTCGAGCGATTTATGGGTAGAAATGGGTGGATCTAGGGCACGGGCTGAGAGAGGGATAACAGAGGGTTATAATCCTTGAATAATTGTTTTAATTTTTAGGGAAAGTGTAAATGCAGCAGATTTATGGTTCTAACGGTTGAGCAGATTTTTTAATTGAGCTTCCTTACCTCACACCCACATAGATGAGAAGCCAACGGTGTGCTCTTCCGTTAGAGCATCTCCAGTGGGCGGATGTCCCACTCGGACATCTACTAGGACATCCCGAAAACACCTCCCGCCACGTCACTAGGACTTCCCATCCCACTGCCACGTCACTAGGACATCCCCTTCACAATCCGCCCTTCTCATCGCCCTTCCCACTAGGACTTCTCGCAATAAAAAAAATCACAAATTCACAAATAAAACAATTTACGTTTACGGAAATAAAATTTCAACACGAATGCGAACGGGAAAAATTAACAACTTCATTTAAAAAAACATACATGATTTGAAAAAAAATTACATAGTAATAAAACAAAAAAAAATACTAACATCAACGTCAACCCTTCCGCGTCCAAACCTCTTCGATAATATCGTTCTGAAGTCGAACATGGGCATCTGTTTGCCGCATGTCGGCAAATGCACGCATCCGCTCGACCTCTCCATGAGGTACCCCCATATTCACATTCGCGGTGGCCACGCCGTGACTTGGACCTGCACCCGTATCATCTTCATTGGTCCACTGAGTCAGTTCCGCACCTTCATTTTCGACAATCATGTTGTGCATTATGATACATGCGTACATGACATCGCCGATATTGGGAATATACCACTGCAGTGCAGGACCCTTGACTACCGCCCATCGACTCTGGAGCACACCAAATGCCCGCTCCACATCCTTGCGCGCTGCTTCCTGACGGCTCGCAAAGTATGACTTCTTTTGTCCGAGCGGATGCTTGATTGTCTTCACAAAGACGGGCCAGTTTGGGTATATCCCATCCGCCAAATAGTATCCCATATTGTGCTGGTTGTCGTCGGCGACGAAACTGATGGCGGGACCAACGCCATTGCACTTAGCATTGAACAGGGGCGACGACTGGAGAACGTTGATGTCGTTGTTCGACCCGGCGACTCCAAAACAAGCATGCCATATCCACAGCCGGTAGTCAGCTACAGCTTCTAGGATCATCGTGGGATGCTTGGCTTTGAAGCCAATAGTGTACATCCCCTTCCAGGCGGCGGGGCAGTTTTTCCACTCCCAATGCATACAATCTATGCTGCCCAACATCCCAGGGAACCCGTGCACCGACCCATGCATATCTACCAGACTCTGGCAGTCTTCGGGGCTCAGACTCCGAAGATACCGCTCACCGAATATCGCTCTCACGCCCGCGCAAAAATTCTGCAGACACTCGACGGCTGTCGACTCGCCAATGTGGAGGTACTCGTCGAACATGTCGGCCGCGCCTCCGTACGCCGGTTGTCTGATTGCGACAGTGCACTTCTGCAAGGGCGTGAGTCCGGGTTTGCCAGCTGCATCCTCCCTGATCCTAAAATACAGGTATCTTCTCTCTAAAGCACCCACGATGTGCAGAAACAGCGGACGATGCATCCTAAAGCGTCGCCGGAATAAGGCTTCCCCAAAACGCGGTTGCGGAGCGAAGTAGTCTGCATACAACCGAATATGTGCAGCAATGTGGTCACGGGGTACTGTAGTTCGACGATGGATCGGCCGAGGTACCGCAGCCTGCTGCCGCCGCTGCGCCCTCTGCTGTAGCAGCCTATCTATCGCACCTTTCACAGCGACCTCCAATTCATTCTCGCTATCACTGTCATTAGACATTCTAGATATACTTGAAATTAGAGATGTAGAGAGAGAAACTTGTTAACACAAGTGATGCGAATGAAATAAAATTCAACGAGCCGTATATATAGAGTTTAAAAAAAATTTAAAAAAAATTAAAAATCGGACGTCCGACCCACGCCACAATGGCGGACGTCCGCCCGCCCGTCGCGCTGACGTCCGAGGACACCCGACGTCCTCACGGGACGTCCGTATCCGACCTCCCCTGCCATAATGGAGGACGTCCCGGTCGCCCGTCGCGCACGTCCGACCGGACGTCCGCCATTGGAGATGCTCTTATATTCATTCGCCATTATTACTTCACACCTCTCTCCCTCCAACCAAGTGCTACTTCACCGCGTCTCGATCAGGTCCACTCTCCACCGATTTCTTTTTTAAGGGCATCCACGCCCTAAAGCCCGCCATATGCACCGCAACGTCAACGTTTTATCCTCCTGTCCTTCCACCTGCAGTGGGGCGCCCTAAGGGGCACCCTATAGGTGTTACTATTGTTTTGTTAATTAATTTAAATGTTTTCAAATATATAAATGCAAACTAATTTAAAATACAACGATTAAATAGAAACGGCAAATAATACATTGATTAAAAAAAAGTTACAATGGTTATAAATGAAAAAAAATTGACTATTCTACAAAAGCTCCAACTTCCAGCGCAACTCATCGATCAACCCCTGGAGGTATTCGGCTCTGGTCAGATCCGCGCCATCGAGGCTGTTGCCAAATCCGAGTAGGCAATTGTCGCCGGGGTCGGGGTCGGGGTCGGGATCGGCGATGGGGGACGGCGGCCGAGGAGGATGTCGCCTTCGCCTTCCCCTTGTTCTTCGCAGCCTTAACGCCTATGGGACGCCGCCGGGGGGACATCGGTGTGCCGGAACTCTCTTCCTCCGTGCACGTCCGGTTGAGGTCCACCGGACGAGTTCCACTTTCCTTGGTCGTGTAACCACCAGTGTCGGTGGTCTTCGTCCTCTTTGTCGCGCCGGTGTGCAGAATCCCGCCTTGGAACTTCTGTTTGTCCCTCAAGAGCTCCCAGATGCTGAAATGCTTGAAGTCGCCGTACATGGACTGGTACGACAACAGCGCTCTATTGCGCACGTCACTCAAGCTCTCGCCGCTTCCCTGATTCCTCGAGCACTTCTCATACTCCGCCGCGACAGGTTGACTTGCTTTTTCACCTAATCCCAGTGCTTGCGAAGCTTCTCCCTTTGGCGCTTGTACGCGCTCGGCGGCTTCGCCTCATTGTAGCGCTCGGCGATGCGCTCCCAGTACGCGAGCTGCTTTTGGTTGTTCGCGAATATTGGGCCCTCCGATATATTCACCCAACACCTCGCCAAGACGAGGGTTTCATCCGGCTCGTAGTTCGTGCGGCCGGGGGCGTACTCTTCATTAGTTGTCGGAGGTGGCAACTTGTACGCGTGGTGCTTGGTCCGCTTCTTTCTGGCAGGGGTGGCAGCGGCCGAGGGCTCGTCGGCGGAGGGGGCGGCGGCAACGCGACGAGAAGGGGCGGCAGGGCGAGTTGGAGACGGCTCCATGTCAGAGAGACCAGAGACCGTACGAATCCGTACTGAAGTTGGGGTCGTACTGCGTGTTGTCATCGAACGACCGATATTCGCCAGGTTGTGTACCCGGCCACCGTGCGCTATCTCCAAATATCGGGCTACCAGGAATTGAGTATCCACCGGAATCCATTTTATAGCGTAATTTGAGAGTTGAAAAGTGAATCGAAAAGTTACAAATGAAATATGAGGATGGGGTATTTATATAAACAAAATTTTCGAATTAAAAAAAAACTAAAATGCGTTGCATCGTCCTCGCCATCGTCCGCGTCGCCCACAGTGGGCGGACGATGGTGCGGACGATGCCCTATCGTCCGCGGACTAAGCTTAGGGCGCGGACGACGCATCGTCCGTCGTCCGTGCACCCACAGTGGAGGACGATAGCGCACCCGATGCATCGGGCGCGCTATCGTCCGCCCCATTGTGGACGCTCTAAGTTTAAATAATTTTTCCAAATTAAAATAATAGTAACATTAATCAATAATGTAAACTAACTAGTTTTGAATTTTTATAAAAGAAATTGTATATGCCGAATCATTGGAGCGAGTCAAATTCTTCGATGAAATCTTGTTAAAATTTAGTAGTATGAGTTTGTTCTGTGAAAATAAACATGTAGACTTACAAAATTTTGAAATTGTAGTTTACCTTGAGATGAGTTTTTGTAGGTGACTCTTGAGCTAGAGCTAGTTCCGGTTTCATCATCGGTCCTTCCTGTTGCAATTTCTGCATCATCCTCGAGTATCATATTTATAGATTATGTAGGATAATAAATGTATACATGATGTCGAAAATGGATGCTTGATACCACACACACATCGAACATTTCATAATCGTCTAATGTGCTTGGAGTACACCGAGAATTCGCTCAACGTTCTTTCATGGTGCCTCATGTCTTTGAGCAAATAATGTTGTCTTAAGGCCACACAGACACGTATTGATTTCACGAACACCGGTCATCTTGTACATGTCTTAGCCAAGCAGTAGCTCATACAATATTTTCGGTGATAAGATGTTGATTGAGCTTTTTGACAAAAGGTAGTTGATAGATACAATGACGTATGTCCCAAAGGCATAATTGATCGCACGACTCATATGCTTCGAGTTCACATCAAGAAGGTGAACCCACACAAGTCCAAAAATAATATACATCCTCTGCCACCAAATCAAATCGAGTCACAATAGAAGAGCAACTGGAGTGAGACATAGAGGCGCATAATATTCATCGATAAGAGAACAAACAGACCTTCAAGTACCTTTGGGAGAAGGTGCACCACTGCGAAAAGTGGTCGGGCAACGAAGGATCGGGCCACACGGACAAAAGTGACCGAAGAGCATCTCGGATAGAAAATGCACAAGAAGCATGGGATATAACAGACCTAGTGAGGATAAGAGGGCGAACATAACGTCAAGTTAAAGTTTTCTCACGGATAAAAACCTTGTCAAAAGCACAAGGGAAAGGAGAAGGTATCGACCTCATCTTTTTGTGCGAAGATTGAAAAGGAAAATGGTGGAGCAAATGCAACAATCTAACGAGATTCGATTAATGTCCATGTACTAGATGTTGGAACATGTATACTAAAAAGCATTTTTCGAGTCTATTATAAATTTGATAAATTGCTTGTATACTGTAAACTCTCATTTTAATGAGAATAATACATGTTTTCTTCAAGCTGTGTATTTGACTTTAATGGGCATTGACCGTTTTAATTATATTCAATTAAATGCCAGAAAGTAAAATCAGTCTGAGCTTCTACATTGAAGGTTGGCTCGTGGAACATGTCATCGCAGTAGGTGACTCAGTCGGAACCTTGTAGAAGTAAAACTTTTTCATAACGTAGATAGACTTTGGCTACCTATCGCGAAAGGTTGCAGTGTCCATCCGAAAGTCATCTTTACCTTGAGTATGACTAGTGACACTGGTGTGGTACAGCATTGAAAGGATCTAAAGTATAGACACGTCTTTATTGCTATCTACTGAAAGACGATGTCTTAGAAATTTAATATTTCTTAATCATTGTAACTATAGGACATACGTGATTAATCATACGATGCTTTGACTTATCCGTGATATCTTGAGTAGTACTCCCTCCGTCCCCAAAGAATAGGCACTTTGGGGAAGGTACGAGTTTTAATGTAAAATTGGTAAAGTAAGAGAGATGTAGAGAGAAAAAGTAAGAAAAGTATTGTTAGTGGAGAATGGGTCCCGCCTCATTAGACAGAAGAGACTTTTCAAAATTAGAAAGTGCATATTCTTGTGGGACGGAGTGCATATTCTTGTGGGACGGAGGGAGTAGTAATTAATAACTAGTACGTTGTCAGTTTTATTATTACATTGAATCGTGTGCTTTCGCAGTTTGGCTATACCTCCAAGAGGTGTTCGAGAAAAGTTCTATTATTCTGAAACCCAGTCTTTTTGGATTTAGTACAAGAATAATAGTAAAGCAAAGTATATTATTTAATATACATCTCGTACTAGACAAACTCTTGGAAATAAAAATAATAATTAATTTAAAGTCCATAGCAGACTTCAAATTAATTAATTAATGGATATAGAAAGTCTAATATTTGAAAGAGGTTAGCTCGGATTGCTTGTAATCACAGATTGGATGAGCCATCAGTATTTCTTCTATAGTGGCACAAGAAATATTCCATTGGTCTTATATTAAATTATGAGTTATAATTTAATTAGTAAATTAAAAGGTCCAAATGGGGATGTCCAATCCAAGCCCTATAGATCCCTAACCTAGCCCATTACAAACTCTATACATATGGATGAAGGAAGTGTGATAAACACGCAACACAAGAAGTGAAAACCCTAGCCTCCACACTTGGAATTTTCGGCCCTCTCTCTCTAATAGAGGAATTCGAAAATTCCCCTTTGTGTATTCTTGGTGTTCTTGTCTTCTCCTTTAAGATCCTTATAATTTCTAGTAGATTCCTCCCATGAGGAAATTATATCTAGAGTTGGGTCATAGGTTAGAAGATTTTTGGTTTTGCAATAAAGCTTCAAGATCTACACGTGGAGAAGTAGCAAGCCACTTCGATTCTTTGTAAAATCACAATTGTAAGATTCAATGTCATAATTTTATACTCCCTCCGTCCTACACTACTTGCACTTATTTCCTTGCTGGGCGTCCCAAGTTATTTGCACTCTTTCCATTTTTAGTAACAATTTATACCTACAACCGTAATTGTTGACTTTATCTATCACTCATTCCTTAATCTCCGTGCCCAAAAGGAAAGGTGCGAGTAGTGCGGGACGGAGGGAGTATTAAATTATGTGATTAATTGCGCAATAGCATGTCTCTATATGTTGAAGCATGAAATTGAATCGATCCACATAATCACCTAGATAGATTCAATTTTGTGAATTTATTTAATTTGCAATTTCCGTTGTGCAAACCCTAACACTAGAAACCTTGTGCATAGACTTGTCGAGAAAGAATGAAGAGAAGGCGAAGAAGCACCACCAAATTTTGGCTATGCACGAGGCTAAATTGGTTTTTAGGTGTATTTTTATTTCAATATAAATAATTATTAAAAAAGGACAAATAATAATGTGCTCAATTTTTTAATGTTAAGAATTGCAAGTAGCTCGTCTAAGTACTCTCTCTGTCACAAGTTAGTTGAATCGTCTTTTTTAGATTGTCCTAATATAGTTTAATTATTTTTTTTTTGGTAAAATCCTATTCAATTTCCTACTTTATTCTCTTTTCTCTACTTTAACTTTTGCACATCCAACTTTTTAAATTATGGGTCTAAAAGAAATCCATCAATTACCATTGGACAAAGAAAATTTAGTGTTAACCTTTTAGCATAAAAAGATTAAGGAAATTCTTAGGTGTCCTCGTATTGAATTCAAGAAGTACTACGAAAGATTTCATATTCACGGCTCAGGTATTTTTAGCACTACTACTAAGTTAGCATAAACCAATAAAATAATAGGCTTTGCAATTTATTGTACCCACAAAGCAAGTGTTAACCTTTTAGCATAAAAAGATTAAGGAAATTCTTAGGTGTCCTCGTATTGAATTCAAGAAGTACTACGAAAGATTTCATATTCACGGCTCAGGTATTTTTAGAACTACTACTAAGTTAGCATAAACCAATAAAATAATAGGCTTTGCAATTTATTGTACCCACAAAGCAATTAATTTACAACAGTAAAAAGTGTCAACCCCTATTGAAAATATTTGGTTGGAATTAATTAAGCGAAAAATCAGGTGGGGTTGACTAAAAATTAATTAGCTTTGAATTTCAGTCATAATTTTCTGAATAAAAAATAATATCCATAAACACTGCTTTAGAGCATCTTCAATGGCAACCGTCCCGGTGGACGTCCGCCATTAGGCTGCAGGAAGGCGGACGCGGACGTGCGTTGCGGACACCGGAGTTCCGCGGCATTCCGGGGATGTCCTGATTTTTAATTTTTAATTTTATTTTTTTAAAAAAACTCTATATATACTGCTTGTTGAACTTTATTTCATTCGCACCACTTGTTTTTACGAGTTTCTCTCTCTCTACTTTCATTTCTTTTGAAGATAAATGGAGCACCATGATAGTGATTCCCCCGCCACGAGCGAGTCACAAACGCCGACTTTTCCCGTTAGAGTTGGGAGAAATGCCGGCTGAAGTGCATCGATGTCCGGGATGATGCCCGGAATGGCGCCGATGATGCCCCAACCCCAAATGGCGGGGATGATGCCCGGGTACTACAATATGTACCCCCTTGGTGTGGGATGATGCCTCAAATACCCGGGATGAGTGCCGCGATGACGGGGATGATGCCCCAAATGCCCGGGATGATGCAGGGCATGCCTGCCGCTGCAGGGGGAGCAGGCAAGGGGTCCCCCAATCACCTGGGGACAATGTCTATCGCCCCTACATGGATTTATTGTCTAGTGATTCCCTATAGAGTACTCATCTAGAGACTCAATTCACCGGCATTGAGACATTCAGGAGTTGGGGCTATCTCCGGTCAGGGAGTCTCCCACTGATATGCCACCGGCGGCAGGGAAGACGCGGAAGCAAGGGAGAGGGAAGAGCAAGGGCAAGGGCACTACCTCTTCCTCGCGTGCGGGGAACGAGGGTAGGGCGGGGGCCGTGGAGGAGGGGGATGAAGCCGGCGGGAGAAAGAGGACCATCTGGAGCATAGGGGAGTGTGTCGCGCTGGCGAAGACCTGGATCTGTGTAGTCGAGGATCCCTACGTCGGGGCTAACCAACATATCGACAGAATGTGGTGGCGCATTAGCCAAAGCTATCTCCAATTCAAACCGCCAGGTGGGAAGCCTCACGATGGAGAACAATGCCGGAAATAGTGGGAGCGGCTGAGGAGGCAGCTCAGCCGATTTGTCGGCATCTACTAAAACAACCTCCGCACGTCAACCAGCGGCATGTCCGCCGATGATGTGAAGCTTCTGTCTCACCAGCAGTTCCCCGACAGTGAATTGGGTTTCGAGGTATTCAAATATTTGGAGGTCTATCTTGTGGTGTAGACTTCTGCCAAGTTTAGTTCGGGTGTTGAAGCTGGCTGGCCGAAGCGGATGAAGATCAACGCCTCCGGGGAGTACAGCAGCAGTGCCAGTTCCCACGAACTCCCTGACGCCGAGGCAGAGTTCCCGACCCCTCAATCGTCTTCCCGCCGCCGTCGCCCGGTTGAACAAAAGACCGCGATGCGGATGGCTAGGGGAAGCGCCAGCGGGTCCCCCGAGGTCCAATCGGCAGCTCCTTTCCAGATCGATCCCGAGCTCCCCTCACTCGCCCGCATACAATAGCATGAGACCCTGATACACACCATGGAGAAGTGGTATGCAGCGACTGACCCCTTATACAAGTTGATGCTGAAGAATGTCATCGACAGTGTGCGGCGCGATTTGGGGATG
Organism: Salvia splendens; assembly: GCF_004379255.2. Taxonomy (NCBI): domain Eukaryota; kingdom Viridiplantae; phylum Streptophyta; class Magnoliopsida; order Lamiales; family Lamiaceae; genus Salvia; species Salvia splendens. The sequence goes on along the minus strand of NC_056036.1, from coordinate 18,723,689 downwards.
CCATCCCTGCCCGTGAGTGACGCCGAGACTGGCTACGGGCACGACGGGACTGGCGACGGGGACGACGAGGAGTGAGATGGGGGCCGCATTTGTCGAAGCTTGAGGTTGTTTTTTTAACTATGTATTTTTTTTTATAATTAAGTATTTTTTTGTTTTAAATAAAGTGGTTGCATTTTCTCCGTATTCGTGTAGAAGTTTTAATTCCGTAAATTGTTTAATTTGGTGAATTTGTGAATTTTTATTATTGTGGATGTCCGTCGGGATGTCCTTGGGGATGTCCGCCATTGTGCAGTGGATGTCCTTATGACGTGGCAGGAGGTGTTTTTGAGAAGTCCGTCGGGATGTCCGCCAGGACATCCGTCCCACTGTGGATGCTCCATATCTAGTCGATTAGTTTGCTGTTCAACCTCTTTGATGTTCTATGCCCGGTTGCTTAATTTCATGTTATTTGAATTGCACAATCATCAGAGTTTTTGTTGCTATTAGTTTTTTATGTGTTTTATAAATGGAAACATAGTTTGGACATAAAGAAGATGATGAACTTTGAATGACGATAATGACAATGCTGACACACTCGGTGAGTACGTGCAGCTTGCGTTCGCGCCAGAGCTGCACGTCACCGAACGTGCAAGCCTCGATGTTGGGTGGAGAACGACCGATGGCTGGCCGAGAAGTTCCAACACACGAAACCTAGGGCTTGTCCTTGGCAGCTGAGTGGGAGCACCCCGCTACACCGACTGAGGAGGTGTGGCAACGGTTCATTGATCACATGATCAACTATGGAAGAATATTGCATGCGAATGAATAAAGTAAAAGTGATACTCCCTTAGTCCCAATGCAAGTAATCAACTTGTTTTCAGCACGAGATTTAAGAAATGATATTTATTGAATTAAGCGGAGAGAATAAAGTAAGAAATATAAATAGAGAAAAATGTAAAAATAAGAATAAATAAGAAAATAAAATGTTGTTTTATGCTAAAAAAATAAAATCAAGTATTTAAAATGGGACAACTTAAAATGAAAAATTTATCACTTAATATAGAGCTTATCACTTAATATAGAGCGGAGGGAGTATTAAATAACAATAAGAGTGTGCAACATACATACTTCACATGAAACAAATTTAGCTCGAAACAAAATTGAATACTACATTCCTCTAAAATAAGGTAGTAAAATTGTATACATGTTCTTTTATAAAGGATCCTATAATTAGTATCTTTTGAAGTTGTGAATAAAAAGGAAAATACACCATTCCAACTTCCAACTTCCAACCAAGATACCACATTTTTCTTTTTAAAATTTATCTCAAATTAATATACCCTATTATTTTATTTTCTCTCAAATTAAATATTCAACTCACTTTTTTTTCTGCATTTAATACTTAAATCTACTCTTTCTCACTCCAATAATTTTGGCTCAATATTGTTAGAATATGGAAATAAAATAATTGTAATTAGGGAATAAATCATGGGATTAATATGCAATTGATATGATTGATACAATCATAATTAGGGGATCTCCTTACATATGTAAATTAGGGCAACTCTCTATATTAAGAGAGTTGCTCCATTCGATCAATAAAACACACAGAAAATTAATCCCAACCATGTCTATCGCTTCTTCCCTATCAGTTATCCATTCTAACATGGTATCAGAGCGGGTCGCCGACTGTGGGTCATATTTAACTGACCCAGCAGTATATCTGGGCTGAAACTGAAAAAAATGACTGACCCAGCAGTATAACTGGGCTGAAAATTTGGGCCAGTGGTCTAACCGATCGAAAAAAAATTAGGCCGATTGTCCAATCGATCATAAAAAAGTCCAACCCCTCCAAGACACCTTGAAGGGTTTGAGGGAGGGTGTTGGCAATTGAAACATAAAAATGAATATAATAATATCTCACATCGGTGTACACAAAGAGCTTAATCCACTATATAAGTCTCATGGGCCTCTCCTCTTATCACCAATTGGTTTTAAGATGGAACCTATGGATTTCTATCATGGTATCAGAGCAGGTTGAGCAATAGGGACTCAAAATATAACATCATCATCGTCCAAATACCAATCTCGAACCCCGACTAAGAGGCAGAAACCTGCAATCATCAGAAAAAGAACGATGTCAGAATCAGAAAACGAGAACAAGAGTTCGATGGTGAACTTTGATAGGGTTTGTATACTAGAAATCACCTTTCGAGTGATTGAATACTGTAAAACTTTAATAATTATTTTCCAATGAATGCAACAGATTATTTTTGTCGTAATGTTGTTATGTTTTACATTTAATGGATGTTTAATGCACATATAAATGTATAAGTCAACATAACAAAGTCTAATTCTTTGTTTTAGTAGACCGGTTGTGGGCTGCGCTCAATTTAAGGTACGCGGTCAGTTCTGAACAAAGAAAAATAAGAATTTCACAACCTAGATAGGCCTAGACTACCTATTGTGAACGGTTGCAATGTCAGTCCGATTATTTCTAAGCCTTATTGAAATATGATGACATTGGTGTGGTATAGCACTAAATGGATCTTACAGCAAGATGAGTCTTTATGCTATCTACTGAAAGACGAGGTCTTGATAACTAATTTCTTAATCAATGTACGTTAGCATTGAGCATACGATATTGAGTATCTACTACTTTGACTTACCAAAGGTGAGGGTTTTTCGTCACCCAACGATCCAGGTATATTGGGTAGTGGTGATCATTATCTGGCGGTGCTAGGATTGCTATTATATTGAATCGCGCGCGAGGAGAGTCTCGTTTGATAACATCCACAAGAGGAGCTCGAAACAAGGTTTTATTATTCGGAACCTAGCTAGTTGGAGTTTGATTACTCTATGAATAATAAATAAAAGTTTCTTGCTAAGTCCACTCTTGGAGATTAAAATATGTTAATTAATTAAGTCCGCAACAGACATTAATTAATTAATGGATGTTTCTATCTTAAGCGCGAGAAATGAATTAAACAAATTAAAGGAAACCCGACACACTTATAATTTCAGATTTGGAAAGGCAGTGCAATATTACTTCTATAGTGGCTGCTTGTAATATTCCAATATAAGCTTGTATTAAATTGTGGGTTCAATTTAATTAGTAAAAAGCTAATTGGGTGAGGCCATGTCCAAATTCTTCCTTAGATCCCTGACTGGGCTCAATATGTGACTTAATATAAATAGGAGAATAAAGGGGTCAGAAAAGACAATTATTCTCATTAAAATTTTCGTCCCCTCCTTTTTGAGAGAGAGAGTTCGAAAATTACTTCTTCCGTGAATAGAGTTCTGTCTTCGTTATTCGAGTCCTAGTATTCTGGTGAGATTTGCCCACACAAATATCAGTATACAGTCCGGGACACCAGTCAGAAGATCCGAGGTTGAGTTCTGAAGATCTTCACGTGGAGAAGATGCAAGCCATCTTCGATTCTTTGGAGAATCAACAAGGTAAATTGGCTGACTCCGTAGTATGCATGTTTTGAGATTTATTTGTTCTAAAGCATGATTTAAATTCAAGTTACGAGCATGATACATGTGATAACTGCGCGAATGGAATTTGTCTAAGTAATCTGCTAAATAGATCAAATTCATGTGATCGGTTTTGTTATGCACGCTTCCGCTGCCAACCCCTTCAATTGGTATCAGAGCTAGTCTTTAGCTCTGATTATTTGGATTTAAATTTCGCGAAATTCATGTATGCATGTGTTATTTGATTTCGAAGCATGTTCTTGTTGTTGTTTTTTGTTTAATTTTACGCATGATGAACTCAAGAACAATCGAATCAAAGAACTTGAATTTATCGATCGTACGAGACGTGCGACCCGTCGACATTTGCGTCGAGATGGATCGCGCCACGAACAATCGAGATAGGGTTATCGATTGAGTGGGAGCCGAGAGATCGTGATCATGGAGCAACGCGCAGACGAGCGTGGGCTCGTGCGCACCGCCGACCGAGATCGCAGGCCCAGCCGGAGCCCGCGACAGCCTCGACAAGGCGATGGCCGGCGAGGAGTGGTGGTTCGTCCAAGAACCACCGAGACACCACGAGTCACCAGGCCAAACCCTAGGCGGAAGGTCCAGCGCAACCCGACGAGACACCTGACCGAGAGTGTTGCGCCTGTGTGCATGACGCTGGCTCGGGCAGTGGGAGGAACTAGAACGAGGTGTACCGAGACGGGCGGTAGGAGCTGGCCGAGAGTAGGCGCGCCACCGTGCGCACTGCTGGCCGAGAGCTCGAGTAGCCCGACGGAACACGAGGCCGTGACGGGCGCTCGCCGCTGGGCCGAGAGGAGCCGCGCCTCCGCGCACGCTCCTGGCCGAGACGCTGGCGACACCCGACGAGCCGCTGGCCGAGACGCTGGCGCGCCACCTGCGCGCTGGTGGCTGTGACGCTGCGTGCGTCGTGGTCCGACGAAGAACTCGTCGGATTTTCGTCGTTCATCGTTCGTGCGAACCTCGTACGATGAGATAACGATGAAAGATTATTTTAATGATTATTTAATTTTTAATTAAAAGATATCATTAAAATATTATTATTTAATGGAAATAAAATCTTTTTGGAAGATTTACCTAGATTTTAGGAATATTTTTATTATTATCTATATCTATGGAAATAAATAATATTATTTTATTCCTAGATGATATGGATGAGAATAATTTAATAGTTTCCTAATATTTATCTAGATTTTAGGAATATTTTTATTATTATATATATATCTATGGAAATAAATAATATTTTTTTTCTAGATGATATGGATGAGAATAATTTAATAATTTCCTAATATTTATATATCTAGAATCCTAATTATGATAGATATGTATGAATACATTAAATAATAAATCTTCTCTTCCTAATCATTGAACATGGAAATAATTTGAATTTATTTTTCATGTCTTATTAAGAATTAAATAATTTAATTATTTTAGATATATCTTACAGTAGACATGAATAAGAATTAAATACTAGAACATTATTTTCTTAATGGAAGACGCCAACTATGTATAAAAGATTTAATTATCCAGCATATTAAATACCAACAGAATTTAATTAAGCCTTAATCTGCCTCAAGGCTAAGGATAATTGAATAAAAACCATAGCCCAAAATATCTAAGCTGTAATTACGAACTCAACGTTTGTATATAGTCTCCACCAATTGGTCTGTAATTGATGAAGTTGTTTCCAATATTATCGCCACCTGCACTGTGGGGACAATAATCCTAAGAAATAGCGAGTTCATAGGGCGGACTTCTCAAATATAAATAGTATGAACTAGAATGTGGTTTCCAATATTATCGCCACCTGCACTGTGGGGACAATAATCCTAAGAAACTACGAGATTCAGAAGTTCACACAGAATTTATGGGATAGCTTGATCTTGTTAGCAGCGCATGAGCATTGTTATGAGAGTGTGTTGTAGAAATGAGATTCTGTAATGCTAAATTCGGTGGTCTTGCTTAGGCAACATTAGGCGGCCATGCCACACTTGTGGTCTCTGGACTATTCGTCGATGATTGTGACCAGTAAAATTGTAAGATTTTAATGCGTATTGACCTCCTCTGGAGGATACAAAATTTTAATTTTACTGTTGTAAGATTTTGAAAAGTTTTATGGTTAATCTAATCAAACTTCTTACATAAGTTTATGACAAATGGTAAATATTCTATTTTGCAATGCAAATCAAATCGTCAATATGTCGTTCAATCCTCTTTCTGCAATAATTAAAGAAAACAAACTTGAGGGCCAAAATTACATAGAATGGAAGCAAAATTTGGACATCGTTCTTACAGCAGAAGAGTACAACTTTGTGCTCACAACCCCGCGACCTCCAGTGCCGCCAGCCAACGCAGCGGCAGGAGTCAGAGATGTACACAGACGGTGGCATAAGGCGAATGAGATGGCTAAGTACTATATGTTGGCATCTATGTCATCAGTACTCAAGTAGCAACATTCAGCCATGGAAACTGCCGCCGAGATCATGCATAATCTCAAGAATCTTTTTGGTACTCAGAATCGAACGGCTAAGTCTCAAGCCTTTCGGAATATCATGTCGAATACTATGAAGGAAGGCTCGTCTGTGAGGGACCATGTCCTTGAGATGATGGGCCACCTCAACCAGATTGAGGTCTTGGGAGGGACGATCGATCCTGAGTCCCAAGTGACCATTATCCTTCAGAGTATTCCCCCTAGCTTCTAGCAGTTCAAACTCAACTTCAAGATGAACAAAAGGAACTACACCTTGGCGGAGCTGTTGACTGAACTTCAGTTGGCAGATGATCTTATGATTCAGGCTAAGGCGGCCATGATGACTTCGGCACCTCGTTCCTTTGGCTCCAAGCCTAGCGCAGGAAAAAGGCAGGCACCAAACTCAGGACCGGCCAAGATAGCTAAGGGAAAGAAGAAGAAGAGGGCAAACAAGAAGCCCACGGGGAAGTGTTTCAAGTGTGGAGAAAAGGGGCATTGGAAGCCAGACTGTCCTAAAAAGGGCAATGCTACAGATATGCACCAAGCTTTAGTAATCGAGTCATGTTTGGCTTCGAAGTCTACTTGCACTTGGGTATTGACACAGGAGCTACTCATCATATTTGTTTTGATCCTGACTTAATGCAGGTGACAAGACGGCTACGTGATCGTGAGATCGAAGTCCAGCTGGGCGACGCTACAAAAGTGGCGGCCGTTGCAGTGGGAGACGTTTATTTGCGTTTTAGTAGTGATATATTTTTGATTTTGAAGAATGTTTTGTTGATACCTTCTTTTAGAAGAAATTTAATTTCAGTTTCTAAATTAGTTTTTGATGGATATTCGTTTTCTTTTAATGACAACTGCGTTATTAATAAAGATGGCTCTTATATCTGTCGTGGTATCATGGAAAACAATCTGTACACAATCACATCTACACAGTTTAATAATCGCAAATCAGAACTCAATACAACATCGAAAATTTCAAAGAAACGAAAAGAACCTTCAAGTTCAATGAACAAAACGTACTTATGGCACCTTAGACTTGGACATGCCAATGACAGGAGGATCCATTCTCTTGTTCAATAAGATCTTATTAAAGTTTTAGAGGATGAACCTTTTCATAAGTGTGAGTCATGCTTAGAAGGCAAGATGACCAAAAGGCCTTTTCAGGCTAAAGGCAATACGGCCAAGGAAGTACTTGAGCTCGTTCATTCCGATGTGTGTGGACCAATGTCTACTGAAGCAAGAGGTGGTTTTCGATACTTCATCACATTCATTGATGACTTCTCGAAAATTGGATACGTCTATTTAATGACCCACAAGTCAGAGTCCTTTAGCAAATTCAAAGAATTTAAGGCTCAAGTGGAAAGGCATCATGGTAGGAGTGATTGAATACTGTAAAACTCTAATAATTATTTTCCAATTAATGCAATAGATTTTTTTTTGTAATGTTGTTATGTTTTACATTTAATGGATGTTTAATGCATATTTAAATGTATAAGTCAACATAACAAAGTCTAAGTCTTTGTTTTAGTAGACCGGTTGTGGGTTGCGCTCAATTTAAGGTACGCGGTCAGTTCTGAACATAGAAAAATAAGAATTTCACAACCTAGATATGCCTAGACTACCTATTATGAACGGTTGCAATGTCAGTCCGATTATTTCTAAGCCTTATTGAAATATGATGACATTGGTGTGGTATAGCACTGAATGGATCTAACAACAAGATGAGTCTTTATGCTATCTACTGAAAGACGAGATCTTGATAACTAATTTCTTAATCAATGTACGTTAGCATTGGGCATACGATATTGACTATCTACTACTTTGACTTACCAAAGGTAAGGGTTTTCGTCACCCAACGATCCAGGTATATTGGGTAGTGGTGATCATTATCCGGCGGTACTAGGATTGCTATTATATTGAATCGCGCGCGAGGAGAGTCTCGTTTGATAACATCCACAAGAGGAGCTCGAAACAAGGTTTTATTATTCGGAACCTAGCTAGTTAGATTTTGATTACTCTATGAATAATAAATAAGAGTTTCTTGCTAAGTCCACTCTTGGAGATTAAAATATGTTAATTAATTAAGTCTGTAGCAGACATTAATTAATTAATGGATGTTTCTATCTTAAGCGCAGGAAATGAATTAAACAAATTAAAGAAAACCCGGAACACTTGTAATTTCAGATTTGGAAAGGCAGTGCAATATTACTTCTGTAGTGGCTGCTTGTAATATTCCAATATAAGCTTGTATTAAATTGTGGGTTCAATTTAATTAGTAAAAAGCTAATTGGGTGAGGCCATGTCCAAATTCTTCCTTAGATCCCTGACTGGGCCCAATATGTGACTTAATATAAATATGAGAATAAAGGAGACAGAAAAGACAATTATTCTCATTAAAATTTTCGTCCCCTCCTTTTTGAGAGAGAGAGTTCGAAAATTACTTCTTCCGTGAGTAGAGTTCTGTCTTCGTTATTCGAGTCCTAGTATTCTGGTGAGATTTATCCACACAAATATCAGTATACAGTCCGGGACACCAATCAGAAGATCCGAGGTTGAGTTCTGAAGATCTTCACGTGGTGAAGACGCAAGACATCTTCGATTCTTTGGAGAATCAACAAGGTAAATTGGCTGACTCCGTAGTATGCATGTTTTAGGATTTATTTGTTTTAAAGCATGATTTAAATTCAAGTTACGAGCATGATACACGTGATAATTGCGCGAATAGAATTTGTCTAAGTAATCTGCTAAATAGATCAAATTCATGTGATCGGTTTTGTTATGCACGCTTCTGCTGCCAACCCCTTCAAACTTCTCGGACGACATCACAATGAAGTTTGCAGAATTCCTCTGACACCTCCAGACCACGCCAATCCCCCCACGGCAGACGACGGTAAACGCAGACAACCTCGGTGAAGTAGTCGTCTCAACCAAGTTATTGGGAGACTACTACCCACTGTGGGCGAACCTCATCAAACGTGCAATCGGTGGAAAAGGCTTAACCTCTCATATCTTGAAGGATTCGGAACCTCCGGCAGAAACAGATCCCAGCCACGGGACATGGCAAAAATTGGATCACTGCGTGTTCGGGTGGATCATCAACAACATGGAACCCGAACTCGTGAATGAGGTATCGCAATACCCAACGGCTCGAGAACTCTGGGAGGGACTAGCCGTGACATACGACAGTGGAGGAGACTCACTCCAAGTCTATGACTTGCACCGAAAAGCAAGCAACATCAAACAGGGCGGAATGACCCTTGAACAGCTGTGGAATCGACTCCAAAGCCTTTGGATGTCGATTGACAGAAAGAAGCCAAACCCAATGAAGGACCCGGAGGATATCATGGTCTACAACCGAGAGAGACAATAAACCAGGCTCTTCCAATTCCTTATGGCCCTTAACGACAAACACGAAGTGCCCCGGAGAGAAATTCTCAAGCGGGAACCCGTCCCTTCAGTCCGGGACGCCTACGCGACCGTCCGGTGTGAAGCAACAAACGACGGAGTACTCAAACCCCATGTTGCCGAAGAAAGAGAATCTCAACCCAGCGGCGGAATCGAGACGGGACTCGCTTCGCGCGGCGGAGGACGGCTGGGGCAGACCCCTTTCTGAGGAGAAGAGCGACGGACAGACGACGATCGAAACAAACTGATCTACAGCCATTGTGGGGGGAGAAAGCACACAAAAGACCAGTGCTTCCTCCTCGTTGGGTACCCGGAGTGGTGGGACGAAATGAAACGGAAGAGAGCTTCGCGAAATGGCAACCACCAAGGAGGGACAGGGACAGCCATACCAGTCGGTGGTGACCGGGCTTCCGACACCGCTTGCACAGTGGGTAGCACCAGCACCAGACCCGGTGAAATTGAGGGAGGAGAGTCAGCGGCGCAGACAGTGGAAGGAATGGCAACGGCTAGTTGCCGAGGTAAATGAGGGAGTACTTTGCAATTAAGCCCCTCAAAACCAGGTTCCTCATTCAATACACCCCTAACTTTGCCATTATCACATAATACACCATGTGCTTCTAATAAATTATGCCAGACACCCCATATCCTTTCTGCTAGGTCCCTGGATAGTCCGAAATTAGACAATGCGCCCCATTACTCACATATTATTGGAAAAAGGCCCATATCTAGTTCATTTTCGGAAATTAACCCAAAAATTTAGTGCAAAAATAGTTTTTGTGTACTTGAAACACTCTCTACTGCATGCCTTACTTCCGAAAAACCGCATATAGACAGGGACTGGATTTTTGACTGCGGAGCAACTGACACTATGTCATTTGACATCGCTGATTTTACTGGAATATCTAAATCCAAGAAAAGCTATGTTCAGACAGCTAATGGGGAATTACTTCCAGTTCAAGGAGCAGGAACAGTTAAAATTTTGCCCACTCTAGGTATCTCAAATTGTTTATATGTTCCGTCCTTGTCTCACAAGCTGCTATCAGTCAGTCATGTTACAAAGGAGCTTAATTGTACTTTGCTGATGCAACCCTCCTTTTGTATGTTATAGGATATCCGGACGGGGAAGATTGTTGGGCGCGGCACTGAACGAGAAGGACTCTACTATGTGGACGAGATAGCTCAACAGAGTAGTGTGTTGCTGACTCACGGATCCACAGACCGACAGGCTTGGCTATGACACCGACGACTAGGACACCCATCTTTAGGGTATCTTAAAACCTTATTTCCTAGATTTGATAAAATTTCTCATTTGAACTGTGATACTTGTTTTCTGGCAAAGAGCCACAAACATTCGTTTAGAATTAATAATACCCGTGTGGACCATGTTTTTTCCCTTGTTCATTCTGATATTTGGGGCCTGCACCAGTTATGGGTGGTGGAGGTTTTAAGTATTTTTTGCTCTTTATTGATGATTGCTCACGTATGACATGGGTCTATTTTTTAAAGTCCAAATCATAAGTCTTTGAAATATTCGTCATGTTTTACACCTTTGTCCAGACTCAATATAAGAAAAACATCCAAATACTTAGGTCCGATAACCGGGGGGGAATATGTCAATAGCCAGATGCAACAGTTCTTTGCCAAAAGGGTCTTATACACCAAACCACATGTCCTCACACACCTGAACAAACGGGGTAGCCGAAAGAAAAAATAGGAAACTACTCGAAATGACTAGAGCTATCCTAATTGATTCCAAGGTCCCAAAATCCTTTTTGCCCGAAGCCTTAGCTACCTCAGTCTACACTCTAAACCGTCTCCCAACAAAAGGCCTTGATAGAAAAACACACATTCAAGTCCTATCAGCCCATACAGAACTCCCCTTACCTCTCACACTTGACCCAAAAATTTTTGGATGCTCTGTCTTCATCCACCTTCCCAAAATTGAATGAACCAAGCTTTCACCATGTGCGATAAAAGGAGTGTTTGTGGGATATGAAATGCATCAAAAGGGGTACCGGTGCTATGACCCAAAATCCAAACGAATGTTTGTCACGATGAACTGTGACTTCGTAAAAAATGAATACTTTTACCACCAACTTAGCGGTCAGGGGGAGAAAGAACCAGAAACTGAGATTGACCCACTAAGTTTGCTTCCTAATCCTATTATAAACCCGAGCCCGAATCCGAACCCAATCATTAGTCCAAATCCTGGTCATAAGCCAAGTCGTGACCGGGAAGAGGACCCAACAGATGAGGTTAGCATCACCACCGAGCATGTCTCTTATACTCCAGTTGAGTCCATCAAGATCAGTGACATCGTTGCAATACAATCCCCGGCCGATATTCCTGAGGTAAGAGAAGATTCTGACCCTAGTGAAACTCTTCGGCTTGAAACTAACCATGATCACAACAAAGAACTAGAAGCAAGCACAGGTGGGCAACCACGGGTTCTACCGCCAAGAAGCACCAGGGGAATACCACCAAAGAAATACTCCCCGGATTGGAAGGGACGAAAGACACAATACTCCATTGTGAATTCCGTAAAAGCTCATATGACTGAAATGGCGAAGGTTTTTGAAGCAGCATTGTATGAAGAGGATATTCCGCACTCTGTGGAAGAAGCAATGAAGCATAAACATTGGAGGGATGCCATGAAACGAGAAATGGACGCACTGCTAAAGAACAATACTTGGGAGAAGTGTGCATTGCCAGAAGGGAAGAGACCCGTTGGATGCAGGTAGATCTTTACGATGAAAAGGCGAGCCGATGGATCCATCGAAAGATACAAAGCTAGATTGGTCGCAAAGGGATACACCTAGACCTATGGGGTAGACTATGCTGTAACTTTCTCACCTGTGGCGAAAATGAGTACTGTGAGAGTCCTACGGACTATTGCCGCAAATCAGAATTGGCCACTTCACCAATTTGATGTCACCAATGCTTTCCTCCACGGAGAATTAAAGAAGGAAGAAGAAGTATACATGGAAGTTCTGTAACACCCCTTACCCGGTTGGTAACCCACCAAACAAGTGATGTCACGTTTCAGTATCAAAAACCCGTGCTGAAATTTTTCCTTTTCTTTTTAGCTTAAAAGCACAATTAAATTCTATTACATTTGAAAACGTAACATTTATCCAGCGGAAGGTTAAAGATTAAACTATTACACAACATGCCACGTCTACTAATCCAAGTTGACCACCAGTGACTCGCCAAAGATGCAAAGCTGCGCAACATCACTGACATAATGTCGACTCTAACCTGCAGGGGAGAAAGAGGGGGAGTGAGCTCGAAAGCCCAGTAGCAATATCCAAACTACATAATCCAACCCTCTCAGCTAAGACAATAGTAACTATAATAACTACATTATTTTCTTTTTAATCTTTTGCTTGTTTTCATTTCAATATCGCAGATTTCCAAAATTACTTACAAACTCATTATATCACTTATTTGTATTATTGTCATACAACTTTTCCATACATTCTTACTCATGTCTCTTCAGAGATTTCATTTTTAATGTCATTTCCTTATCATATTGACTTATTATTACAATATATATATATTCCAAATCCTCATAATTTTCACACCAAAGCACACCTGTTCAGATACCCATATATATTCGTCATATCATTCTCGTTATATTTCTCTTACGGTCTCTTGATAACATATTCATATATTTATTTCTATAATACAACGTTTTCATTGTATCTTATAGCTTTGGTTTCTCTAGATTTCACATATCATCATATATCATTTCGTATCACATTTTTCTCCTTTTACCATTTATTTTCATATACTATTCTTCCGTGTTAATTACCCCGAGCGGGGACCGTTCAACATAAAATATCATTTCCTCCGTGAGGACCGATCAACAATCATATCATACATCATATTTCACAAATCACATATCACAGATCACAGATTACAGATCCTTTATTCACAAGTCATCAGATATTATTATTTTTTTCCTTATCTTATCATATATCACATATTACAGATTACAGATCATTTATTCAAAAATCATCAGATATTATTTTATCTTATCTTATCATATATCGCAGATTACAGATTACCGATTATAGATCATTTATTCAGAAATCATCAGATATTATTTTATCTTATATTATCACATATCACAGATTACATATTACATATCATTTCTTCAGAAATCATCAGATATTATTTTATTTTATCTTATCATATAGCCCCAATATCTGCTTGGTTTCAGGCAGGGTACACGGACCAGATCAGAAACAGAATCAGATGCAGACGCGGATTTTGTCATCGAGAGGACTCCGCACAGACCACCCATAGGGTGCAGACAGATAATCAGACCACCTATGAGGGTGCAGACAGATAATCAACCACCCATTAGGGTGCAGATCAGACAGATCAGATAGGGGCCCATCAGATAACAGACGATCCTCGCTTCGGTTATCCAGAAGACGAGTCATCACAGATAATGCAGCGCTGCTGTCCTATGGCATGCCAATTGTACCCAACACATATGACCAAGCAAATGGGACGTTTTATTTCATATTATTCTTTCAAATATCTTTTTCACATTTATTCTATTTCCAAATATCACTTCAGATAACTATTCTTATCGAACTCACAGACATTCTAAACTTTTAGTATATGTTTTTATAACCTTTACATACTATTCTCTTGTTTCATTTTATTCAGGCTCTACTTATCAGATAATTTCTTTTTCATATACATTCAGATATCTTTTCATAATCTATTCAGACATATTTCACATTATTCAGATCTTCATAATTTATTACATTTCATTGCATATCATATCCAATGTCTTTTACTCATATTTGTACCATTTTTCCGCAGATCATTCATATTAAAATGAATAAGTATCATAATAATCCACATATTAAATAATAAGCATATTTAAGCACATTATTTAATTAACATCTCACATATAATCACATTATAGCACACATCATCTCAACCAAAGGAATCAAAAACCATAGAGAGGATACGCTACCTCACAGGCTTATGAATATAAGCCTATTTCACATTCCTACCCTTGGCTATCTTCTAGGTCCATTTCTTTTGTGTCCAAAACACACTATAGGCTCTTTTGCCTTTATGCATAATATAAATAGCATAGCAATTAATAACTCATATTTACCCATGATCATGTTTTCATCATTAAATCATCTAAATTAATTAATTTGCTATATTAACTTAATATCTTCTCATTCTTTAACTTTCTAATATAACAACTGCACTGGACTGATTCGTCATAAAACTTCTATATTCATACGGAAGGATTTAGAGACTTGACCTAATATTTTTAAATACCCAATGAAGTCTAGTTTATAAACCAATAAGATTCATTCAAAGATTCTTAATAGTTTAAGAGATATTCTCGTTTTCCCACATACTACCAAAAATCAGACTATTTCTGGGAGCAGTTTCTAAACAATTTTTATAAATGGTATTTGTACTCTTTAATTCGTCATAAAATTTAGAGAGCAACTACACACCTTATAGTTAATTTAGAAATTATGAAATCAAGTTTTCATCGAACTTAAATGCCCTGAATATTTCGGATAACACATACCAAAATATGACAAAGTACCAGAATTTTGACACTTCGTAGCTGTATTGTTATAACAATTTATACACATAGTAAACGAACTTCTAAATTCTTCATAAAAATCAGGGATCCTCTAGACTCATCACAGTTGTTTCAAAAATTGTTAAACCAGAATTTTAACTGTTTTACACATGCCGAACAATTCAGATCAGATCATAGAAAAACAGGGGATTAAACCTTGTTAATCCAATTCTATTTCAATTCATGTTTAATCCTAAATTTCATCTAACTTGAGCATCTAACTACTAAAACCACAAACCCTAAGGTGTATTTTCAATCTCAACATCAAGTTCATACCATGGCAAATTAACTTTGAAATTATCCATCAAAACGTGGTATACGACGTCTATACGCTACGTATTCAATAATTAATCGAACATAAAACCATTTATGCACCAACACCTATGGAGCTCGAAATTTTCAGATTTCCAACCTTAATATATATTGAATTTCATGCTATAAAAATAGTATAGGAAGAAAGACCTTACTTGATTTCTTAACGTTTACGCGATTGGATCGATATTTCGACGAAAAATCGAACTTAGAAGTGCCATGAGAACTCACGGTTCTCTCTTCTCCCATGGCTGCTGTTTCTTTCCTCTTTTCCCAATGAGGAAGAAGTCAAGCTTTATTTGATAATAATAGGTGGCAATCTTCTAGAATTTTCTTTTAATTTATAGTTATTTAATTAGTTAACTTAATTTCATTTCTTGTGCTAATTTATTTCCATATCATAAGATCTCATATTAATTATTTATATATACCATCATTTAGCATTTATATTCTAGTTTAATGTAAAATTATCTCCGTCTATAACTCCAAACGTTTCGCTGATCGTTTTCCCTAAAAAAATGAAATAATCGGAGATAAAATTTTTAATTACCTTCAAATGGTCCAAAACAATTCCTCACATTATCTACAATTATTCTAGGCCATAATTTGTAATTTATAAAATTATTACCCTTAGCTTCGATTTATGATTTTACACGGACAAAAAAAATTGCCGAAAATTGACTAATCGGCATTTCGTATCAAATTTATACCTTACGGTTTAACTTAACTACTATTCCTCATCACATATCCAAACCTTTCATCGAGCCCTATAATTCGGGATGTTACAAGTTCTTCCTGGATACTCAGATGAGTTTGCACCAGGGCAAGTCTGTCGCCTGAAGAAGACCCTATATGGCCTAAAGCAGTCCCCAAGGGTATGGTTTGGAAGGTTTTGTCAAGCAATGGAGAAGTATGACTACCAGCAGAGTAACTCAGACCACACTCTATTCCTTAAGAGGGTAGGTAACAAAATAATGTGTCTCCTTATATATGTGGATGACATGATTATTACAGGGAATGATACAGAAGAGATCGAGGAGCTAAGAGCAAACTTGTTCAAAGAATTTGAGATGAAGGATCTGGGAGCGCTGAAATACTTCCTCAGAATTGAAGTACTAAGATCTAAAAGGGGCATATTCTTGCAACAAAAGAAATATGTGCTCGATCTTATGACAAAAACCGGCTTACTTAACTGCAAGCCTGCCCAGACGCCTATGGTACAGAATCATGGACTGAAGATAGAAAAAGGAGCACGCACCACAGACAGAGAGCGTTATCAATGCTTAGTCGGGAAGCTAATCTACCTAGCTCATACCCGACCGGATATAGCCTATGCTGTTGGGGTGATAAGCCAGTTTATGCACAACCTACAAGAGGAGCACATGAATGCAGCAATGAGGGTGGTGAGATACCTGAAGGGTACAGTAGGGTATGGAGTTTTACTGAAGAATGAGGACACTTAGAAGTCTCAGGATACACTGATGCTGACTGGGCGAGTAATCCGATCGACCGAAAGTCAACTGCCGGATACTTCACATTCATAGGCTATAACCTCGTCACTTGGAGGAGCAAGAAACAGAAAGTAGTGGCACTTTCTAGCGTTGAAGCAAAATTCCGAGGGGTAAAGAGCGGGATCACTGAAATCCTATGGATACGGCGACTGTTGACCGAGATTGGCTTTCCACCCACTCAGAAAAGCAAACTATTCTGTGACAACAAAGCAGCAATCAGCATAGCCGAGAACCCAGTCCTACATGATCGAACAAAACATGTGGAGATCGACCGCCATTTCATCAAGGACAAGATAGAAAAAGGAATCATTGAGCTACCCTTCGTTCGCTCGGAAGACCAACTGACAGACATTCTAACCAAAGCAGTTAACGCAAGGATGTTTGAAGAAGTACTAGACAAGTTAAGCATCGGAAATGCAGTTACTTAGCTTGAGGGGGAGTGTTAGAATATGGAAATAAAATAATTGTAATTAGGGTAATTGATATGATTGATACAATCATAATTAGAGGATCTCCTTCCATATGTAAATTAGGGCAACTCTCTATATTAAGAGAGTTGCTCCATTCGAACAATAAAATACACAGGAAATTAATCCCAACCATGTTTATCGCTTCTTCCCTCTCGGTTATTGATAGAAATCCATGAGTTCCATCCTAAAATCAATTGGTGATAGGAGGAGAGGCCCATGAGACTTATATAGTGGATTAAGCTCTTTGTGTACACCGATGTGAGATATTATTATATTCATTTTTATGTTTCAATTGCCAACACCCCTCCCTCAAACCGATAGGAGGAGAGGCCCATGAGACTTATATAGTGGATTAAGCTCTTTGTGTACATCGATGTGGGATATTATTATATTTATTTTTATGTTTCAATTGCCAACACCCTCCCTCAAACCCTTCAAGGTGAATCTTGGAGGGGTTGGACTTTTTTTATGATCGATTGGACAATCAGCCCAATCTTTTTTTCGATCGGTTGGACCACTGACCCAAATTTTCAGCCCAGTTATACTGCTGGGTCAGTCATTTTTTTCGGTTTCAGCCTAGATATACTGCTGGGTCAGTTAAATATGACCAACAGTCAGCGACCCGCTCTGATACCATGATAAAAATCCATGGGTTCCATCCTAAAACCAATTGGTGATAGGAGGAGAGACCCATGAGACTTATATAGTGAATTAAGTTCTTTGTGTACACCGATGCGAGATATTATTATATTCATTTTTATATTTCAATTGCCAACAAATATAACTTAGTAGGGATACTTTCCACGTATGTCCTTTTTCGGTTACATATTAATTTGTCCTATTTGTAAATTTCGTTTGATATCTCTTTTTCCAATATCTTTTTTATTTTATTAATTTTATATTAAAATTCATACTAAAAACTATTGACATTATTAATAATTGGACGAAAATAGTACTATGAAAGGACAATTTCTTGTGACGAGGATATTTCGGTGTTAAATATAAATAGATAAGTTCAATGCACAAAATCGCACCAAGATGAAAAAACTTCTTTAAAAAATAGAAAAAAAGGATGCTTTTTCAGAATTCAAAATAACAAAAATTAAATAGGCGTATTTCATAAGTTTATTTATCTAAGCAAGCGTATTCTTTCCAAAATAGTTGCTGCTAATTATTAGAAAATATTTCTTGAATTTTGCGTTAATAAAAATGGCGCGCACACCAAACATAAATAAAATTAGTCAAAATAAATTAATAAAAAATATTTGACGAAGGGAAAAACAGAGGACATTGCTATTTTTTCAAATCTCGTTCTTCGAAAATTCGTTGCAGTATTTTTCTCTGAGAGAAAAAAATTAGAAGGAAGATGAAAAATCTCTGTTTCGTTGAGTGAAAGAGTAGAATTTAAAAGGTAAGCTGCTAAACCCAAATTCCGTTAAATTAAATGTATAAATGATTTGCTTATCTGAGATTTAGGTTTCTATATAACTAACTGCTCAAATCTTAATTCCTGATTTGTTAATTGACTGGATATGGATAAATTAATTCAGATGTTGATTTTGAGTGTTTCGGATAAAAGGATCGAGTAAGATCAAGTAATGGATTTCTGTTTATGTTGAGGTATTGGTGATGTATGTTTTCTGGTATTTTTCCAGTAAGGAGTGGCTCGCTTGAATCTGTTTATTATATCACGCTCGCGGTGAATTCGAAAGTGGATTCTCAATATTTGGGAATTGATTCCATTGTAACTTCGAAGTTGATAGGTAATGGAATATGAAACCGCATTGCTTGATTTCTATTTCAGGGATCAATTTTGTTATGATAGATTCTATAATGTTGACGTTGTTTTGTGGATTGGTGTGGCCAATTCTATTGGATACCTTGTTTGGTTTTCTCTACAGTGGATGAAGGAGGAATTTGAGAGATAAGAGAGATGAGAGTTGCTTTTGAGGGGCTGGAGGTACAATGACTGGAGGGTCATTGGGATTAAGACAGTCAGGAAGTTGTGGATCCTTGCAGCTACAGGCACAGAATGGAGGGTTCCAGCTGCAGAATTTGTATCTACCTCGTAGGTCTTCGAAGACATGCCTTGCCGGTTACAGGGAGAAGGAGAAGTTTCTGCTTGCTACTATCAGATATTTGAGTCGAAAAAAAGTTGTAATGCTGATTTTGTCTGTGCTTACAGTATTGGCATTTTTGACAGGGTTTTTCACAATCAATAAAGGTAGAGACAATTTGTTCTTAGCTATTTTCGTCTTTGATTTTTTAATCTGATATCTTCCTTCCTGCTTCACTTCCTTTAAAACTTATACTTTAAGTGTCTTCCTTCCCGCTTCACTTCCTTTATAACCTATAGCTTAAGTGCTTAACAAAGAATTACTGTTTAGTGCTTCAGTTAATAGTACTTCTCTATGGGGGATTTCATATATGTGTACTTTGATTTTTTTTTACAGAGGATGATTTTGAGAGCGTTGGTTTGCCGTTTGATGCCAGATATCTTAAAAAATCTTATGTTGCACCCTGGCTATTGCCTGGAAAAGGAGCATTCACATATAATAGTTATTCTATGACCCACAAAGTTTTTGTATGTAATGATAACACCAGTTGGGGTAGTCTCTATAATGCTTCAGTTATGAGTGATTCCTCCAGCTCAGTTACTGATTTTACCAATCCTTGCAAAGACTTCGCGTTTCCGCCCCCTCCTCCTGGTGATACAAGGCGAATTGGTCCACGCCGTAAGTTTTTAACCTTCTGTTATATCTTTGCACATGTGCTATTATAAAAGCTGAGTTGCAGTGTAATTGGAAAGCAATGGAATAACTTTTTAGGATATAAAGGAGGATTAAATGGATATTTGAAAGCTGGAAACTAAAGTTGCAATTGGCTTTTTAAAGATATGAGTGTCTTAGGACTTTTGGTTTGCCATGACATTTAAGACTGGAGTATCATTTTATAACTAAGGTGCCCTCTGCATGTAGTGTCAAACTATATTCGTGATACTTTTTTTGTTTCTTGTATCTAACCCCCAGGCCCTGGAAAAAGGAACAGCATTTAAATTGCTTTCAGAATATAATTTCTTAACCAACTGAATCAAAGTAATGTTCAAGGGTTTATGTTCTTTCCTTTATTGTGTCACTTGTTTTATGTAAATGACCGTTCAGCCTATATATAGTTAACTTGATCTTTGCTTTTGTCCCAGCATGCCCGGTATGTTATGTCCCTGTGGAGCAAGCCATAATTCGTATGCCCAAATTTCCATCATCATCTCCTGTTCTTCATCATCTAACTTATTTTTCTGAGGAGAATTCACTGAAAACCAAACCAAATGGAGGCTCTGAGTTTGGTGGTTATCCTTCTTTAAAACAGAGGAATGAATCTTTTGAGATTAAAGAGTCGATGACTGTTCACTGTGGGTAGGTGTACTTAACATTTTCCCTTCATGTGTACGTGCTTGTTCCTATATTTTTTCTTTCTTTCTTGGCTTTATTATTTATATATTTATTTATTTAAGTTACATATTGACAGATTTGTCAAGGGATGCAGACCTGGTTATAAAACTGCTTTTGACATTGATGTGGCTGACCTTGAGTTGTTGGAACAGTTCCATGAGGTCATTGTTGCCTCTGCTATATTTGGTAAAGCTGCCTATAAGTTCAAATTTAAAATTCATGAATTTTCCTTTTCAGGTTCCAGAATGCATTTGAATAGTATTACTACAGAGCTGTGATATGCATGGATGTAACTGTTTTCTTAACATTTTCCTTTAATACATATTGTTTGTGTGTACAGGAAACTATGATGTAATTCAGCAACCAAGTAATATTGGTGAAATTGCAAAAAGAAATGTTCCCTTTTTTATGTTCATTGATGAAGAGACCGAAACATATTTGAAAAATGTAAGCACCTTGGGAAGTGATAAGATGGTCGGGTTATGGAGGGTTATAGTAGTACACAATCTTCCTTACACTGACTCCAGAAGAAATGGAAAGGTCTCTTTGTTTGTTTTTTGTTGTTTCCCCTATCTCTTTACTTGCTGAATCAACATGTATATTGTTTTGTGGATGAACCAATCTGAATTTGTCTCATGTGATTAAAATTTTTCCATTTAATGGCACATATAGATATTGTGCATGACTTTTTAATAGTTCATCCATTTATGAAGATATTGGCGCTTTATATTTTTGTTTCCCTAAGGTTTCTTACTCTTGGTGTCTGGTTTGAGCATCAAACTATAATTTTGTACTCCGTGATGATAGGAATAGTTCTCATTTCATCTATAAATAAAAGAATACTTGACTGTGACAGGTGCCAAAGCTCTTGTTGCATAGGCTGCTACCAAAAACTCGATACTCAATCTGGATCGATGGAAAGCTTCAGCTTGTTGTGGATCCATACCAGGTTCTTGAGAGGTATTGTCTATTATTTCTCTTTCAGCATCTGCTTAACTACTATTTTATCAATGTAAATTAATAAGTTATTTAATGACTCATTATGCATCATTCTTGCTCTGCTACCCCTCCTGTCCGCCCTCACTAGGTTCTTGTGGCGCCATAATGCTACTTATGCTATATCGAGGCACTATAGACGCTTTGATGTGTTTGAAGAAGCTGAGGCAAATAAAGCTGGGATGAAATATGATAATACTTCTATTGATCGTCAAATTGAATTTTATAAACAGGAGGGTTTGACTCCGTATACGACTGCTAAGCTTCCTATAACTAGTGGTATGCTTGTGACTAGCCTATATTTGTATGTTTTGCTCACTTTATGTATCAAAACTAATGAGAACTGGAACTTCTTCAGATGTTCCTGAAGGATGTGTCATAATAAGAGAGCACATCCCCATCACAAACCTTCTTAGCTGTCTGTGGTTCAATGAAGTTGACAGATTCACTTCAAGGGATCAACTGAGCTTTTCAACTGTGAGGGACAAAGTTGCGGCCAAGGTTAATTGGAGTGTTGATATGTTTCTAGATTGTGAAAGACGCAATTTTGTTATACAGGTAGCCTTTGCACTCTCACCAAATGGAAGCATGTTGACATATATTTTCTTTATTTTCTTATGGAGGGGAAGAGAGTTGTGTATTTACTGTGAGAGTGTTGATGGCAGATAAAATGCATCTGATTATTGATTTAATGAAAAGATACGAAAGAGGTAATTCTGGAATGAATAGAGGATAGGTTTTTTTAGTTGGGAAGGGAGGGCATGCCAATTATGCCATTATGGGCAATTAATTAGAACTTTCGAGATAATATGATAAAAGTGTATAGCTTGTTTTTATGTGTAGACTGATATAGATCACCCTTACATCGTGAAATTTGGAAGTTTTCTTCTTATGTAAGGTTGTCAGTGCGAGCGGGTTTTGGGAGTAATGGGGAGATTGTCTGTGGTTTAGTTGTGCTGGTGAAGGGAGGGCCTCAATACCATTTCTTCAACAATTAGTTTGGACTATAGAAATAATGGGGTCAATGCTTGGTTACTGTTTTCGTATGGATAGCCTGATATACAGATTAAACTTGCATCTTGCCATTTTTAAGTTGATTTGATTGAGCTCATATTGCTTCTCCAACAGTTTTCACCAATTTACCTAGTTTAAGCATGCATTCCATGTTTGTCTGTTTGTTTACAGGCATATCACAGAGATATTTTGGAGCAAAGAGCGCATTTGGCTCTTTTAAGACCTCGAGCACCTAAGACTCGTCCTCATCCTCCGCCAACTATGCCTCGCCAGAAAGGCGTTCCTAGAAAAGGTGTTGCCCAACGAGGAAAAGACGAGAGACCCAGTACAAGGAGGCGACGCAGAAATCCCAAAACTAGGGAAATTTTCTTTGATTGACTTTTCACATGTGTTTTACCATAGACGACGAACTGTATAGTGTTTTTAGTCTGTTATCCGGCACGGATAGGATAGTTTGAAGTTACGGATAGATACGTTTAGCAGAGCCATAGCGAAATTTTGCTCCAACATTGTTCGAATTCTCAAACATATTTGTTGTAAGTACTATTCTGCCAATAATTTAGCTGAATTTTATGAGTAATTTATTCTGAATATCGTTTTCAAGCAAGGTGGCCCAAAAAGAAAGAGGAGAACAAAAGTCTTCACTCAACCAGCACTATTTCACTGCTAACAGTAATCTACTATCATTAGTTTCTTTATTTTTCATACATTTCTTATTAAATTTGTTTTATTTTTCTTTAAATAGATTGTTATTTTCACTATTAGTAGGAGAGCATTTAATGCTCGCCACTACAGACGATGAGGACAATGAAACCATTGTCAATCTGTTTGCCAGTCCATGTCGTTGGAAGCACGATTTCAATCTGTTTACAGGTTGCTCTCGTGGCCACACATTGTTTAATTTACTATACTACTACTATTTAATCGGCTTCACACCACTTTACCTCATTCTTTTACTAAACAAATAGCACCCACAATTCATGATTCCTTCACTAAGAGCATCTCCAATGCTGGCGGACGTCAAATAGCCGTCAAATAGCCTTCACACTGCCACATCATCAGCACTACAATTCTCCTGCCACATCAGCTTGCCACATCAACTGGACATCAAATAGCCATCAAATAGCCTTCACACTACCTATCCACATCACTAATAACAATTATATAATTTAATTTACAATTGTATCAACATACATAATTTAATTTACGAGACAAATACGGAAAATTCGAATAATAATATTAAAATTTAAAAAGTACATTACTTTTAAAAAAAAGTACAACAATTTAAAAAAATTACAAAAAGTAAAAAGTACATTAATTTAAAAAAGTAAAACAAAATCACTCATCGCCGCAGTCCTCGTCTCCGTCGTCGCCCAACGCTTCTTCACTGCCGTCGCCGCCGCCTCCGTCGCCACCTACGCCGCGGCTATTCCCGCCGGTGTCCCTCCTCATCGCCTCCAGTTCTTCACGCTGGCTCTGGAGCAATACGCGAAGAAAATCCTTCACCTCGGGGTCCACCGCCGCTTGGAAGTCGGCTAAGGTCTTCACCATTTGAGCGCGCGTTTGTTGGCGCGCGAAGAATTTGAGCTCCTCGGTAGACCTGCCGAGGGGGGATGCCGAATGGACATCCTGGGAACTCGGTGTGCCCCCCCTCGCAACCTGCTGCGCCCGCCTTTGCCCAACCGGGCGAGGTCGGCGACCGAACGACCGAGGAGTCGGGACCTCCTGGGCCGTCTCGGGGAGGTCTGACGAACCACCGCTGCTGCCGCTATAATCTCCGGTATAGTTCAGTCTCTGCCTCTTCGGCCAGCCAGCGTCGACGCCTGCCCGGAATTTCTCCGACTCGTTGAGCACAACGTAGCAGTTCCAGTAGGTGAACTCATAGTACTTCTTATCCGGATCGGGGTAGGCTCTTTCCGCAATCCTCCTGCAGTCTTCCTCTGTTTGGCCACTGGTCTGCATGCGGAGGGCGTTGGCGTACAAACCCGAAAATCGAGAGACGCCAGCCCTGATTCGGTCCCAGCACTTCCGGACCTCCTCCCCGGTGCACGGTCTCCCTTCAGGGCAAAATGCCCTGTAGGCTGCAGCTATCTTCGCCCACAAGTTGACGATCCTCTGGTTGTTTGAAACGAGAGGATCGTCGCAAACACTCACCCACGCCTTGGCAACCGCAACGTTCTCCGCGTCCGTCCACTTCCTCCGGCCCCGGATTTCGGCGCGGGGCTGCGACGACTCGCCGACCTTCTTCGCCTTGCCCTTCTTCTTACCCCGCCCTACTCCCTGGCTTTGAATGAGAGTTTCAGAAACGTCGTTAATATCAAAACCCAAGTCCGCTAAGGAGAAGGTCTCCGAATACTGTGCATCCGTTGGGGTCGATGTGTGCGAAGAACCGGTGGAAAAATCAAAAGTCGGCCGATAGGCGTTGTCCCCCCCGTGCGTCGCCTGCGACTGTGGAATCATATGTTGCGCCGGTGGCATCATCTGCTGCGCCGGTGGCTGCATGCCGGGTGCCCACCCCGGCATCATCTGCATAGGGGGCTGCATGCCGGGTGCCCACCCCGGAATCATCTGCTGCCACGGGTACACGTTGTAGTACCCGCTCATTGGAGGCCAACCACCTCCCCCAGGAGCCGGGGAAGTATGGGACCCTGCCCCGGGAGTCGGGGGCGTCTGAGACCCTACACCGGGAGCCGGGGGAGTCTGAGACCATCCCCCGGGATTAACTGGAGTACCTTCGTAGTTGTTCTCCATTGCTCGTTATTGATCTTGTACAGAAAGTAAGGTAGAGAGAGAGTACTCGTTAAAACAAGTGGTGCGAATGAAAATGAGGTTCAACGCGCGTATATATTGTGTTTTGCGAAAAAAAAAAAAAAAATATTTAAATCCGACGCCGGTTTGGCGCCGATCCGGGAGCCACAATGGCGCCCGTGAGGATCGGCGTGGGAACCGGCGTCAGCGCGGGAATCGGCATGGCGACGCCGATTTTGACGCCGATTTCGCCCACGCCGGTTCCAATGGTTCGGCGTCAAACCGGCGTGGGCGAAAAATCGGCGCTCCGGTGGTGACGCCGACCATTGGAGATGCTCTTATTCATAGGTTCTATTTTTTTTAGTAAAGGCAAAAACTGGTTATGAACATATATTCATTTTATGATTTTGGTTTTATACTTTATCTTTTGAATTTTTCCATCCTGAACATTTCAACTCGGATCACAATTGGTCCTAAACTAACAATTCCATCAATTTGTAAACGGTTTTAACCCGATTTTGACTAATTTTTAAACGGTTTTAACCCGAATGGGACTGTTAAAACCATCAAAATCGGGTTAAAACCGTTTAAAAATTGACGAAATTGTTAGTGTAGGACCAATTGTGATCCGAGTTGAAATGTTCAGGATGCAAAAATTCAAAAGATAAAGTATAGGACCAAAATCATAAAATGAGCATATGTTCAGGACTAGTTTTGGCCTTTAATTTTTTTTATATTTCTTTACATTAAAAATGTACTTTCGTCTCATTCAAGATGTTCATATTTTTTAGTGCCATGAGATTTTAGAAGCAGTTGTTAAGTGGAGTAAGTAGAGAGAAAAATGTAGTTTAATATTTTAATAAGGAGAGATGAGATAGAGATTCATTTTCAAATATGGAAAGTGTACATCTTGAATGAGACAAATTAATAGGTAAATGCAAACATCTTGAGTAGGAGGGAATACTACTATTACATGAGTAAAAAATCAAAACTTTCATAATAAAAATTCTAAAAATAAAAAATTACGTAAGCCGAAAGTTTTTTTTACCCTGAGGCACACCTCCTCTAATGCAACTCCATTTATTATAGTGTGAAATTGTTAGTGTCAGTAGTAACTAGTTTAGTCAAAGTCTAACAAAACCTCCTTATTAACGGAGAACTTTGTGGGTAGGGTATAAGGGTTTGTATACTAAAAATCACCTTTCGAGTGATTAATACTGTAAAACTCTAATTATTATTTTTCAAGTAAATGCAACAGATTATTTTTGTTATAATGTTGTTATGTTTTACATTTAATGGATGTTTATTGCATATTTAAATGTATAAGCGAACGTAACAAAGTCTAATTCTTTGATTTAGTAGACCGGTTGTGGACCGTCTCCAATTTTAGGTAACACAGTCAGTTCTGAACAAAGAAAAAAAAAGAATTTCACAACCTAGATAGGCCTAGACTACCTATCGTGAAAGGTTGCAATGTCAGTCCGATTATTTCTAAGCCTTATTGAAATAAGATGACGTTGGTGTGGTATAGCACTGAATTGGATCTAAACGACAAGACGAGTCTTTATGCTATCTACTGAAAGACGAGGTCTTGATAATTAATTTCTTAATCAATGTACGTTAGCATTGAGCATACGATATTGAGTATCTACTATTTTGACTTACCAAATGTGCGGGTTTTTCGTCACCCAACGATCCAGGTATATTGGGTAGTGGTGATCATTATCTAGCGGTGCTAGGATTGCTATTATGTTGAATCGTGCACGAGGAGAGTCTCGTTTGATAACATCCACAAGAGGAGCTCAAAACAAGGTTTTATTATTCGGAACCTAGCTAGTTGGAGTTTGATTACTTTATGAATAATAAATAAGAGTTTCTTACTAAGTCCACTCTTGGAGATTAAAATATGTTAATTAATTAAGTCCATATCAGACATTGATTAATTAATGGATGTTTCTATCTTAAGCGCGGGAAATGAATGTAACACACTAAAAGGAAACCCGGAATACTTGTAATTTCGGATTTGGAAAGGCAGTGCAATATTACTTCTGTAGTGGGCAACTTGTAATATTCCAATATAAGCTTGTATTAAATTGTGGGTTCAATTTAATTAGTGAAAAGCTAATTGGGTAAGACCATGTCCAAATTCTTCCTTAGATCCCTGACTGGGCCCAATATGTGACTTAATATAAATAGGAGAATAAATGAGACGGAAGAAAGACTTTTTCCACATCATAATTTTCGTCCCCCTCATCTTTGAGAAAGGATCGAAAATTGCTCTCCTTCCGTGAGCAGATTTCTGTCTTCATTATTTAAGTCCTAGTACACTGGTGAGATTTGCCCATACAAATATCAGTCTACAATCCGGGACACCCTGTCAGAAGATCCAAGGTCGAGTTCTCAAGATCTTCACGTGGAGAAGACGCAAGCCATCTTCGATTCTTAAGTGAATCAACGAGGTAAATTGGCTAACTCCGTAGTACGCATATTTTAGGGATTATTTGTACTAAAACGTGTTTAAAATTCAAGTTATGAGCATGATACATGTGATAATTGCGCGAATAGAATTTATCTAAATAATCTGCTAAGTAGATCAGAATTATGTGATCCGTTAGAACACACGCTTCCGCTGCCTACCCCTTCATAGGGGTGGGGTTGGGGTTGGGGGGATTCCACCGACTTAGGCCTTGCCTTTAGCCTTTGCCGCCTTCGTTCAAATTAGACGAGGCGGGTCATGGTCGTGTGGGACCATCAGTCACAGTGCTCGGATTCGACGTCACCGATCGTCGAATATTGGCACGTGAAGATGTGCTTCATGCGTTTCGTACTTGAGCAGTGATCCCAAACTTAACTCGAGGTTACCTACACATTTGCTAATAAAATTGAGTGAGAGAGCGGTTTTGGTATGAAAAATTATGGAAAGAATGAGACATTTATAGATGAATTTAAAATGTTTTGATAAGTTTCTCCTTCCTTATGGACTATATTTTTCAATAATAATACTCTAATTATCCTACTTTTACTAATTTTATACATTAAAACCTTTGCCGTCCCAAACTTCTTATATTTATAAGATTGAAGGAGTATTTTGTTAAAAAAAATTTACTCAATGGAACGTCCTAAAAATATATGGGTTGCTGACAGAAGGACGGATAGAGTAATATATATGCTCTAATTTTATAATTTTATGATGCACAATATAAGTCATTATTCAAGAAAAATATTTGGGATATAATTTCAAATAAACCGATAATACATGTTGATGTCGGCAGTGTAATCGCGAGCCGACTACTATATTCGGATCCAAATCGGGTTAGACCCGCTCCTCTATTTACATATAGCAAGAATCGAGATCTGCAATTCAGATATCTGTACAGAAAAATTATAAAGAGCTGGCCCCATTAACAATTTTATTTATGATTGTTGAGTTCTTTTGATATTTTGGCTTCTGTTTTGGGCAAGGAAGGTCAATTGCTAATCGAAATATAGCTGCTAATTAGCTGTAAAAAGCAAAGATTACATTTTTTTTGGGTCAGACAATTTTTCTTATTTCATCGATTGTCCGTTTACATACCATAACTCTCAAAGGTTTTGACCCCAAAACACTTCTTTCTTTTCGGTTTCCATCGTCTCGCCTCACTCAGGGATCCAGAAAGCTCGTGAAAGAGGTAATCTTTGATATTTTAAATCCAATTACTTTGCCATCTCAATCTTGATTTTTGAATTGGAACTGTTTCATGGTTTTGGTTGGTTTTTTCAATTATTTTGTGTGGGATTGTGTTTTTTTTAATTATTCAAGTATAATAATGAGGGGTTTCCCTGAAAATTGCAATAAGGGATGTGAGTAAGTTAAAACTAGGTAGATTAAAAACTTAATGTGGTTTTTGCCAATTGTCTAAGGTATAATGTTGATTGTCGTTTCAGGCCTAAAAATCAAATCTTGATCCTCGACTGAGTTTATAAAGATAAGGAGAAAGCTTTTTGGTTGATCTATGGTGTCATCTGGGTTTTTCCTAATCTGTATGCTCCATTCTTTGGTGGCCTTGTCATGTGGAGCAATGATGATGTTCTATAGGGATGAGGTGTTTGTGTTTAGCCGTGGTAAGGACCATGCTAGTAAGATTTTGGGCTCAACGCCTCATGATCAGCTCTTGATTCGAACCTCTGATTCGTTTTCGGGCTTGCTTTTGTTCGCTGTTGGGATGTTGCTGTTCATGGTGGCATTTGTTAAGGAGAAGGAGTTCCATGGCTTCTTTGCTAGAGGCTGTGTGGTTCTCCATGTTGCTATGGCCATTTGGAGGATTTACTTTGAGAGGAAGGTGGAGGATCTCGGGCATGACTGGCTGAGGCTGGTTTTTGGGGACATTATACTAGGGCTTTCATGGGTTTTCTTTCTTGTGTATTCGTGGAGGGAGAAATATGATTGATGTTTTGCTCTTCATCATACTGCATTTGGTTGGCACAGATGGAACTGAGAACTGCAATGTCTTTTACTGGTGTGGATGTGGAATTTGGTTTTGCAAGCTTGATCTACATGTTTTTGTTGGAAAGGGAGGAAGAGGATAAAATGTTTCTACGGAGATGCGGTCCACCCCATGTTTGTAAGTTAGGGGTTCAACTGGGATTAGATGTGCTTCAGAGAGAAAAAACTTCAATATTTACAAACTAAATCTGATGGACACTTGAATCTGATAAGACTGTGAATAATTTCTTCTCCTTTTTTCTGGTTTTTTATACAATGCTTCCCTTCTTTGATTGTTGATCATTGTTGTTGTAAATTTCCTTGAAAAGGCAATGATTTGTGAGATCTGAGTTCCACTCAAGTCTTGATAATATCCTTGATATGCTCGTGATTGTCACTTGCCTCAAGTTTTTCTGGTTGCACAACATAAAAATGTCTTGCAACCGAAAAATAGATTACTGACTATCCACGATACTGCAACCAGACTTGCTTTATATTGGTCACACACACATTTTTATCATTGATAACATACTTGAGATGGAATCATTCTGTCCCATCGTATTTTCTTATGCTCCCTCAGCAAGTTATGGTGCCTCTCCTCAAGCTTGTTTCTTACGACATGCTCCTCTTTACTAATATCTAGAGGTGCGTTTCTCAGTCAAACTTATCCTCTAATTTTGGTTTTCTTTTATATTTTTTGTGTCTTCACTAGTTGCAAAAAGTTTGCTGTTTTAATGTTGGTAACATACTGAATGTTTTTGTGCTGTTAATTAGTTAAATGCTTATGTAACAAAAGTATTTATATGCTTTTGAAATTGAACCCTGATGTGATTTGCAGAGGTTATATTGGTAGCATGGCACAATCATATTTGTTTTTTCTTGCACTCCTAAATCATGCACTATTAGCATTAGTCTTTAGTTGTTGCTTTTAAGGCTGTTAGGATAGTTGAATGATGCAAAATTTACCAATTGGTTAGCTGTAGAAACTATCGAAACTAGAGAACTAAGAAGCAGTAAATTATTCAGCAGAGTTTGGAAATGATTTTTTTCTTTATTTTTTCATCTTAGTCTTCTAAGGGGCGCTTACTTGTGGTTATGCGCATGTCGGGTTATGTAATCCCCCGAGTACTCAATCATCTATATCATGACAAAATTACCTCCCGCGCTATTGGTGAATCCCGATTCTTGAGACTTTGTCACAATGCCCCTTTTTTCTTTGATGATTGATGAATGATGGTCTCTGGTTGGATCCATGAGTAACATATGCCTTGTGTTACAATTTCTTAATCTTCTTTAATACATATAGTTGGTCTTTTTGCTTCTGTTGAATGATATCATGATCAAATTTTGAAATGATGGCATTTGAGATATAGGTTGATCTTTTGATTTTGCAAATCTTTTAGATGATTGGTTTTACTCCTCTATTTGATACCAAGAGTGGAAAGAGATGATATATTCATGTTGTTTTCTTTATTATCTACATTCACATAGGCTAGTATTGGATCAATCAAGAAAGACTTGATAATTAAGTTTCATGTGTGCGTTATAATGCTAACTTTTCTTAAATTGTTAACTCATCAACGCAGTGTATTAAAAATGTCAACATGATCGATCACATTAAAATATCAACACAAATTTGTCTTTACATTTTAATATACTGGGTTGGCATTTTAAATATCAATGTCAACATAGTGTATTAAAATATCAATTAAGTTTATGTTGACATTTTAATGTAATTTATTCGTGGTGACATTTGTAATCTATTTTTAATACACTATATTGATGAGTTAACAGATTTAGCAACTTAAGAAAGTTAGCAACGGATCACACATCTTAAGTTTCATATATTGTGCCGCATTAATTTACTAACTCCAAACCCATCATGTTATTTTCAAATATATATTAATATCATGATGGGTACTTGTGACTCGTGTTGTTTCACAATTTTAAATTTAATCCAAATTTATAGAAAACAATTTTATCCTCTTTCAGCTTCTTTTCTCCCATATATCAATCAGCTCGTGATCATTCATCCATCCCTACCATGACAACCTCATTTCATTGACCTTTTCCACTTTCTTGACATTTTCATTCCAACAACGATTGCTTTGTAAAATAGAGTAATAGACAAAGGACTAAAGAGAGAGGAAGGGGGAAGATATAATAAGACTTTTGGTAAAAGAATTTTAAAGCCAAGATTGAAATTTGATTTTTCCCATATGTAAATTCTTTCACAGTTGAACACATTTTCCTTTAAAACTCCAAAATTAACTAACGAAAGAAAATAAAAATATTTACAAGTGCCTGACCTTATACAATCCATTTTTGAATAATATTCTGCTCAAAAGTTCATATTCTAGAATGCTCAACTCATAATAGTGATTGTTCTTGCACATAAAATTATTATTTTTTAATAAATAAAAGTTACTAAGAATTTCAAGAAAAGTTATTGTTCTAGTTGAAAAATTATTATACTATAATGTACAGTAGTTATTCTTCTTTTGAACAAAAATGATTGTTCTGGTAAATAAAAACTTCAATGAACGTTATTATTAATAAATAGTAGTAAGATATTATTCAAATGGATAAAATTGAAATTTACTACGATGGTCATTCCATAAGATAATTAAAACTCCAATCTAAAATTGAAATAATTAATTAAACAAGTAGTTGAAAACTTAAGTCTCCTAATCAACAAATTAATTAATCCTCAAAGTCACAATTACTTGAGCCCATTTGCCAGATGAGAGTTTTCATAGTCTCAATTTGATGACTTTTAATTTGAGATTAAATTTGCCGACCTTTGAAATATGAGATTGAAACGTGAATTTTTCTGAATTATAGATTTTTGTTATTTATCTATTTTTTCTTCTTTTTTCAATATTTATTAATTGATCAAATTACCTCCTCAAATTTAGACCTAAACTCGGAAAAGTGTAACTTTTACTACTAACTTACATAAGCTCTGCTTCTCGTCACGTTACAATTTTGTAAATAGACCCTGATTATACCAATAGACTTTCACCATTTTAATTTTTATATTTCATTATAAAATAGGAGTACAAGGAATGGAGAAAATCAATGTCCATAAATGTTCCAGACTTCCAGTAATAAAACTAATGAATCATCAATATAATTATTATCAACACATATAAGGGGAGTATGTCACAACTCACAAAGCTTCATACAACTAAGAAACATTTGCAATTGGTAATTCTTAAATTACAGTTTAAAAAATATAAGAATTCATAATCAATCTGTCTCTCTGATCCATGACTCCTAGCTCAACTGGTTGAGAAGGGAGGCAAGGATACCCTCCATCTAGGAGGTCTTGAGTTTGAATCCTGGATGGTGCTGGGATTAATTTCTCTTTTGGGCCTTTACAAGGCTTGTTGCCTTGGGACTTGGCAAGCTGATGAGCCTTGACCCGTCCGGGACAGCGCTGGTCTACGGGCTGAACCCGTCGGAGGGTGGCTGGTCTACGAGCCTGACTAAGGCTAGTTCACGAGACCGAATCCAGCTGGAGGGAGGCTAGTTCACGAGCCACGAGGGTTGGGAAGGGCTAGTTAGCTTGCCAAATGTATCACGGACTCCGGTGTATGTGTGTGTTAAAAAAAATCAATCAGTCTCCCTGAATTTAGGTCTAATTTGAGGGGTAATTTGGTCAAGTGATATATATAAGAAAAAAAGAGAAAAAAGATTAAAAAAACAAAAATATATTATTCTGATTCGTTACCGTCCACAAAAAATAGATAAATTTTACCATTTTGGGCCATCCACCATACCTATTCTAAATATTAGTAAAAGTTTTAAATAAATAATAACCCTATACACCCATTCTAAACGTGAATCCTACAACTTTTTTCTTGTTCTCTCTTACTTTACCATTGCACATTAAAATCCGTGTCATTCATAATTTTATCTATATTTTTTGGACGGAGGTAGTATCTCTTGTCGAATATTATTGCCAATAGTTGGGCTTTATTAGTGATCATATTGAATAAAGAAGCCCGATTTAGAATCCATTTGGCAGCCCAAATTTTCTCCTCTTCACTGCTGCCATTCCAAGTTCCTAACATCCAGTCGCCGCTCATCGCCCTCACGCTCTCCAACGCTCTGCCCCGCCGCCGTAAGGATCTCTCTCTTTGATTTACCGTTTTATAATAAATTAGGAACCGGTCGTTTTTTTTTGCTTAGTTTAAAGTTGATTCATAAAATTCACAAAAGGCAGTGAGTTTTGATTGCCATGACTTTGAGGCATTCGGATTTATTTGCATTAGTTTTGATTATGTATGAATTGAAGGCAATCAATTATTATCTGTGAATTGTGATTAAATGATTTCTACAGATTTATTTATATAATATAAAAGAACGAAAGAAAAACCGAGCTTCCTGGACAAGCCACGATTTTAAATTCAGAACCACTGAGTTTGCATATTAAACCCCATTTCGTAAACCCCTTCCCTTCCCTTCGCTTTTTTTTTTCTTCAACTCACAACCAGCCCTTCCCCCATTTTGGAAGAGATCAAAGGTAATATCTTTCTCTCAAATTATTTTTTCGATTTTTCTCCATCTCCTTTTGTCACTTTTGCTCATGGTTTTACATCGTGGATTGCTTTTATATGCTGTCTTATATGTTGAAAAAGTTTGATCATAGCTCTCTTTGGATTCGATTAGAAATACTATTGATCCCCCCACGAAACATATTTAACATGTTTTTGGATTGGATTTGGTTTTGGCAATTTTTCTTGGGGAGAATTCAGCTGGTATAGGCTTCTTCACCAGATTAGAATTGCAGAGCGGAGATTTGTTATTGTGACTAAAAGTAGAAAATAGCTTAGTAAAATCGTTCTAGTACAGAGGTTTGTGCAATGGATTCAGAATTGCTGTGTCATGCAACTTAGGTCCTTGCTCTAGTCTACGTTTAAGAATGCAATTGTCGTTTGATGAATTAGTTATCAGCTCTTTTACTAAGTTTAGTTAATAGGAGCATGGATACAATCATACAATTCTCTTGATTTTCAAAAGGGATCATATAGATACCTTTAACTTGGTAGGAATGACCATTGACCAACATGATTCAGTTAATAAATTATGGCAGTTATAATTGCACAGATTGGTTGCAGTTCTTCCTTTATTTTTCAGTTTCTGCCGCCTGTGTTTCTTTTTTGTTATTTCTCTCATTGGATAATGTCTCAACAATGTAATATATAAGTTAATTTCTATGCCTTTTACTTGCTCGTAGATGGGTGCTGGATCTTCAAGTCAGAATTCCTCCCCTGTTGTATCCATAAAATCGCTGGATGACCAAGGTTCTGTGCCTGATGTAAAGCCAAAGAAGAAGATCTGCTGTACTTGCCCCGACACTAAGAAGTTGAGGGATGAATGCATTATGGAGCATGGCGAATCTGCTTGTGAAAAATGGATTGAGGCTCACCGCAAATGCCTTCGTGCAGAAGGGTTTAATGTTTGAACTCTGAGATAGCTTCCATAAATCAACTTGGATAGTTGAAAACATTATTATGGAGTACATTTTTTTGAAGTTATAGTGATCAGAAAATTAACTTGTTTTGAAAATAAGAAACAATGTAAAAACAATTGCTCCGTTCTCTGATATTGAGAAATTTATGAAGCGATATTGCTCATCTCATCTCTGTTGTATTTGGATTCCTGCAATTGATGGCTGGTGTGGAGGTAGAGAGGAAATTTGCAGGTAATTTTTGTTTCTCATCCAATGTTTTTGTAACTAGGATGTTTTAGAGTTGTTTTTGTTATAGAAAAATAAGATGATCATATATGGAAATGCAGCCTTTGAAGCATATTTGTATTTGAATTACGGCTTCTAGTTTGTACGATATATGAATCAGAATATAGCAATCCTCCATATCCATTGGTGTTGTGAGAAAGAGAGAGAATAGTTTAATTTAATTCATTGAGTAAGGATAGTAGGAAGGGACATAGACAAACTTATTTAGTGCTATAGAGGATTACATTATAAGATAAGAAATCTAGTGCCCCCATTCCAATATTAGGTCATGCTCTCAGTGGCCGCAGGTGCAGTCGCTGCAGCTGCAGCTGCTGCCGCACTTGCACTTGCCGTCATGCTCAGCAGCATCCACCGCCATGACATAGCTGCAACCACAATAAAGGAAACAATCCTAGTTAGTCCAACTCAATATCATCTATAGTAGATTAAAGTTCTGGTTTTGATCAACCATACCTCTTCTCGGTCTCA
The DNA here is from genome assembly GCF_004379255.2 of Salvia splendens. NCBI lineage: Eukaryota > Viridiplantae > Streptophyta > Magnoliopsida > Lamiales > Lamiaceae > Salvia > Salvia splendens. Next base: position 18,687,493 of record NC_056036.1, on the reverse strand, counting down.
ATGATGTCGGCTGTGTACCCCTGCTTCCTGCAATATGAAGAAGAAAAAATAGATAAATCGACCGCTGAGAACTTATTCGAGATGAAAAGAGAGAGAGAGTATTTACTTACGTGCACTGGGATTTGTCAGAGCAGTCGCAGCTTCCGCACTTGTCAGACATGTTTGGTGAGGTTGAAGAGGAAACAGAGTAGATATGGAGTTTGTATGTATGAAGTCTGGTTTGCTATATTTTCATTTGTTTGTGGAGGAGCTGCCTATTTATAGGTGGTGGAGAATGGAGATGAGAGGTGAAAAAGTTGAAAGAATCTTGGTTATGGGAGTTGGAATGGGAGGGAGGGCCTCTGTCTCATCTTCTTATTTTTCATTTTTGGAAATTTCAACATCACTACTTATTCTACATTGGTTTCCTTTTGTTTTATGCTTTTAGGATAAACATATAAATTTATATTCCAAACTATGACTGTTTGATTAAATATCTCATGAGATGTGTTTTCTTTTGTTGCAAATTTATTACTATCTCCGTCTAACAATAAGAGTCATATTTTGTCATTTCAGTCTTTTCTTTTGTTGCAAATTTATTACTACCTCCGTTTCATAATAAGAGTCATATTTTGTTATTTCAGTCCGTCCCACATAAAAGTCATATTTCACTTTTACCAATTCATTTTTTATTACATTTCTTAAAATTCGTGTTCACACTAAATGTGACTCTTATTGTGCGACAGAGGTAGTATAAGAAGATGAGAATATGAAAAGATGAGAAATTTATCATATTTTAGCTGTTTCCACTCGTTTTAATCTCACGTTCTTTAAGACTGAAAATAAACTCAAAAACATAGAAAAATATTAGTAATATTTTCGTCGACTACTAATAGTTTTTATAGTGGATTGCACGAGTTTATAAAATTTATGAAACATGAGAAACAAAATAATGATTAGAGTATCCTTAACTGAATGTGAATAAAAAGAAGAATAAATGTGAAAATAACACAGAGATTCAATTATCATAAAAATATTATTTACTAACATAATTAGTAAATATAGAGATTTTGGGGATAACATGAGTTTTAATATGAAATTGATAAATAAAAAATAGATAAGAAAAAGTAATTAGAGTATTTATAGTGGAGAATGAGTTCACAATAGAGAAAAATACATCAAATATAGAAATGAGCTAATTTTGTGGGAATGGCAAAAATAGAAAAACAAGACTATTTTTTTTAATGAAACAGAGGGTCTTATTTAATATTTGCAAAATTACTCTACAGAGTAATAAATACAGTAGATATAGTATATGTGTACTAAATTAATAATTTGATAAAATTTAAGAAGACAGTGATATTATTGAAAAATTTTCAAATCAATTTTATACTAATTTATTTTTACCATTGTAATTTCTTGTGTGAACTTCAATTGTTCTTCTTTCAACTTATTATTTTCTTGTTTTAAAGTAATTTAAGATCCATCCGTCTCCTTTTAAATATTCGGTTGAGAGCAAAACATCGACAATAGTGATATGTATCGAAACTTTTAGAAGGAACAAATTCTTCATGATTTTAAGCCAATCGTGTCTTTCTCTCAACTTTATGAAATTGAAATTTGTCTCGAATTCTTTACTTTGTTATTTCTTTTTTTCGCATTCTATTCTTTTAATCTAAATATTCTTTATTAAAATAAATTTTGTCTCTACGTGACTCAATGTTTCAAACTTCTACGAAAAAATTGATGTTGTCAAACTTTCAATTTTCACCATTCATCAACATATATACCTTATTTTTTGTTATAATTTGGAGTAAGAAAATAAATTTTTTAATTTCCTTAGCTGGTGTGTATCACGATTAAAGACACCTATATTCAAGGAATTAGGGATGTCAATTGGGCTAACCCGCTCGGATTCGGGCCAATCCACTCGGATTGTCGGGCTATTTGGGTGCGGGTTGTTGTGAATTATTCGGGTTGTAAATTTTCGGCCCTAGCCCTAAATCTTCGGGTTTCGAGCTAACCCACAGGCTATTCAGGTAAAAAATGATCTGATGTGTCACTACTTTTTATCCAATCTAATATTCTAACTTATAAAAAAAAAGATTGGCGCAAATTGTAAGGTATTATCAAAGTGATCAAGAGAAAGAAAATAATAGCAATTGAAAAACGAAACAAAATGCATAAACATATCTCTTAATTAGTAGCACACCTGAATCTGACTACAATTAAATGAAAATCTTGCATTTCGAAGGAGTTGAAATTGTATCCAAAAAATAAATTCTAAGCAGTTCAAAAAGATAATACTCCCTCCGTCCCTAAAGAGTATGTACTATATCCTTTTTCGTCCGTCCCCAAAGAGTATGAACATTCCATTTTTGGAAACTCTCTTCTCTCTAATAAAGTGGGGCCCATTTTCCACTAACATGACTTAAAAAACTTTCTCTATCTATCTTTCTCTTACTTTACCAATAATGCATTAAAACTCGTATCAAACCCAAAGTTCATACTCGTTCGGGACTGAGGGAGTATATATAGTAGTAGTACACTAGTACGTCAAAAAATAAACTCTATGGAGTTAAATGATATTCTTCTACGTCAATAGCTTTTGAAGCTTCAACCAGATCATTGTCTTCTAGAGGAAGGCGTAATGCGGCGTTTAATATGATTACATATAAATAACATCTATACCATATATATTTCATATCAATGCTGCGTTTAATATTGATATTACCATATATACTTCATATAAGTATATAACCAAAATTTTAATTATAATTTTATTTTAAATGCTCTACCCATGGGCTAACCCGCAACCCACCCGGGCCAGCCCGCATAACCCGCCGACCCGAACAGGTCAGCCCGTGTAGCCTGATTGTGCATTTGGGTTGCGATTTTCTGGCCCTAGCCCTATGATTTTACCAGGTTATTCGGGTTGACCCACGGGTTTCGGACTACATTAACATCCCTATAAGGAATGACGCAGTACCCTATAAACCTTTTTTAAAATAAATGTATTTAAATTTAAATGCCGTGAAGGGTTCAAACTTATGACCTTTTATTAACTCCAATGTAGATATGTATGAAAGATTTATATATTTTGATACAAAACTTGATTTGTTGTAATTTTAGTAAATTCCTTTTTGATTTATTTCTTCTTAATCCCCGCCTTGATTCTTGCTTTGAAAACTAAAAAAAAAGCCAAAAGATTAGTGTATGCTAATTTGTGTTTTAAATACATCACTCACGTTTTAAAAAGCAATTTTTTTAGTGTTCCAACTGAAATTAAGAGATGCAAACAAAAATTATCAGAAAAGCAAAATATTACTAACATTTTGTGGACAATTGTATCCTCAACTTAAGGATGCTTTATGATGTGCCCTCAATTTGGTTATTTTTCAAAAATTTTCAACGTAAATAATTGCTTCTTTAATTTTGTAGTCTTATAAGATAAGTTTGTGTAGTGACATGCTTATACTTAACTTATATAATCTTCAATTTGATAAATAGTTTATACTCGTATTCAGGAGTTCTTCAATTTTGAATAACAGTTTAGACTCATATCAAACAACTTCTTCAATTCATCATTGACAATTTTGGCTCGTGTTAAATAACTAATTTAGATGGTTTTGACACGTGTTGGTGAGCCAATCTAGACATGTTTGCTCATGTTCGAGTGCCACTTTAATCTTTACATTTTCCACGTTTTACTCATATCTACAAGCCAATTTAAATAGTTTTTCCTTATTTCAAGAATCATTTTTCATTTTAAAATGTATTGGACCATAACTTAGGTATTATAATGAACAAATTAATGATTAATTATGGATTGTTAGCTATTCGGACACTGATGATTCCGCGAATTTTTGATGATGATAAATGCTCGTAAAAATAAATTACGACACAGAGAATTTTACGTGGTTCGATTTACTGAGGTAAATCTACGTCCACGGGGAGAAATGGGGGCAGGTTTGTATTGCTTGATCTGCGAATTACAGCTTACAACACAGACTTGCTATATGATTATTTCTCTAGAGAGATTCTACCCCTTTCTACCAGATCTAAGTTCTATTTATACATTGAACTAAGATCGTGGCTTACATCATCACTCTAGGTCGTGGAGTGATGAATCCGCGAATTTCTGGTGGTAGTAAATGCAGGAAAGTAGAAATCACAACACAGAGATTTACGTGGTTCGATTTACTGAGGTAAATCTACGTCCACGGGAAGAAAAGAGGGCAGAGTTGTATTGCTTGATCTGTTTTCTACAGCTTACAAATACAAGCTTGCTATATGATATTCTCTCTCTTAGAGTTGGTGTCTCCTCTATCGGATCTAAGTTCCGTTTATATATAGAACTGAGATCGTGGCTTGCATCACCACCCTAAGTCGTGGAGGTCACGGAGGTCATGAGATCCTGCATGGCCACTAATTAGGCGGTGGCTTACATCATCAGTAATTATGTCGTGGATGTCGTGGAGGTCATGAGAGCCTGCATGGGTCCACCACTAGATAGATCGTGTCTCCCAGTCCGGTATTGCCGAGCAGCTTTTGCCGATGCTGAGACCGAACTGCTGAACTATTGCCGAGCAGCTTTTGCCGATCTGAGAGTAGAGCTTGATGCCGACCTGAGGGCAGAGCTTGATTGGTTGGTTTTTACTGAGCTGTAGGCTGAGGCCGAACTCTTTGGTCATGCCGAACTGATACTCTTTCTTGGGCTTTGTGCTGGCTTGTTTAGTACGTACTCCATCACTACCCCCCCCCGAAAAGCGAAGTGAATCACTTCGGCATCCTGGATAATGGTACGGGGTAAGTTGACGTTTGTCCTCGGTCTTATGAAGTGAACTCTTCTTTGACCAGACTTGGTCCTTGGTCTTGATGAAATAAACATCTTTGACCGGACTCGTCTTTGGCCTGATGAAATAAACATCTTTGACCGGACTCGTCTTTGGTCTGATGAAATAAACATCTTTGACCGGACTAAGCTTGTGTCCTAATTTGGCGAGTTTTATCGCTCGGATCGGACTTTCCGTTGTCCTAATTTGGGGATCGGACTTTCCCTTGTCCTAATTCGGCGAGTTTTATCGCGTGGATCGGACTTTCCCTTGTCCTAATTCAGGCAAGTTTTATCGCGAGAATCGGACTTTCGTTGCGGTTCGTTTCAGACGAAGTGCTTGATTTTTAAGCCGAATTGTGGTCTTGTATCCTCTTTAGAAGCTTGGACTTCACAATCGTTGGCTTATTGCAGCTCGTTTCAGACGAACTGCTTGTTTAAGCTGAATTGTGGTCTTGTATCCTCTTTAGAAGCTTTGACGCACAATCGTTGGCTTGTTGCAGCTCGTTTCGGACGAACTGCTTGTTTAAGCTGAATTGTGGTCTTGTATCCTCTTTAGAAGCTTTGACGCACAATCGTTGGCTTGTTGCAGCTCGTTTCGGACGAACTGCTTGTTTAAGCTGAATTGTGGTCTTGTATCCTCTTTAGAAGCTTTGACGCACAATCGTTGGCTTGTTGCAGCTCGTTTCGGACGAACTGCTTGTTTAAGCTGAATTGTGGTCTTGTATCCTCTTTAGAAGCTTTGACGCACAATCGTTTAGCTTGTATATGTTCTAAGAAGGGGATCAGCCTTCGAAGAACAAGATACCTCAGTAACATTTGTAAGAGACGACACTCACATAGACAGACACAACGCACGTAAGACAAACAAAAACGCACATAGGCAAAGAGAGCAAAATAAAAAACAAGGAAAGCACATAAGACTGACTGACCGACCGGACTGTCTCTTACAAATGGAACTTCTTGAGGTTGGAAATGTGCCATGTTCGGGGTACCTGTTCTCCTGACATGTGAGCCAATCTGTAAGACCCTTTGCCGAGGACTTCTGACACCCGATACGGACCTTCCCATGTGGGTTCGAGCTTGCCCAGCTTTTCTGCTCGGCTTACTTCGTTGTTTCTCAAGACGAGATCTCCCACTTGAAATTGCAGCTTCTTCACCCGTTGGTTGTAATACCGGGCTACTTGCTCCTTGTACTTGGCTGCTTTTATGCACGCCAATTCTCTTCTTTCTTCGGCCAGATCTAACTCGGCTCGCAGTCCGTCATCATTCATTTCTGAGGAGAAATGTAGAGTTCGTGGACTGGGTACGCCGATCTCAACCGGGATCACGGCTTCAGTGCCGTACACCAGACTGTACGGAGTTTCACCGCTGGAGGTTGTGGGTGTAGTTCGGTAGGACCATAGGACTTGAGGGAGATTTTCTACCCATTGTCCTTTGGCTTGTTCTAACCGAGCTTTTAACCCTTTCACCAGGATACGATTTGTTACCTCCGTTTGTCCGTTTGCTTGTGGATGAGAGACCGAAGTGAACCGCTGTTGAATATTCAGCTCTTGGCACCAATTCTTGAACGTCTTGTCGGTGAACTAAGTCCCGTTATCCGAGATGAGGATGTGGGGTATGCCAAATCGGCACACTATGTTCTTCCAGACGAAATCCAATGCCTTCGAGCTCGTTATCGTAGCTAATGGTTCAGCTTCCACCCACTTCGTAAAGTAGTCCACGGCAACGATTAGGAATTTCATTTGCCGAGGAGCTTGAGGAAGTGGTCCCACTATGTCTATGCCCCATTGCATGAAAGGCCAAGGGCTCTGCATAGTGGATAGATCGGTCTGCGGCATCTTTGGGATATTTGCATGGATTTGGCACTTCGGGCAGGTCTTGACGAGCTGCACTGCTTCTTGTACCAAAGTTGGCCAATAATATCCCCATCTCAGAACTTTTTTAGCTAAAGCTCTGGCTCCGATGTGGCTACCGCACGATCCTTCATGAACTTCTCTGAGGATGTAGTCCGTCTCTCCTGGTCCTACGCACCGCAATAATGGCTGGAGGTAAGACTTTCTAAAGAGGACTCCTTCATGAAGTTCGTACCGAAGTGCTCGGCACGTGATCTTCCGAGCTTCTCTCCTATCCTCGGGCAATTGTCCTTGATCCAGATACTGCAAGATCGGCGTCATCCAGTTCGGCGAGCTGGATACCGAATGTACCTCGGCTTCATCAATGCTTCGATGCATTAATTCTTCCGCCTTTGAGCTCGGATCTGAGGCCAACTTGCTTAAGGTATCTGCTCGGCTATTTTCCGCTCTAGGAACGCGGATTATCCGAAAATAGGAGAAACTTCGGCTGATGCTTTGCGCTTTGTCCAAATACTTCTTCATTCTCTCGTCACGAGCTTCACTTGTACCCAACATGTGATTTACTATGACTTGTGAATCACCATGGACTTTGAGAGATTTGGCGAGCAGACTTTGCGCTAACTGGAGTCCGGCAAGAAGGGCTTCGTACTCGGCTTCATTATTAGTAGTGGGGAATAGGAAACGAAGTGAGTAGGTTACCTCGTGTCCGTCGGGAGCGACAAGTAAAATACCAGCTCCACTTCCCATCTTGTTTGAAGCTCCATCTACGAATCCGCTCCAGCAGTCCGGCGGCTCTACTTCGGATTCCAAGGGCTGTGCTAGTTCGGCATTGGCAGACTTTTTCTGTTCGGCAATGACAGGGATTGCTTGATCGAACTTGGCCTCTGTAAGAAAATCTGCCAAGGCTTGTCCCTTGATGGCTTTCCGAGGTAGGTACTCGATTGAGTGTTCTCCCAGCTCTATGGCCCATTTGGCGATTCTGCCTGATGCTTCTGGCTTGGTCAAAACTTGCCGAAGAGGCAGATCGGTTAAGACGCATACCTTGTGAGCATAGAAATATGGCCGCAGTCTCCTTGCTGCATTTACTAACGCCAGAGCAATTTTTTCCAGAGGTTGATACCTTGTTTCTGGACCTCTTAATGCTCGGCTTGTAAAGTAGATGGGAAACTGCTTTAGGCCTTTTTCTCGTACAAGCACCGCACTGATGGTTTGATCTGATGCCGCTAAGTATAAGAATATTACTTCGGCTCCGGTTGGAGCAGAGAGAATAGGAAGCTCGGCTAGATAACTTTTGAGCTCGTCAAAGGCCTTTTTCTGCTCGGCTCCCCACTCGAACTTTGGTGCCTTTTTCAACACCTTGAAGAACGGCAGTTGCTTTTCGGCTGCTTGGGAAAGGAATCGATTCAGTGCGGCTAGACATCCAGTTAGCCTTTGCACGTCATGTATGGACTTCGGCATTGTCATGTTCTGAACGACTTGAACTTTGGAGGGGTTTGCCTTGAGTCCGTCCTTTGAAACCCAACAACCCAGAAACTTTCCCGAATCTACCAAAAAGGTACACTTTTGGGGATTAAGTTTGAGGTTGGCTTTCTTGAGCACGTTGAGAGTGGACTTGAGGTTGTCTTCGTACTCCGAAGTGCTTTTGCTTTTGACAACTATGTCGTCGACATACACTTCAACCTGCTTTCCGATTAGGTGCCGAAAAAGCTTGTCTACCATCCTTTGATAAGTGGCTCCGGCATTCTTTAAACCGAATGGCATCTTTTTATAAGCGAAAATGCCGAAATCGGTAATGAAAGCTGTTTTCGGAGCGTCACTCTCATCCATCAACACTTGGTGATATCCTTTGTATAAATCAAGAAAACAGAAAATTTCGAAGCCGATCAAAGCTTCTACTTTTTTATCTATATTCGGAAGGGGATAGCAATCTTTAGGACAGTGCTTGTTTAGATCGGTAAAATCTATGCACATCCGCCATCCTCCTCCTTTTTTCTTGATCATTACAGGATTGGCCACCCAGGAAGGATATTTTACCTCGAATAGTACATCCGCTTTTAGTAATTGGCGGACTTCGTCATGGATGACTTGGCTTCTTTCTGCCGCAAAGAGTCTTTGCTTCTGTTTTATCGGCCGGACCGAAGGATCAATATTTAACCGATGAGTGATTACCTCGGGGGGCACTCCGGTCATGTCCAACGGAGACCATGCAAAGACGTCTTTATACTCCTTGAGGAGCTGGATGGTTTTTTCCCGGAGTAGAGGCGTTCCTGCGAAGCCGATCTTGACCACTCTGGATGGATCATCTTCGTATAACTGAACGGTCATTGAGTTCGGCTCTGAAGTGACTTCGGTCATCTCGCTTGCCTCTGACTCCGGTTGCTGTGATTGCTATGCTTGATGGTGCCGAACTGGTTGCTCGGCACTTTTAAGCGCAATCTGCAGACATTCTTTTGCTCTCTTTTGATCACCTCGGATGACCGCTATCCCACCTTTAGTGGGGATCTTGATGGTGAGGTGATAAGTAGAGCAAACGGCCCGAACTGTGTTGAGCCAGTCTCTCCCCAGGATGATGTTGTACGGGGACCGAGCTTTTACCACAAAGAACTCGATCATCGTATTGGAGCTTGTAGGCGCTTTTCCCACCGTGATCGGAAGGCTGATAATACCTTCAGGGCGGGTGTCTTCCTGGGCGAAACTTTTCAGAGGAAGTGGAGCCGGACTGAGCCGAGCTGGATCCACTTCCATTTTATCAAAACATTCTTTAAAAAGAACGCTGACTGACGCTCCTGTATCCACAAATACTCTGTGGATCAGTTTGTTTGCCACTCCGGCTTGAATGACAATAGCGTCTTGGTGAGGAGAGAAGGCTGGGACGGGATCGGCATCTGAAAACGTAATCACTTCGTCTTTCTTCAGCCTTTTATGTGTCGGCTCCTCTTGATTGGAACCTCTGCGTTCTGCTTTTAGGGACGACTTAGTTTTCCCGGCAGGGAGAGCATCAATAGTCTGGATTACTCCATCATATTGCGGCTCGTCGTCGTCTTCGGGATCTTCATGCCTTTTCGGATCCTGAGGATTGCAGTTCGCACCTCTCTGCTTTTTGTTCTTTTTCGGCTGCTTGCTTTGGTATTTTTTTAACGTTCCTGTTTTCACAAGAACATCAATACCTGCAGCCAAATTTCGGCACTCCTCGGTATCATGACCGTGGGCTTGATGGAAGGAGCAATATTGATCCTGAGGTCGCCGCGCGGCTGATTTCGTCATCCGCTTTGGTTTTTCGAACATATCGGAATGTAGTTCGAAAATTTCCGTTCTTGACTTGTTTAATGGTACGAACTGAGCGGGCGGCTTCTCAGGATTGAGCCGTGGCCCCAATCTGCCTTGTACCGGTGCCCTTTGAATTCTTTCAAAAGGAGTTCGGCGAGGAAGCACCTGGCCGCTTTGATCGGGCTTCTTTTTCTCTTCTTGGGATGAGCTGTCTAAAGACCGTTTTCGACGGTCTGCCTCATCCGCACGGGAAAACTGGTCCGCAATGTCCCACATTTCTTGAGCTGTTTGCGGGCCGCACTCCACGAGCTTTCTGTAGAGAGCTCCGGGCAGGATTCCATTTTGGAATGCCGAAATAACAAGTAGATCGTTAAGATCATTTACTTGTAGGCATTCCTTGTGGAATCTCGTCAGGAAGTCGCTGATCTTTTCGTCGCGACCTTGACGTATAGAAAGCAGCTGAGCCGAAGTAATTCGGGCTTCCGCTTTCTGAAAGAACCTCCTGTGGAAAGCATCCATTAGATCTCGGTAGGATCTAATGCTGCCTTGAGGAAGGCTGTCGAACCACCTTCTGGCGTTCCCGATGAGCAGCTCGGGGAACAGCTTGCACATGTGGACCTCATTGAGACCCTGGTTCGCCATATTATACTGATAGCGTCCCAAGAAGTCATGAGGATCCACGAGTCCGTCATAGGTTATCGACGGAGTTCGGTAGTTCCGCGGCAAAGGAGTTCGGATGATATCGTCCGAGAACGGAGTCTTTAACGCTCCGTACATGGCGAACCCGACATCTCTTCGGTACGGAGGAGAAGGAGTTCTCCTGTGATTCCGGTGCCGAGGAGAAACAGGAACATGTCGGGGTTGAGGATTCTCTCTCCTGGAAGACACGTCACTACTGCGGTAGTGACTTTCATGCCTAGACGAGGAGGGAGAATCCGTCGTTGTCTTCTCCGGCTGTTGGCTCTTCTGCAGGAAGGTTAAGAACTCCTCCTGCTTCTCAGCCAAGAACAGCTTGACAGCCTCATTCAAATCAGGCTGCTGGGAAGACTCGGTGTGTGGACCTTTTGAGCGGCTTGTTCCTTCACCGTGAGAACTGGATACAGACTTCTCACGAGGCTGCTTTCCAGGCCTATAGGCTGCTGGGTTAGTTTCCTCATGGTCATCACGGATGGAGGCGCGGGAGTTGTGCGGTCTGGCATGCATTTTTTTTTTTTTTTTTTTTTTTTGTAGTGGAAAAAGGGTCAAAAATTCGCTTTATCACAGATTTGGTTCTCTGTTTCCCACAGACGGCGCCAGTGATGAATCCGCGAATTTCTGGTGGTAGTAAATGCAGGAAAGTAGAAATCACAACACAGAGATTTACGTGGTTCGATTTACTGAGGTAAATCTACGTCCACGGGAAGAAAAGAGGGCAGAGTTGTATTGCTTGATCTGTTTTCTACAGCTTACAAATACAAGCTTGCTATATGATATTCTCTCTCTTAGAGTTGGTGTCTCCTCTATCGGATCTAAGTTCCGTTTATATATAGAACTGAGATCGTGGCTTGCATCACCACCCTAAGTCGTGGAGGTCACGGAGGTCATGAGATCCTGCATGGCCACTAATTAGGCGGTGGCTTACATCATCAGTAATTATGTCGTGGATGTCGTGGAGGTCATGAGAGCCTGCATGGGTCCACCACTAGATAGATCGTGTCTCCCAGTCCGGTATTGCCGAGCAGCTTTTGCCGATGCTGAGACCGAACTGCTGAACTATTGCCGAGCAGCTTTTGCCGATCTGAGAGTAGAGCTTGATGCCGACCTGAGGGCAGAGCTTGATTGGTTGGTTTTTACTGAGCTGTAGGCTGAGGCCGAACTCTTTGGTCATGCCGAACTGATACTCTTTCTTGGGCTTTGTGCTGGCTTGTTTAGTACGTACTCCATCATGGAGGTCGTGTAGGTCATGGCCTAAGATCGTGGCCTGAGTTGACGCCACGTGGTAGTGGGTGTGTTGGAAGTTGTGGAAATCCTGCATGGGTCCACTAACTCCTTGTTCGGTCGAATACTGAGACCGAACTGCTTTGGTTGCCGATCTGAGAGTAGAGCTTGATGCCGACCTGAGAGCAGAGCTTGATTGGTTGGCTTTTACCGAGCTGTAGGCTGAGGCCGAACTCTTTGGTAATGCCGAACTCCTCCGAACTCTTTGGTAATGCCGAACTCATACTCTTCCTTGGGCTTTGGGCTGATGGGCCGTCACTGCTGTTGGGCTTGTTTAGTTCGTACCCCATCACTACCCCCCCCCGAAAGACGAAGTGAATCACTTCGGCGAAGCGAGTCACTTCGGCATTCTGGATAAAGGTACGGGGGAGGCTGACGTCAGGGGACGTGCCTTGCATGTGACTGCATTAAATGCGACAGTAAAATCCGGCCGTTGAATCCTGAAAAGGTGGGATTCGAAACGGTGCGACGATTTTGAAATCTTCGCCGAATCTGATAAATATGCTCTTTCTTCCTCATTTGAACACCTTTGCTGTTGCGTCTTCTATACTCTCTCTTTCTCGAGAAATTTTCTTCCGCTTTCAAGAGCTTCTTCAGACTTTCTTCACTTTCAAAAAGTAAGAAAAATGTCTTCTTCTTCTTCTTCGGTGTCGGGTAGCGGTAGGAAAGGGGATAAGGGGTCTTCTAGCCGGAAAGAATCCGGGGAGAAGACCGTAGAGTATTTTCACAGTATCTTGAGTAAGGATACTGTGATATCCCTTCACGAGAAATATTTTTTACCTGGGGGGAAGGCGGTGGTTCCCGACGATGATCATAGGGCTAACGACCCGCCGGAGGGTTATGCCACCGTTTACGAAGCCTGCTTAGAATGCGGGCTTCGTTTTCCTCTTCCCCCACCTTTTGTAGAGCTTCTTGATTTTTTTCAACTCCCTTTAGGTCAGGTGACTCCGAACTCTTGGAGGCACTTATCGGCTTTTGCTGCCGAACTGCGTAGGCTAGATAAGGATCTGTCTCTGAGGGCAATCCTTAATTTTTTCCAGTTTAAAAGGAAGGGCTCTTGGTTCTACTTGATCCCCTTACAGCCTTTTAGGGCCTTCTGCCGAACCAAGTGGCCGAAATGGCAAAACCGTTTCTTTTTTTATAATAGGACTTCGGCTCCGGGCTTTCCTTGGAGAAGGCCGAAGTCCGTGATTCCCCATCCTCGGTTAGAACCGTTGGCCGAGCTCGAGGGCGAGCTCAATAAGATTCCTATGATTAGGAAACAGTATTCGGAAACTGAGCTCGTCAAGGGCGACCTCGTGTTCAATATCTCGTCTTCGGACGAAGAGGCCGAGGGTGAGGATTTCTCTTTATCTTTATGCTCTACTGCTTTAACGAAGAAAACTAACCTTGTTTTCTTGCTTTTTGGCAGTGTTCATGCTGAATAAGGCTATCCGAAAGTCCTCCGAGCTTGAGGAGCCGGAGAAAGAGAAGGCTACCAGCTCGGCGCCTGATGCCGAGAAGAATCCGAAGAGGCAAAAGACCTCTTCGGGTCCAAAGAAGCCGGAGTCGACTTCGGCAAGTAGGAAGGGGAGGACCCAGAAGCCCCCGAGAGCGCCAGAGAAAGATGTGGTCTTGGCGCCTCCTTCGGAGCATATCTGTGAGCCATTTTTATGGCCCACGGACTTCGCCGAGGTGAATTGTCTTCTTGATTCTTTGGCTTGGCTTCTGTCTTGTATTTTTGGTGCCCTCTGTTAACTTTTTTCCTTATCCATTTTCAGAGGAATGATATGCTCTCCAAGCTCGTCGCCGTCGAACTCTCCAAAGCGTCCAACGACTATGCCGAGATGCAGAGGAAATTGGCGGCTGCTTGTCACCGGGCCGAGCAGGCTGAGGCAAACTTTGAGAAAGCCAGGGCTGCTAGGATTTCGGCCCAGGATGAAGCTCAGTTTGCCAAAAACCAGCTCGTCATCCAGCGAGAGCAGACGAAACGGAGGGATGCTGCCGCCGTGGTTGCCCAAGGAGAGGGTCTCCGTGCCTACACGGAGAGACTCTTTTTGAGCAGCCAGTTCTCGGCCTTTGTCGGTAGTCTGGTAAGGCTAATTGCCGATAAGGGCGAGCAGGGGCCCGACGTCGTGCTGCCTCTGTACAGCCGAGAGATAGCTGCTCGGCTTCAGAATCTGCCGCTCCTTGAGGAGCTCGCTTCATCTTCGGTCCTGCTTTCTGCAGACCGAGTCCGGAGTTGTCGAGCTGATCGGGACGAGAACCTGGAGGCTATCTTTGCCTCCGTGGGACCCGTTTCACCCGCTTCGACTTACAACGGAGAGGGTGAGGCCGAGCCGCTGGAGCGGGAGGCCGAAGTCGAGCGAGCCGGGCATCCGGAGAAGGAAGCCGATCAGGAGGCGCAGCAGATCGGCTACGGTGGCGCCGAGCAGGCTGGGGAGAGCAAGGAGGCAGAGGCTGAAGCTGAAGCAGATAAGGAGAAGGAAGCTGAACCTCACCGAGAAGGCGGAGACGAAGCTAGCGAAGTATGATTTCGTCTCCCTTCTCTTAGTTTAGTTTCTTCCTTTATGTAAAATGGCCTTGAAGCCCTCCTTGTATAGAAAAATTTTTTTTCTTATGAATGAAAAAATTCTTCTTTCTGCTCTTGTGTCTTCGTTTAGCCTTTCGTACTCTCTTACTCCTGTTGTGGTTTACTACCTGCTCGGTAAGCTGAAATGCCGAACTGACGTAGCTGCTTTGTATTCTTAACTCTCAAGGAGCTGGAGATACTTCACTGGAAACGGCTGTACTCTTCGGCTTTAGACGAAGCTGAGAGAAGAGTTATAGCCGATCAGACGAAGAATGACGAGCTTCTGGCTCGTTTAGTGAAGCTGGAGGCCGATAATAAGGACTTAGAGTCCGATAAGAAGGATCTGGAGGCCGAGCTGAATACGACCATTGCTGAGAGGACTGCGTACGAGGATTACATCCGTGTGCGCGGGGGATTGACCATCTCAGATGTTCAGGAACGAGTTGACGAACTGTGGGAGGAGTATAATGTACTCCGGAGGAACAATGCGCTGGAGAGCTCGGCTTGCCAACAAGTCGTGACATCATTGCGGCGCTGGGCTTCTCGGTACAACATTGTTCTTTCTCGGCGCCCCTCCATAGAAAGATTCCTTCGGCATATCGCGCCAACAGATGCTCGCACTCCAGATCAAACCTCTGGTTCCCTTGTTCAAAATCCTACTCCCAGCCAACAACGAACTCCGGAACAGCCGGAAACGTCAAGACGAGAACGGGCTCAGGAGCAACCGGAATCGTCAAGACAGGGACGGACTGAAATTCGCCGAGGAGTTGTGACTATGAGCGAGCAAGATCAGCAGATGCTTATTGCAGAGACTCTTCATCGCCGAGGTGTTAGGACTTCTCGAGCTCGGGGAAGAGGCGTTGGGTCGAGGATAGCATCTCGTCGACCTGCTTATTCTTCATCTGCTCGGAACAACCGAAATCGGCTTCCAGAGGATTTTGCAGATAGGTGGCTTAACTTCAGCAACCCTGGACAGTAGAATAGTCCTTTGTAATAGCGTAACGCCATTTTGTAGGGTAGCGGAGTTGTGTGCCGAACAAGATTTGAAAATGAAATTTTGTTTTTGTTTTCGCTTCTAACACTGTGTATTTACAGCTTAGCGAAAAAATTTCATCGTACTTGTCCTCGGTCTTATGAAGTAAACTTCTTTGACCGGACTTGTCTTTGGTCTGATGAAATAAACATCTTTGACCGGACTCGTCTTTGGTCTGATGAAATAAACATCTTTGACCGGACTCGTCTTTGGTCTGATGAAATAAACATCTTTGACCGGACTCGTCTTTGGTCTGATGAAATAAACATCTTTTGACCGGACTCGTCTTTGTGTTCTAATTTGGCGATTTTCGTCGCCGGGATCGAACTTTCCCTTGTCCTAATTCGGCGAGTTTTATCGCGTGGATCGGACTTTCCCAGTTAACCGAAGTGGTCTTATGCAGTAAACCTCTTTGACTAGACATGGTCGTCCTCGGTCTTATGAGGTAAACTGCTTTGACCGAACTTGGTCGTCCTAATTCGGCGAGTTTTATCGCGTGGATTGGACTTTCCCTTGTCCTAATTCGGCGAGTTTTATCGCGAGAATCGGACTTTTGTTGCAGTTCGTTTCAGACGAAGTGCTTGATTCTTAAGCAGAATTGTGGTCTTGTATCCTCTTTAGAAGCTTTGACACAATCGTGGGCTTGTTGCAGCTCGTTTCAGACGAACTGCTTGTTTAAGCTGAATTGTGGTCTTGTATCCTCTTTAGAAGCTTTGACGCACAATCGTGGGCTTGTTGCAGCTCGTTTCAGACGAACTGCTTGTTTAAGCTGAATTGTGGTCTTGTATCCTCTTTAGAAGCTTTGACTCACAATCGTTTAGCTTGTATATGTTCTAAGAAGGGGATCAGCCTTCGAAGAACAAGATACCTCAGTAACATTTGTAAGAGACGACACGCACATAGACAGACAAGGCATATAGACAAATAAAAAGCACATAGAGACGAACAAAAACCAAGCAAACCAAAGAAAGCACATTGACCGGACTGTCTCTTACAAATGGAACTTTTTGAGGTTGGAAACGTACCATGTTCGGGGTACTTGTGCTCTTGACACGTGAGTCAATTTGTAAGACCCTTTGCCGAGGACTTCTGACACCCGATATGGAACTTCCCATGTGGGTTCGAGTTCGCCCAGCTTTTCTGCTCGGCTTACTTCGTTGTTTCTCAAGATGAGATCTCCCACTTGAAATTGCAGCTTTTTCACCCTTTGGTTATAATACCGGGCTACTTGCTCCTTGTACTTGGCTGCTTTTATGCAGGCCAATTCTCTTCTTTCTTCGGCCAGATGTAGTTCGGCTCTTAGTCCGTCACCATTCATTTCTGAGGAGAAATTGAGTTCGGGGACTGGATATGCCGATCTCAACCGGAATCACGGCTCCAGTGCCGTACACCATCGAGTTCGGCTCCGGTGTGACTTCGGTCATTTCGCCGGCCTCTGATTCCGGCTGCTGTGATTGCTATGCTTGATGGTGCCGAACTGATTGCTCGGCACTTTTAAGCGCAATCTGCGAACACACTTGCTCTTTTTCGATCACCTCGGATGACCGCTATCTCTCCTTTAGTGGAGAAGGTGTTCGGCGAGGATGCCTCTGATCGCTATGACCGGGCTTCTTTTTGTCTTCTCTAGATGAGCTGTCTAAAGACCGTTTTCGACGGTCTGCCTCATCGGCACGAGAAAACTTGTCCGCAATGTCCCACATCTCTTGAGCTGTTTGCGGACCGCACTCCACGAGCTTTCTGTAGAGAGCTCCGGGCAGGATTCCATTTTGGAATGCCGAAATGACAAGTAGATCATTGAGATTATCTACCTGTAGGCATTCCTTATGGAATCTCGTCAGGAAGTCGCTGATCTTTTCGTCGCGACCTTGACGTATAGAAAGCAGCTGAGCCGAAGTATTTCGGGCTTCCGCTTTCTGAAAGAACCTCCTGTGGAAAGCATCCATCAGATCTCGGTAGGATCTAATGCTGCCTTGAGGAAGGCTGTCGAACCACCTTCTGGCGTTCCCGATGAGCAGCTCGGGGAACAGCTTGCACATATGGACCTCATTGAGACCTTGGTTCGCCATATTATACTGATAGCGTCCCAGGAAGTCATGAGGATCCACGAGTCCGTCATAGGTTATCGACGGAGTTCGGTAGTTCTGTGGAAGGGGAGTTCGGGTAATATCGTCCGAGAACGGAGTCCTCAATGCTCCGTACATGGCGAACCCGACATTTCTTCGGTATGGAGGAGATGGAGTTCTCCTGTGATTCCGGTACCGAGGATTCTTTCTTCTGGAAGACATGACACTACTGCGGTAGTGACTGTCTCGTATGGAGGGAGAGGGAGAATCCGCCGTTTTTGTCCCCGGCTGCTTTTGGCTTTTTTGCAGGAAGGTTAAGAATTCCTCCTGCTTTTCCGCCAAAAACAGCTTGACAGCCTCGTTCAAATCGGGCTGCTGGGAAGACTCGGTGTGACGGCTTTTGGAGCGGCTTGTTCCTCCACCATGAGAACTGGTGGTGGATTTATCCCTAGGCTGTTTTCCCGACCTATGGGATGGATTGGCTTCCTCCTGGTTCTCACGGGCAGGAATACGGGTACTCTGCGATCTGGTATGCATTTTTTGGGTTGAAAAAAGTGGATCAAAAATTCGCTTTATCACAAATTTTGTTCTCTGTTTCCCACAGACGGCGCCAGTGATGATTCCGCGAATTTTTGATGATGATAAATGCTCGTAAAAATAAATTACGACACAGAGAATTTTACGTGGTTCGATTTACTGAGGTAAATCTACGTCCACGGGGAGAAATGGGGGCAGGTTTGTATTGCTTGATCTGCGAATTACAGCTTACAACACAGACTTGCTATATGATTATTTCTCTAGAGAGATTCTACCCCTTTCTACCAGATCTAAGTTCTATTTATACATTGAACTAAGATCGTGGCTTACATCATCACTCTAGGTCGTGGAGGTCGTGTAGGTCATGGCCTAAGATCGTGGCCTGAGTTGACGCCACGTGGTAGTGGGTGTGTTGGAAGTTGTGGAAATCCTGCATGGGTCCACTAACTCCTTGTTCGGTCGAATACTGAGACCGAACTGCTTTGGTTGCCGATCTGAGAGTAGAGCTTGATGCCGACCTGAGAGCAGAGCTTGATTGGTTGGCTTTTACCGAGCTGTAGGCTGAGGCCGAACTCTTTGGTAATGCCGAACTCCTCCGAACTCTTTGGTAATGCCGAACTCATACTCTTCCTTGGGCTTTGGGCTGATGGGCCGTCACTGCTGTTGGGCTTGTTTAGTTCGTACCCCATCAGACACCATGACAAAAAATAGAATTAGAATGAGGAAAGTAAAAACACTAAAAAGGTTGTCGACTACGTTGTATTTATTTTAGTACAAAATTTAATTTGTTCTAATTCTAGTAAATTCCTCTTTGGTTTAATTCTTCTTAATTTCACCTTGATTCTTGCCTTCGATTTCTTTCCTTCCAACAAGTTGGCCGGAGGAGAGAGATTGGTGCATTAAAATAGGGTAGTGATAAATTAACAAAAATTGTATACACAATTTTGGACATTTAAGGTATTTTACATTTAAAATGTAATGTATTACATATTTACCTTTTTTGTTGACCATTTAAAAAAGATTAAGTTTCTCATAATCAACATTTATATATTTAAGGAATGATTAGTAATTAATATGTGATCAAACGTTACATAAGTATCTTCTTTCATTAACAAAAATGAGGATATTCCTTTTCCATTTTATCCAAATTTAAATTCTCCCCTACAAATTATATTCATATGGTTCATGATTTCATGATTTTCGGTTGAATATTATGATTAGGAATAAATTTAATAAAAAGTTAAAAAGTTACAATATTTTTAGGAAAATATTATAGATTAACTTTCTTCAAATTTGCAGGAATAAATTTAATAAAAAGTTACAATATTTTTAGGAAAATATTATAGATTAACTTTCTTCAAATTTGCAAAATACAGTACTTCTGTAAAAGTATTTGAATTGACTTACAAATGAAGAATTTTATTTAATATTCACACACTAATATAAAATTTTATTTATCGTTCGAGTTTGCTAAAAACTAATAAATACTTGTTTTTAATTCACTATCTAATAATCATTGAAACCAAATTATTTTATTATGAAATAATTTTATAATTCAAAATTATAAAAACAACTATATGCATATATGTTTAATTTCATAATATTATTAGTCAATGAAAAAATAATAATCATTCGAATCCAATTATGTTGTTTCTAAATAATCTTCAAAATTCTAGGTTATAAAACAAATGCATGTATATATACCTAATTTTTTCATATTATCGTCCAACGAAATAATTATAGCCGTACTCATCCAATTATTTATAATTCCTAAAATTCTAAGTTATAAAAACGATTACATTTATATATACTTAATTTTTTGTGTTATTATTCAATGAAATAATCATAGTCATTTGCATCCCATTATTTTATTATAAAATAATCTATAAAAATTCTAAGTTATAAAAACGACTACATGTACATATACTTCATTTCTTAGTGTTATCTTCCAACGAAATAATCATAGTCACTCTTAGTCAATTATTTTATCATTAAATTCTTTAAAATTCTAAGTTATAAAAACAACAACATGTATATATATTTAGTGTTATCATGTAATGAAATAATCATTGTCATTTGCATCTAATTATTTTAATAGTATTAAGTAAAATTATAAGTTATGTAAAGTATATATTTAATTTCTTAGTGGTATCATTCAACGTAACAATTATAGTCATTCACATTCAACTATTTTATTATTAAATAACCTTTAAAATTCTAAGTTATAAAATCGACTACATGTATATATACTTAATTTCTTATTGTTATCATCCAATGAAATAATATTAGTCATTCACATCCAATTATTTTTTGTTAAATAATTCTTAAACTTTAAAGTTATAAAAATAATTACTTGTATATATACTTAATTTCTTAGGGCATCCGCAGTGGTGCGGATGTCCCGGCGCCCTTCCCCGCGGAATTCCCACTGCCACGTCATAAGGACTTCCCACTGCTTTGCCACGTCATAAGGACTTCCCACTGCACAGTGGCGGAATTCCCACAGTAAAAAAATCACAAATTAACCAATTTCCAGAAGTAAACAAGTTACAGAATTAAAATTCCGACACAAATAGGGAAAAAAACTCCATTAAAAAAAGAAAAGAACATTTCACCAGATTTAAAAAAAAATACATTTCAATAATTAAAAACTACATCAACGACGACCCCTACGCTGCCACATTTCTTCGATAATATCGTTCTGGAGTCGAACGTGAGCTTGTTTTTAGCTCATGTCGGCAAATGCACGGACTCGCTCGACGTCGTCATGAGGTATCCCCATGCGTACATTGCTCGTGGCCACGCCGTGGGTTGGACCCGCAGCGTCAGCATCATCATTGGCCCAATCGGTCAGTGCTGAGCCTTCATCTTCGACGATCATGTTGTGCATGATAATACATGTGTACATGATGTCGGCGATGTTGTCAATGTACCACAGTCGTGACGGACCCTTCACTGCCGCCCATCGAGCTTGGAGCACACCAAATGCCCGCTCCACATCCTTGCGCGCTGCCTCCTGACGTTGCGCAAAGTATACCTTCATCTCATCCGTTGGGCATCTGATTGTCTTCACAAAGACGGGCCACATCGGGTATATTCCATCCGCTAAATAATAGCCCATGTTGTGCTGGTTGCCGTTGGCGACGAAGTCGACGGCCAGACCGACACCCATGCACTGTTCGTTGAAAAGGGGCGACGACTGGAGGACGTTGATGTCATTGTTCGCCTCGGCTACTCCAAAATAGGCATGCCAAAACCACAACCGGTAGTCAGCTACTGTTTCAAGGATCATCGTAGGATTCTTGGCCTTGAAACCGGTAGTGTACAACCCTTTCCAGGCAGCGGGACAGTTCTTCCTTTCCCAATGCATACAATCTATGCTACCCAGCATCCCCAGAAAGCCGTGCTGAGACCCGTGCATATCCAGCAGAGCCTGACAATCTTCGGGGGTAGGCTTCCGAAGATATCTATCCCCGAATATCTCCCTCACGCCCTGACAAAAATACTTCAGGCAATCGCGGGCTGTCGTCTCGCCGATGTGGAGGTACTCGTCGAACATGTCCGCCGCACCTCCGTACGCCAACTGTCTGATTGCGGCAGTGCACTTTTGGATCGGCGTGTGGCTGGGTTTACCCGCTGCATCCTCCCGCACCCTGAAATACCCGTATCGACGCTCCAAAGCGCCAACGATATGCATAAACAGCGGCCGATGCATCCTAAACCGTCGCCGGAATAGGTTCTCCCCAAACCGTGGCTCCGGCGCAAAGTAGTCATCGTACAACCGACGGTGGCCCGCGAGATGGTCTCGGGATACTATAGTGCGATGATAGATGGGTCGAGGCACCGCCGGCGCCAAGGCCGCTTGTTTCTCTCTCGCTGCGGCCTCCCGCACATGTGCCCAAATCCGAGCCATAGGGTCTTCGTGATGGCCACTACCACTACCACTATCACTACCAGCCATTACTATTATATAAAAGAAATTTAGAGAGAGAAACATGTTAAAACAAGTGGTACGAATGAAGTGAAATTCAACGAGCAGTATATATAGACATTACAATAAATAAATCGGAATTCCGCGGGAGTCGACGCAATGGCGGACGTCCCTGCGGAATTCTGCGGAAGGCCGCGGACCTGCGACGTCCTCAGCTGAATTCCGTATCCGCGCCATTCGTGCCTAATGGAGGACGTCCGCCACGGAATTCCGGCAAATCCGTGGGAATTCCGCGGCGAAGTCCGCCATTGCGAATGCTCTTAGTGTCATCATCTAACGAAATTAGTCATTCGCATCCAATTATTCTATTAAATAATCTATAAAAATCTAAGTTATAAAAGGACTACGTTGATGTACACTTAATTTGTTAGTGTCGTCATTTAAGGAAATGATCCTAGTTTTTCACATTTCATTAATTTATTATTAAATAATATTTAAAATTCTAAGTTAATAAAAACAACTACATGTGTATATACTTTATTTCTAAGTGTTATTATTCAATGAAATACTAATGGTCATTCTCATCTAATTATTTTATTATTATATAATTTCTTAGTTTTATCATCAAATGAAATAATAATAGTCACTCACATGCAATCATTTTATTTCTAAATATTTCTTAAAATTCTAAGTTATAAAAACAACAATTTATACATACTTAAATTCTTAGTGAAAATGACACATTTCCTAAAATAGAAATAGCATATATTCTATTTTTTTTCCTCTTTTACTTTATTCTTTCTTTATTTAACTAAAAAAAATAATAGTACTATTAAAATCATGTGATAGTATTTAATATGATGGAGAGAGTAATAATCATTCACATCCAATTATTTTGTTATTAAATTATCACTGAAATTTTAAGTTATATAGACGACATGTATATACTTAATTTTCTAATATGTTAGTCCTTTTAAACTTTTTTTTTTCTTAAATTTGTACTATATGCCATTAAATTAAAATTGTGAAGTAACTTATTTTTGTTTTCATCATTTTACTGTTAATGCACAAAAAATTACTATAAGTATAAAAAATTTAAGATATGTAATCTTATTGTTTTGAATTTAACGATAATTTAGTGCTAAATATTAGTAGTAGTATATTCGTTTGTTTGAAACTTATGCATAAGCAACAATCTTGGCTACCATTAAATTATCTTTGTTTATAAAATTTCCATATATAAACGATAACTTTTTTTATTGTATTCATCTTCCTCATTTTCATATTTTCCATATTTTATAAAAAGGGTAATTTAGTAAGAAAATAATATTTAATAAGAAAACCGATTTAAATTAAAATCGATTTAAAATATAAGGGGAAATTGTATATTGCTAATATATCTTTGCTCATTAAAATATTGTAAAGAAAATGCATTAAAATATTGTCAAACTAAAAATAATCTAATCAAACATTATGGAAAACAAGTACTACCAAAAATATCTACTTTACTTTTGCTGAAATCATGTACTACTTCTATGTCACGACCGCACTTTGCTAAGGATAATAAAAGCGAATAAACCGCGACTAATAAAAGGATTTAAAAAAATAGGGAAGAAATGGGAATAGAACTTGTATATTGAAAATTTAAACAATATCATGAGATAGGATCCAAGTATTCAAATACAAGGATTTAAATGACAATAGCATTCCATCAAAATGCATCAGAGTTAAGATGATGAGAGTTCACTATTCTCTCTTAACAAACTGCAGTGGAAAAAAGTCCAGAAAACGACTTCGCGTATGAAGACACGAAGCGTCGAAAGATCCACACTTATTTACTTAAGTAGCATCGACTCTGATCAGCACGCCTCCACCCCATTGCTTGATCTGCACATTTATAAATACATGCAGAGCTGAGTACATGAGTACTCAATGAACACTTGCCGAAAATCAAAACATACATTATGTACAGTTGTCATCCATCACAGTAACACAGGGAAGTTTTTCTTAAAAGGCCCGAGCTTACTAAATTCTTTTGTGAGCTAAAAGTTCATCTGCGCAGACTAGGTTCTGTCATCATTCATCATTCACCATTCATCATTCACCATTCATCATTCATCATTCATCATTCCATTGTGCCGGGAAGGTGGCCACCTTCCGCCGAAACCATAGCCGGCCAACCCTCTTGGATGGCTCATAGCCCTCACGCGCTCTATTCCAAATTGTAACGTTTTGGCATAGCCAAAACCAACAAACAAACAGTCCAACAAATAGGCTTAGAAAATAAACATTTTATGGCACGACAACAACTTGAAAAATAATCACAATTCCGTTTTGAGAAAAGATGATATTTCATAATTTCACAAGTATTTGCTTTATATCCACACTAATGTGCTGGATATTAAAAGAAAGCTCGCCTGATACGTTTACTCCTCAATTAAAATTCTCGTGTCGGCCTTACTTTGCCTCCCGGCCAAAAATAGCATTTTTAACAAAAACAGCGTAACACGCTAATTAGTACTTGAACTATTTCTCTTGAGAAAAGAATGCACACATCCTATTGGGTAGCACCTATATTTTAGTCTCGGCTTATAGGATTTTCTAAATCCTACCTCGGGCTTCACTACTTCACGGGATTTGATTATTCACTTACTAATTCCGGGGAAATTCTATTTTCTCGAAAATAATCACTTGGGCACTTATTTAATAAAGTATGGATTCATGGAAAAATCCCTTTTTAAATCTTTTCTTTGAATTTTCTTAAGGCAGTCCAAGATTCTCAAAATTTTCCCCTTCGAAAATGAAACTATTTACTCGCAGTTTTATTTAGTTAAGCTCCCAGCACTCAACTTTTAAAATTTCCATTCGCAATCCATATTCTCTTAATTTAATTAGGAATCTCAATAGCTAACTAGGGGAAGCCCATTCGACCCAGCTATTTAAATTCAGGTAGCCCGCTCCGTAATAAATCTCGGCCCAATTAAATAAAGGAGGCAGCCCACTTATTAATTTGGCCCAATCATTGAATATAATTCCTCAAATAAATGCTTATGGCCCATACCAACCAATTGATCATTTAGGCCCAACAATTTGATAGGTTCAGCACCACCTAATTAATTTCCTTGGCCCAAAACTCATTTATACTCCTCTCCCATCGGCACTTGAATCCCTAATTGAGAAGGGAATTCCTCTCTTTTCTCTTCTCAATTTCACGCCGAGCTCTCCCTCCCTGACCGCCGGAGCTCCACTAATGTTCGTCATCCATCGGATTCCTCCCCATATCTCTCCATCTCTTTCGCTCATCCCACCGCCGCCGTTCTCGTCTCCGGCTGCTCTAGAAGCAGAACCGCCGCCTGCTGCTGTTCCCGGTTGCCGCGGCCAGCAAGCGCTCCTGTCGGCGCTGCCGTTGCCGGTCTACTCCTCTGCAGAGTGACATGCCGCTGAACTCGCGGAAATCCTGTCACCATGCTCAGCCCTCTGGTTACGGCGTTGTACGCCGTCTTCAATCCAGCGCCACTGCTAGCACCGACTGCCTGCCGCCTCGCCCTCCGTCGTCGCCCAGATCGAAAAGCCCTGTCTGTCGGGCTCCGTCGCCTCGGAGTCACAGTGGAGCCCGCGCGGCAGCCTTCGACCGTCAACCGATCCTCATCGTCCTTCCTAGCTTATACTAGTTCTTGAGAGTTCACTGAAATGAGTTCTAGTGTATGGAGTTACTTGGCATATTTTGTGGTGTTGCTGTAGTAAACTTCTAAGTTCTATCTTAAGTGATTTGCTAGGTTCAACATTAGTTCCATAAGCTCTGCTCTATGCTTTGCTATTTCCCTCAATCCTAAGGCATGTTCTACTGTGATGCAAGGTGGTGTCGTGGGGATTACCTTACTCGGTGATTCCTTTCGGTTGCGGGGCAGCTCCTATCTCGCTGCCTCTCCTTCCTCCCTTGCTGCTCCTTGAACCTTTGGGAGTCGAAAAGTGGGAGGAAGAGGGTGGTATTTATAGCCGAGTCCTTGGCTAGTGAGGGCTGATCCTTGGGAGCTGGATTCTCCAAATCGTTGCCTCCCCTTCCATATTTTCTTAATAGGCTTTCATATGAAATTTTTGGGAGAGTGGCCTATGGCTGATCCCACTCTCTATTTTGTCATGTTTCCTCTTTTTGATCTCTTGATGAGCTCATTTCTCTTATGCCACTTTGTTTCTTCCTAAGATTGGAGGAGATACTTTCTTCAAGATTTATTTCGATGCTTTTCCATTTTCATGAATAAACTTTTTCCTTGGGTTTTGTTGATGGAGGAATCTAACAATTTTTGGAATTTCCTTAGGACAACTCTGTATAGGAGCATGCACCATTTTTGGTTGATGTATTTCATTTCATTTTAGTTATTAAATGAGCATAGAAACTTTAATCCCAGCTTATCATAGGGTTAGTTTACATACTTCTTACTTCTTAGTATGTAAATTAAGGTGAGAGAATACTAATAATGTGAGATTACTTTGTGTATATCCTATGATTGTATGTAGCAGTGTAGTGTATTGGTTGTGGTAACGGATTAATAATACTTTAATGTAAATTATAGTAGAATATAAACAATACACACATTATAGATAATCACTAACACAGATTATTGGGATTTGAAAAAGCTAGTATATTCTTTCAAAATTGTAGTAAGGCACGCAACTACTTTTATCTTCTTGCCATCTTTTAAATCTGAATGGAATTGCGAATCTGATGATTGAAATACAGAATTTCAAGATTCTATTTATTTGCTATTTTATTGGTTAGGGTCAAATGGGTTTTTAGCGAAAGGTTCGAACCGTGAGTGACTACAGGCGTGATTCTAAATAATAGGGTGAAGGCGTGCAAAAACCTCAAAATAGATGAAAGAAACATACAGGGGAAACAAAAATAAATCGGAACTGCAGTATTACTTGGTGCAGATAGCAGTGTTAAACTAATATCGCACCATATCCTGAAGGCAATCGTAGAAGTGCGAAATATTGATCTTTTCTTTCCCAGAATAAATAGCTTCTGCACTTCCACCATGTTCTCCCTGAGCAGCCATTTCCACAACCATGTACAGCTTTTTCAGGGGCATCTGCAATCACATCAATCCAAAATTTAACGGAAACGCTCAGCTCATGTTTTACTAGCAGCGCTGGGTGAAAGTAGCTACAACGTGGATGATCTCATTACAAAGTATGTCGAGTTAAACTTACATCATTCAGTGCCTCTGCAGCAGACTCAACATCATCACTAGAGAAAACATTAAGCTGTTGTAACACCTGTGGAGGAGGACAAAAAAGATGTCGGTACATAATCACAATAAGGAGGTAGGAGCTGCACTTCTGACCAAAATTCATGACATAAATGTCTTAATATGTTTAATTTCAGACCAAATTAGAAACGTTAGTAGAAGGGACAGCAAACTAATACCATACCTTTTTGGCATCTTCTGTCTTCAGTGTTGGAACATTGTAGGTCACTGAGAATGAATCTCGAATACCAACTGATTCTAGAAAATGAACTTCACTTGTAGTCCCAATGACAAGAACTTTCTTTCCCTGAGAAGTATAAGATAATCTCTTAATTAGTCTATCTAAAAAGGTTATATAGAAGTTACATTCCACATTGTTATTTTCTAGGGCAACTTTATTACTCTAATACCTCTCAGTAATTAATAGTAAAAATTACAGTATGATAGGGATGCCGTGTATTAATCTTATTAATTAGATATTATTTTAGCGGTTTTTAGTCGTATTTTATTAGTCGAGTCCTCTATCAACAAATTATAGTGCAAATTTTAGGACATTACAAGACTGGCAAAATAATGACACACTGGCAAAATAATACGCCATATCCCTGTGGCAGTTTTTAGGCGAACCGCCATAAGCCGCCATACGAGATTTATAACATTGTTCTCAATTAACAAAGTAGCAGGACACTATCTTGATTCTTGAGAAAATTAAGAAAATATGAGCAATATGGTAACTGTGTTCTGCAATATTATAATTTAAAGTTGGCCAAATAAGAAGATACCTTTGGGGGTAGCCGCTTCAGAAGCACCAATAATGTTTGAGAGATTAAATTCGAAAAGCGAGGGCCAATTGCAACATACTCCAATAACCTATAAATTTCAATTAAACATAGATGGATGGATGGATGGATGAATGAGCGTGGAGTGATCTAATATCATTTATCTACTTTATAAACTTACCTTTCAATGTCATCAAGGATAATTATGCTTAGTGGCGATCTATAAGCATCTTCAAATACCTATAAGGAAAAAACATACGTAAAATACCCCTCAACCGAATGGTTACAAGTAATATTGTATAAAAAAGCTACACATGCTCATGAGGTATAAAAAAGGACACAGTGGTGAATGTGCTAAGGGAATAATTTTCTTCACATATCGCTAACATTTTATATCAAAAGGCAGTCATGAGGGCATAGAATAAAACCTTAACAATTTGAGCACATTTTGTAGCCTCACTGAGTCCAATCATTGTTTCAGCAGATATCTAGAAATTGACCAGAAAACGGAGCCGAGTTATGAAGACACATAGCATACTAACTGATGACTAGATAAGTACAACACAGAGTAGAAGTACTTACAATCTTCACATAAGGGAAGTCGCTTTCAATACCAACTGTTGCTGCCATTGCAGTCTTACCACTGCCCAAAAGAAAAGAGAATTTACAAAGTACTCACACTTGGTAAATCAAGGGAAGCAGAAAATTACCTGCCACTTGGGCCTTCTAGAAGGCAAGTAACAAGTGGACTTCCTTCACTAACTTTAACTTGTTCGGCTAAAAGCATAGTTCTTCGGTATATATGTTCATGCCTTGTCCCACATTCCACAATGCCATTTAGTCTGGAAACATTAATCAGCTGTCAGATGAAGAAATGTCCAAAAGTACATATCACATATGCATGTTCTGATACTTAAACAATACAAAAACTCTTTTATAGTTGAATCACGGACTGATATATCCAAATGATAAAGATAAATAAGAACAATAACAGAGTTACAACAACAACACCCATGTGGCACATAAAACAGAAACAACTAAAGCACATATCTAATCCAAACGTACTAAAAGAGCTTGCACATAGGTGCTGAATTCTAGGTAACAGGAAGATGGAAAAATAATGAAAATATTTTTATGGTGAAAAAATTACTGAAGGAAATTATTTCTCCATTTCCTCCTTTCAATTAAGTGTATTCTCTCCCATTCTCGGGAAGGAAATATCACTATCCATTAATATCTATTTGTTACGAACTCTAAATATATTAGAATCAAACAGAATTAGATTTTTCCTTTTAAAAACGACAAATGTATATAAGTTAAAAGTTTAAGACAATCTAGCGAACCAGAGAGGGGAGAACCAATTAAATTTGCAAGTAATATCTATAACCACAAAATTCATCTATTTTTGAATACAATTATACAAGTAAAAGTTTTGCAATAGTATTACTTTTGTGCTGAGAAAGATCACTATTACATTAAAAAAATATTACTTGTTGCTTCTGCCTCACAAGCCATAGTAGTAACACATTTGCAGCAGAATTCTTGTAAGTACCATTTTCAGATGAAATCAGGACCAACATAACACTTTCATAGTTACTTTTTTAATATTCTGGCAAGATAGATATATCAGGAATGGCAGTATTTAATCCACTAGCAGGATGAGAGGCTGGAAATACCCTAACATTCATAACCAAACACAAGCAATCACCGCCGGAAATTTTAGGAGACAACTTGATGGCAGTCTGGAACTTGGTATATGGTTTAGGAAAGACATAGTATCACCACAAATAGCACATATAATTGAAGTTCCATGTTACAAGAAATTTGAACTCCTTGGAGTTCTGTCACCGTAGATTCAATCATGAAACAACCTCTTTTCCCAAGTATCTGGAAATACCTGCTACGTTCAAGGTCATCTGTTGAAGCTCCAAATGCTGGAACCACTTCTTGAACAGCATTCAGAAAATCTTCCATGGTAACTTTTATATTTTCTTCATCAACAGGTTTAGTAAGGTCCTCCATATTTAGTTGCCTATTCAAAGCATATGAGACTGCACTCTTTACTACACCTTCCAGCTCCGCTCCACTGTAATTCTTAGTCCGAGCAGCTGCATCCACGAAGAATATTAATGTTCTAAAAATGAAACATTAATTTAGCCATATTCGCTCACACAGTCATGGGTCAATTGAGATCAGACACTTCATTGCATCAGCTTTGGACAAAGAATTGTTAGTTTAACATTCATCACGCACTTTGATCATGAGCGGTCAAACCTTACATTACTAATACACACAAGTGAATCCACACAATTACCGATTGATATCGATATAGGGCAAAAAAATCTAGAATGTTAGGAACAAAAATCATGTAAATGAATAGAAAACAATTACTGATCTGCAGGCCAATCACATACCAAGCTCTTCCAAGTTCACATCTGGAGCAATAAAAGAGCTTTCTTTCATCTTGCTTGTGTGAATTTGAAGAATCTGTAACCGACCATTTTCATCAGGAAGACTGATTTCCACTTGGACTTCCAAACGTCCAGGCCTGAAAATCATGATTCGAACTTTTTAACTTGGAAAATGCTATTTATTTGCACCGGGTCACTGCTTTTTTTCATAGCACCCAAAATAAGTGCGAAAATCTATATTTATTTACCTCATAAGAGCTTCATCAAGCAAATCTTTCCTGTTTGTCATTCCAATGAGCAAGACATTATTCAGAGATTCCACACCATCAATCTAAAAAATTAAGCAAGATTTAGTCAAACAAATATATTAGCAGCAATTAAAAATGAAATGACTTATCAACTTGAACTTAAACCAAAAGTACCTTAGTGAGAAGTTGGTTCACAATACTATCGTGCACGCCAGTCCCATCTCTAGTTGAGCCTCTAGACTGAGAAATTCAAACTAAAAAAGTTGAAACAAAATGCTATGAAGCACCAACAACGGAAGATCAAGTTTGCAACTTAAAATTCTATTATGTCACATATTGGGAGGTGTGAATAACGTTAAGCACCAGAAAGAACCAATTGATATGCCAAATGTGTTCAAATCAGGAGTAGATGTCCTGGACGAGATTCAAATTTGGGTAGGGGCTGAAGATTGCAAAACAGCTCTCGAAATATTAAGTTCACAGACAGGCACTTACATCACCACCAGAAAAGCAGTATACAAATAGGGAAGACAAAACACAATAAAGTATTAAGATGACTTCGTTGAATCCCCTACCTTACAAATCGCATCAATCTCATCAAAGATGATGATATGCAACTCACTTTGATCACCTGAAAGATGAAGAGATAAATGAGCAAAGAATAAAGAATTCATGGACTTTGCTCTCAAAGAGTCACCAACCTTTGGTTCTTTGGTCTTGCTCAGCATCCGCAAATAGATCTCTGACATTCTTCTCAGTTTCACCAACAAATTTGCTCAACACTTCAGGACCATTCACAATCTAAAATTCCAGATTTAACCAGTTTTAAAAGGTGATCAGTACAATATGTAGGGAAGCAGGGTACTCGGATTCACAGTTATATCAAGATAGCTCATGCCATTATAGACAATCCCAGGGAAAGCTGCTAGGAGCTTAGGTAAATTTATGAAAGAAACATATTTTGTTTTCTACTTCTCCCAATAGTTACTTCATTGGTACCTTAGGTTATTTGATGCAAAAAGAAAATTAAAAATCCATTCTGCTTCTTGCGTATACCAATAATGTTTGAAAAAATAAATACTAGAAATTTGCATAGAACAAAAGGAGTCCCATCCAATAAGAACAGCCAGCAAGAACCAAAACCAGAACATACGGATAAAACCTATGCTTATACCTTGGGTTCTTTCCCATTCAACATTTTTCCAATCTGTCGAGCCATTAAAGTCTTCCCAGTACCAGGAGGTCCATAAAGCAACATTCCCTTAACATGCTTGATGCCAAGTCTATAAGAAAGGCATCAATATACAAACCGTAAAACAAAGTTGAAGGAAACAGCAACCACAAGTTGAGCCTTTTCATCTCACTCATGATTACACTTCTAGTAAAATATATGCACAACTTCAAAAGAATCTAGAATATGAACATTACTTAGAAGTTACATGTGAAGGAAAGACCCTTGAGGCAAAAGCTCTTCGGAATATATCAGCAAACTCAGCACTCAAACCACCTATACCAAATGACTGGAGATTGAACTCTTTGTGCCTGAAGATGTTGCTGTTAGCACCTTCCCTCTGGTTGACAATCTGCATTATCTCCACAAAAGCATCATTAGCTCTATTGAAGTTTACATAGCATACAGCGGCAACAGCATAGCCCAAAAGATCAAAAGGATACCTTTATTCCACTTGAATTTGATGCTTCATATATAATGAATGTCTCAGGTGATATCATCCCCCTCTCCATACCATGAGATTTTTCTTTCCCCTCAAGAGTAGCTTGGTTGACAGTGAAGATATATCCATTACCATGATACTCAAATGTTACCCTTTGCCCAGTTGTCATAACCTGCATAGACAAAAAATATTCTCACAGTATTGTAAATGGTGTCGACAACCATATAAGGCGGATCTCCTCAAACTTATTTGATTTCAAAATGTCCTTTTTTCTCTCTTAAATGATAACAATATCGATTTCACTTGTGTACGCTTACTCACGTGTGTAACTTATATCAATAGCTATGCCAGTTTAATAGGGTTATATTTTGACGACAACTAAAAGAAGTTCCAGGACAATATTGTAGCCATATCACAGATATTCTGTGAATAATAATTGTACCAGTACCAGTATATTTATATTATTTCACTGGCTTCCTCCTTTCTTGGATTTTAAAGGGATGCTGGGGGTTAGTGACAGACATGTGTATGCAGGATGGATTGGTCCAGTTCCTCTATGCCTAGGACACCGGAGTATCTTAAATCATTGAGTTGAAAGATTGCTGGGGCCAATCGATGAGTAGCGATTCCGAGACATTGAAAACTAGTTAGAAAATTGTAGTTCTCAATCATTTTATCGCACCAGTTGGATAACTTATTCTAATATGAAAGAGTTAGACCCTGCATCACTTTTTGCATTGCTAAGATATGCAACTCAAAAAGACTTCAAGATCCAAGGGAAGAAAACAAATGTTCAGAATATATTGATTATTCTAAGGTGACATATTATATTAAAGTACTGTGGTTTCAGTGAGGAAACATCAAAAGAAGATTATTCTAAATGGAAACAGGAAGAAAACAAAAGTGCAAGTCAAATGTTCAATAATAAAAATAGGAAATTCAAGACTACTTACCTTACAACTTCAAAAGCATAAAACACTAGCAGATCAGATAAACACACAGCTATACATGTATATTGTAATTGTGGGGCAAGCCATACCTGGTTCATGAATTTGTTTTGGATCTGCTTGGATAATAGAACAGCATCCACCTACATGGTAAAATAGTGTCATGGATCGGATGCACCAAAGCCATTTGAAATTTACTAAAAGCCACTCTACGCAAGTGCAACCACATACAATAATTAATATAACAAAATTTACAAAATTTCATAGATGCAGTAACATAGCGCAGTAGACGCAGCCTAGAGAACGAAAAGAAAATAAAATGTTCCTTGTAAAAGGTAATATACCTGTTCATCTCTTGCCCCCTTCTTCACAAACTCTAACTCAAGGGTCAGCATTGCTATCTTGAAATCTTCAGGAGGAGTGAATCTAAAATATTCAGAATTCTATCAGAAAAAAGTGGAATAGATAATAATCACCATTGTTTAATAAGCTAAATCCATTACCGGGTGACAGACGTTGAATCCCCAGTGGAGACTTTTGCGTGACGGCGTTGAATGGCATTTAAACCAATGTGTCCCGCAGGAATGCCATCATGTCCAGTATATTGAAGTTAAGGCTACATGTTTAGATTATGAAGATATCCACCTTCTCATAATAATTCAAAAAAGAGTTACATGTTCAACAAACTACCAGTGGCAGTAGATAATCCAAAGCTAAACTGTAAGAATAGCAGTCGCAGCAGCAAAAGTAATCAAAGAGTAAAGCATACATTTGCATCACTTATCACTACAGCTTCCAAAACAATAATGACCTTTAGGCATTAGGAAATTTATTATGCATTGGAAAATACCCGAATGGTGGACTTATCCAAGTTAATATCAAAGAAAAAGTTTCTAGTCTGCAACCAGCTAAGCAATTCATGAACTTAAAATCTCAATCAATACCCACGATCAGCACATACCAGTCAGTCACTCACTCACTCAGTCAGTTGAACCACATGCAACCCTACGTTGAATCAACAAAACACCAAATTAATAAACAAAATGTTCAGGAAATTCAAGAAAAATTAGCAACAAAGCATAGGGTACTTATTCCCAGACTCTAAATCCTGAACAATTATCCAGGAAATACCACCTTATCCTAATAACCAACCACTCAGTTTCCAGCATAAATTTGAAACAATGCAACATAAATTCCAAGAGGATTAGTTCAATCACATCACCTCCCTCACAAATTTCCAGTACACACACCTACATAACCCCGGATCAACATCGAATTAGATCACATTTTCTAATAAAAACAGAAAATGAAAACAATCATCACAATGAACAGCTCGAATTGAAAAAAATAAGAGATCGGTGAAAAAAGGATATGAAACAGAAAGAACAAACACATCGCCGATCAAAGCGTAGGCGTTCCCGGATCCAGGTACAACGAAATCCCGGAGATCGCCGGGGGAGCAGAAGGCGAAATTGGTGTAGGCGAGGTCTTTCGCCGGGGTATTCGTGACAATCATCGTCGGCGAGCGCCCCATTGTTCCGATTCGCTAATAATAAAATGAGATCCTTTGAAATGTTTAAGATTTAGTAAGATTATTGTTCTTCCCTCTTTTTCAGTTTTATGATTTTCAATCTTTCTTTTACTTCGCAAATAAGAAATCATGGATCATCGTGGCATTTTTTTACTTAAATAAATGCCACGTCACGGTCAATTTTACATCAATATTGCTATATATTTTTATTTTTATATGAGCATCGACAAAAACTACGGACTAGCAATTGCCTTAGCAAAATTTCCTTCTGATGTCCGACATCATCTCACAGCCTAACCACTGTCCTAGCCAAGCAACAACCTAGCAATAGCCTAGGCAATGCCCTAGCTAAGCAAATAAAGTGACAAATACGATTAATTCATTTTAATTGTTGGTGTTCATCAAATATTAAAAAAATAAATTGCAATGAGTTGTAAATATATAGTATAAGTAAAAAAAATAAAAAATAAAAATTATGCTAGCTGATCGCTTGCTGCGTAATAGGCGGCCAGCGATCGGCTAGCCGGTTAGTCCACTCCCGACCTCTCGGGCTTTGTTTTTTCGTCCATTCGGTTAGCCTACCGCAGTAGTGGACTAGCCGAGCCGCTGGGTAGTCCACTATTGTTGATGCTCTTAGGGCATCTACAATGTTATTTATAGTCTTCCATGTCAGCATTATGTAGTCCTATCTATTTCTTTGCAACCATTTTATATTTATTTTTAATTTTTAAAATTTTTGATATAATAAAAATAGCAAAATATACATTAATTAAGACTACAATAGGAAAAACTTCATTTTATTAAAAAAGCCGAAAGAGTACAACAAGAAATACTAAAAAAACTACAATTTCAACGGCGGTTACGTGACCCAATTTCTTCAACCATGTCTCGTTCAAGGTCTCGTTGCAACCACTATTGATATGTAGGGTCGGATCGAGGGGGGATGGAGGGTCAGAAACTCCATCTATGTGAGATGTAAGTCCCTTCCCTCCAATCACCCTATCCATAAGATTGGCCCAGAGAGGGTAGTTTTCTGCGTCGAGCTTGGTCTTCACGATGACTTCCCCCAATGATTCGAGGTGATGAGTCTTGGGTGGTTTGTTTTTTGGTATGTAGTCGAGGCTTTGTCTCAAGAACTCCGCGAATTGCGCGACGAGATCGACTCCAAAAATTGGTGGATTTGTTGGAGTTGGGATTGATGTTTATGTGCAGTTTAGTATTTCTGTTTCATAACTTTCGAATCCTAACATGGCATCTTTGTTGTATGTGTTAGAAATATTGTAGCCTTTACATGGACAAACTCTTGCTATTACAAAAGACCAAAAACTAGAAGGTAAATATAATAAAGTAAATTCAAAGAAAGTAGCAAGATGCAAACTATTGTCTTCTTCAAGTCGAGTCGAGATATCCCCCTCTCCACAAGATGAGATACTCCCCAGCTAGTGCTCACGGATTGGTGCAACCTCCCCAAAGATGAAACGACTTTCCTCCTACCGAGTTGAAGCACCTCAAACTCGTAAGCACTGGTGAACTTGAATTGGAAGCGAGAACCAAGTAAGTCAATGCTCCTAAATGTGAACTAGAATGCTTAAGAGGTATAGAGAATGATTTGTTGGTGTATTCTCCTCTCCCAAACTCCACGTATTTATAGGATAAGGGAGGCCACCTCAAAGGTCTTAGCATTTAGGGACACCATAAACCAAAGAGGAAATATTTTTTTAGGTCCACGAACTTTGCTAAAGTATCATTTTAGGTCCGTGAACTTTGAAAATATCATTTTAGGTCCGTCAATTACAGGTTAATATCATTTGAGGTATTTTGATATTTTTCTGGACGAAAATGGCCTTAAGGTCTTCAAATGGCAATTTGGACAATTCTTTCGCCACTCATCTTGCGCTAGAAGCCTATAGTCCAACAATTTTTAACGGCAAATTTTTATAATTAAATACAATTTTGATGGTAATTGTTCTTCATTCTGAAATTCATATAAATAATACTCTGAATGACCATCCAAATTAATAGCTATCTAATTTCAAGACAACTAAACTAAATATAATTCACAAATCACCTATAGTAAGTTCTTAAAATGCAGTTTAGATTGAAAAAATAAAATAAAGTATCAAATCCCAATTCACAATCCCTATATAATTGGTCATCTAATAATTGAAAATTTAACACATAGTACTATTTTTTACGGCAAATTTTAATCATATTTAAATTAAATTTGGATGGTAATTGAATTAAATAGTAGTAAAAAAATTATTGGACTCTAGGTGTTTGACGCAAGATGAGTGGCGAAAGAATTGTCCAAATTACCCTTTGAAGGCCTTAAGGGCATTTTCGTCCGGAAAAAGTTCAAAATAACTCAAATGATATTAACTTGTAGTTAACGGACCTAAAATGATATTTTCAAAGTTCACGGACCTAAAATGATACTTTGACAAAGTTCGTGGACCTAAAAAGATGTTCCCTTTAAACCAAAAATGGGTTACACTACATGAAAGGCCAAAGGTTTAGCCATTAGGAATTTCCCACATTTTTCCCTACAATCCTTCACATTGGTTAGAGCGCTGCAAGCTCAAACCAAAACAAGAGACATATGCTTGTATGTAGACTCTGTGCTTAGTTTCGAGAAACGATACTGTATTTGGAGAGGTAACGTGTGATGTTGAACCTTCCATAGTCAACACAATCGGACATACCAGCGGGCTAGTGGACGCGATGCCTTGAACTATTCCTCCTTGGAGTATGCCTAGTCAATAGCATCAACAAAATATTGTCTCAACTCCATCAGTTCTCATGTTTGTGTCTATTTTGGCCGTGGAACATCTCTTTGGAATTCATAGGTGACTCACACTCACGAAGCGGCCCCACTTCTCACTTACATAGGTGATACATTCATGAGTATCCTGCCATACTTCATCTCCTTGAGATTTCAAGAATCATTAAAAGTCAAAAGACTTAACCTCTTATCACATGCAGGTTACAACACTATATGCTTTCTAAAGAATGAGTGAAGATTAAAATCTTCTTAGTGTTACAGCTAGATTTGTATAGCTTCATTTTCCCATTGAACCAATCCCATGGAATCTCCGATCGTATGGTTTGGTTACCATTATACATCTTTTAAGATGTTGTTTTCAGTCTCATTCTTTTTAGCAATTTATGCATTTAATCACAGTTTAAACCTTTTGTTAACGGATCTGCTAAGTTATCCACTGACCTTACATAGTCGACTGTGTAACACCACTTGTGATCAACTGCCTTACGGTATTACGTCGCCGACGAATGTGTTGAGACTTACCATTGTAAAAGCCACTTTGTGCTCTACCGATAGCTGTGGGCACTGGCTTCTTCCAACTTGGAATACATTTTAGGAAATATCTAAGTCACTCGGCTTCTTCCCCTACTTTATCCAATGCAATAAACTCGGATTCCATGGTGGAACGAGCAATACACATTTGTTTCATTGATTTCCACGAAACATCACCGATCCCCACAGTGAACACATACCCACTCATCGAATACGAGTCTTTTAAATCAGAGATCTAATTTTCGTCACAGTACCCTTCAAGTACTTGGGGATATCTTGTGTAATGCAACCTAAAGTTAATAGTATATTTCAAGTATCTCAAAACTCTGCACAGAGCTTTCCAATGTTCCTTGCTTGGGTTTCTCGTTAATCGGCTCAACTTGTTCACCGAACAAGTTCTTGAGCAATAGGCTCACTCATATTCTTGCTTAGATGGACATTGAGCTCCAAATGAGTCTTTGTTGGCTTACAATCAAACGAGTTGAATTTCTTAAGCATCTTCTCAACATAATGAGATTGTGTTAAGACAATTCCCTCATTAGTCCTTAATATTTTGATTCTGAGAATCACATAAGCTAGACTCATATCTTTCATATCAAAATTTCTTTTCAACATGTTTTTTATTTCGTTAATAATGGCACTATTGTTGCCCATTATCAACATATTATCAACATAAAGACACACAATAACTAACCCGTTATTTGTTTTCTTAATGTAAACACACTTATCACACTGGTTGATAGTGAATCCATTTGTTAACATCACAGTATCAAACTTCAAGTGCCATTGTAACGACGCTTGCTTCAGCCCATAAAGATATTTTACCAATTTGCATACCTTACGCTCTTGCCGAGGCACAACAAACCATTCAGGCTGCTCCATGTATATCTCTTCTTCCAAATCACCATTCAGAAACGTAGTTTTCACATCCATTTGATGATTCTCAAGATTGTGCAAAGCAGCCATTGCAAGAAGCACCCGAATGAAGTTATTCTCATAACCGGTGAGTAAGTATCAAAGAGGTCATGCCCTTCTTTTTGTTTAAAGCCTTTGACAACTATGCGAGCTTTGAACTTATCTACAATACCATTGGGTTTATATTTCTTTTTCAGAATCCACTTGCATCCTAAAGCTTTACAGCCTTCTGGCAAGTCTACTAAAACTCATGTGTTGTTTCTCAAGATTGATTCCATTTCACTGTTGATTGCTTCTAGCCATCACGATGCATCTGGGCCAGACAGTGCTTCTGTCAGCTGCTTTGGTTCACCATCTAACATAAAAGTTATGATGTATGGACCAAAAGTCTTAGCAACTCTAACTCTTTTACCACGTCTTGGTTCTACATCCTGAGTATTTTTCCTCGTCTTCTTGTAAAGAAACACATTCTCAAAGAATACATCATTCCTAGACTCAATTATTGTTCCTTCAGCTACATCAGGTATTGCTGACTTATGAACTAAGAAACGATAAGCGCTGCTGTTAAGTGCATATCCAATAAAGATACAATCGACTGTTTTAGGGTCAATCGCAACTTGTTCTGGAGGCGACACTTATACCTTTACTAAACACCCCCACACTTTGAGGTATGTATATGAATGTTTCTTTCCCTTCCACAATTCATAAGAAGTCACATCCCTATTTTTGAGTGGAATCTTGTTCAAGATATAATTGGCGGTTAACAGAGCTTCCCCCCCACATGTTCTGGGGTAAACCTGAATTAATCAACAGAGCATTCATCATCTCTTTTAGTGTCTGATTTTTGCGTTCGGCAACACCATTCAATTGAGGAGAATATGAAGTTGTAGTTTGGTGAATTATACCACTTGCATGACATAATTCTGCAAACGACGCTACATATTCACCACCTCTATCACTTCGAACACACTTAATTCGACAATTAAGTTGATTTTCGGCTTCATTTTTTAAGTCTTTAAACGCTTCAATTGCCACATCTTTACTTCTTAATAGGTAAATGTAACAATACCTTGTGCAATCCTCAATGAATGTAATGAAATACTTTTTATAACCTATAGTTTGCACAAATTTTAAATCACATATATATGTATGGATCGACTCTAGAGGTTTTGTGCTCCATTCTACCGAGCAGAACGGTAGCTTGGTCATTTTTGCTTCAACACATACTTCACATTTTTTTTGTGAATTAAACTCATTAACTTTTAGTAAATCAATATTCACTAATCTTTTTATAACATTTAGATTTACATGTCCTTATCTACAATGCCATAAATCGAAGTACTCAAGCAAGTAAGACGAAGAAGCATTCTTATTATCTTTCACTTGATTCGGTACATGACCAGTGACCATTATATTAAGTTTGAACAAGCCATTGGAAAGATAACCTTTTTCAAGGAAAGTATCAAACTTAGATAAAACAAACTTGTCAGAATCAAACACTAACTAGCTTAAAGCTATGACTAACAAGCAGACTACCAGAAACTAGATTTTTGCGGATGTCTGGGACATGCAACACATACTTCAGCTTCAGCTCATGACCAGATGTCATTAAGAACTTCACTTCTCCCATGCCAACGACTTCAGACGAGTCTTGGTTTCCCATTTGGAGCTTCTTCTCTTCGACTTGCTTATAGGTTGAAAATTGGCTAAGGTTAGAGCATACATGCACAATAGCTCTAGTGTGAATAAACCAAGCCTTCAAATTGTCAACATGGTTCACTTCAGAAATCACAGCAGCTAAGTCATTATCGTTGAAGTCTCTCTCGACCATGCGAGCACTCCTCTTGAATTTCATCTTCTTAGGCTTTCAACAGTCCTTCGCCATGTGGCCCGGCTTATCACAGTTGAAGCAGTTGCCTTCAAACTTTCGGACAACTGCTACCTTCCCTTTGCCCTTGTCATTTTCCCTTAGGCGGGGATGCTTGAAGGATCCTCCCTTCTCCATCAAATTTGCCTTGGCATCTTCTGTCCTCCTGACTTCTGATGATACCGCCTATTATCCTCTTCAACACAAAGTCAAACAATCAGGTCTTCTGGCTTCATCTCATTTTTCTTATGCTTTAGATAGTTCTTGAAATCTGTCCAGCACAGAGGAAGCTTCTCGATCATTGACCCAACAACAAATTGGTCTGGTCGGGCCATCATTTCAGCGTGGACATCATGAATAATGATTTGCAATTCTTCAGCTTTCTTTACCGTGCGAGAGTCCACCATCTCGTAGTCCAGAAACTTTGCGACTACAAATTTCTTGGTACCGACGTTCTCGACACGATACTTCTTGTCAAGAGCCTCCGACAAAACTTTGGAGGTTTTAGCTCCGACAAAGATAGAATAAAGACTATCTCCTTAGCCGTTCAAGATATAGTTCTTGCATAGGAAATCTCTTTGATGCCAAACATCATAGGTAGCCCGGACATTAAAGTCCGTCTCCTCCTCAGGTACAGTTGGAGCATCCTCCTTAAGGAAATTGGCAACACCCAATGTAGTTAGGTAAAACAACATTTTGTTGCCAACTTTTGAATTCCGGGTCCTTAAACTTTTCAAGTTTCTCAGCTTGAGCCATGACCCTTGAGGTCGAAACAGGTGCCATCGTTGAGGACTAGCGGCAACAGAAAATGATCCAATGAAGTTGTTTTCGTTCCCTCCAGTTTTGGTTGACATAATTTCGACAAGAGTATACTATCTCATCTTGCGATTGTTGGAAATATTGTAGCTTTTACACGGGAAAATTATTGCTATTACAAAAGAACGAAAAACTAGAAGGTAAATATAATAAAGTAAATACAAAGAAAGTAACAAGATGCAAACTATTGTCTTCTTCAAGTTGAGTTGATGTATCCCTCTATCCACAAAACGACATACGCACCGGCTAGTGCTCACAGATTGGCGCAACGTCCCCAAAGATTAAACGACTTTCCTCCTAACGAGTTGAAGCACCTCAAACTCGTAGGCACCGACGAACTTGAATTGGAGGCGAGAACCGAGCAATGCAATGCTCCTAAATGTGAACTAGAATGCATGAGAGCTAGAGAGAAGAGAGAATGACTTGTTAGTGTATTCTCCTCTCCCAACTCCACCTATTTATAGGATAGGGGAGGCCACCTCAAAGGTCTTAGCATTAAGAGCATCCGTAATAGCGGACTAGAGCACATGCTAGAGCATGGACTAGAGCACGGACTTGCGGTTAGGGCTTGGGGACGTCCACTATTGCGTTAGGCTAACGCGGTGGACGTCCCGAAGTAGGACGAGCTCTCATCCGCAGACTTAAACCGTTAGCCGATCGCTAGTCTGCTATTGGGCGGACATAGATAGGCTAGCCGATTTTTTATTTTATTTTTAATTTTTTTATTTATACTCTATATTTACAACTAATTGCACTTCATTTTTTTAATATTTGATAAACACCAACAATTAAAATGAATTAATCATATTTGTCAATTTATTTGTTTGGCTAGGGCATCTTCTAGTCCTAGTGCTAGGCTATTACTGGGTTGTGGTTAGTCTTGATGATGTGGCAGGCTGTGGTTAGTCCTAGTGATGTAACAGAAGATGTTTTTGGTTAGTTCTAGTGCTAGACTATTGGTTAGTCCATCCTACTGTGGATGTGGATGCTCCAAGGGACACCATAAACCAAAAAGGGGTTACACTACATGAAAGGCCAAAGGTTTAGCCTTTAGGAGTATCCCACATTTTCCCCTACAGTTTGCAAGTTGCAAAGGGTAGGGATGATGAACTTTTTTTAGTGTCCACACCTACTCGCATGA
Source organism: Salvia splendens (assembly GCF_004379255.2). Taxonomy (NCBI): domain Eukaryota; kingdom Viridiplantae; phylum Streptophyta; class Magnoliopsida; order Lamiales; family Lamiaceae; genus Salvia; species Salvia splendens. Next base: position 18,644,575 of record NC_056036.1, on the reverse strand, counting down.
TACCATATTGAAATATATTGGGATTTGAATGAATATGCATCTTTTGGAAAGGTTTATACATCTTAATATAGAGGTTAGATAGGTCGTATTTTTGGTAGTGAATAATTAGTTCTAGATACTTTTGTATTAATTACATATCTTCTTTTCCTAATATCTTTTCTTCGCTTAAATTCTTTGGATGGTATGTTAGATATATTCATATTTTACTCACCTACATAGAGACTTGTTAAATGGATCGGGTTGATCTAGTCGAACACAACAGACTTGTTAAATAAATCGAGTTGTTTTAGCCCAACATAACTGAAATCCATTGGTACAAACTTTTTTCAATTTCTCACCTTTATTTGCACTCCGTTGAAAAATCTTCAAATACTAAAATTTTAATTTCAGACGAACTCCATTCTTTTTTACTTACTCCATGCACCTACTAAGCACGAAACTGAACATAGTAGTGAATGAATTAATAGGGAATCGAAAAATAAAGGGTTAAATTGGAAAGATTTTCTAATCTTGGTTTTGCTAAAAACGAACATATGCATGTATAATTTGTTGGTTTTAGATTGACTGTGATACAAAGATACACTAACCGGACGTAATACAACCCAATGAAGAATGAAGAGATTAAATGGAAATAAACTGAATTGAAATTACAAAGAAGAATTCGAAACAATAAACCGTAAAGATGTAAGCCGAGTCGAGGAGTCCTCTTTCCGCAAGACGAGATACGCCCGGGTAGTGCTCTCGGATTGGCGTGTCGTCCCCAAAGATAAAACGGCTTCGTCTCTGAAGCAGCAACACCGCTAGCAGCAGAGCTCCGGCGAACGGGAGTAAGGCGGGGGCAGAGCTTCGACGAGAAGATTATGCAGAGAGGGAGAGAGCGTGTATGCAAGAATGCTTGAGTTTGTTGTGTTTTGAATGCAATGGATGCATGCCTATTTATATGCCAAGTCCACCCGCAGGGGTTGCTGGAGTCAACAGACATAATGTCTGTCATCAAGGCCATTGACCGTAACCGCCGGGGGTTACTGACTGGTGCACTAGTCGTTGGGAGCTGAAGAGACACGATGCATCTGGACACACTACACGACGGGATACACCATAGACCGTCGGGGACCTTTTGTCTCCCGTTATGCGTCGGGGTCCATCGAGAACCTTTTGTCTCCCATTATGCGTCGGGGTCCAGCGGGGACCTGACGTGGACCGGGACCACCATGAGTCGGGGTCCGTCGGGGATAGCGTGGAGTTTGAGGTGGTCTAAAAGGAACAAGCGGGGCTTGAACCACGTTCAACGACCAGCTCCAAAGAACAACTCAAAGACCAATTGCCAAGGCACGGGGCACGGTGCGCGGTGTGCGGCTCGCGGCTCGCGGGTGGCGGTGGCGCGCGCATGTGGGCTCTATCACCCATCTTATTCCATGATAATTATTACACATAATAATTCATCTTATTAAATACTTCATCAAAGAAGTTTATCATCCCCGATGTGGGATAATTAACACTTAGTTAATTAATCCCTTAGTTTTTTCTCATAGCTCATTTCTAGCTTTATTGTGACAAACTTTAATATATTATTTCTCACTCACCGGGAATCAGATTTGAGAAAAATGAATATGCTACGGTCATCTACTCGGAACTTAGATCGACGCTATTGCATTTAATTTCACAAAATTAAATGTCTTGTAACATTTATTATTAGTCAAAGTCGTTTGACCAAGCACGATTCCAACATAATTAGGTGAGGATCGAACAATGTGGACCTTCTTGAATCTTGAAATTGTGATTAAATTACTTCTATTAGTTACGAATACATGTTTTACCATGCTTTTAGATATGATTTGATTTCAAATTGAAAATAAATAATTTTATCTAGGCAACTAAATATGAATGCATCGTACTTTCAAAATGGATGGATCCTAGTCTAGGTCAGATAACATCCTCGACCTTGGGTACTACAGCCAACGTTGACTTGAGGGTTTAGAGCATCCACAGTGGTGCGGATGTTCCGGCGGACATCCCAGCGGACATTCTAAAAACACCTCCTGCTACGTCATAAGGACTTCCTACTGTACTGCCACGTCATAAGGACTTCCCACTGCACAGTGGCGGACATCCCCAAGGACATCCCGACGGACTTTCCACAATAAAAAAAATTCACAAATTCACCAAATTGAACAATTTACGGAATTAAACAATTTACGGAATTAAAATTTCGCCACGATTACAGAATTAAAATTTCATTAAATAAAAAAAAGAAAGGTACATTTCAACAAAAATAACTAAAAAAAGTACACTTCAATAAATACAAATTCCATCAACGACGACCCCTCCGCTGCCATACTTCTTCAATTATATCGTTCTGGAGTCAAATATGGGCTTGTTTTTGGCACATGTCGGCAAATGCACGGACTCGCTCGACCTCGTCATGGGGTATCCCCATACGTACATTGCCGGTGGCCACGCCGTGGCTTAGACCCGCAGCATCAACATCATCATTGGCCCAATCCGTCAGTGTTGTACCTTCATCTTCGACAATCATGTTATGCATGATAATACATGCGTACATCATATCGGCGATGTACGCATGTATTACAAGTGGTGCGAATGAAATGAAGTTCAACGAGCCGTATTTATAGAATTTTTGAAAAAAAAAAATAAATAATCGTGACGTCCGTGGGGTAGCGCCGGACGTCCCGGGAATGCCGCCGAACACTGGTGTCCGCAGCGGACGTCCGTATCCGCATCATCGCTACGCAATGGAGGACGTCCTGAGCCGAACTCCGGCACGCCGGTCGGGACGAGTGCCATTGTGGATGCTTTTATTTTACTCGTAATTATGGGAAATGAATTTCTACTCGTAGTCAAATTTACTAACTTGTGCATCCCATACTGTTGATGATGTCATGCATTTAACTAGTACTTCATCCGTTTCAACTAAGTTGAGTCGTATTCCTTTTTGGGATATCTCAACTAAGTTGAGTCATTTTTTTTACTTAAAACAAAACATTCAATCACTCTTATGTTAGTTCATTATACCTACTTTACACTCTCTCTTTATCTTTCCTACTTTATATTCATTTCTCTTACTTTTTGTTGGAATAAGGAAATCAATTAATTGGAGAACAAGAAGGCAATGGATGAAGTTATGGCAAGAATAATGAAGGAAATTAATTAAAGATTATGGAAAATCAAATCAAGGAAATATTAGTTTAATTAGAATATATTTTCCATATATAGCTGGAATTAGTTTAATTGTGTAACCATTGAGATAATTCAATTCAAGTCATTCACATTGTAGTCTTTAAAGTTCTCCTTGTCTTTTACTTTATGCAATAGTCTTTTATTTTCCGCATTGTATTTTCTAACATGGTATCAGAGCAGGTTCGATCATATGGATTGATCACTGTTTCTATATCAAAAAAAAAAACCTAGCCATATTCTTCTCAATTTCCCATACCAGCCGTGGATTCCACCAAATATCCAGCAAATAAACCTACAAAATGCCGAATGAGAAAGGCTAACAAGGCCGTTGAGAAAGCCACTAAAGTCGAAGAGGTTGAGAAACTTGTCTCGACGAATTGTTCGGTTGAGGGGGAGACTACAGTCTCAGCCGGAAGATTCATCGAGATGAGAGAAGATGAAAGACAGTGGCCAACCCTGAGCAGCCACTCCCATAGAAGGAGAAGAAGGCTGACTGCAAAGGGCCAAGAAGAACTGCTGCCGGTAGAGTCAGAGAGGCCTGTGAGGGAAAGCAGATGAGGCTCGGAAAGGGAAGTGCAAGTGCAACCCAACAAGCAAACCATAAATCTGGAGTTCGCATGATTCCGCCAGAGAAGGAGCTGGCGATAAGCCGCTGACCATGGAGGTATCCACCAAAGAATAAGAAGAACCACAACCGAGAAAGCAACAGTTGTCGAACAGCCACAAGAACAAATGAACAACCGACGAGTACTCCGGTTGAAAGGGCGAGATAATGACCAACTGCACAACTCGTTTTCAAATCAGAACGAGCAAGGAAGCTGAGAGAGCTGATGACGGTAGAGGCAATAACATGGCCACAAAGGCTGCTGGAGAAGCATTGATCGAGGGAGGAACGAGATGAAGAGGCGCCGAAGAAGGAGGCGTTGCCGTCCAGAAATACTGGAGGGATGTGAGCCCTGTGATAAAAAAGATGACAGCCATGACAAGAGAACAACTCTCTGAAATGGGAGTTTCGTTGGTAGTGGCCAATGGATCCAGCCCCTTTTCAAGAAAGAAAGTACAGAGAAGTCAAAAATTTGTTTGGCCGAGGGGGAGAGGAAGTATCCAATCAAACAATCAGATCTGCCCCAAGAAAGTACCGCCTGAATGGCCCGAGAGAAGCTTGCCATGACCAGCAGCACGTTATACGGGAAAGGGGGAAAATCAGTTGACAAATTATCCGGCAGAGGGGGAGAGATAATACCATGCCAGAACAGATGGAGTCGCCAAGACAGAGAGAAGTAATAGGAGAGCAAAGTAAACAATGGTCCTCCAAAATTAAGCTTTGGGCTGCAGATTAAATTTAGTTCAAAGGTGAATGAGCTCCTCGACACAAGTAAAAACTGTCAGTCAGAAAGGTGAATGAGCTCCTCGACACGAGTAAAAACTGTTAGTCAGAAAAAAAAATGAAGTGGCTCCTAGATACGAGCAAAAACTGTCTAGATTAGCTCCTTGACAAGAGGCAAAACTGTCTGAATTAGCTCATCGACAAGAGTCAAAACTGTCTGAATTAGCTCCTTGACAAGAGTCAAAACTGTCTGAATTAACTCCTTGACAAGAGTCAAAACTGTCTGAATTAACTCCTTGACAAGAGTCAAAACTGTCTAAGATGACTCCTAGATATGAGTTAAAACTATCTAAGATGGCTCCTGGATACGAGCTAAAACTATCTAAGATTGGATACGAGCTAAAACTATCTAAGATAGCTCCTAAATATGAGTAAAAACTGTTTAGACAAGCTTCCGGACACGAGTTAACACTATCTAGATTGGCTCCTTGACACGAGTTAAAACCGTCAACAAAAATTGAAGAGCTCCTTGATAAGAGCCTAAACTTTCAATGAAGAAAAATTGAAGAACTCCTTGAAACGAGTTAAAACTTTCAAAGATGAATGAAGAGCTCCTTGAAACGAGTCTAAACTTTCAATAACTCTTTGATACAAGTATAAATTATCTATGATGAATTGAAGAAGCTCTATGATACGAGCATAAACTATCAATGGAAATTGAAGAACTCTTAAATACGAGTATAAAATATTTATCAAACTAAAGATCGTGCAAGTTAAGTGTCGAAAAACTCGATACTCAACTTGAGGGGGAGTGTTGGAATAAGGAAATCAATTAATTGGAGAACAAGAAGGCAATGGATGAAGTTATGGCAAGAATAATGAAGGAAATTAATTAAAGATTATGAAAAATCAAATCAAGGAGATATTAGTTTAATTAGAATATATTTTCCATGTATAGCTAGAATTAGAGTCTATAAAAGGTTGTGTAACCATTGAGATAATTCAATTCAAGTCATTCACAATGTAGTCTTTAAAGTTCTCCTTGTCTTTTACTTTCTGCAATAGTCTTTTATTTTCCGTATTGTATTTTTTCTAACACTTTTCAACACAATTTCTTTATCTCAATGCCCAAAAGTTTTGACTCGACTTAGTTGGGACAGAAGGAATAATATTTTTCTGCCCCCTCGTGCTGAGCAATTGGAGTAACGTTTATGATAGCATGAGAGCGCCAAACAACTTTGTCATCGATTCTCATTAGCTGAGATTTCCTTAATGAACATGTTTTTGGGAAGGGTGGTATTTTGCAAAGTCTACGACGGTCTCATTGACTCCGAGAGATACAAACCACAATCAAGTATTATTCATCCGTCCCATAAAAACAATTTTACTTTATTCATTTTTATCTAATCCATAAAGTTAATCTATTTTTATACTCCTATTTGGTATGTTTTTCACTTGTGTATCTAATTGACAAACACGGATTTTGCATATTTTTATGACCTAGATTTGGTTCATTTTAAATGTCAATCATGCAAATTGTGTTCTTAAATTGCATATGTTATACATTTTGATATTTTGAAGTGTTTGTTGAAAAATGATAGAAAAAAAAAGTGCAAAAAGGCCAAGGTGCAGCGCCTCAGTTCATGCCAATTTTTACAGCATTGTTGAAGTCCAATCAGTGATTATTGCATACTATTTTCTTCATTTTTGAAAGAGCTTCGTGTGGATATCTTGCACGTCTCAATCAGAGTTCTGTGAAGAAAGTTATGACCATTCTACAAACATTGTGTAGTGCAATCAAAGCTGACGGAAATTTAGGCGGAAATTCAAGGAATGAAATAAATTGTTGCCACTAAAATTATCAAAACTAAACCTTTTTCTAGCCTATAAATACTTCAACCTAATTCATAATCTTGATAGCCTCCAATCCTTTTCCCTCTCTACACATTCTTCCATCTCATATTCCATACATAATTCATTCATATTCCATTAGAGCGGAGCTCTGCAGATCTAGTCAAGAGAAGACTGAAGATTGAAGATTCAACCTTGGGTTTTATCAATTTCTTTCATATCTCGTACTTTAGTTGTTGTTTTTACTCGGGAGAAGGTTTAATTTAGTCAAGTGACCGACTTAATATCTCTAGATACAGTAATTCAATGAAATCGATTGGATAATAGCTCGTGATTGTGTTTTTGGATCCTAAAATTCTAAATTCTTTCGTCTGCTTAGTAGTATTATTTATTTTTATTCTTTCTGTTATTTGTTTATTTTTTCTGTCTAGTTTATAATATCAAATAAAAAACATGTGTCTCGATATAGTATATGACACTTAGTATGTCAATTGCAATCTTATTCCTTGATATTCCGATTGTATGCTTGAAATATATAATACTTCAACTAAGTTTTTCTTTTTATATTTTTCTCCTACCCCAAAATCTCTATTTACAGAAGACGGAAGACGAAGAGAACCCATGAATTGAGTAGAACGGAGTTGAGGACTCAGTCTATATACAGAATTTCTCAAGTATTCATTGCTTGCATTAAGATGCAGTAATTGAAAGGAGCTCTGATCCCTAAGTCAAATTATACTGGATGTATTAATTTTGTATTTAGGGTTCAGATAGATTATTAATATACGGGTGTATTATATTGTTACCTGATATTTAAATTGCTAACTACAATCAAATTATAGACATTAGATCTTCAAATCAAGGGCAATATCTATCATTTTCGAGTATCAATGTATCCAATAAAAAATGTCAATTAAGGTATTTATGTCAATTAACAATAAAGTAGTTATGAATAATTTTTTTAAAATATCTCAAAAGTTTAAATGCATATAACTATCTCAATTTAAATTATTTTTTCACACAACATACATAAAATTAAAGATAATTTTATAAGGATTGTAACGAGTTTTCACTTGCATATGTTCCGATGTCAAAATTTGAAAAAAATTATTGAGTTTTCGTATTTTTGTAGTGCCAGATTAATGTAAACATAGCTAATAAAATATGTCAACATAATACATATAAAATGTCAATTCGAAATTATGTTAACATATTCCAAGCATCACATTGCAATTTATACACCATTAGATTTCTAAAATCCTATGGTCTAAAATTAGTTGTAGTTAGCAATTAAAGGGTGAGTTAGCAATTGATCACAACCATGTTAATATATGTGTTTTAAGGGGAGTGTTATATTGCCAACTCAATACTTAATTGCTAACTATAATTAAATAATAACCATTGAATATTCAAATGAATGGCTTAGATCATCAGATCCGGAATGTCAATAAGGGCGTGTTCACCTTTCTTGAAATGTCAAGAAACAGGCTCAATTCTGTTCAATAAATGTCGTTCAGTGTCTTTGATTAAAAATTGACAGGCCTTCTATATGGATTGGGCCCGCACTGTAGCATTAAGAGAAGTCCACTTTTTATTTCTTGCACATGAGTTGATAATTGAAACTGCATTGAATTTGGTGTCAAGAATTGAGCACGAAATGACATTTATGTCCTGGCTTTTCAATATTTCACCCCAGATGACCCTTGTCTGTGGGGGCTTTTCCGCCAACTCATAAAGGAGGAAATAATATTTAATTTTATACAAGGCAAAACAAGCTGTAAATCTTGAAAACTGAACATCCGTTTAAAATTTTATTTTTGTGGGGTCCACGACCACATATCAATCATGTTTCATTTCTCATCTTCCCAAGTCAAACAAAGTGAACAAGCCCTAAGAGTATTAAGGTCAATTTACAACAAATTAGTTGTAACTAACTTTTGAAAAATATCTCATAACTTTAAAACGCATATAACTTTCTCGATTTAAATTATTTTTTCGCACAACATATATCAAATTAAAGATAGTTTCGTAAGTATTCTAACGAGATCTCACTTGCATATGCTTCGATGTCAAAATTTAAAAAAAAGTTGAAAATTTTCGTAAATTTCGTTAACAACTTTATATCAATACATGACACATAATATGTCAATACAATACTTGTACAATGTCAATATGAAATTGTATTGACATTGTCATGTCTTTGTATTGATGTATTTCATACACTGTATACACATTGTGTTTCTAAACCCTAAATTTGATAGTTGTTATTATCATTTTAATATTAAAAAATGAAAAATGAAATTACACATGGCAAATTGTAGACCACAAGATTTCTAAAATTATATGGTCTTAAATTAATTATAGTTAGCAATTAAATAATGAATTAGCAATTGATCACTCTTGTGTTTTAGTTAAAGACAATTAGTTTTATAATTAGGATTTTATGAAATTTCATAAATACGGTTTTACAAATTAAAAGCGACCGATTAGTTTGATTCAAGAAATCTTTGTATAAGGAATTGCTCTCATGTTCAATCACCTACATGTTCATAAAAAAGACCAGAAAAAACAAATCAATTTCATAATCAATACCAAAATACTAATATTAGTATGAAAACTACAAGAACTTAGAAAAAAGACATGGACATCAATGGTCCAGGAAAATATAATTCTGGACCCGTTCACTTTCTTAGATATACCAAGAAAATATGGTCAATTCTAGAGTAATTCTGTTGTTCACATTCCTTTGTTCATTTCAAGCAAGTCCTACAAAAGTCACATGGCCCGCACTGTTCATTTGAGAAACGCCCAATTTCAAATCTTCCAGAGGTGGTTTTTATTTCTTGAAGCGGTGCTGACATCCAGAATTGGAGTTGAGATTACTTTTTATCCTCGTCATTTTCACTTCACACATCAGTTATTTTTCCCCCCAAATCAATTTCATTATTGGAAAATCCCTCAGCCCCTTCGATCCTCTCCCGGAGCGCGGGCGGGGGGAGGAGTGCCGCCGGAACGGAGAGGCGGTGGCGCTCGTGCGGCTTGGGGTTGAGGAGGATGTTGAAGACGATGGGTGCGCAGCACATGTGGGTGACGCGTAGATGGCATCGTACATCTCGACGACGGTGGTGGGAGCGGATGCAAACGTTGGTGCTGCCGCACGCCGCTTTTTTATGATTGCGGTCGCCATTGATGGTAAATTTAAAGAAAATGAAGAAAAGTGTTTGAGCTTTCTATGAAACCTTGCTTAGATTCATCTGTGATTTGGTAATTATTTTAGGAGTTTTACCATTGTTGAATGAATTTGTTGAATCTGAGTTGTTTTCTTTACAAGTGAAATAATATCTCGCCCAAAAATTTAACGGATTATGCAAAAGCTATGAGGGCTTTTTAGTCTACTCATAAATGAAAGAATAAAAATTAATTAATTCAGAAGTTAAAAATTGTCAAAACATGACTATTTCTTATACACTGAACATTAGATTTGGGTTCTAATTATGTGGGCCCCTTGTCACTAAGAGCATCCACAATGGTCTAGGACCTCCCATAGCCCTCACATAGCCTTCACACTGTCACATCATCAGCACTAAAATTCTACTGCCACATCAGCTTGCCACATCAACTGGACATCAAATATCCCTCACATAGCCTTCCCACTACCTATCCACATCACTAATAACAATTATATAATTTAATTTACAATCGTATCAACATACGGAATTTAATTTACGAGACAAATACGAGAAATTCGAATAATACTATTAAAATTTAAAAAGTACATTAAATTTTTAAAAAAAGTACAATAATTTAAAAAAAGTACAAAAATTAAAAAGTACAATTAAAAAAGAAAAAAAAAATCACTCATCGTCGCCGTCCTCGTCTCCGTCATCGCCCAGCCCTTCTTCACCGTCGTCGCCGCCGCCTCGGTCGCCACCTACGCCGCGGCTATTCCCGCCGGTCTCCATCCTCATGGCCTCCAATTCTTCACGCTGGCTCAGGAGCAATACACGAAGATAATCCTTCACCTCGGGGTCCACCGCCGATTGGAAGTCGGCTAAGGTCTTCACCATTTGAGCGCGTGTTTGTTGGCGCGCGAAGAATTTGAGCTCCTCGGTAGACCTGCCCAGGGGGGATGCCGAATGGACCCCCTGGGAACTTGGGGTGCCCGCCCTCGCAACCTGTTGCGCCCGCCTTTGGCCAACCGGGCGAGGTCGGCGACCGAACGAACGAGGGGTCGGGACCTCCTGGGCCGTCTCGGGGAGGTCTGTCGAACCACCGCTGCTGCCGCTATAATCTCTGGTATAGTTCAGTTTCTGCTTCTTCGGCCAGCCAGCGTCGACACCTGCCCGGAATTTCTCCGACTCGTTGAGCACAACGTAGCAGTTCTAGTAGGTGAACTCATAGTACTTCTTATGCGGATCGGGGTAGGCTCTCTCCGCAATCCTCCTGCAGTCTTCCTCTGTTTGGCCACTGGTCTGCATGCGGAGGGCGTTGGTGTACAAACCCGAAAATCGAGAGACGCCAGATCTGATTCGGTCCCAGCACTTCCGGCACTCCTCCCCGGTGCGCGGTCTCCCTTCAGGGCAAAATGCCCTGTAGGCTGCGGCTATCTTGGCCCACAAGTTGACCATCCTCACCCACGCCTTGGCAAGCGCAACGTTCTCCGCGTCCGTCCACTTCCTCCGGACCCGACTATCCTCCTCCAGCTGCGACGACTCACCGACCTTCTTGGCCTTGCCCTTCTTCTTACCCCGCCCTACTCCCTGGCTTTGAATGAGAGTTTCCGGAACCTCGTTAATATTAAAACCCAAGTCCGCTAAGGAGAAGGTCACCGTATACTGTGCATCCGTTAGGGTCGATGTGTGCGAAGAACCGGTGGAAAAATCAAAAGTCGGCCGATAGGCGTTGTCCCCCCCGGGCGTCCCCTGCGGCGGTGGAATCATCTGCTGCGCCGGTGGCTGCATCCCGGGTGCCCACCCCGGCATCATCTGCATAGGGGGCTGCATGCCGGGTGCCCACCCCGGCATCATCTACTGCCACAGGTACATGTTGTAGTACCCGGTCATCGGAGGCCAACCACCTCCCCTAGGAGCCGGGGAAGTCTGGGACCCTACCCCGGGAGGCCAACCACCTCCCCCAGGCATTGTTCTCCATTGCTCGTTATTGATCTTGTACAGAAAGAAAGATAGAGAGAGTACTCGTTAAAACAAGTGGTGCGAATGAAAATGAAGTCCAAAGCGCGTATATATAGTGTTTTCGACAAAAAAAAATTTAAAATTAAATTCTGACGCCGGTCTGACCCCGATCCGGGGCCTACAATGGCACCGTGAGGATCGGTGTTAGAACCGGCGTCACCACACGAATCGGCATGGGTACGCCGAAATTGACGCCGATTTCGCCGACGCCGGTCGCAATGGTTCGGCGTCAGAACCGGCGTCGGCGAAAAATCGGCGTCGCTGTTTTGACGCCTCCATTGCTGATGCTCTAAATTCTCTCATGTTTTAATTCTCATCATCCCATTTCAAGGAAACTGAAGTAAACGATGAGTAAGAGCATCCACAATGGCGCCTAGCGCACCGCCTAGCCGAGCGCCGGCGCTAGGCGGTCGCTAGGCGAACCATTGGAGGAGCCGAAAACCGCCGAGCAGTTTTCCGAAAATCAATTTCGCCTAGCACTAGGCGGTCAAAATCCACTGGGCTATGCGCTGGGCGATCCGCTCGGCTCCATTGCAGTGCCCGGATCGCCCAGCGCATAGCCCAGCGGATTTTTTATTTTTTTATTTTTAATTTTCAACACACTATATACACGCGATTTGCACTTCATTTTCATTCGCACCACTTGTATTAACGAGTACTCTCTCTATCTTAATTTCTGTATAAGATTAACACCGAGAAATGGATCTGAACAACGAGCCTAGTTCAGGGACGAGCGGTTCTCAAACTCCCCCAATCCCCGTTGGAGGCGGATGGAATCAGATGCCCGGGTACTACAACATGTACCCGTGACAGCAAATGCTACCCGGGATGCCAACCAAATAATGTGAATCTTAAGGATTCAATAAACATATGTTGCCCGGATTTGTTCTTGCAATAATATCCAATAACCCAAACAAGAAATATGACAATAAAAAGATGGAAAAGAAGAAGAAGATGATAAGTGTTATGATTTAGATTCAAGCTCAAGAAAGAAAAACCCAAAGGCTACTTTCACAAACAAAAACCTAATGGCTCCACCAACTAGCAACACAAGAACTAGGAAGCATACCTTAACAAATAATCTAAGCCCGGCAATAGATTAAATGCACCCACAAGGGATTTTGGATAAATCTTCAAAGATGAAGAAGGATGCTCAATATTGAGACTTTGTTTGTTTACAAATGAGTTCAAAGCCCCTCATAAAAACCCTAGATATGGGTATTTATACAAGAGGATAAAAGTGCTAAATAAAAGAGACAAAAAGAGTCCAAAAACGCAAGTTGCGCAAACTGCCCGGTCGGGCGTTTTTCCCCATGCAAAATGCCCGGTCGGGCAAACTCTCTGGAATTTGCGGCAAAAAACTGTCGGAACGCCCGACCGGGCGTTTTTCCCTTGCAAATCGCCCGGTCGGGCGTTGTTCTCTGGAAACCTCCAATTGCATTGTCTTCGTCTTCGAAAGAGCTTCGCGTGAGTATCTTAAACGCCCCAATCGGAGTCCGGATGAGAGAGTTATGACCATTATACGAAAGTCGCGCAGTGAGGGGCAAAATGTTTGGACGGGCGTCGCTTCCGTTCCCTCCCCCCACGAGGCCTTGAGCACCTTGACATGTCTCCACCCTCTTTTCGGACCCCAATCAACCCACGGCCCTCGACATCGTTGTATTTTATGATTGTGAATACCCGGATTCACATCATCCTCTCCTTCTTTGTGAAAGGATTTGTCCTCAAATCCGGTTCTTCGATTCTTCTTTGGGACACTCGGGTTCACATCATCCTCTCCTTCTTTTGAAGGATTTGTCCTCAAATCCCGATCAAGTACACCTACAAAATCGAGCGAGTCCAAATCAAATATCATAGTACAATACAAGAGGTTGATTTCACTTTGGAACCCAAAAGATATTTCACAAACAAGGAGATGGTTCTCACAATCACAATCAACGAACCAACTTCCACTATCACATTCAAAATCGAATTTAGCAATGAGAACAAAGGAGACCTCAATCTTAAGATTATTTTCTTGAAGCTTACAAGGAATTATGCCATATATAGAATCAAGTTTGTCAACATGATGCTTACTTAATTGCTCCAATACTTTGAAGAAGTGATCATTATTATGAGAAGAATGTGACCAAAAATCATTGTGCATAGCATGTAGGGTATGCTCAACACAAGACATGTGAACCTTGTATAACACCACATGAATCTTGTAAAACATAATATCAATTAACATAAGAAACTTATAAAAATAAGTCCCTCGCAATTGCTCTAACAATTTCAAGACATGGGCACACACATGGGAACAATGCATTACTATGACTTTAATCACAACATAACCCACAAAAGACATGTGAGTGGAAAAGTCCTTCACAAAACAACCATAGAACATCCCAATCCCATTGAAGGGTCTAACCATTTTGCAATGAAAACATAGCAAATACCAAGTTCTAAAGTCATCAACATTCTCATCCACATGTTTATGAAACTTAAAATTGCGAATAAGTGAAGGCTTAGACATCTTAGTATGCAAGGAAGTCATTTCATCTTTCAAGTTAGAATCCAAAATCGAAATAACATACTTATCAATGCTTGGATTTCTCAAGAAGGGGTCAACATAAGATGAAAATATGGACTTGGTATTCAAATATTCAAGCTCTTGATGCCACAAATCACCAATGACAAAGCTATCATCACAAGCCGACTTTTCAAAATCAATCTTATTCACATGTGTCACTCTTGAATTTACAAACTCATGCTTTAAGTACAAGATAGGCTCAACAATGTTCAAATCAATTTTGCAAAGCAAGTTATTGTCCAACACATCAATCTTATCTAAGCACTTCAAAGAAACATCACAAGGAAGCAAGGATAGTGTACTTGAACCTTGGGCAGTGAGTTCTTCGACTTGCTCTTGTTCCTCTTGATCATTTTTCGGTGAGGTAGTTTCCAAGCCATTTGCATCATGATGTCTCACTTCCATGTCTTCAATTTTACTCACTATAAAAGGCTCATCAACATAAAAAGAAATATAAGAAGTGTTAGTGGGTAAAAGTTTATATTTCTCACCAAGGGCAAAAAGCAAAGGATTATCTAGTGCCCACCCAAGGTTGACCTTATAATCTAACAAGCCACTTTTTTTTCTCACATGCTTGTAGTTTTTCTCTCTTGATAGCTTTGATTCACACTCACCCCCACCACTCTCTCTTGGCTTTTGCGTCTCACATTTTTGCCTTTTCTCACACTCTATTGGCTTTTGAAGCATGCCCTCACTCTCTAGCTTTTTCTCTCTCTCTCGATCCTCTCTAAAGTGCTTGTTTCCATTAGCAACCTCATGTAGCTTTGGTTCGGTGTTCAAGATTTGAAGGGCATTCAACGGTTCACATTCGTCTTCGGCTTCCACTATGCTTGACACACCATCATTGAAAGTTGGGTGTGCGTCTTCTTCATATATGGCCGTAGACTCTTTTTCATCGTCACATTGCTCTTCATTTTCGTTGGCAATAAAATCCACCCTATATTTGACACGCTCTTTAACAATGCGATTAACATTGTCACGCTCACTTTGAATCAAGCTCTTTGAAGGAGGGAAATTGGATGACAACCACGACGAAACCTTCGTGTGATAGCTAGGATGAGATAAGTCCACCTTCTTTGGTGGGACACTTCTTCCGCTTGTGCCACAACCATAATGTTGAGAGTTTGAGCTCTTCCTTGCTTTACTTGAAGTTTCTTCCCCCATTAGCCACTCATGCACGTTATGATGACCATGATCCCTCATCCCCCTAGAGTGTGACTCTCCATGGAACTTTGGAATTCGTTCCCTTCTACTCCCTCTATCAAGTCCATCATCATGGTACCTTGAGTTGTAGCCACTCCAATCATGTCTCTCTCGGTCACTAGGTGCTATGGAATGGTTATGCCTAACTCGATCTCTGAGGAGGGCTATATCCTCATGAAAAGTCGTAAATCCTCCTTGCATAGCATTCACATTGTCCCGCACCTCGTGCATCTCCTTCATGATTGAGGAGAACATCTCTTTGATAGTAACATCGGATGGTGAGGCAACTTGATTTATAGGCGAGTCATGCCAAGAGTTTACCATTTCAAGTACCTACAAAACAAATTGCACAAGACTAGGGACAAGTCCCTTTTGTTAGTAACACAAACAACGCACACACCCAAGAATGGAGATTTTAGTGAGGAGCTCACTTCCCAACCCACAAAGCATGTCCCCAATTCCCCAAACTCACACCCAAAATCTCTCGGAAGGCTTAGAGATTTAGTGGCTAGATACTCTCTCTCACTTGCTCTCGACGATGTAATCTCAAGGGTTGCACAAATAGCACAAACAAGATATACAACTAGGCAAGTGAAAACTAGTCCAAGAAGCCACAAGATAAGTGAAAGTAGGGTGCTAGGCCAATGGGACAAATCAACAAACAATTTGTGTGCACAATTTCACCCAACAACAATAGACCCAACAATTGATTCAATTTTGGTCTACAACTTTGGAATAATCAATTTGGCATACCCAACAATATGTATACCGATTTATAGCTAAAGCCCATGGATATATTTTGAAGTATGACTTCTTTTTTTTTGACAATTTCTTTTTTTTTTTGTTTTTTTTTTGTTCAAACTTACAAGAACAAGAACCAATGGCTCTTGATACCAAATAATGTGAAACTTAAGGATTCAATAAACATATGTTGCCCGGATTTGTTCTTGCAATAATATCCAATAACCCAAACAAGAAATATGACAATAAAAAGATGGAAAAGAAGAAGAAGATGATAAGTGTTATGATTTAGATTCAAGCTCAAGAAAGAAAAACCCAAAGGCTACTTTCACAAACAAAAACCTAATGGCTCCACCAACTAGCAACACAAGAACTAGCAAGCATACCTTAACAAATAATCTAAGCCCGACAATAGATTAAATGCAACCACAAGGGATTTTGGATAAATCTTCAAAGATGAAGAAGGATGCTCAATATTGAGACTTTGTTTGTTTACAAATGAGTTCAAAGCCCCTCATAAAAACCCTAGATATAGGTATTTATACAAGAGGATAAAAGTGCTAAATAAAAGAGACAAAAAGAGTCCAAAAACGCAAGTCGCGCAAACTGCCCGGTCGGGCAAACTCTCTGGAATTTGCGGCAAAAAACTGTCGGAACGCCCGACCGGGCGTTTTTCCCCTGCAAATCGCCCGGTCGGGCTTTGTTCTCTGGAAACCTCCAATTGCATTGTCTTCGTCTTCGAAAGGGCTTCGCGTGAGTATCTTAAACGCCCCAATCGGAGTCCGGATGAGAGAGTTATGACCATTATACGAAAGTCGCGCAGTGAGGGGCAAATGACTCCATAAGAAATGTTTGGACGGGCGTCGCTTCCGTTCCCTCCCCCCACGAGGCCTTGAGCACCTTGACATGTCTCCACCCTCTTTTCGGACCCCAATCAACCCACGGCCCTCGACATCGTTGTATTTTATGATTGTGAATACCCGGATTCACATCATGGAGGGAGTCCGTCGGGGGGTTCCCGGCGATGCGGGGTTGGGCACCCAATATGCAGATGATACCGGGGTGGGCACCCAATATGCAGATGATACCCGGGGGAGGTTCGGCGACGCAGGGGACGCCGGGGGGCGTACCGGCGATGCAGGTGACGCGGGGGGACGTCTATCGCCCCAGTTTTGATTTTTTGACTGCTTCGTCGCACACATCCACCCCAACGGATGCGCAGTTCACGCCGAGCGGTTTTGATGATTTTGCGTTGTCGGATTTGGAGTTTGATAGTCTCGGAGTTCCTGAAACTCCCGTTCAAACGGGGGGAGCAGTGCAGGGTAGTGGCGCCCCAAAGAAGAAGGGCAAGGGAAAGAAGGTCGGGGAGTCGTCACAGCCGGGTGGGGATGACCCCACGGTACGGAGAAGGTGGACGGACGAGGAGAACGTTGCGATGTCAAAGGCGTGGGTGAGTGTTTGCGACGATCCTCTTGTTTCTAATAACCAGAGGATCGTCAACGTGTGGGGCAAGGTAGCAGTAGCCTACCAGTTATTTTGCCCGGAGGGGAGGCCACACAACGGGGAGGATTGCCGGAAGGCGTGGAACCGAATCAAGGCTGCCGTCTCCCGATTTTCGGGTTTGTACGCCAACGCCCTCCGCATGAAGAGTAGTGGCCAAACGGAGGACGACTGCAGGAGGATAGCGGAGAAAGCCTTCCCCCAGCCCGGGTTGTATAAGGACTTCACCTACTGGAACTGCTATCTTGTGTTGAACGACTCCGAGAAATTCCGAGTAGGTGTCGACGCTGGCTGGCCGAAGAAGCAACGATTGAACTATACCGGGGATTTCAGCGGCAGCAGCGGTGGTTCCCACGACCTCCCTGAGACGGACCAGGTGCTCCCCAACCCTCGTTCGTTCGGCCGCCGACCTCGCCCCGCTGGGAAAAAGCGGGCGCAACGGGAGGCGAGGGGGGTCGCCAGGGGTTCCCAGGAGGTCCAGTCGGCATCCCCCTTTGACCGTCAGTCTACAGAGGATCTCAAGTACTTCGCGCGTCAACAAACGCGCCAGATGATGGTGAAGACGTTAGCCGAATGGCGAGCGGCGACGGACTCCCAGGAGAAGAGATTTCTCTTCACATTGCTCGAGAGCATGAATGACGATCTGCGTGGAGGCGGCAGCGGCGATGGCAGCGGAGGCGGCGGTGACAGTGGCGACGAAGGCGGCGGTGACAGTGGCGATGGAGGCGGCGGTGGCGACGGCGACGACGGAGGCGAGGGAGCCGGCGAGTGATTTTTTTAAGTAATGTACTTTTTGCGATTTTGAATGTCATTTTTTTTATTAATGTACTTTTTAAAAATTTTTGTACTTTTTTTAATTTATTATACTTTTTTTAAAAAATTAAAATAGTATTATTAATGTTTCCCGTGTATGTCTCGTAAATTAAATTCCGTATATTGTGTTATTAGTGATGTGACTATTGATGTGGCTGGGCTATTTATGATATGGCTAGGCTATGGCTGGGCTATTTCTGAATTGGCAGGAGGATTTTTAGTATTGATGATGTGGCAGGAGGAGTTTGTGGCTAGGCTATGACTGGGCTATTGCTGGGCTATAACCACTGTGGATGTTCTAAAAGACGGACTAAAGTCAAGTCCACGCGGGAGAATTTTCAAATCCATTAATTACATGATCCCAACTTCATTTCATTCAAACAGCTGCATGTTTGTCTCATTACAATTATTATAATATTTTTTATTGTTCTAAAATTTATTCTCTCCTCCATTCTATAAAAATATAACATTTAAAATAACGTGAAAAATTAATACACAATTGATTAAATAAGAGAGAAGAAGAATGATAGTTAAAATTACGTTACAGTAAAACCCACATTATTATTCTTGTTTAATAAGTTGTAATGGTGGGTTATAGTAATATGTATATATGAGCGTTATTCTCCTATTCATCCCTTAGATCTTTATTCTTTTTAATATGAGCCGTTAGATCTCATTCATCAACGGTCCAGATGATTTGCATTATTACACTATAATGATGCATTATTAGTCGGTGTGCATTATTCAACTGAAAATCTGCATTATTATATGACACGTGACATCAATATAACCGTCGGATGGCAAAATCGTGGGGTTGAGATTAAAATGAACAAAGAACAAAAGATACAAAAAAGAAATGAATACATCTCTATATATATATATATATATATATATATATAGTAGTGATCTAGGGCAAGAGCCCCTTAAACCTATAACTAGAGAACAAATCACAGCCACAAGATCAAGAAAATCAATGGCAATTATTAATACATGTAATTTTCGAATTTAAGGAGAAATTAGTTCCTTCAATCACAAATTTACTCCATAATAACAAGGCGGGGGTATAATGGTCATTGCATAGCCAAAAATAGGTTACGTCGACAAATTGAATTCATCTCCTCTTCTCCTCTTCTCCATCTTCATCGCCGCTTTGTACCCGCAGTCGTCGCAGCGGCGGCAGGAGATTCAACCCCGTCGCGCGATTCAACCTTCTCTTCTCTCTTCTGCAAAATTCGCTCGATTCAACCTTCTCGTCGCCGTCGCCGTCGCCGTCATGTTCTGCAGGAATCGGACACTGAATTTGAGGAAAAAGGCGTCGCTGATGGTGGAATTAGATGCTAGAGATGAGCGAATCCAGGTTTTGTAAAGGATTGCGGAGAAATTAGAATCGGAAGATTTGGCGGAGGAGGAAATGCAGAGGTGCTTTGATGAGAATGAGATGGTGATTAGGGAGATCCGCGGTGGAAGGAGGTGGATGGTCACAGCCATTGCCACTGCTGCTGCTGTCATATTTTACTTCCATGCTCACAAAAATCATTGATTTTTGTTGATTAGAGTTTCAGTTTTGGATAATTGTTGCTAAATAATGCACTTAATTTGCTTCAATTTTGTGTTTGTTGCACTGGGATTTATTTTTGATCACTACTATTTTGAGAATTTGATTTCTTGAATCTTGATGGTGCTTGAGTTTGGAATTAAATCACTTCATATTTATGTGTTGTTCTTTGTGTTTTGCAACCAAGAGTGAAGTAAAATCAGAATAAGAGTGATGTGTTTTGTAAACAAGAGTGAAGTAAAATCAGAATAAGAGTGATGTGTTTTGTAAACAAGAGTGAAGTAAAATCAGAATAAGAGTGATGTGTTTTGTAAACAAGAGTGAAGTAAAATCAGAATAAGAGTGATGTGTTTTGTAAACAAGAGTGAAGTAAAATCAGAATAAGAGTGATGTGTTTTGTAAAATAGAGTGAAGTAAAATCAGAATAAGAGTGATGTGTTTTGTAAACAAGAGTGAAGTAAAATCAGAATAAGAGTGATGTGTTTAGTAAACAAGAGTGAAGTAAAATCAGAATAAGAGTGATGTGTTTTGTAAACAAGAGTGAAGTATAATCAGAATAAAATTGATGTGTTTTGTAAACAAGAGTGAAGTAAAATCAGAATAAGAGTGATGTGTTTTGTAAACAAGAGTGAAGTAAAATCAGAATAAGAGTGGCTTGTTTTGTAAACAATAGTGAAGTAAAATCGGAATAAGAGTGACGTGTTTTGTAAACAAGAGTGAAGTAAAATCAGAATAAGAGTGACGTGTTTTGTAAACAAGAGTGAAGTAAAATCAGAATAAGAGTGACGTGTTTTGTAAACAAGAGTGAAGTAAAATCAGAATAAGAGTGACGTGTTTTGTAAACAAGAGTGAAGTAAAATCAGAATAAGAGTGACGTGTTTTGTAAACAAGAATGAAGTAAAATCAGAATAAGAGTGATGTGTTTTGTAAACAAGAGTGAAGTAAAATCAGAACAAGAGTGATGTGTTTTGTAAAATAGAGTGAAGTAAAATCAGAATAAGAGTGACGTATTTTGTAAACAAGAGTGAAGTAAAATCAGAATAAGAGTGATGTGTTTTGTAAACAAGAGTGAAGTAAAATCAGAATAAGAGTGGCGTGTTTTGTAAACAAGAGTGAAGTAAAATCAGAATAAGAGTGACGTGTTTTGTAAACAAGAGTGAAGTAAAATCAGAATAAGAGTGATGTGTGTTGTAAACAAGAGTGGAGTAAAATCAGAATAAGAGTGATGTGTTTTGTAAAAAAGAGTGAAGTAAAATCAGAATAAGAGTGATGTGTTTTGTAAACAAGAGTGAAGTAAAATCACAATAAGAGTGATGTGTTTTGTAAACAAGAGTGAAGTAAAATCACAATAAGAGTGATGTGTTTTGTAAACAAGAGTGAAGTAAAATCACAATAAGAGTGATGTGTTTTGTAAACAAGAGTGAAGTAAAATCACAACAAGAGTGATGTGATTTGTAAACAAGAGCGAAGTAAAATTAGAATAAGAGTGATGTGTTTTGTAAACAAGAGTGAAGTAAAATCACAATAAGAGTGACGTGTTTTGTAAACAAGAGTGAAGTAAAATCACAGTAAGAGTGATGTGTTTTGTAAACAAGAGTGAAGTAAAATCAGAATAAGAGTGGTGTGTTTTGTAAACAAGAGTGAAGTAAAATCAGAATAAGAGTGATGTGTTTTGTAAACAGGAGTGAAGTAAAATCACAATAAGAGTGATTGTTAATTTTTAGCTATTTATATATTGAAAGCATCACATGTTTAGTGAATCTCAAGTCTTCACTGACCAAAACCTACAGTGTTTCCCTCTCTCACTCTTTCTTCTTCACTCACCTATCCTCTCTCTCACTTACGTTTTCCGGTGGATAAACCGTCCAATCCGGCGATACAAAGCTCAATTTCTACAAAATATGATTCGAAGAGAATGACGAGTCGTCTTCGGCGCTTGATTTCGCCATGTCACTATCGTCATGCTCAGACTGCTTCTCCGACCTCCTCTGCGGCAAGGCTACCAGTAGTATTATCTCATCCGGTGGAGGATATTTCTCGTTGGAATACTCATCGAACTTCGATTCTCAGGCATCGGACGCTACGGAGTACATCTCCAGGCTGTTGGAAAACGAGAGAGATCTAGCCGGAATCAGTATCTGCTGCGCCGTCGATGAGCCGATCGATGCGTCGGTTAGAGCTCTTTCCTCCTCAGAAATTATCAATCAATCGGATCCACGATCACCACAGAAAAGAGCTGGGTGGAGTCGAGCTTTCCGTACCTGGAGGCGGCGCCGAGGAGGTCGGCGGAGGAGCTGGCGGCCTTGTCCTTGTCGCACTTGGCTGCATAATTTGATTTAAATTTGGTAATTTTTCCAAAAATACCCTTGGCCTTATTTGTATTATTAAAATAAATAATATTTGTTCCATTAAGATGTGTGGCCTTATTTGTATTATTAAAAATACCCTTGGCCTTATTTGTATTATTAAAATAAATAATATTGTTCTAAAATTTATTCTCTCCTCCATTCTATAAAAATATAACATTTAAAATAACGTGAAAAATTAATACACAATTGATTAAATAAGAGAGAAGAAGAATGATAGTTAAAATTACGTTACAGTAAAACCCACATTATTATTCTTGTTTAATAAGTTGTAATGGTGGGTTATAGTAATATGTATATATGAGCGTTATTCTCCTATTCATCCCTTAGATCTTTATTCTTTTTAATATGAGCCGTTAGATCTCATTCATCAACGGTCCAGATGATTTGCATTATTACACTATAATGATGCATTATTAGTCGGTGTGCATTATTCAACTGAAAATCTGCATTATTATATGACACGTGACATCAATATAACCGTCGGATGGCAAAATCGTGGGGTTGAGATTAAAATGAACAAAGAACAAAAGATACAAAAAAGAAATGAATACATCTCTATATATATATATATATATATATATATATATAGTGATCTAGGGCAAGAGCCCCTTAAACCTATAACTAGAGAACAAATCACAGCTACAAGATCAAGAAAATCAATGGCTATTATTAATACATGTAATTTTCGAATTTAAGGAGAAATTAGTTCCCTCAATCACAAATTTACTCCATAATAACCAGGCGGGGGTATAATGGTCATTGCATAGCCAAAAATAGGTTACGTCGACAAATTGAATTCATCTCCTCTTCTCCTCTTCTCCATCTTCATCGCCGCTTTGTACCCGCAGTCGTCGCAGCGGCGGCAGGAGATTCAACCCCGTCGCGCGATTCAACCTTCTCTTCTCTCTTCTGCAAAATTCGCTCGATTCAACCTTCTCGTCGCCGTCGCCGTCGCCGTCATGTTCTGCAGGAATCGGACACTGAATTTGAGGAAAAAGGCGTCGCTGATGGTGGAATTAGATGCTAGAGATGAGCGAATCCAGGTTTTGTAAAGGATTGCGGAGAAATTAGAATCGGAAGATTTGGCGGAGGAGGAAATGCAGAGGTGCTTTGATGAGAATGAGATGGTGATTAGGGAGATCCGCGGTGGAAGGAGGTGGATGGTCACAGCCATTGCCACTGCTGCTGCTGTCATATTTTACTTCCATGCTCACAAAAATCATTGATTTTTGTTGATTAGAGTTTCAGTTTTGGATAATTGTTGCTAAATAATGCACTTAATTTGCTTCAATTTTGTGTTTGTTGCACTGGGATTTATTTTTGATCACTACTATTTTGAGAATTTGATTTCTTGAATCTTGATGGTGCTTGAGTTTGGAATTAAATCACTTCATATTTATGTGTTGTTCTTTGTGTTTTGCAACCAAGAGTGAAGTAAAATCAGAATAAGAGTGATGTGTTTTGTAAACAAGAGTGAAGTAAAATCAGAATAAGAGTGATGTGTTTTGTAAACAAGAGTGAAGTAAAATCAGAATAAGAGTGATGTGTTTTGTAAACAAGAGTGAAGTAAAATCAGAATAAGAGTGATGTGTTTTGTAAACAAGAGTGAAGTAAAATCAGAATAAGAGTGATGTGTTTTGTAAAATAGAGTGAAGTAAAATCAGAATAAGAGTGATGTGTTTTGTAAACAAGAGTGAAGTAAAATCAGAATAAGAGTGATGTGTTTAGTAAACAAGAGTGAAGTAAAATCAGAATAAGAGTGATGTGTTTTGTAAACAAGAGTGAAGTATAATCAGAATAAAATTGATGTGTTTTGTAAACAAGAGTGAAGTAAAATCAGAATAAGAGTGATGTGTTTTGTAAACAAGAGTGAAGTAAAATCAGAATAAGAGTGGCTTGTTTTGTAAACAATAGTGAAGTAAAATCGGAATAAGAGTGACGTGTTTTGTAAACAAGAGTGAAGTAAAATCAGAATAAGAGTGACGTGTTTTGTAAACAAGAGTGAAGTAAAATCAGAATAAGAGTGACGTGTTTTGTAAACAAGAGTGAAGTAAAATCAGAATAAGAGTGACGTGTTTTGTAAACAAGAGTGAAGTAAAATCAGAATAAGAGTGACGTGTTTTGTAAACAAGAATGAAGTAAAATCAGAATAAGAGTGATGTGTTTTGTAAACAAGAGTGAAGTAAAATCAGAACAAGAGTGATGTGTTTTGTAAAATAGAGTGAAGTAAAATCAGAATAAGAGTGACGTATTTTGTAAACAAGAGTGAAGTAAAATCAGAATAAGAGTGATGTGTTTTGTAAACAAGAGTGAAGTAAAATCAGAATAAGAGTGGCGTGTTTTGTAAACAAGAGTGAAGTAAAATCAGAATAAGAGTGACGTGTTTTGTAAACAAGAGTGAAGTAAAATCAGAATAAGAGTGATGTGTGTTGTAAACAAGAGTGGAGTAAAATCAGAATAAGAGTGATGTGTTTTGTAAAAAAGAGTGAAGTAAAATCAGAATAAGAGTGATGTGTTTTGTAAACAAGAGTGAAGTAAAATCACAATAAGAGTGATGTGTTTTGTAAACAAGAGTGAAGTAAAATCACAATAAGAGTGATGTGTTTTGTAAACAAGAGTGAAGTAAAATCACAATAAGAGTGATGTGTTTTGTAAACAAGAGTGAAGTAAAATCACAACAAGAGTGATGTGATTTGTAAACAAGAGCGAAGTAAAATTAGAATAAGAGTGATGTGTTTTGTAAACAAGAGTGAAGTAAAATCACAATAAGAGTGACGTGTTTTGTAAACAAGAGTGAAGTAAAATCACAGTAAGAGTGATGTGTTTTGTAAACAAGAGTGAAGTAAAAGAGTGGTGTGTTTTGTAAACAAGAGTGAAGTAAAATCAGAATAAGAGTGATGTGTTTTGTAAACAGGAGTGAAGTAAAATCACAATAAGAGTGATTGTTAATTTTTAGCTATTTATATATTGAAAGCATCACATGTTTAGTGAATCTCAAGTCTTCACTGACCAAAACCTACAGTGTTTCCCTCTCTCACTCTTTCTTCTTCACTCACCTATCCTCTCTCTCACTTACGTTTTCCGGTGGATAAACCGTCCAATCCGGCGATACAAAGCTCAATTTCTACAAAATATGATTCGAAGAGAATGACGAGTCGTCTTCGGCGCTTGATTTCGCCATGTCACTATCGTCATGCTCAGACTGCTTCTCCGACCTCCTCTGCGGCAAGGCTACCAGTAGTATTATCTCATCCGGTGGAGGATATTTCTCGTTGGAATACTCATCGAACTTCGATTCTCAGGCATCGGACGCTACGGAGTACATCTCCAGGCTGTTGGAAAACGAGAGAGATCTAGCCGGAATCAGTATCTGCTGCGCCGTCGATGAGCCGATCGATGCGTCGGTTAGAGCTCTTTCCTCCTCAGAAATTATCAATCAATCGGATCCACGATCACCACAGAAAAGAGCTGGGTGGAGTCGAGCTTTCCGTACCTGGAGGCGGCGCCGAGGAGGTCGGCGGAGGAGCTGGCGGCCTTGTCCTTGTCGCACTTGGCTGCATAATTTGATTTAAATTTGGTAATTTTTCCAAAAATACCCTTGGCCTTATTTGTATTATTAAAATAAATAATATTTGTTCCATTAAGATGTGTGGCTGAGATTTGTTCTCTAGTTATACACTTAAGATTAGTTATATCTTGATCACTACTATATATATATGTATAGGTCCATGATCAATTGAGATTTTTTAGGCTAATTGAGAAATGAGATGCAACATCAGCCACTCATTTTTATTAAATGAGTGGTCCAAATTTTGCCACAAAAAAATATTTTTAGATTAATTTATTATGAAAGGGTATAATGGTAAATTTAGTTGAAAACAAATGAAAACTAACTTCTCCCCTCTCATTCTTCTTCCCTTACGCCTCCACCTTCTGCTCATCTCCTCCTCCACTCTTTTTCGACCCTTCTCGCTGATGCTCCGCCTCAAATCACGGCAGCGCTCCTCCTCACCCCGTCACCAGCTCCTTCCTCGCCGGAGACGCCGCCGGAGGTGGAATCCCTAGCTCGTCGTCCGACGCCTCGAGCAGATAGCCTAGATCCGGCCGCGATTCGCCGGAATCCGACACCAATTCGACGATTCCTTCCTCAACCTCCCCGGATTCGCTGCAATCCGACGCCGATTCGACGATTCTTTCCTCAGCCGCTCCGGATCCGTGGCTGGAAGTGGGAGATGTAGTGATTTCCTCCTCGAAACTCTTCATGAACGAGTCGAGGTCGTGGATGGAAGTGCAGAGATCAGAATCCTCGTCGATTCCGTCCAACAGATCCTCCCTCAGCCGCTCCACCTCCGGCGAGTCAATCACCTCCGACTCCGTCTCCGTTTCTGTTATGGAATTATCAATTAAGCTATTGCATAGTTGTATACTATGATGCTTAGAGAAGATTAAGTCAAATAGTTGTTATTTTTTAATTACAATAATTTTTTTTGAGTTGTTGACAATATATACAAGCTTCTGACAAGCTGTTGACATTTGATATACAAGCTGATACATTTTACTATAAGTTGTTGACATTTGATATATAAGCCGGTGACACTATGACAACTATGGTGCATATCGTGTCAACGACACATACATGTCATGTCAACTACGGTACATATCGTGTCAACTACACATACAAGCCATGTCAATTGTGTTACAAGCCATGTCAATTACACGTACAACCATGTCAACTGCACATAGAAACCATGTCAACAACAATTATAAGTCATGTCAACTAGACATACAAGCCATGTCAACAATCCGACACATTAAAACACGAAATGACACTTATACCCCCGTGTTGACATAATGTGATAGCTGTTGACATTTAGTTAATCTTGTGGATTAGTGGCTGATATTGCATCTCATTTCTCAATTTAGCTAAATAATCTCAACCTAACAAGACCCTATATGTATATATATATATATAGTTAATGAGTTGGTGACAACTTTGTATAAATGAAAATGCACATATTTTTATGGGACGGATGGAGTATAAAATAGTACTCCCTTCATCCCTATATGTATATATATATATATGTATATATAGGGTAGTGATCTATGGCAAACACCCCCTAACCAAATAACTAGAGAACAAATCACAGCCACAAGATCAAGAAAATCAAGGGCTAGTATTAATACATGTAATTTTCTAATTTAAGGAGAAATTAGTTCCTTCAATCACAAATTTACTCCATAATAACAAGGTGGGGTATTATGGTAATTTTGTAAAAGCTTGATATTAAAATCAGGTTAGGTCGCCCAACAGAAGCTTCGAATCTCCTTCCTCTGCATCTTCCGCAACCGCACCGGCGTCTCCAACGGCCACCCCGTCTACACCGTGGTCTCTGGCACATCGCCGCCGAGGTCTTCTCCAACATCGTCACCGCAGTCGAAATTCAGGCTGCCAACGGGGATACCTAATGCCGATTTAATCCAAGTGGGCCAGAATCTGACCATTCCGCTGCCGTGCAACTGCGATGAGGTTGACGGAAAGGTGGTGGTCCACTACGGGCATGAGGTGGTGGTCCACTACAGCCTATCTATGTACGAGAATTAACGAATGCGAACTCTGCGTGTGTGAGATGAGGTGAAAAATACACATGCAAGGAGGAAACTGAACTAGTTGTGAGATATGAATTCAGTGTATTGCGTGTTTGCTGATAAATTTGTGTTCAATGGATTCAAGGTGGAAACTATAAAAGTGAACTGCTTGTGAGATAGGAAGTCAGTTTATTGCGTCTGTTCGCAATTGGTTTATCAAATTTCTATTCAGTCGATTCGATTCCTCCGATTCTGGCAATTTAATCAAAAATTTAGTCTACAATCACAAATTTACTCCATAATAACATGCTAATAATGATGTGTTTTGTAAACAAGAGTGAAGTAAAATCATGCTAAGAGTGATGTGTTTTGTAAACAAGAGTGAAGTAAAATCATGCTAAGAGTGATGTGTTTTGTAAACAAGAGTGAAGTAAAATCATGCTAAGAGTGATGTGTTTTGTAAACAAGAGTGAAGTAAAATCATAGTAAGAGTGATATGTTTTGTAAACAAGAGTGAAGTAAAATCATAGTAAGAGTTATGTGTTTTGTAAACAAGAGTGAAGTAAAATCATAGTAAGAGTGATGTGTTTTGTAAACAAGAGTGAAGTAAAATCATGCTAAGAGTGATGCGTTTTGTAAACAAGAGTTAAGTAAAATCATGCTAAGAGTGATGTGTTTTGTAAACAAGAGTGAAGTAAAATCATGCTAAGAGTGATGTGTTTTGTAAACAAGAGTGAAGTAAAATCATGCTAAGAGTGATGTGTTTTGTAAACAAGAGTGAAGTAAAATCATAGTAAGAGTGATGTGTTTTGTAAACAAGAGTGAAGTAAAATCATAGTAAGAGTGATGTGTTTTGTAAACAAGAGTGAAGTAAAATCATGCTAAGAGTGATGCGTTTTGTAAATAAGAGTGAAGTAAAATCATGCTAAGAGTGATGTGTTTTGTAAACAAGAGTGAAGTAAAATCATGCTAAGAGTGATGCGTTTTGTAAACAAGAGTGAAGTAAAATCATGCTAAGAGTGATGTGTTTTGTAAACAAGAGTGAAGTAAAATCATGCTAAGAGTGATGTGTTTTGTAAACAAGAGTGAAGTAAAATCATGCTAAGAGTGATTGTTTTGTAAACAAGAGTGAAGTAAAATCATGCTAATATTTCTTTTTTTTTCACCGATTCGGATTTGTGGATTATCATCTCCAATCTTTATCTTCTTCATTTTTAGAATGCAATATGAGATTAATTGAATATTGATGGCAAAAGTTTATTAAAAGGAGAGGATAAGGAGGACTCTCTCTCTCTTTCTGCGACTGCAATGCGACAAGGAAAACATCAAAGGGAGCATGTTGAGGGGCGAGGTGGTATCGAGAAAGGCAATCATACACTGACCGCTTCTCATAATCATACAAACACTACGCACACACTTTCAAGCTCATATTTACATAAACAAAAATTAACAATGACGGCCGCCTTGTTGAGATGGGCTCTGCGGAGGAGCGCGGCAGCGTCGTACATGTCGATCTGTGCCTTCGCTTCGCCGCCGGGGCAGCAATGGAAGGTAGCGATTTTGGGCGCCGCCGGAGGGATCGGACAGACACCATCTCTTTTAATGAAGCTGAATCCGATGGTTTCACACCTCTCACACTATGATATCGCCGGAACGCCTGGTGTAGCCGCTGATGTTAGCTACGTCAATACCAGATCTGAGGTTCTGCTTCTTCGATTTCTGTTCGTTTAATTGTTCGCGTTCACTTTGTATAGGTTTTGAAGCAATTCCCTGTAGTTCAAATTAAGGAAACAGTGTAATTGTACGCAGATTTAAATTTAATATTGTAATTTCCAAAATTACCATCAGCATATTTTCTATAATTAAAATAAATAATATTTGTTCCATTAAGATGTGTGGTTGAGATTTGTTCTCTAGTTATACACTTAAAATTAGTTATACATTGATCACTACCCTATATATATATATAGGGGCACCTTATTCTCCTTTTCACATCTTACATCCTTTTTCCTTCTTAATAATACCCGTTAGATCTAGGGAATCGACGGATCACATTGTTTCAGTAAATCTACTTCCGTGTTGCATTATAGAAGGTTCGTAAATGCATTATAGGGGTAATCTAGACATTTTGGCCGAATATGAACCGCCATATTTTTGGAATACACGACTTTCGTGGGATTTGAAACGATCTCAATCTTCTTCTTTCTTCATTCATTATTCTTTCACCCCATCCCACTCCTTCCACTCTCTCCACAACCGAAACCCTAGACAACTCCCTCCCAGCGCCGCGTCTGAAGATTGGGGATTTTGTCGACCAAATTTCAGAGGAAATAGCTATCACCGATAACATCTACTCAGAAACACCGATTCGTTTCTACTATGTATGTTTCCATAGTGATTTAGGCGTCTTTTTATCGTGATTTTGCAGACCCACGTTGTTAAAATTGAATCTTTGAATGCGCCGAGGCGCAGAAATCTCTGAAATGAGTTGTTCGACTAGGGTTGTCACTGATTATCCTGACGTAGAAATTGTGTTGTGTTAAATAAGGATGGAATTAGGTCTCTTATATTTCCGTTGTATGCCAGGCTCAAAATGTCGAAAAGAGGTCGTCCGCGCTCCCAAGCTTCACAGGATGCAGGTAATTTGTCGTCGCATCTTGTGCTTTTCAGTATCGGATTAGTTTATTGTGTATAATGGTATTCCCATGTCTGTGTGTTGTTTGTATTAACTGTGCTAGAGAATAAAATAGTTAAGATTACTGTGTGCACTTTTTAGGGCATACTGTACATTATGTATCATTATCTATGCATTATATTGCTGTTAACATGGAGTGTTGTTTGTATTGTTACAGAGGATTCAGATTGAGGATTAAATATAGATTCTTTACAATGTGAATTGACAGTTATAATTATCTGGTTGATTTTATGCATTATGGCTAAGATTAGTATGCTCCATTAATTGTTCTTACATCATCAGTTTTTCCTTGCTGTACGTAGTTATCCGCATTAATCTCATCTGATTTTGTTTTTTTATCTGCATTGCATTATGTCAAAGCATAACAGCATACATTCCAGGTTTTGTTGCATTTTAGAGGTGTAAGTAGTGTCATCTGTGATGTACAACATAATGTTAACAAAAAATTTTATGTGCATTATTTAACTTACACTATGCATTATGTAACATGATATATGCATTGTAGTCAGTATTTTAAGCATTATTGCCGGTCTTAGCTGTCGTGGTTAAGTTTAATACATTATTTATTATGACTTACGCATCATATGTTGTGGTATATGTATTAATGGTGTTAGCTGTGGTGTTTAAGTTTAATTCGTTATTTATTATGACTTAAGCATCATATATTGTGCTATACATATTAATCAGTAATCAAATTCAGTTCATGATGTGTTTTTCGGTCCATTTCAGATAACCACCTTAGAGTCGACAAAGACAGTGTTGTCGACGACATTATTCCCGTGGCGCTAGCAAAAAGATTTAGGGAGAGGTTAGCCGAGATAGGCCCTGGGACCTCTGGTAGTCAAGGTGAGCCTAAACCACCTACGGGGCGAAAACTTAGCACAGTCTTTGTTGGAAGACTTAGCACTTTAGATATTTTTACAACCTTGAATACACTGAACAATGTTTTTGAGCATAGTCTTTCTAATTTTGATCTTGTGAACACTCAGCCGAACCGTATGTGCATTCTTTTTAATCAGACGGATACAAATACTCTGTGTGTAATTGGTGTATTATGTTATTTGTCTTGTTTGTAATATTTTTTTTGTCTGTATAGGTGGCCAATTAACTCTCGTAATGCTTAACACATGCCAAATAATGCACTAATCCTTGTGCGCAATGCAATGGCAACACTAAATAATGCATTTTTATTATACACCTAATAAATTAAGCCCCGTATGTAGTACGCCTTTATTTTATGTATATCATATCTGCTTATAATGTAAGTATTCGTATTAGATTATGCATTACAAAACTTTGTTTGTGTATTTTACACAAATAATGCAACAATCGTTGTGCGTAATGCTACCGCCTCAACTAAATAATGCATTCGTTTATTGCACACCTAATAATTTAAAACATATATATACTACGCCTGAATTGTATGTGCATCATATCTGTTTATAATGTAAGTATTCGTATTAGATTATGCATTACAAACGTTGTTTGTGTATTTTACACAAATAATGCAACAATCGTAGTGCGTAATGCAATGGCAACACTACATAATGCATTCGTTTATTGCACACCTAATAATTTAAAAAATATATATATTACGCCTGAATTGTATGTGCATCATATCTGCATATAATGTAAGTATTCGTATTAGATTATGCATTACAAACGTTGTTTGTGTATTTTACACAAATAATGCAACAATCGTAGTGCGTAATGCAATGGCCTAGAGCTACTGTTTGAGGCCTAGGTATATGGGCCTAGGTATATGCATTATTGAACTTAGCCTGTGCATTATCAGTGATGTTTAATGCATTATGCGAATGTGTTACGCAATCATTCATGTGATCTGATTAATTACGTTGTTTGCATTAATATGTAACCATTAATATGTGCACATCTTTACACAGAACGTTGTTTACCTGGTATTATGCATTATTAGATTTCATGTGTACATGGTTCAAAAGGTTTTAACGAGAGTTCCAAAAAATGTTTAGTATTACTCATTTGTGCATTATTTTAAATAATCTGTGCATTCTGTAACCAGTAGTGTGCATTATATAGCATATATTATGCATTATTGTATTTTGTAATAGTAAAAGTTTGATATTTAATTTTGATGATTACATATCAGAGAAGCTGCTACGACTTGAAATCGATGAAACAGTCGATGATGTTATTCCAGAGCCCTAGCACAAAAATATAGGGAACGATTGGCCAAGGCAGGCCCAAGCACGGCTCCAGAACAGAGTGAGGAGAAGAAAGCCAGGGGGGAGAGGTCGACCATCTCTATTGTCGACAACCAACGTCTAAGTTTCTAACTGTAGTATATTGTTATTGTACATCCCATTAAGTGTGTGTGCATGATAATGAAAACCTTCAATGCTAACAATGTACAGTATCAGTTTCGTAATATGTTCTAAGATATATTGTTTGTCAAGTATTTTGCATTATTATGTACATACTACACCACATGGTAACGAGTAATGGATACTAATGACTATATAATGCACAATATGTGAACTGCAATGCATTCGAACAAGTTGTACCGTGTTACGATGTTTGGCACACTTTTCTTGTTTCCCTATGAGTTTAATAAGCTTAGGGGCTAGGGTATAGTACGTAGACATTAATAACAAATTGTAAACCGATACGAATAATGCACCAAATTGTAACGAGTAATGGATATTATTGAATATATAACCTACGCGCTATGCATGTGCACCCCAGATGAATTACCGCAATTCGTGTATTTGGACAATGTTTTTTAGACTTAAAACATACTACACCCTAGCCCCTAGGCTGGTTAAACCCTTAGGGAAAACAAGAAACGTGCGCCAAATATCGAAACATGGCACAACTTAAATTAAACGCGCCAGGATAAATGTTCAATACATATCACAAATAATGCATTACAGAAACTAAACTACGCATTATATTATAAAATATGTACATCATGTATATCAGTTAAAAAATAACTGCGCGCTATGCATGTGCAACCCCAGATGAATTACCGCAGCTCGTGTACTTGGACAACGTTTTTTTGACTTAGAACATACTACACCCTAGTCCCTAGGCTTGCTAAACCCTTAGGGGAAACAAGAAACGTGCGCCAAACATTGAAACTAAGGCCAAACTTAAATTAAATTTGTGAGTATAAAAGTACATTATATATCAAAAAACGTGCATTACAGCACTTACAACAAGCATTATATAGTATCATGTGTACATTGTGTATATCGGCTAAAAACTACTACCTAACGGATATGATTCCTAAACCTTAGATGAACCTTAGATGAATGACCGAAACTCGTGGACTCAATGCATACTACAACCTAGCCCCAAGAATTCCTAAACCCTTGGGACAAATAATAACCGTGCACCGAGCAATCAATCTCGGCTTAATATTTCCACATAGATGGAAGCTACTTGGTCTTCTTGTATTAATGGGCCAAGCGGTGAATCCTGCTCTCCACCAAAATCAACCTGAACTTGGAATCCTTATCCTTCTTGTTCCTCTCCAAATGCTTCCTGAGGGCCACAACCTTCTTAATCAAGTGGTATAGCTTCCTGGAAGCGGTCCTTCATTAATTCCTCCAACCTATACATTGCAGATGACGTTTTATGCATTATACAGACAATATAATCCATTATGCATAATCATTTGGAGCATTATTTGTACCGGGTTAACGCCAAAAGGTATGATTCATACTCGCGGGCGATCAGTTATTTTCTCTATCCTATACATTGCCGATCACGTATTATGCATTATATAGTCAATACAATTCATTATCCGTCATCTTAAACGTTTTTTTGATGTGTACGTACCATACCCTACCCCTTAGGCTTATTAAACCCTAGGTGAAACATGAAACGTGTGCAAAACATCAAAACTACTAACCGATATTTAAAACCTAAAGGAATAAGGCATACTATCGGTCCTTCAAATATTCGTACAACCTATACATTGCAAATAACATAGTATGCATTATACAGATAATATAATGCATTAGGCATATTCATTTGGTGCATTATTTAAACCAACTTTATTGAGTACAACATGTACATTGGAATCTTACGTGATTTATTTTTAGGTCAAACACAAGCTATTCTTATACGTTTTTATTAATGGGTATGTACTATACCCTAGCCCCTAGAATTATTAAACCCTAACGGGAAACAAGAAACATGTGACAAACATCAATACTACAACCCGATATTTATAACCTATACATTGCCGCCCCACGTATTATGCATTATATTGGCAAAAAATGTCATTATACTCCATCATTTGGTGCATTATTTGTACCAACTATAAATAGTATAATATGTCAATTGGAAGCTTACGTGATTTATTTATAGGTCAAATACAAGCTATTCTTAAACGTTGTAATTAATGTGTGCGTACTATACCCTAGCCCCTAGACTTATTAAACCCTTAGGGGTCAAAACAAACGTGTGCCAAACATCAATACTACGACCCAATACTTATACCCTATGCATTGCCGCACACTTATTATGCATTATATAGTAAAAACAATTCATTATACTTCATCATTTTGTGCATTATACGTATCGTTTTAAATTGCTGCACTATTCAAGCCGAGAGCTAAACCCTGAAGGAATGTTTCATAATCGCGGTCGGTCATTATTTACACTATCCTATACATTGCATTACATAAATTACGCATTATATAGTCTATAAAATAGATTATCCATTACTATTTGGTGTATTGTTAGTATCAATTTACATAACTACATTAGCCACGCCATTAACTAGACCCACAAGGACTGATACGTACTAACGGTGCATCATCATGGTTTTGACTCTCACCCTACATCATCATGGTTTTGACTCTCACCCTATACTAAATCAACAATCCACAACTATTGGGCATCCACAGGCCATAACAAGAACCCTAACGGACAATAATTGAAACCTCGCCAAAGTTGTTTTTTGCAATATATCGCAACACACGAAATACGTGCTCAACAAGTATCTGGATAACAAATCGGATCTGAATTGGTATTGATACCTACGATACATAAACAAATACACGCATACGGAGAAAATAGAATTGAAAAAAACGATTATAACAACGCCGGCGTAACAAGATTATAACAACGCCGGCGTAACAAGATAGAAAACCCTAGGATCGAACAGCCGAGAGAGACGGAAATTGCAACGACCCAAATACTATGCTTCGAATTTCAAAGATGGAATACTGCAAAAAACTGCGTCTGGAACGCGTGAAGAAGATGAAAAAAACGGAAGATTTCATGGGAGGATTTCATGGAATTTTCCTTAACCACCAAGCTATTATTTCCCTATAATGCCCTTCCACGTTAAAAATTGTATTAAAATGTATTATTTAAGTTGAATATTTTCGGCCTTAGGATGTAGAAAATAAACGGTTGAGATCAAGAAGGAAAAAGGAGGAAATATGAGAAAAGGAAATGAATACATCCCTATATATATATATATATATAGGGTTTTGATCCATGCAAAACCATTCTTAATACAAAAATGCAGAACCAAGCATACATAAGTCATTTTTAGGTCATTGTAAGCTTATATTTACGTCATTATAGTAAGGATGACATGAAATGATCTTAACATGACCTCAAACCCAAATTTTATAATATGACCTAAAACTGCTTTACAATGACCCTCCGTGTTTTTGTTTAATTATTGACCATTGGATTGTCAAATCTCATGGTCAGGATTTTGTCTGGATTTTGTATTGAGATCAAGTTTTGTATTGATCATTTTCCTATATATATATATATATATATATATATATATATATGAGTTGGTGACAACTTTCTATAAATGAAAATACTCATATTTTATGGGACGAACGAAAATAGAAAATGCACATATTTTTATGGGACGGATGGAGTATAAAATAGTACTCCCTTCATCTCAATAGATATGAAACATTTGATTTTCGGCACAAGATTTTATACAATGTTGTTTTGTGAGTTAATGAATAGAGAGAAAAAAGTAGAGATATTGTTGTTTTCATTTAATAAATGTTTTAATATTAATAGGAAGTCAACAAGAAAAATATTTCATTTTTAATGAGACAGAAGAAGTAACATTTATGCAGTTTTATTTTGCAATGTTATGTGAAGAAAATAAAGTAAGAAAGATAAAATAAAATAGAAATAAGAGATTTCTGTTTTTAGTAATGGAGATAAATAAAAAAAAGGAAGTAGGTTATCTTGGATTGGATAGAGAAGTACTAGAAAATCAAATGTTTCAATGAGGATGAAATAATTTGATTGGAAATTTGAGTGATTTCCAAGAAAGAGTGGATTAATGCATGATGATGAAAATGTGAGTGCTAGAAATTGACTTCCCGGTGCAGCCTTATCAGTTAAAATCATCATATCTCTTCGTCTTCGTCTTCGTCTTCGTCTTTTTGGTTTTGGTCACCATGTGGTTTCGCTCCTTTGCTTGCTTCTTTCTCCTAGCTTCTATTTTCACCTTTTCTAAATCCGAAAACGACGATGACTCCTCCTACGCCAAACACTGTTCTTACTTATTTCCTCCATCCTAGCTACGAACATGACTTTCTACCTTCCCTCTCTACACCCTACTTCTCCGCATGGAACCAGGCCGCCGTTACCACTACATACAGAAGAATCTCCACAGTGTCTTATGCAGAATCCACGGTGCTCGCTGATCAACCTCTTCAGATTCAGGACTCGCCTGTGAATATGACCTACAAAATAAGGATCCACCCTCACTATATTGGCAACTCGAGTAATCAAAGTATCTCATCACCACCGAGTCTCGAAGAGATGGAGATCACAGCGGAAGGAGTGTACAATGCTGCAAATGGACACCTCTGTATGGTGGGGTGTAGAAGGATTGTTAACGAATCCTTCACTTTCAAAGACTGTG
The DNA here is from genome assembly GCF_004379255.2 of Salvia splendens. NCBI lineage: Eukaryota > Viridiplantae > Streptophyta > Magnoliopsida > Lamiales > Lamiaceae > Salvia > Salvia splendens. The sequence continues at coordinate 18,607,066 of NC_056036.1, read as the reverse complement.
ATGTTTGGATGGAACTCCAGCTGCCTCCGTTGAATAGGCAGAGAGACAGCCTTGCAAAGGGAGTCATCAGAAGCACAAGAACAGGAAAGGATTCGCTTCACTTTGATGACCTCATACTCCAAAGTTTTGTGTACTATCGTGGAGAAGCTGAGCGATCCATATGGCGGATGGACTTGGAGATCGGGATGGTGTTGGTATCCAACACGCTTGCCACAAATCCTGCTCAATGTGGTGAGGGGCTCAGCGGAGAAAGCCTTGTCTCGTCCGTTCTACATTGGGACAAGCACGGTTCAATTGGTGCCACATGCTTATAACCAGTACAGGGCTCACAGCTTCTCAAAGTTTGATCTGAATGCAACCTACTACTACTACTACTACTACGCGAATCCAGCTGCGGACATGTACTCGACCTCTTGGGACATCGTAATCCCGTGTGGGGTTATCGCGTTGGCGGTGGTTGTGTTTGTGCAGCAGCGCCATGGCGGCCGCTGCATTCTTCCGAAGAGACTGATGAGGGGTTTGGAGATGTATGAGAGAGTTCCCACAGCTGAAAATCAGTGAAGGCTAGCTAGTACTAGATGCTCCTTCCATGCACCTTTTTTTTTCCCCTAGTCTTTTTCTCTTTTTCTGTTTTGTGAGATTATGCTAATGTAACTTGCTTGTTTTATTTGTAAAAAATGTTTAGTATACAACTTAATAATGTATTACTTGGAATCTTGACTTAGCTGAAACTCAATTGTTCTTTATGAAAAGCAAGTCAAGTAGAAATATTTAGGGCAAGACTAGTAGTCTTAGTAAATTGTAGTTAGTCAATGTACTCCATTATTTTACTACATGATTGATGATGATGATGATGTGCACTGTGCACACAAGCGCAACAATTTACTGTTTAAACGCATGGATTTGATACAATTATTTGATTTCCTATTTTTCTTTGCTTGATTTCTAGTTTTAGAATATTTTTTTTATTTAAACTTTGAAATACACTATCAAATTCAGAAAAGCTTATAAATTATTGATGATTGATAAATTATAGTTGTAGATTTTAATTATAATATCAGAAATCATTCCTAAAATTATAACGATTACCTCTTGGTATTCAAAGAATAACAAATGTTTTAACAAATGAAAAATGTTAAACAAAGAAAACAGAAACCATACAAATTCTAAGCATTTTAATTTCATTTTATTTATAAAATCAAATAATTTCTTTAAACTCCTACCAAATCAAAACATGCTTTTAAATGACGGATAAATGAAGTAGAATATATAAAATCCTATGCAAAAAGATAAATATTTTATATTTAATGAGACGAAAGGACTAATTTTTAGTGCAATAAAAAGTATATCAACTCCAAAATAATATGTTCTCATTGCAAAGAATATGTACTCTGAGGCATATGTTTGTTACTATGTCATATTTTCAGAAGCATAATATAATTTTCTTAACAACATCTTCAACTCAGATACATGGTGTCATCATTTTCTAAAAATAAGACTCTCTCTATCTCTCTATCTGAGGGTGATTGAGTCTTATCTTTCTTCAGACTGTCCTATGGTAGGTGAGGCGTTTTATTTTTTAGCAAAAACTTTATTATCTATTTCTCTCTCATACTTTAAACTTTTTAAATGTCGTACACAAAAGAAATGTCTTAACTACCTTAGAATACAAGGAGCCTCTTTTTTGCTCTACCAAAAGGTCGACATAGAAAATATTTTAGTAGAAGCTCCAAGCCTCCAAGTGTATATATATTTTGTTTAATTAGTACTGCTTCATCTTCCTCTGTCCCATTAAATGTTAAGTGCTCCCTCTATTCTTATACTTTAATTAGTATTCCATCTTTCTCTATCCCATTAAATGTTAAGTACTCCCTCTGTTCAAACATTAAATATAAGAGCATCCACATCCAAATGTGGGCTTGATACGAGACAATTATTATTATTTATCATATATCTATTATTTTGCCCATTAGTATTATATTAGCATATCTTTACCATATAATTAGTTTCTTATTCCATAAGTTAGTGTATTTAGCATTATAAATAGGGACTTTGTTATTCATTTTCCATTATTCATGAAATAAGATAATTTACGTTACTTTCTCTTCTTCTACAATACAAACCCTAGTTCTTGTCGTTGTTGATCGTCGGGCAAAGATTCCCGCGACTTCACGGAGGAATTGATCCTAGTTCTTGTCGCTTGCGATCGACGGGTAAACGTTCCCGCGACTTCACGGAGGAATCTAATCGAGGTTAAGGAGTACATCCTTAACAACTGGCGTTTGCATTGTCGAACTCATTCTTTCATGGCGAATCGTGTGGCAAACCGTACGGAACCGATGGTGGTGACTTCCGCCGGTGTCATAGTCGGGGGAGAGTCGCAATCGTCGTCGACTCTTGCGTTGGATACACCGGCGCTGGCGTTCGAGCATGTGCTAGCGTCGTTGGCCAGGTTGGAGGCAAGGCTCGATGCCTCGGAGCGGCGCGCGGCAGTTGCGCAACCACTGCCGCGACCGGACCCAGATCTACCATATGTGGATTGGCAGCGGGGGAGAGAGAATTCTGGGCGGAGCGCGACAATCGTTCAACCACCGCCGCTGCCGGAACCAGACCCACCAGATCCGGATTGGCAGCGAGGGAGAGAGATTTCTGGGCGGCAGAGCGCGATCGTGATGTCGGTGACAACCGTTTCGTCCATTCCGCAATTAGGTTTTGGCGGCGGTCCCTCATCACATGGACAGCAGCACGCTGCCCTACTTGGAGCGTCGCCGTGGGACGGATACGGGCTCAACGCCGGGCAGAGTCTCGGCAGGCAGGCGACGACGTGGGACAATCCTGCGCATAGACTGGATATTCGACCCGGGAGACACGCGACAGAGTGGGATCGGTATGGCGCAGATAACGATGGATTTCGGGGGAGATGCGCGACAGCGTGGGACAACCCGACGCTATTATTTATCATATATCTATTATTTTGCCCATTAGTATTATATTAGCATATCTTTACCATATAATTAGTTTCTTATTCCCTAAGTTAGTGTATTTAGCATTATAAATATGGACTTTGTTATTCATTTTCCATTATTCATGAAATAAGATTATTTACGTTACTTTCTCTTCTTCTACAATACAAACCCTAGTTCTTGTCGTTGTTGATCGTCGGGCAAAGATTCTCGCGACTTCACGGAGGAATTGATCCTAGTTCTTGTGAAGTCGCGGGAACGTTTGCCCGTCGATCGCACACGAAAAGAACTAGGATCAATTCCTCCGTGAAGTCGCGGGAATCTTTGCCCGACGATCAACAACGATAAGAACTAGGGTTTGTATTGTAGAAGAAGAGAAAGTAACGTAAATAATCTTATTTCATGAATAATGGAAAATGAATAACAAAGTCCCTATTTATAATGCTAAATACACTAACTTAGGGAATAAGAAACTAATTATATGGTAAAGATATGCTAATATAATACTAATGGGCAAAATAATAGATATATGATAAATAATAGCGCCGGGTTGTCCCACGCTGTCGCGCGTCTCCCCCGAAATCCATCGTTATCTGCGCCGTACCGATCCCACTCCGTCGCGTGTCTCCCGGGTCGAATATCCAGTCTATGCGCGGGATTGTCCCACGTCGTCACCTGCCTGCCGAGACTCTGCCCGGCGTTGACCCCGTATCCATCCCACGGCGACGCTCCAAGTAGGGCAGCGTGCTGCTGTCCATGTGATGAGGGACCGCCGCCAAAACCTAATTGCGGAATGGACGAAACGGCTGTCACCGACATCACGATCGCGCTCTGCCGCCCAGAAATCTCTCTCTCTCTCCCTCGCTGCCAATCCGGATCTGGTTGAACGGATGTGAGTGTTGTGCTCTTCTGCAAAGACGAGCACAAGGGTCCCACCATTCTATTATTCAATTTAAATAAAAACATTTCCAAAAAATTAAAATTCATTAAAAATACCCAAAATAATATTACAAATTAAAATAAAATTAAAAATTGCATAATTAAAGTCCTAAAAAATAAAAATTACATAATTAAAATCCTAAAAATAAAAATTACATAATTCAAATCCTAAAAATTGAAAATTACATAATTAAACTACTAAAAAATAAAAATTACACAATTTAAGTGTTAAAATGCCCCCGGTGAAGACTAATCATTATCCGGAAATACCCCCAACGTTCTTTGGAGACCCCTGTCATCGCCGCATGCGATTGAAGTTGCTCGGGAGTCATATTTGACCTATCGGCCAAATTGAGTTGGGCCAAAACCCCTCACAACAAGTTGGTGGGGGGTTGAGGTGGCACATAGGGAGCGGGTTGGGATCAGGGGCGGATGGAGTCGCGGCGCGACGGCGGTTGACCGCCGCCTCTTCCTTCCTTGCGGTCGGCGTTGGGAACCGCTCGTGTCGGCGTCGGGGCTACCCAAGTTAGCTCCGGCAAGTTGGCTAGCCACGTCTTCGGAGTCGGCGTCGGATAGGGATACCGACCTTGACCGTTTGGAGGAGCCACTAGACGAGGATTGATATGCGTGCAGGTTCACGGTGTCGTGTCAAGCAAGGGTGTATCCACCTGATCAGGATAGAATTCCAAGCCAACCTGAACCTGGTATCAATAAATTCCTCAACCCACTTCTACTGGCTAGTATAGTGGAGGTAAGGGTCGAATCCCACATAGATGGATGCACTTTGGGTAATTGTGGTGATAATCTGGAGGGGTTTGGTTAGCTACCATGCTTGGTTGAGATTCTACCTAGACATGGATTAAAGGTGGTACTCTACTGACTGGGTGGTGTGAAAGTGATTGACATGTGGTTGTGTACGTGAGAGTGGGGGACACGGTGTTTCAGAGACATGTGGAAAGTAGATAGTTACTATAAAAGGCTAAACGGAATATCAGAGAATAAGTGGTGGGTTGGTGGCTGCACTGTCAGGTCTGTAGGGTACCAACAGAAAAGTAAAGGACAAAAGCAAAAGTAACTAAAAAGTAAAAGTGGTCTCAAACTTGGATGTGGATGTTGTCTTCTCCAACAAATATGCACAAAATCAAACAAACTCAGATTCCATGCATAACAATTGCAGATTAACAACTTCACAATTCAGATCCACAATGTAACACTCTAAAATTCAAAGATTAATCCAGTGAAAACAAGAATTACACTTACTAGGCGACATGCAAGGGGACAGAATTCACGTAAACTCAGATTTCATACTTAATCCATTCGAAAACTAAATCTAAGCAACAAGTTTAGCTAACAATCTCAGATCGAGCAACTCTAAATGAAATCATGCTTTCAACACTTAGAAATTACTGTAACAACTATATCTAAGCTACCTAGGCAGAATGAAACAGATTCACACGGAAAGAGATGCATAAAAACAACTTCATTGCATAAAACGTTTGGATCCCAACAAAACACTTCAAAAGCTAATGAATGCTGAATATGCAACAGATCCAACGTAAGAAAACAAGTAACGATTAACTAGGAAAGCGAAATAAGATTGTTTTGCCACTCCGGGCCAAGAAACTGCTACGACTACGAAATGAACTGGCTGAAACGATGGAAGGCAATTCTCCGGTGGACTGATGGAACTTCAGGTGACCATGGTTGTGGCGAGGAACAAGAAGATTTCGTATTATGCTGAAGGAATGGATCTACCGAGAGAGAGAACCCTAACTAAGTGTAAAAGTCGATTCTGATTCTCTCTCCAAGTGGCTTCCTTTTATAGGGAGGCCTGCCCTTACTTTTTAGGGTAGACTCTCTGTGTGAAATGACTATTTTGCCCTCGTTTGTGGTTGATCCTTCCCAGCAATCCTTCTTCTCCATTTCGAGCCTTTTTGGCATGCATCCTGGTCAGTATTGCACCATTCTGGCGCTCTTTTCACCTGAGTTATCTGAACCCTCTCGTACTGACTGGGACCTTTTTCCTACACACTTTAGCAACTGTTTTGCAGATATAATCCAATTACGCACGTTATACTGACCAGTAACCAATGCCTAGAATGCGACTTATCAAACTACTCACACCTACCACATGCTTGTCCTCAAGCGTGAAGAACAAACAAAAGAAATACGTCAAATTCTAGCCTGGTTACACCCTGACCGACTCTATCCTAAACTATACTATAAACTTTGACGCAAAGAAAAACACATAAACGACGGACAAACACATATAAACAGACACATAACACTTAAACACATTGAACGGGCTATATTTTCAACCATCCCTCCCCTTGGGATCAGGTGCAATCCGGCTTTAGACAGCCTTGAACTTCTGTCGCCCCCCTTTTCCCTCTCAGTCAGTATAGTATATATGCTCGTCAAGATCACCCAAACTCTTGGCCAAACACCAGATTCGCTCAGTCACTCATTCCTCACCGGGGATGTTAGGATTGTTTTCTCTCAAAATGCTGAACCACAGATGCTTCGGACTCAGATCTCACGTGCGGCTCCTGAAGGGCCTTAAAGCTTGTAATGAGGCTATTGGTTTGTAGTGTTTGGGGTGGATGTTCCTAAAGCTCTAAGGTTCAAAAACTACTACCTTATTTTAATGTGGGGGAACTGTATGCATTTGGGCTCTTGGCTGTTGCTTCTTTTCGGCTGGACGTTTCCTGATATTGGACTCCAACTAGTCAGTAGCTTCTTTGTGGCTTCACCACTCTTATTCCTTCTTCCCTCTTTTTTGTGGTCAAGTGTTTTCGACCATTTTCTTCAACATTTTTTTATATGTGGCTTCGCCACCCTTATTCCTTCTTATTTTTTGGACTTGGAATTTTTCCTGGTTGATTTTCTCCTTACCCCTCGACTTATTTCTCTAGTTGTTTTTCATGTATGTCCTCCTGGGCAGTCGCCTTATTGCCTTATGCCTCGCATACACACAGTCCCAGTGGCTAGTGGGTTATATCTGGGTATAGATTTGGCTAGAAAGAGGGGTTCTAAGGAATGTTTTTTTTTTGTTTTTTTATGCATGGGGGTTTCCTACTGCCTTCAGGACTTGCTACACGCGGTCACCTTACCCTAGGCATCATGTGGCAGCCACTATTTTCTTTTTCTAAATTGGTGGAAAGTGGTTCCACTTAGGCTTATAACTCACCATTTAAGAGGGCTTTTGTATCTGGCTCTAAGGATGGGTTTTTCTCTCATACTTGCATCATCTATACTGACTAGGAGATACTATGGGGGTGGTTTCCATTGTCCAGCATGCCTTATCTCCCTCAATTCCCCTCACCGTCAGTTCGAGACAGTTGAGTTTTAAGCCCATTCATAAACACATATATAAAAATCCTAGACCTAAACAAACACTAGCACATACAGTTAACACAGACCACACATATATACATGTCATACTAGCCATTGTCTCCTCCCTCCCACTTCACAAGTGTCTGCCCTCAGATATGGCTGTGAAGTGGAAAATGGGAATGGCTAGTATGGCCGACATACAGACGCATTAACAAAACAAGAACAAAACATTCTTAGTGTAAAACTCTCACACTTAGACTATGCAATAGGCTAAGTGGGAGAGTTGAAGACTTAAACAGAACTCAACAAACACAAACATATATATACATAAACTTCTCACACTTAGACTATGCAATAGGCTAAGTGTGAGTAAACATGCACACGAAAAGAACACAGACATATACACATGCACCAAAGTAACAAACCTTGTACTTCTCACACTTAGACTATTGCATGGTCTAAGTGCTGTGAATGGGGTTTGCATACACATATGACACATAATTACTCTACCTAAAACAAACAGAACAACAAATAATAAAAAAAACTAAAACTGGAAAAGAAAACTAACTGGTCAGTAGGGTGGGTGGTCACATATTCCTCTTACTCCTCGGCGGGGTAGGGTTGGGTGCAGGTGGTTCCTCGGGTTCTTCATCCTCAGACTCAGATTGATTCTCCTCAAACTCTGCCGGTACATCGGATCCTTCTTCCTCCGGCTCTTCTTCTTTCTTCTCTGTTACTTGTGGTTCATCATTGTGGCCTCCATGGCCACTCGTTCCAGCTCCCTCAGCTGTCCTTCCTTTTGCTAACTCCTTCAGTATGCTCTCCATCACCTTCGTCAGACGGGTCAACTCTGCCCCTGCTTGCCTGTTGTCCTCTGCTAGTTCAGCCACCGCCCTCTCCAGGTTTACTTGCCTCTGAGCTTGAACCTGTGTGCCTTGGCCTGCTGCTATTCGCCCAGCAGGGATAGCCTTTTCACCCATGGCGTAAAAACGCGGGGCTCCTTCCCTTATGTAGACAGTGTTTGTGCGGACGAAGAAAGACGTATCAAATGGGCCAGGAGGATCCACCATGTACAAGAGAGACAAATCTTCGGCCTCCACAATTGTTATGTTGTTCCTCACGAAGGGTGTGTGGCAATAAGGTGGCATTGATAAGCGGTCCGGAACCCAAGATGCTCTCTCCTCCTGCGTTTAGCGCACCAGAGTAGGTAGAGCTCGGCCATGGATCTCCGGACTGCAGAATTTGATTGCCCTATCAGATTGAAATCCAGGTAGAGTTGGACGAGGCGCAAGATGGGGTTGTTGAAATAGATAGAGCGCGATATGGTAGACGCAAACTTCCCAGCAGCTGGGTGAGTCAGTTCTTCCCACGCTTCCTGGAGGTCAAATTCAATATGTCTCCGGAGAATCCCCCTCTCCCTACTTCTCCATTCTGGCCCTATGGCCTCTTCTAAGCTACACATGCCCAACCTGACCTTCCACTCTATCAAGCTCATCCTCACTTCTTTCCCGAATACCCGAAAGGTTATCGACTCTTCATCCAGGTCAGTAGTGACCCGGAATCTAAAGGTGGTGAAAAATTACTTTGCCAGCCTAATGGGTATACTCGGGTCCCTATTTTCCAACAACCAGTTGAAACCCAATGCACGCATATGTGATAAGAATGGCTCGCGGGCATTCAGTTCATCAAGAGATGGGAAATAGAGTACCTTCCCGTTCTTAATCTGTTTGTTGCCATCGTATTTATTATCGAATGCATCCTGAAGCTTTTTGGTACTGAAATGCTTCATGTCTTCTATCTGCTCGTCCGTGATCTCCACCTTCCAACGACTGTACTTCTGCTTTTCCACCGGAGGATGTATCAACTCACGGTGGTTGTGTGGGAGCTGCTGTTCGCCATACTCTTCATCTTCTAGGGAGACGTCGCTGTTTGACTCTGATTCCTCACTAGCGGTTTACTCACTGTCACTTAGCTCCCGTCGGCGTGGTGGGGTTCTCTGTTCTGGTTCTTTGATGACGACGCTGGTGTTGACCATACGCTGTTTCTTGCTGCTCGGTTTCTTTGTAACAGGGGCTTTCCCTTTCTTTTTCCTCTCCTGGAGGTACCTATCTTCATCTTCATCTTCGTCTTCCTCCAGTCTCTCCTCTATTGGTATCGAAGGCTCCTTCTGGGTAGTAGGCCGGGTCTCCACGCGGATATTGGTATTGTCATCTAATGGCTCTTCATGACCTACTGACTTTGATGCGAGGTCCAGACCCTCAGCCATCTCGTTAGTTTCTTCTCTTTGGTCACTCGGCGTGGGTGAGATCATCTCTGTTGTTGTCGAGGCGTCTTCCAGGTTGGTAGCTGACAAGGATTCCTCCCCAGGTTTTGTAGGAGTAGTCCTTTCTTCTTCACTAGAGATCTCCACTGCGCCTGCTGCCGTGTTTGCTCCTGCCTTGCTGGATGTCCATCTCCCGAGGCACCTTTGCGACACTCTCTTTGGCTTCGGCCTTTCTGCCTTAGTATCATTTTTCAACACCAATTTTCTTTTAACTGCTTTTGGTTTCAATACTGGTGGTACCACTGGCTCTGGTTCCTCTGGTTGCACTTTGGTCTCCTTCTCCTCGATGTGTTTATCATCCTCCCCTGCTTCCGACTGGGGGGTCACTAACTTCGGCTTTTCTTCTTCGGTCTGCTTCTCTGACACCTCGTCTGCTGATTGGTGGGCTAGGCCGTCTGAGTCGTTCACTGTGCCAGATTCTTCACTTCTTCCTACTGCCTTCGATGCGAGGTCCAGACCCTCAGCCACCTCAGCAGTGTCCACATCCATCCTGTTCACCTCGTCTAAAAGCACCTGGAATTCGTCATCAGTCATAAGGCCTTGCTTCCTGGCCGTCTCGTTCAGATCTATCTCCTCTCTTTCCTTCTCTTGGGGAACAGGTTCTGCGATCGGCGTCTTCTCTGATTCATCCCTCCCCCTGGCTCTTCTTCTCTTCGCTTTCTTTCCCCTTAGTTTCCCCTAGGTTAGAGTCATGGTAGGCGAAAAGGGGGCTAACATCCATTGGTTTGATTTGTTGGTGAATCGGGAAGGGTTTCGAGGATGCCGATGGTGCGGTTATCGAGGGAGATTGCTTTTCTGGTGGGGGTGTTAAGGACATCGGGACGGAGGTTGGTGGTTTCACCGTAGCATGAACATCTGTTTCTGGGGTTGCTATTACCGGTGTTCCCCCGGCCATGCTCGACCCGCCTCCGGTTCGGCTAAACCCCACCAATGCAGCCGCCCAATCTTTATTCGGGTCCTGCTGTCTGAGAAAGGGAATCATCACCGAAGCTTGAGGAATCGGCTCTTGTGGTTGCGGTTGTGGGTTTGGCGGCCGCTCATCAATCGGCGGTTGTATTTCTGGGGTTTCATCTCAGAGATTTGAAGAGGGTTTCACCGAGGCTTGTTTTCTGGCCATTTTCTTCTTTCCCATGGTTTGAGTCGGTGGTTTTTGGTGGTGGTGTATGTGTTGGGTTCGGGAATAATGGTGGGTACTTTGGGTGAGAGAATGGAGGTAAGGGTTTGTGAAGTGAAAGGGGAATGGACGGTTGGGCTTTTAGAGTGGAATTGAGCAGTTGAGTGTTTTAACCGGCAATAGGTGGTTTCCAGGTCGCGCCGCTTCGGGTGGAAGACGGTTTAGAGTACTGCCTTCTGATTGGACGTCGCCTGTTCTGTCTCTGCACCACGCGCCCTCCCAGTCGCTGCCCCTTCCTGCAAAGCTGCACCACACGCTAAATTCGAATTTCACCCTATCATTTTCAAATCTCTCCCTTAACATTTCCCCCCATATTTTCTCAGTATGGAAATAAAGTGAAAGGACACTTAAATACAATTAGGAGTTTCACCGAATTGGTATTCTTGTGGTCAGTACGTACTCCAAATTAATATTTAAGGTCCGAAAATATTTTTAGATTTTAATTTTTAATTGCATGCAGAAATTTAACTATTAACTACCACGTATTTACAATATTTACATTTTACTCCAGGTAATTTGGAATTCTACATGGCCAGCATATGCAAACTTTGCAAAAAAGAAACTAGCCCAGTGGAACTCCAAATTCCCATCCTACTGGTCATTACGCAACCTCAGTATGTGATTGTAGTGCAATCTCTTCCACTACACACATATCAGTATTTTCCCTAAACACCTTCAGCCTATGTCCATTTACGATAAAAGGTTCAGAATTAAGAGTACTCCCTGAAATATCCACCGCTCCATTAGAACGGAGTGCAGTTATGACATATGGTCATGTCCACTTCGACTTAAGCTTCCCAGGCATTAGCTTCAATCTTGACTGGAAGAGTAGTACTTTCTGGCCAACATGGAGATCTTTGGTCCTTAGATTTCTGTCGTGCCACAATTTAGTTCTCTCTTTATACCACATGGCAGAATCGAACGACTCCAATCTAAGTTCCTCTAACTCCTGTAGCTGCAGCTTCCTTTCCTCCTCACATGCCTTAGCATCCATATTAACTTGTTGTGCTGCCCAATATGCTCGATGTTCGATCCCCACTGGTAAATGGCACATCTTCCCAAAAATGATTCTGTATGGGGACATTCCTATGGGCGTTTTGTAGGCTGTCCGGTACGCCCACAGAGCATCTTCTAACCTCACACTCCAGTCCTTCCTGGAAGGGTTGACAGTTTTTTCCAGAATGCTCTTTATCTCTCAGTTAGAGATCTCCACTTGACCGTTCGCTTGTGGGTGGTAGGGGCTAGATAATCTGTGGTGAACACTGTACTTCTTCATCAAGGCTTCTATAGTGCGGTTACATAAGTGGGTTCCCTGATCGGATATGATGGCCCTTGGTATTCCGAAACGGCTGAAAATGTTACTCTTGAGGAACTTGACCACCTCTTTCACCTCACACGTGCTCGTGGCCTTGGCTTCTACCCACTTAGAGACGTAGTCAACTGCGACTAAAATATACAGGTTTCCATAGGACGAGGGAAAAGGACCCATGAATTCCATCCCGCATATGTCGGACAGCTCACAAATAATAACCGGTACTTGTGGCATTTCGTCTCGTGCAGAGATCCCACCGGTCAGTTGGCAACGTTCACAGCTTCTACTTAATTCATAAGCATCTTTGTTGAGAGTTGGCCAGTAGAATCCACTGTCCAGAATCTTTCTTGCCGTTGTCTTGGGACCGAAGTGTCCTCCATATGCCAAGGAGTGGCAATGTGTCAGTACGTCCCTCTGCTCCCAGTCAGGAACGCATCTTCTTATCACTTGATCTGCTCCTACTTTCCACAGGTATGGGTCGTCCCAAAAGTAGTATTTTGATTCACTTCTGATCTTCATTCTTTGAGCCTTGGTGGCGTTTGGCACTTCTGGAAGTTCTCCTGTCACTAGGTAGTTGGCTAGGTCCGCAAACCATGGCTCATGCCCTACTTTTTCTTTCCCTTTTGTTGTTGTATCCTGGCCATTGAGCTTCATTACCTCTTCCCAATCAATTTCTCTGACGGCAAAAATCACTTCACATAAGTGTTCCTCCGGGAACCGGTCGTGCACCTCCTCGCTGCTCCCATCTTGCACTATTCTGCTCAAGTGATCCGCTACTTTATTCTCGACTCCTTTTTTGTCTTCCACCTCCCAATCGAATTCTTGTAGCAGGAGTACCCATCGGATCAGTCGGGGTTTTGATTCCTTCTTGGCAATTAGGTACTTAATGGCCGCATGGTCAGTATAGACGATGACCTTGGATCCTAACAAGTACTGCCGAAACTTCTCGAATGAATACACCACGGCCAGCATCTCCTTCTCAGTGGTATCATAATTCCGTTGAGCTTGATTGAAGGTCTTGGATGCATAGAAAATCACGTACCTTTTTCCTTCGATTTTCTGACCCAGAGCAGCTCACACTGCATAGTCGCTGGCATCACACATCACTTCGAAAGGATGATCCCAGTCAGGAGCTCGGATGATTGGTGCGGATATCAGCTTTTCTTTGGGAAGGTTGAAAGCGGCCTTGCACTGTTCATCAGAAATGAACTCTACCTCGTTTTGAAGGAGTCTGGTAAGGGGTTGGGTGATTTTGGCGAAGTCCTTAATAAATCGTCGATAAAACCCTGCATGCTCCAGAAAGCCCCTTACTTCCTTCTGGTCAGTAGGGAATGACGGCTTGGATATGACGTCCACTTTGGCTTGATCTACCTGGATACCTCTCTCCGACACCACGTGTCCTAGGACGATCCCTTCTGTGACCATAAAATGATACTTTTCGAAATTCAAGACTAGGCTCTTTGCTTGACACCTCTCTAGAACTACGTGCAAGTGATGTAGGCATGAGTCGAAAGAGTCTCCGTAGATCGTAAAGTCATCTATGAATATTTCTACACAATCCTCGATAAGATCGGAAAAAATGCTCATCATGCATCTTTGAAATGTACCCGGGGCGTTGCACAAACCGAACGGCATGCGTCTATACGCGTAGGTTCCGAATGAGCAGGTGAAGGTGGTTTTGTCCTAGTCTTCAGGGTCCACTTAGATTTGGAAATATCCGTTGTACCCATCTAAAAAATAAAAGTACTTCTTCCCAGCCAGTCGCTTCGACATCTGATCGATGAACGGCGGGGAAAATGGTCCTTCCTGGTTGCGGCGCTCAGTTTGCGGTAGTCTATGCACATCCGCCAACCAGTGACTAGCCTTGTTGGTATCAGCTCATTCCTCTCATTTTGAACCACTTGGACCCCTGACTTCATGGAGACCATGTGAATGGGGCTGACCCACTCGCTGTCGGGCACCGAATAGATAATTCCTAATGACAGCTATTTTAAAATATCCTTCAATATCTCCGCTCGGATGTTAGGGTTCACATTCCGCTGCGAGTCTCGATGTGCTTTCGCTTCTTCTTCCAGCCTGATGTGGTGCATACAGACATCGAGACTTATTCCCACCAAATCTGTAAGGCTCCATCCAATTGCTCTTTTGTTCTTGCTTATCACAGTCAGTAGCCTTGCCTCTTGCCCTTCCGTAAGGCTGCTGCTGAAAATCACAGGATATGAGTCTTCATCCCCGAGGAAGGCATACTTCAGGTTTGCTGGCAGTTTCTTTAAATCAACCTGTGGGGGAAGTGTGTCTGCGGGTGGAAGGTTTTTTGCAGCATTCCCCTCTTTCTCTAATTCATCATCTGAGAATTCCTCTGTACTGGCTGGCAGTTGAGCCCCTGCGGCTCCAATAAATTCTGATTTCTAACAAAAGTCCTTAATTGCTCCATCTATCTCTTCATCAGTCAACCCTTGGCTGCTGATCAGATCGCACCATGCAGCTGCTTCTACATCAGCCTATCCATACACATCCAACGCTTGGAGTTTTTCCTGCAATAGCTCGGTGTCAAGAAAATCTTGGACTAGGGGGTCAATTACATCAACATAGCATAAATTTTCAGAATCGATAGGCTTCTTCATGGCCTCATTGATATCAAAAGTGAATTTCTGTCCATGAAAATCAATGCAAATTGTCCCCTTAGCCATGTCCACGATTGTCTTAGCTGTTCTAAAAAATGGTCTCCCTAACAATATACCGCTAGACTCTCTAGCTTCAGACTCACTCATCTTGATCACATAAAAGTCAGCAGGGTAAGTAAAATTATGCACTCTCACCAATACATTTTCCAACACGCCCTCAGGATTTATCCATGACCTATCAGCCAGTTGGATTAACACTTTAGTGTTTGACAACTTTACTCTCTTCAACCGATTATAGATGGATAATGGCATAACATTTATAGATGCTCCCAGATCACACATCGCATGCTCGATTTTTACATCTCCAATAGTTATGGGTAAGGTGAACATACCTGGGTCGGCTCTTTTCGGCGGTAGCTTCTCCTGCACAATTGCTAACGCTATCCCTTCCACCATGGTTTTTCCATCTTCCTGGGCCTTCCCGGCTATGAACTCCTTGATGAATTTCCCAAGCAGGGGTAGCTTCACGGCTTGGAGGAATGGTATGGTGACATCCAGCTTCCAAAAAATGGACATGTAGTCCACTGGGTTCTCCTTCTTCCTCCTTGTCACGAAACGGTAAGGAAATGGTTTTTTCCCTTTCGCCTCTTCTACCGGTTCTTCAACAGCCTTCCTGGAGTCTTTCTTGGGCACATTCTGGGCTGAAGTCTCTGTGGTGAGTTCCGTTTCTTTAGGAGGGTCTTCCCTGGGCTATAAGCTTTTTGTTTCATCTTTTTCCAATGGTGCATTATCTAAGAAAAATGGATCCTGCTTCTAAGGTAGAGGTCTGTTGAGCTCTCCCACCGAGACGATGTCGCTCAGTACCTTCGTTTCACTTGGCTCTCCACTGGGTTTCTTCGGTAAGGGCCCATTATAGGCAGTTCCGGACCGCAATGTGACCTTGCTCACATTTGCATTTTCAGGTACATGGACTGTAGACGAGAGTTTCCCTGAATTCCCCTTCAATTCACCCATTGAACTTGCCAGCTGGGCTAATTGCCTATTCATCATATCCATGTTCGCCTTATGCTCATTCTGCGCATTTTGCATCCCCTGCACTACTTCATTATTGGACTGCAACTCACCCTTGATACTCTGCTGCGAAGCGAGCATTTCTCCCATCATGTCCTCCATAGATCTCTTTGACCTGTTAGGATATTAGAACTGATTTGGTCCTTGGTGCTGGTTATACTAGGGTTTTGGTTGTGCTGGTAATTCTGGAAGTTTTGCTGGTTCTGGTTAGGTGGATATTGGTTATACTGGGCAGGAGGGTTGTATGGGTCTTGGTGATATTGATTCTGGTTTTGGAACTGGTTCTGGTTCTGCTGGTGTTGTGGACCTTGACTATGCTGATTCTGGTAATTTTGGTAGCTCCTCTGGTGGGGTGGTATATAAACATGGTTTGAGTTTTGGCTCTGTTGGTTTTGGTTTTGGGGTTGTTGGTTTCTCCCTGACCAGTTGGATTGGTGGTCGGGGTTTGCTGGGCCACAGTTGGGATTTTGGTTCGGGTGGGGGTTGTATTTGTTGTGACCTTGACCTTAGTGTTGATTTTGGTTCCCATCTCCCCATCGAAAATTTAGATGGTCCCTCCATGGTGTGTCTCGTTGTCTCCCCGGAATCCAATTTCCACTGGAGTTATAGTATCCTACAACATTTACTTGCTCCATATTGACCAAGTCATTCGGGTGATCGTAGGTTGGCCCTTGATTTCCTTGGTCTACACCCTTGTAGCCCCCAGTTGGGGAAGGCGGTGGCGTGTTCTTCTCGATCGCGCTCAGGAGTGTCTTTTTCAGCTCTTCCATCTTCAAGTTCATCTTCTGCTCCTGGTCAGTGGATGAAGCAGTCGCAATCCTTTCTCTGCTGTATCCATCCCTCGAATTGTCGTACTCCTTCTTCACGCTCAAAAGCTTCCCTAGGACCTTTTTCGCTTCACTTGCGTGAAGCTTCCTCCTGACGATGAGTTTGCCAGATCCTTTGTTGCCTTATTCATCCCCTCATAAAAGGTGTGATGTATCTCTATAGCTGCCATGCGATTGTTTGGACACGCATCCAAAAGGCTCATATATTTCGCCCAATAATCGCTCAGGGGTTCATCGTACTCTTGCTTCACACTGGTTATCTCTCTCTTCAGCGCACTCATCTTCGATAACGGGAAAAATTCACCTAGGAAGGCTGACTTGAAATCGGCCCAACTCTCAATGGAGTTGGGTGGCAGGCGCATGAAGCATGTGTTGGCCTCCCACTTTAGGACGAACGACAAGGCCTTCAATCTGTAGTCATCCTCGGTTGCCCCCGTTGGCCTTCTCTGTGCCTTACAAATCTTACAGAACTCATGAAGGAACTCGTAGGGCCATTCATAACTCTTCCCACAGTACATGGGTACAATTGCGATAACATGGGGCTTCACATCACAGGCTGTCTGTCCCGGGGTGACAACTATGGCTTGCGGCGGTTCTCCGTCGGCATGCGCGTTCAGCGATCCGATCTCTGGGTCATCGTCTACGTGGGAAGCCGGATTCCTTGGGTTACCTTCCAATTGTAGCACCGGTTCTGGTATTCTTCCTTCTATGGTGTCTTGCTCTTCGTCACTACTCGATCCTAGGTCAGACAGGGCTGTCGACAGGCCAGAACGAGTGGTCACGAGTATAGTCCCTCGTTGGAGTATCTTCGGCTTCCAATGGTCAGGAGCCGAACTGCTTCTCATAAACTGAAATAAAAAGAAAAGAGAAAAATTATGCACAATATGTACACCAAAATATCACACACAATAACAGTTAATAACGCCATCCATCCCCGGCAACGGCGCCATTTGATATGCGTGCAGGTTCACGGTGTCGTGTCAAGCAAGGGTGTATCCACTCCTACTGCCTAGTATAGTGGAGGTAAGGGTAGAATCCCACAGAGATGGATGCGCTTTGGGTAATTGTGGTGATAATCTGGAGGGGTTTGATTAGCTACCACGCTAGGGTTGAGATTCTACCTAGACAGGAATTAAAGGTGGTACTCTACTGACTGGGTGGTGTGAAAGTGCTTGACATGTGGCTGTGTACGTGAGAGTGGGGGACACGGTGTTTCAGAGACATGTGGAAAGTAGATAGTTACTATAAAAGGATAAATGAAATATCAGAGAATAAGTGGTGGGTTGGTGGCTGCACTGTCAGGTCTGTAGGGTACCAGCAGAAAAGTAAAGGACAAAAGCAAAAGTAACTAAAAAGCAAAAGTGGTCCCAAACTTGGATGTGGATGTTGTCTTCTCCAACAAATATGCACAAAATCAAACAAACTCAGTGAAACCAAGAATTACACTTACTGGGCGACATGCAAGGTGACAAAATTCACGTAAACTCAGATTTCATACTTAATCCCTTCGAAAACTAAATCTAAGCAACAAGTTTAGCTAACAATCTCAGATCGAGCAACTCTAAATGAAATCATGCTTTCAACACTTAGAAATTACTGTAACAACTAGATCTAAGCTACCTAGGCAGAATGAAACAGATTTACACGGAAAGAGATGCATGAAAACAACTTCATTGCATAAAACGTTTGGATCCCAACAAAACACTTCAAAAGCTAACGAATGCTGAATATGCAACAGATCCAACGTAAGAAAACAAGTAACGATTAACTAGGAAAGCGAAATAAGATTGTTTTGCCACTCCGGGCGATGAAACTGCTACGACTACGAAATGAACTGGCTGGAACGATGGAAGGTGATTCTCCGGTGGACTGATGGAACTTCAGGTGACCATGGTTGTGGCGAGGAACAAGAAGATTTTGGATTATGCTGAAGGAATTGATCTACCGAGAGAGAGAACCCTAACTAAGCGTAAAAGTCAATTCTGATTCTCTCTCCAAGTGGCTTCCTTTTATAGGGAGGCCTGCCCTTGCTTTTTAGGGTAGACTCTCTGCGTGAAATGACTCTTTTTCCCTCGTTTGTGGTTGATTCTTCCCAGCAATCCTTCTTCTCCATCTCGAGCCTTTTTGGCATGCCTCCTGGTCAGTATTGCACCTTTCTGGTGCTCTTTTCACCTGAGTTATCTGAACCCTCTCGTGCTGACTGGGACCTTTTTCCTGCACACTTTAGCAAGTGTTTTGCAGATATAATCCAATTACGCACGTTATACTGACCAGTAACCAAGGCCTAGAATACGACTTATCAAGGATGTTACGTCTCCCCTATACTTCGGATGCGACTGCGTCTCCTGCCAAATGTTAGGGTACTTGAACGGCTTGTAGTTCATGGATTGGTAGGTCGACAAGGCGGAACTGATGATGTCGACCTCGCTCCGACCACTCCCCGCCGACCGCTCTTCCAAGAGGTAATACCCCTGGAACTTTTGGATTTCTTCGTTGGCTCTGTATATGGCGTTGCGCATCATACTCTCGTTGCGCTCGATTGTTCCAGCCGGCAGGTTTTCATTCTACCGGCGACAGATGCGCCACCAATAATGATCACTGGATTGGTTCGTGCCAATCTCTGGATATTCAAAGATTGACAAGAATGCTTTGAACAATTGCTTCATCTCCTCCGGAGTGTACGGTGTGCGGACACCGGGAGTAGGAGTAGTCCGAGTCTGTGAGGGGCCGCTCGACCTCGCTCTAGGCTCGGGTGTCCACCCGTATTGCCCTTTGGGGGCATCTTGGTCGTCGATCGGGTAAGTCTGGTAGCCACCCGGAACTTCCAAACCTTGGGTTTGAGGAGGGGCCGAATATTCCATTTCCGGACTAGGAAACGGTTGTGAACAGAACCAATCGGGGTTCCAACCATGGGAGCCCGGGGGGTGATCATCGCGGCCGGACATTGTTTTGTTGTAAGAGTAAGTGTGAATGAAAGATTGGATGAGAATTTGGATAATAATTGTGTAGTGTGGTGTGAATTTTTGGTGTGGAAGTGGGTGGTATTTATAGATGAAAATGTGTATTTTTATGGAAAAAATTGAAAAATAAATTAAAAGTGGGTAGAAAACGGATATAATTTTTTTGGAAGTGGAAAAATATTTATTTTTTATTTTTAATCTGATTTTTTAAATAAAATCCGATTTTTTAAAAAAATTTAAATTGCCAACGGCTATGCCGTTGGCCAATCACACGCTGCCACGTCGCCTGCTCGCTGGCACGGACGTGCTCGATGCATCGAGCAGCGTCGTGCCAGTGGCGCGATCGCAGCGGCGGACAGCGTCTCCGTGCCGCTGGCACGGACGGACGGACGCCGTCCTGCTCGCCGTTGTGGATGCTCTAAGACTATGCACTTTTTAGTTTTGATTTTTTTTTATTGAAGTGAAACTCATTCTCCAGTAATAATATTACTTTGTTTACTTTTTTTTCTATTTATCTCTTATTTTATCAATTGAGCATTAAAACTATTGTCCAACCAAAAGTGTATATTCTTGTAGGGCGGAGAGAGTATTTGTTTTTCGGCATGAGATTTATTTAGTACTCCTTTCATCCGTAAATAGGAGTTCCATTTCTTTTCAACGTGGATTTTAAGAAATGTTAAGAAAAGTGGGTGAGAAAATATTAATGGAATATGAGTCTTCTCACTTATATATATTTAGTTTTAAATGGAATGAAAGTGAATGAGTTAGTGGAATGTGACGCATATAAGGCTCATTTCATGCATCGGTTTAAGGGTAAAATGTACTCTACTTAATCGGTTTATCGCGTAAAACAAGTGTTAAATGTGCAGGAATGCCGCTTAACCAAGGCAACAAGACCAAACTGATCAAGTGAGTACAAAATGCGAAAAAGCCGGATATCGGGGGAGTAGATCAAAGGGGGATATCAAGCAGTTAGGAGGGGACCGCTGGCTTCTAGAAGAAGAACACGTGAGGAAATGAGCTAGATGTGGCGCACCTTCTGTTATCAAGGACGACGTTCTAGAAGGGGACACGTGCCTACATATGAGACGCAAGGACGAGCTGAGTCATAAATCTGTTACAGAAAAAACGTCGTTATTCTAGAAGGAAAGCACGTAGCAATCAATGAGTCGCTCACTCTCATCGTGAGCGAATATTCCCTGCCAAGATCGTTATCCAGCTGGAGGTCGTGCTGCGCCTATAAATGGAGAATGTGCCACCACAAGGAGGGGGATCCTTTACTTTCCGTCTTAGTTTAGTTTAGTTCAGTTCTCTAGCTTAGTCCAGTTTTCTAGATAGCTTAGCTTAGCTTAGCTAAGATAAAGTGTTGCTTAGTTAGAGAGGGCGATTGAAGAAGCACTGCAGAATACTTGTTATCTGTCGGCGTATTCTTAAGTTTCCCGCTGAGGATCTTCTCGGTTTATTTGCTTTCTTATTTTCCGAAGTGCTAGCTTAGTTTAAATTTCACGATGTACTGTTCTAGCTTAATCAAAGTTGTTTTCATTTTCATCCTCGCATTTACTGCTTTAGTTTCAGTTTCGTTACGATGCACTTGACCCAGTAGTTAAAGTTACCTTGATCAAGTTAGCAAGTTTAATTCTGCCGAGAGTAAAATCAGTAGTTAAAAACTCCCAAGTTAAAGCGTGGCAGCAGCCAACCCTGTTCACTATTCACACACTTGATACACCAACTTCTATGTGGGATCGACCCCGAACTTGCCGCTTTACTGCTAAAGTAGTGCAAAATCGAGAGTTTACAAATTACGTTGGTAGGAAACGAGTGAGAGCGAGTTTGCATCGATCAAGTGGCAACAACATTTGCTAACTGATCCAATCGGTTCGTTATCTTCAACATAACCTGGTCCGAATTCGCGCCCCTCTCGAGGCCTTCCAAAATGGCGTCGTTGCCGGGGAAGCATGGTGTTATTTTATGTTTGTGCGTAGTGTGTAGGTGTAGGTAATTTTATTTCTCTCTTTTCTCATTTGTTTTTCCTGCTGTTGATGAGAAGGTACCACCGCGGCGGCCACCGGAATCACCCTCTTATATACAGAGGCGCTAACGCTCATTGGAAGCCGGCGTTGTCACCACTCATTATAAAGCAGCAGCAGCTGCTGAGTAGAACACACAACCACCACCACCAGAACGAATAGAAACAGAGATGGCCCTCGGCGATAACGACTCGGGAATCGATTCTCTACACGCTCATGACGACAGGGAGCCCACACATGCCATCGCCGCTACTCCTGGGATGCGGACCATTGCGATTAAGTCAGAAGTGTTGGCCGTTTTGTCCCACTTCTACGGTCTTTCGAAGGAGTGTCCGTACGCTTTTCTGGAGGAGTTCTGCCGATACTGTGATATTCAGCCCGTGCCGGCTGGATCCACATCCGAAGATTACAGGCTCAAAGCTATTCCCTTCGTTTTGAAGGGCGAAGCAGGTGTCTGGCTGTCAAGGCTGCCAGAAGGATCCAATAGGACATGGGCCGAGTTCCGCATGATATTTCTCGATCGTTTCTTTCCAGCATCGAAGACGAGTGCCTGAAAAGGGAGATTACAGAAGCCAGACAGGAGTACGATGAGCCCCTCGGCCAGTACTGGGACAGATTCCAAGGGCTGCTTCAAGCATTCCCTAACCACAAGCTGGGGGAGCGAGAGATCTACTCGATCTTTTATGGCGGACTCACAGTAGACAGCAAAAACGACCTCAACCTCGCAGATCAAGGGGATTTCTCAAAAACCGCATTTAGCCAAGCCAAGATTATACTGGAGAGGCTGATCGAGGCCAAGCGGTCGTACGAGACATCTTAAGGGCAGTATAGGAGAGGAGCTGTCCACGCAGCAGATGCGCACAACAATGAAAAATTGGAGGCTCGATTCGAGCAAATGGAGAAGAAGCTGTTGGAAGCAGTAGAGAAGGCCAGGCCGCCACCACCACCTGCACCAAAGGAGACACAGTATGTGCCGCAACCGTCCCCACCAGAAGAATATCATTATTATTACTGTGAATTCCCCCCCAGAGGTAGAACTGCAGGCCCCAGTGAATGCCGTTGGCCACTGGAACACAAATGGCAACTGGATCCAGGGAAAGCAGAGAGATGCTCCATGGAGAGACCACCGAAACTTTAGGTGGACCGATCGGAATCAAAGCCAACCACCCTCGACACAGCAGATACAACCCTCTGACGGGCAGCCCAACTGGCCTGCTCGAATCCAGGATAGGCCAAACACTGGAGGAAACAGAATGCAGGGAGGTCAGGCAGGGTGGTCAAGTGGACCTCAAGGGAACTGGTCAAATGGAGGACAGTCTAACTGGTCAAGCCGACAACAGGAAGGAGAATGAGGTTACCAACACCAAGTCCCTTAGTTTAGCAACCAGGGAAGACAGCCGAATAATCAAATGGTGAGTTATGTCCCACAGCACCAAAGAGGAAACCAGCAAACCTAAGGGAACCCACAGTACTTCCAAGGAAACCAACAGTTGCACTTTCCCCAGAACCAACCAGAGCAGTATGGACCTTCCGGCTACTACCAGCAAGGCCATGGAGGAGGTCGTTTTAAACAAAGATATAACAAGCAACAAAATGAAGGTTCAGGCGATGTGATGATCCCGCATCAGCCCCATGATGCAATGCAAGAAATACAAGAAGCCCAGAAGGAACAAAGGGCTGCACTCGATATGTTTACAAAGTCGTTATCTCAGGTCGCCATGTCACTGGGCGAACTAAGGGGAAATGAAGGAAAAATTCTAGCTACAGTGCAGCCACCTATTAGGCGAGAGAATGTCAATGTAGTCTCTTTGAAATCAGAAAGAGTTTATCAAAACCCATCTGCGAATTCTCCAGCACCCGCAGACGGACCCAATCATGAAGAAGGATCTGAGCCTAGCGCCCTTGATCAAGCCAAAAAAGAAGGATAGTCTAGTACCCTTGAACAAGTCACTGAGAACGGAAAGATGATCGAAGTAGAAAATGATGCCGTCGAGATCCAACCTTGTGATCTTACTGACCCAGGGGTATTCACCCTCCCAATTTCTATCAGAGACGTTCAAATAGAGCACGCAATGTGCGACCTAGGGGCTTCCATCAATATTATGCCGTATTCTATATACGAGAAGCTGGAAGATACTAAGCTTGTCAAAACCGATATGGTGATATAGCTAGCAGATGGGTCTTGCATTTACCCCGAGGGAGTTCTGGAAGATGAGATCGTCAAGGTGAACAAATTCATGTACCCCGCCGACTTCTTCGTCATAAAAACGACAGAGCTAGGAGAGGAAGAGTCTGTTGGTGTCCTTTTGGGAAGGACTTTCCTATCTACGGCTAGCACAGTCATTGACGTTCGCCATGGGACGATGCATCTGAGTTTTAAAGAAGAACAGCGTACATTCGAAATTGATAAAGCTGTGAGGAAGTCGCAGGACAGTGAGAGCATTCAATCGGCAGACACTATCAGACCTTGGGAGCAAAAGTACCTAGAAAATGAACCCTTCAAAAAACCACCCTCTGGTCCCACTGAAGATGAACAGCTTAAGAGGGAAGCAGCTGAATGGTTCGATGCAACAATAACTGGGGAAATGGATGATCAGGCCATTGAAAGGGCAATTATTGAATTCTGCCAACCATCACAACCAGTCGAGTCAAAGAAATCAATCAACCAGGGAGGGTCGAGAAACCACCTGATCAAGCCGCCCCATTGAGAGGAATGCTGGAGGGAAATCCCTCGCCTACAAGGTAACTACTGTCTTTACCCACATCGCAAGTTACCATCAAGAACCTGCCCAACCAGACTCGTCAAAAACCAGTCGAGCCAAATCTGCAAGGACAAGGAGGACAAATGATAGAAGAACTGAGGCTGGGCTGAGAGGTGGTCAAGTGGAAAACAACAAAGATCAACCCGGACCTGTGCATGCATCCCGCCATGTTAGAAGGAGGAGTGGTACCCCACTTTGATCGACCCCGCTTTGAGAAAGGAAGAGCTCATAGTGGGGCAGAAAGAGTTACCCTTCCAGTGTCAACCCAAACTGATACCCAAAAAGCGAAATTCAAAATGGGCATACCCCCGAACAATCATGGCAATGCGCACACAGGTGGAGAAACTCCCATACCCTACCAACCAGGAGGAGGTCAGAGCCTTTTTGGGATGCGCTGGGGTCTATAGAAGACTCATCAAGGATTTCGCAAAGAATGCCCAGCCCCTGACGAAGCTTCTCCAGAATGACGTGAAGTTTGAATTCTCTAATGCCTGCAAGGTCGCGTTCACGTTTCTGAAGGACCGATTGATAAGTTCTCCAATAATACGCGCCCCGACTGGAATCACCCCCTTGGGGTGATGTGCGATGCTAGCAACTATACTGTGGGGACAGTATTTAGTCAGAAAATCCAAGGTACGTTGTCTTCTACGCGTCAAAAATGTTGAATCAGGCACAAAGGAACTATGATGTGACCAAAAAGGAGATGCTATCAGTAGTCTTTGCATTTGGGAAGTTCAGACAGTACCTACTTGGGTCCAAAGTGATAGTGTATACAAACCATGCCGTAATCAAGTACCTTTTGGCGAAAAAGGAATCAAACCCGCGATTGATCAGATGGGTACTCCTTCTACAGGAGTTTGAGTGGGAAGCAGTGGATAAGGAAAGATGTGAGAACAGAGAGGCGGGTCATCTGAGCCGAATTCTGCAAGAAGACAACGGTGAAGCCATTCCAGACATTTTTTCTGAAAAGCGCCTGCACCTGATCAAGTCAACATCTGAAAGACAGTGGATCTATCAGGAAGGGAGAATTGGTCAAGCCGAACAAGGAAGCAAGGGACAACATGCACAGAAAGGACCAATGTTTCCAGGTATGGCCAACTACTTGGTGGCAAGCGAGTTACCCGTAAGGGACGGAATGGAAGCATTTGTAGTGGACGACATTCCACTACTCATGCCTAACTCGCGCCAGTGAACAGGTAAAATGAGTGACCGGGTGCTTATGGGGAGTCTTCTTGATCAAGCAACAAATTCTAAATCTATTAATCTGATCAAGTGACATTCCAGGGGAACCCGGTCAAGTCCTTGTTAGTGTAAATAGTTTTTAGTGTGTTGATTTTTATTTCTTAGAAAATTAAAAGTCGGAAGTGGAGGAAAGAAACTGATCAAGTGAAATTATGAGAGTTTTCATCTGGATTTAATTGTCCACTTGGTCAGTACAACTTGAATTTAATTGGTGGTACAGAGATTGAGTTGATAAGGGCAGGAGATGATAAGACGTGTGCAGTTAGTAGAGAGGTGTCAGGCGGCGCAAACTGTCGCAACGAAAAGACGTCTTGGAGAGAAGGAGGAAGTGTATCGGAGAAGCCTTGCCACCTGGCATTCTGAAAAGGCGCGCTCGTATGCAAAGAGTCGCAGAGATCTCAAACAGGCAGGGATCTCAACAGTCGGAATTTCAGTATAAAAGGGGTCTCTATGATCCCACTTTTCATCAACTGCCTTCAGAACATTTGTGCTATCCTCATCTAATTCTCTCCAAGTTCAAATCACCTCCAAGGAATCAACCACAATCATCACCAGGAAAAACAAATGCAAAGCACTCAACTCAATACTTCATCAACAGTGGTAATCGGAGATCCTTGTCACCACCCAACCCAGAAAACCCTAACCTTTCCCTGCCAACCACCAGAACCCCATTATCGCCTCCTAGATTCATCGGTCTCATCCAATATGTAGACCCGGCTTACATAAGGCGTCTGGACTCCTTACTCAAAAGTTTTCCCACCGGCACTGACGCTGCGAAGGTTTACACCTCCCTAAAAGCTCACCAAGGAATTTCTCGGTCTAAGGGCCCCACTTCGCCACCACCGGCAGAGGGTACGCCCACTCAAGACACCCCATCACCACCTAGTGGCGGGAACCTTACATACCTTCCCAAAGGGCTACCGCAACCGGTGGAGGTTGTAATTAATGATGAGATGATAAGAGAAAAGATTCTCTGCCTCGCCCCAGTGATCTCCTACTCCGACGAAGGAAGGCAGAATGGAACCTCTTTTCAACTGAGAAGGATGACTCTGTCCCGGGAAGAACGCGCTGCCGGACGATGAACCAACTGCTAAAGGAAGCTGAGGTTTTAAAGCAGCAGGTGGATGAGAAGAGACGAGCGACCCAAAGGACCGGGGCAGTCGTAGAAGCAAGCAAGACTGTGGAGGACAGTCAGGTGAGAGCAGAGGAAGAAAGCAAGAAGAAGGGGGAAGAAAGTATCATTCCTCCTCCAGAGAAGGGCCACCATCCCAACCAAGGTGAGGGGCTTACTAACGCTGCCCAGCATGCCCCTCCATGCGAAGGAGATAAAGGAAAAGATACCAAGGAGAAGGAGCTCGGATGAACGCAAACGCCCTGCAGGCAATAAGAAAGGCCTGTGAAATGGAGGCAATAAGGAAGGCGTGCAACATCCCCTATTCTACCATCTCGAAGACAGTAGTATTACCCTTAACTCAGTTTCTTTGTGTAAATTGTGATTTTCGATTCCGTTCTCACACTTAGTCTTGTGTATGGACTAAGTGTGAGAAGTTTATGAAAGTTGTTGTTTGCCTGTCCATATGTGTGTTTTGGTTATTGTTTTATCTTTTAGCATGTTTTGATTGTTGGCACTAACTCACACTTAGCCCAGTGTCTAGTCTAAGTGTGAGAAGTTCTCCTTGTTTGTTGTTGTGTCGTTGCATGTACCTAACCCTTTCCCACTGCATCCAATCCCTCGAGGACGAGTTCATATGCAGTGGAGAGGGGGGAGGGTTAGTTACAGATAAGTCATGCATGTAAAAATTTTTCAAAAAAAAATATACATAATTTGATAGGCAGTATGCATGAAATTTGATAAGTGGAAGACTAGATTACTTTGTGGAAGAGTAAGAAAAATGATTCAGTGTGCTTACATGTAAAAACTTGATTGCAAAAACTTGATCAGTTTGAACGACGCAAGTATGATGGAAACGCTCAATTTTTAACCAACTGTGAAGCCTATCTATATGTGAGCTATAAGCCAAAAGTAGAACACTTTCTACTATTTTACAAAGAAAATTTTTACGAGAGGCTATATTTTAATATTTAGATGAAAATTGCACAAGTAGTAAGGACTAAAGGCATTAGAACTTAACCCTTTGAGCCTTTTCTTTTTTCGCTCCACGAACCAGCCTCGTCAAGAAGGGCACCCCCTTAGTCAGTCACTTTGAGCCCATATACACTTCTACCCGTTTCTTGAAGCCTTAAAACCAAAACTTACGTATTATATCACGTGAGGAAAGAGGTCAAAGAAATGAAGTTTTTTCGGCGATAGCAATAGAAGAGTCAAAATAAAAGGGTAGCCGGGTTGATCTAGTTAAGCAATCAGGTTGATCAAGTTCAAAAAGTTCGAGAAAAAACGGGCAGGAAAAAGTTGTAACCTGACCCAGGAAATCGAAAGTTAGGAAAAAGCCAAAAGGCTAAAGGTTGAATTTTGACCAAGTATCCAGTAGGAAAATAAATATCCCACTCTGATCCAGCGAGTTTAGTCAAATCTTTGGTCTTTTGACTCATGTGAATTTTTTTTTACAGTTTAAAATTTTAATTTTTAAACTTAGAACCCCTAGGACCCTACCTCAATACACTACTACCCTTTAGCCCCATTACACCCGAAACAAAGACCTTAAGGAACTATCTTGTGCAGTCCGATTCGAGGTATTAAAATTATGGCAATACCGAGAGAACAGTCCTAACATCTCTGGTGAGTAATGAGTGACTGAGTGAATCCAACAGTGGTTTAAATTGAGCAATCTTGACAAACTGACACCTTGATCAAGCAAGCGCGAAAGAGAAGAAACATAAGCTACTGACAAATGGATTGACCTCGACCTCAGGTATGATTGTTCGAAATTTATTCGGTCTAATGCATACATGTAGATATGTGTATGTCTTTTTTTCATTTTCTTTTTTCTTTATACTTGGGGACAAGCATGTTTTAAGTGTGAACAGTTTGATAAGGCTCATTTCAGGCATCGGTTTAAGGGTAAAATATACGCTACTTGATCGGTTTATCACGCAAAACAAGTGTTAAATGTGCAGGAATGCCGTTTGACCAAGGCAACAAGGCCAAACTGATTAAGTGAGTACGAAAGGCAAAAAAGGCCGGATATCGGGGGAGTTGATCAAATGGGGAGATCAAGCAGTTAGGAGGGGACCACTGGCTTCTAGAAGAAGAACACGTGAGGAAATGAGCTAGATGTGGCGCACCGTTCTGTTATCAAGGACGACGTTCTAGAAGGGGACACGTGCCTACATATGAGACGCAAGGACGAGCTGAGTCATAAATCTGTTACAGAAAAAACGTCGTCATTCTAGAAGGAAAGCACGTAGCAATCAATGAGTCGCTCACTCTCATCGTGAGCGAATATTCCCTGCCAAGATCGTTATCCAGCTGGAGGTCGTGCTGCGCCTATAAATGGAGAATGTGCCACCACAAGGAGGGGGGATCCTTTACTTTCCGTCTTAGTTTAGTTTAGTTCAGTTCTCTAGCTTAGTCCAGTTTTCTAAATAGCTTAGCTTAGCTTAGCTTAGATAAAGTGTTGCTTAGTTAGAGAGGGCGATTGAAGAAGCACTGCAGAATACTTGTTATCTGTCGGCGTATTCTTAAGTTTCCCACCGAGGATCTTCTCGGTTTATTTGCTTTCTTATTTTCCGAAGTGCTAGCTTAGTTTAAATTTCACGTTGTACTGTTCTAGTTTAATCAGCAGTCAACCTCTGTTCACACACTTGATACACCAACATCTCTGTGGGATCGAACCCGAACTTGCCGCTTTACTGTTAAAGTAGTGCAAAATTGGGAGTTTACAAATTACGTTGGTAGGAAACGAGTGAGAGCGAGTTTGCATCGATTAAGTGGCAACGACATTTGCTAACTGATCCAATCGGTTCGGTTATCTTCAATATAATTTGGTCCGAATTCGCGCCCCTCTCGAGGCCTTCCAGACGCATATATACCATTTAGAGTAGAGTGAACAAAGACTCATATTCGCAGGCGGACCGAAATGGAAAAACGGGACTCCTATTTGCGAACAGACGGGGTATTATTTTATGTGTTAAGTGGATAGAAATAAAATAATTTAAAAAATGAAATAAAGATAATATATCTATTTTAGCAATTTTAAATATTAAATTAGGTGTGAGCGTATGCCAAACATAAGGAATGAACTGATGAATGAACTCACGGGTTGAAAATGTCTTAAATACCCTTACTCATTAAAAATGGGTTACGTGGATATCATCTAAACCACATGATTGCATGACCTAAAGGTTAAGATATGGTAATATGTTACTCCCACCTTGACATGTATCTCACTTTGATCTGATATGGGTTTTAAAAAATTTACTCCCCCGTCTCTTACATTTTATCACATTTTGTCATTTCCGTTCGTTCCATAAAATTTGTCACATTTCATTTTTTATCATTTTTTGTAATGGACCTCATATTCCACTAATTAATTTCAACTCACATTTTATTATGAAATTAATAACTCACATTTCAACTCTCTCTCTCTCCCTCTCCCTCTCCCTCTCTCTCGCTCTCGCTCTCTCTCGCCCTCTCTCTCTCTCTTCCCCTTATTTATTAAAACTCGTGTCAAACCCAAAGTTCATATTCTTTGGGGACGGATGGAGTATAAAAGTAGGACACACTCTCCACTAACTTTTTCAACTCACTTTCCATTACATTTCTTGAAATCTGTACTCAGTCAAAGTGTGACAAAATTTAAGGGACGAATGGAGTAATAGAAAGTGGATTAAAAAATTGATAGAACGCGAGTCATACTTTTATATACTCCCTCCGTCCACGAAAAATTGACAAGTTTTGCCATTTTGGTCCATCCACAAAAATAGACTAAGTTCAAAAAGGAATGTTTTCAACCAATACTAACCTTAAACATCATTCTAAATGTGGATCCCACAATCCATTAACACTCATTTCACTAATTATACATTAAAACTCGTGTCATTCACAATCTTATCTATTTTTCGTGGACGGGGGAGTGATTACTAATTTTATACTCCCTCCGTCCCCAAGGAGTATGAACTTTGGGTTCGACACGAATTTTAATACATTATTGGTAAAGTAAGAAAGAGATAGAGAAAGTTTTTTAAGTATTGTTATTGAAGAATGAGTCCCACTTTATTAGAGAGAAGGGAGCTTCCAAAATTGGAATGTTCGTACTCTTTGGGGACGGACGAAAAAGAAAATAGTGCATACTCTTTAGAAATAGAGGGATTATTAAAATGTGAGTAAAATAAATTAGTGAAATATAAAACCCACTATAAAATAATAAAAATAAAATGTAATAATTAATATGGGATGAATCATAATAAAAAATTGGGGCACATATTGAGTGGCGAATGGCGAAGAGAGTACTACTATTATTCTATTAAATCTCAGTTGTCATTTGATCACATTAAAATTCGTACTTCAAAATAGGTCAACCAATTAAGGTGGTGGTAGAATTTGGATGGCGGAATATGTTTATGAAGAAATGTGAGATCTATATATTATGAAAAGTAGTACTACCTCCCAAAAGAATATGCATTTTGGATTCAGGACGAGTTTTAATACAAAATTGCTAAAGTAAGAGAAAAGTGGAGAGAAAAAATAATTAAAGTGTTGTTAGTTAGAATGAGTCACATCTCATTAGAGAGAAAAAAAAGTTTCTAAAATTATAAAGTACATATTCTTATGGGACGGACTAACAATGAAATAGTGCATATTCTTATGAGACGGATGAAGTAGAAAGGAAGGATGTCAATTAATTAGGGACTTACGAAAAAGAAAATTAATGCCAATTAATGAGAAGACAGACGAAAAAGAAAATTAATGTCAATTAAGGAGAAACAGAGAGAAATAATAACTCAGTGTTACAAATATTTTGGAGAAAATTAATTTCAACCCACACACTTAGGCCCACCCAAGTTTCTATTGAAGTTTGATAGTTCCAACTAGGCCTATCAAATCGGGTACCCGCGGATACCCGATTCGAAAATTTTGAGTACCTGATCCTGAATTTCCCAAAAACTAATACCCGATATTCGATCCGAATTTTATTTCGGGTACCGGGATACCCGACTCGGGTATCCAGTCCCGAAAAATTGAATATCCAGTCCCAATTTTAATTATGGTTTTGTTAAAATAAATTATTTATTTATATAAAGTCAATGGGTTAGAAAAATTAAATTGCACATAGCAACATGGATATGATATCATACATTTCTGATAAGCATCCTATATTCTTCAATCAAAGATGGAAACATTGAATAGGTTGAATTTATTAAATTTTTTCAAAATATTAGGTGATTAAAATTTATTCTTCAATTAAAGATGAAAACATTGCATAGGTTGGATTTATTAAATTTTATCAAAATTTTAGGTGATTAAAATTTTCTTCTTGCGCGAGTATAAATAAATTCTTATAACTTATCCATGCACCTTAATTTATTAATCGACGTAAACCCCCCAAAAAAATTGGATTTACAAAAGATACAATTGATTAAACACACGCAAGAACTATTTTAATTTTTAATTTCTTAAATATTTTAAATATTTAAAAATCAGAATAAATATATATTTCATAATTTTTTTTTAAAAATCGGATAATTCGGGTATACCCGATCGGGTATCGGGTAACCCGATATCCGATAACCCGATAACCCGATCGGGTTTTGGGTATTCAATTATCCGACTTTTTCGATTTTGGGTTTTCAATTATCCGACTTTTTCGGATTTAGATATCGAATATCCAATATCCATTATCCATTTTGACAAGCCTACTTCCAACCTCGTAAAATTGATTGGATGTAATACTATAATATTACTCACTTCCAAATCAGATTTATATATTAAGGACGAACTGAGATTTCAGGCTTGTAGTTTAACCTAATTACATAAATGCCATTTTTTTTCTGGAGACCCACTAAATACTCGATTAAACTACGTTGTAATTTTCATGAGTATTTTATTTCATATGGTCGGTTTCACATTTTTTATGAATTTTATGGAGATTCATTTCTTTCATTCCATCACTTTAAACTTTGATCGACTAATTACTTTGAAATAAATTGGCCATAGAATTATTTAATTCTTTAATTACTCAAGACATCCCCCTCAAATAAATTTTCCATAGAATAAGGTTGTATCCTGTATAACTTACATTTTCTATATGAAGGTAACTCCATTGTTGACTCTTAGAAAAAAAAACAAACAAACTAACCAAGACTTAATTTAGAGCATACATTTGAGTCTCCATTTCGTGCTAACTATTGACCATATTATAATAACACTATCCACTTCGAATATAGAGTAAGTTTTTAGTGCTAATAATAAAGGCATTAACTCAAAAACACAATATCCTCATTGCAAAAAACCTATACTTTGAAGCATTTGTCACTATTTCATTTTTTTCATAAGCATAATATAATTTTCTTAACAATATCATCAACTCAAATACATGATGTCATTGTCGTTGAAAAATAATACTCCCTCCATCCAGAGTAGTTGAGCCGTATTCTTTCTGAGTTGTCTCAATGTAGTTGTGTCATTTCATTTTTTAGCCAAAAACCTTATTCTCTTTCATTTTATTATAAATTTCTCTCTTATACTTTATTTTTTCTTCACTTTCTTTAAACATCAATTTCTCAAATCATCACGAGCATAAAAAACATTTTTGTAGAAGCTCTACTATGTATATATTTTGTTTAATTACTACTCCATCTCTCTATCTCATTAAATGTGAAAATATTTGGTTTTTAGATTTTATGTATGAGTATTATTTTATTACTTCCGACATTCCAACTAAGCTGAGTCAAAACTTTTGGGCATGAAAATTAATAAATTGTGTTGAAAAGTAGGAGAGAGAAATAAAATAGAAAAAATAAAAAGAGAGTAAAGTAGGTGAAATAAAGTAAGAGTGATTAGATACTTGTTTTTTTTTCAAAAAAATAAATGACTTAACTTAGCTGGGACTAGAGATGCCCAAGGTTTTCTGTTCAGGCTGTTAACCGCGGAACCGTAACCGTCGGTTCTGGTTCCGAACCGGAACCGTGACTTTTTTCTTGAACTGGAACCGCCATATTTTGAACCGCAAGCCGGTTCTGGTTCCAAATTTTACGAACCGAAACCGTGCCGAAATCGCCGATTCTGGACGGTTCCAAACCGGAACCCTGAAAAACCGTCGGAAAATCGTGAAATCTAGCCGGAACCGCTAAAAACTGCCGGAAACCGGTGATTCAGAACCGTGAAAAATCATAAAAAAAATCGTCGGAAAACCGGTGATTCGGAACCAGAACCGCCGGTTTTCGAACCGAAACCGAAACCGTGAAATAGCCTCACGGTTAGGTTCCGGTTCCACATTTCTCAAAACCGGAACCGGCGGTTCCGAGGTTTACGAACCGTGGGCATGTCTAGCTGGGACATCCAAAAAAGAGTATGACTCAATTCAATTGGGAGACGAAGGGAGTAGGAGGTAAGTGAATTGAATAGAAAATATAGTAGCTTAGAAAATGAAATAAAGATAATATTTCTTTTTCAGCAGTTTAAATATTGAATTGTTTTAGGTGTGGTCGTATGCAAAAAATAACGAATGAACTGTGTGAATGAAATCATGTGTTGAAATGTCTTAACTAACCTTATTTAAAATTGGTTAAAAACACGCACCACCACGTGGATAGAATCTAAACCTACTTGATTGCGTGAACATAAAGGTTAAACGTTGTTATTATATGTATTCTCTTAAATCTCAATTATCATATGATGACATTAATATTTGTTCTTCTAAATAGGTCAACAAATTAAAGGTAGTAAAATTTTGGATGCCGGAACATGTTTATGAAGAAATTGCCAATACAGACACTAAGTTTTAACTAGTTCTGGGTTGAGTTTAACATTTATTCACATAAATAAAGTAAAAAAGAGCTACGCTTTTGGTCCCATAATAAGAGTCATGTTTGGCGTGAACAAATGTTTTAAGAGATGCAAAGAATAGTGAATAGAAAAAATTAGTGGAATATGTGGTCCAATTTTTTATATTGATTTTATTAATAGAATGTGAGTGAATGTAGTTAGAGGAATGTGAGACCTACGCATTATTTATGGTAAAAATAAAATGTGACTGTTATTGCGCGACGAATCAAAATGACAAAATGTGACTCTTATTGTCTCCGTAACGGAGGGAGTAATTTTCTCAAAACTAAAAGTGGAGAACCTCATTATGACAATACAAAAACGATTTAAAACAGAGTCAATAATAAAAAAAAAACAGCAAAATCAACATATTGATAAAGTAAACACTTTATCAATAACAGTTACAAAAGAAATACAGCGGACGAGTACAAAAAAAAACAGAAATAAAAGAACAGCATTATTTGGAATCGTTGATTCGTTGTCCACCGTCATAGGCATATCTGCAAGAAAACAATAGAGACAAAAAAAAATTATGATTTTCAATTTTCATCAATATTTTACAAGTCAACCCATACATGTAGACCCACCAAAGTTTCTATTGTAGCTAGATAGGACAACCTTAGTATTTCCTATAGTCGGTTACACATATTTTATGAATTTTATGGATATTAATTTCTTTCATTCCATCACTTGTAATCTTTGATAGACTAATTAATTAGAAATAAATTGGCCATAGAACTTTTTATTCTTTACTCAAGATTCCCCCCTCAAATAAATTTTCCATAGAATCAAGCTGTATAAATTACATTTTCTCGATGATGGTAGCTCCATTGTTGACTCTTAGAAAACAAAAATATAAATTAAAGTAATACTTAATTAATATAATCAAAATTTGGGACTTTGTCAAAATATAATTTGTCTGTAAGGGAACAAAAAATGAAAAATATCAAAGGGAAAATGGTAAGAAATAGTCCTTTTATACAGCCTAGAGGTTAAGCCCTTATATAACCCTAGCAAGTTCCAAAATTAGCCGCTATTAAATTAAAGTTTTTCTTATGCAAATTTTGTTCACCATAAAATCCCATCATAGATAGAAAAAAGACATGAAAAAAGGGAAGATGAATGATTTTGTATTCGTAAAAAAACGGTGCATGATCGATGAACTTACTATTTATTTAGAGGCCGAACCGATAATATGCGGGATTTTGATGGTCTGTCGAGCTCCAGACGACGTTGTGCCCGCAACTTTATTGTTTCCAAACAGATAATGAGCAGCACTGCCTGTGTTACCTTTGCCTTTGGCACTATCCATCTCTGGGAAAGATTGAGCTATAATTGATGATTGACTCTTTGGTTTCCCACCCTTGGTGGCTTCCTTTGCCTTTGCCTTTGCCTTAGGCTCACTCTTCTTCCCAAAACCTAAAGCTTTTGCTGCCCCCCACATTTTGTGAACCTGTCGATTTAGATGTGATATTTCATCCCAACTTGATTGTTCGTTTTATAGGGCATGAAATTCAATTAAATATATTTTATTGATTATAATAGTCAAATTGGGTAAGTAAATTCAAAGAGGGTAGATGAGCTCATCAGCAAAATGCAACAATTAAAGCATGAATGTTTGGAATCATATATTGTGACACGTACGTCTTATTGTTGAATTATTCATCACCCTACTAATTGTATAGTATTAAAATATAAAGGTAAAAACTAAAATAACCATTTTTTAACATTATATATACTCCCTATTGTGCATCTTAATTTTCTAGAATCCAACTTCTTATGCATTAAAACCAGCTACATATATACACAATATATTAAATAGTATTCATATGTGGGCTCGGTCTATGAAATTATGCTTACGTACGGCTAAACCATCGTTTAATCTTTTCATGACTCTCTCAAATTAAATGGTGAATATTAATGATGCTGATTTTCTTTTCCTCCTTTTATTTATTCATTCATTCATTCATTGACTGATTGGTGTTAGTTTTTCATTACAACATTAGAAGTGTATATGATTGACAAAAGTTAATTAAACTTTTGGAGATTTCTTACGACGAATTTAATAGTAATGATATTTTATGCATTAATCTATTTCTACATTTATCGTCTGAAATGTGTATCAGATATTATATCGCAATTTTAGTTCACTGTCTCATTTTGTCTAAACAAATAGACATTAGATTCCCACAACAATTAGAGTTAATTATTTAGAAAGTGGTTTACGAGAAATTAAGGAATGGAATATAGGAGAGTGAGTAATATCTCTTCCGATTTATAACCTTCTTGATAAATAAGTAGTAATATAGTACTATGTTTCGAACAAACATAGTGTTTAAGAAAAATCAAACAGACCAATGACATTGGAAGAAATTAACAGTACAACAAAAAAAACCATTTGAACGTTTTTAAATATATTTAATGACGCTAATTTATGTTTTCAAAGATACAAGCAATGCTTCAAAAAGCATCAGTATTGTTATTATTGTTGGTGTTTCAACTAAAATTAAAGGACGCAAATAAAAGCGTCCTAAAAAATAAAATTAGGTTAATTTATCATTAATTTAAAGATTATTTTTCGTCCTTAATTATTGTTATTTTAAAAACAAGAATTCAATTGCATTTTGATTTTTATATCCTTAAAAGAATAATACTAAATTTTCTGTAGTGTAAGCATGTAGAGAGTGAGAGGGGCAATCTGGAACAACGACATGTGTTTGACCACTTAATTGGAAAATTTGAAATACTAATGGTTTAACCCACCACATGAGATTTATATAGATATTGCCAATAACCATATTAAATATAGATGACTGCTTTCCTTTTCTTATCTATTTCGTGACACGAATGATGTGTATCTTTTGTCAACCTTTTCACAAACTTTTATTTGTCATTTCATTTTTTGGGTGCTTCAGTTTTATTATTTAGCATTTGTTTGTCACAAATGTCAAAAGTCATTCGTTTGAAGTGAATGGCTACGTAGTAACATACCAAAAGTTCTCTTGGTCAAACTTCAAAAGTTGTTAAAATGCATTAATGTGGTGTTTTTTTAAAAGCATGGAAATTAAGAAATAAATACTATTTAACAGTAATTTAATTCGAATAGAATAAAGTAAATAAACAATGAGAATGAAGTATATGAGATTAAAGTAAGAAAAAGAATAAAATAAGAAAAATTAAGTGTTTTTTTTTATTTTTTTTGCTGAAAATATAAATTGGACATAACAAGAATGTATGACTCAATATTAATGGAATGGAGCAAGTACTGATTATTGACGTTATATAATCAACTTTAAGAAACTTATACACTCACTCTAACATCATCGTGATCTTACCTAAACCCAACATTTGGTCGTATTAATAGAATATAAATATATATATTATTGTATATTACTTTTAGAATATCAATTTTGTTTTCTTTTCCACAAGGAACTTATAAACTTACTTAAATGTCATCGTGATCTTACCTAAACCCCGTATTTTGTCGCGTTAATAGAATTGTACACTAATTTTAAAATATCAATTTTGTTTTCATACATAAGTAAACCTATTTGCGTCATCACATTTTCTGATACATGAGTAAACCTATTTACGTCATCACATTTTCTCTATCAAGTCTAATAAGCTAATAAAAAAGGGTTCCAATATCCATGATTGCTTTGCATGTCATCCAATTAATGTCTTATATATTGTTGACCACCTAAATATGAAAACACTTGATATTGCTGGGAAAGATGAGTATACTGATTGATACTTCTAAACTGGTCATATATAGCTTGGCCAATTCTGGAGTTCTTTCTTTTTTTGGTAAAACATGTTAATTGAATTCCATTTTAACGAAGGGGATTAGATTTATTCCGAATGGGGGAGTGACGCACAAGGATTATGCGTCGTTATTATTGAACGACGCACAACCCTTATGCGTCGTTGGTTAACGACGCATAAGGATTATGCGTCGTTCAAAGACGCATAAGCATTATGCGTCGTTAATCAACGACGCATAAGGGATGTGCGTCACACTGGTAAGCATTCCCGCCTATCACCCGGATGACCCGGGTTCGATCCCCGGCAACGGCGCGTTTTTACTATTATTATTACTATTATTTATTAGAGTATAGTCACCGCTATTATAATAAGCATTATTTTATTAAAGTGGGTAGAACATTCATTAATCAATATTGCAGCAAGGACTTTTGGAAATTATTTTATAATAAGCGTTATTTTATTTTCTTATAACATAAAGACTTGGATTATTTAATTAATAGTATATAATATTATGCCATGTATTTTATATAAACATAATCTATAAGTGAATAAAGTTTTGATTTTTATGTTATTATACAATTAACGGAATAAACAATAGTAATTTTTAAGATATTCAAAAATAAACTTAATATATAAAATAAAATAAACAGTGGTCATAGATAATAGAAGTATAAATTAATTTGTCAATGTACATGTATTCGTTTTGGGGGACCAATTAGATTGGGCATTTATTCTTAACTTCTTTAATTAATTCTTTTATAAGAGTAATATCTATTTGCCAAAAACAAATGTTTAGAATAACTCATTTTTAACAAATACTAATCACTTAAAAAAATGCGTCGTTGCCGGGGATCGAACCCAGGTCACCCAGGTTATAGGCGGGAATGCTTACCAGTGTGACGCACAACCCTTATGCGTCGTTAGTTAACGACGCATAATGCTTATGCGTCTTTGAACGACGCATAATCCTTATGCGTCGTTAACCAACGACGCATAAGGGTTGTGCGTCGTTCAATAATAACGACGCATAACCCTTGTGCGTCACTCCCTCATTTGGAATAAATCTAATCTCCTTTATTAAAATGGAATTCCATTAATTCTCTAGAACAAAAGTAGAATTGTCTCCCAATTCTGATGGTTTTTCAAAGTGGTTGAAAGATATTGTAATGACTATATCAATAATTGTCACATTTTTCCTTCCTCAAAGATAAATTATGAATCAACTTATAATCGAAATCGAGAAGATCATTTTGATTATTTGTTTATAATACACAAAGCAAATTATTATTATCAATTAAATATTAGTGTGAAAAAATGAGAAACCATTCATGTTCCCGAAAGTACATCCTATAGTTACTCACGGCGACCTAGTATTTTTTTAAATCTTTTTATGCATTGATCCTGTACTTTTTATATAACCTTTTCTCTAAAATCCAAATAGGTGTGCAATAACTTAACCACTAAACTACATATATTCTTCAACAAGAATTTTAAAAATAGAACAGTAGTATTTATTTTTTACATTAAAAATAAACTTATACGGTAGTATATTTACGTTGAGTCGACTTCATAAGGAACATTGAATCTGCCCAGCCTCGTCCAAATTAAATTCCAAAGACTATGTATAATTAACTGATACGAGCTCTCAACCCTACCGCATATCATATGATAATATTCATAATTAGTTATCTTTTGATTTACATATCTTTTCTATATAGGTTTAGGATATGATTTAATTTACTTTAGATATATTTGTATCCCCATACATTATAAATATGTGTGGAGTTTTTCATTTCATGCATTCAAAAATATCAAATTAGCTTATTTTCCTTTTATTTGATTTTTACTTTCTTTTGCAATCCTAAATCTTGGTTTGATCGACGGGGCAAAGTGATACGATCCTATATCATAGGATATTCCAATTATTTAGTTTCCTATTTATTCACCATATCTTTCCCATTTATATTTAGATATTTGTTTCTTATTCAATAAGTTAGAGTAGTAGTGTTCTAGTATTATAAATAGGAGAGATTATATCATTGAATCAATGAATCAATGAATGAAATATTTTCCCTAAACCTAGCTTGAGCAACAAGCGTAATTTTAGTTCTCTCTTTGCTGTCATCGGAACACGTCCGTGAAACAGCAAATCGTGACCTTTCCTTCGAGCTTGTCGAAGGTTCGATCACCTTATCACTCCGAGAAGTTAGTTAACCGGCCTCGTTACGGAGAACGTCCGTAACAACTGGTGATTTCATCCCGTGCTCATCCTCCGTCTTCGTCATCCATATTCCCCAAATACATCACCAATATCAAAAAAAAAATCTGTCACAACACCTGCCGGATCACCTCCCACTGTCGAGCTTCACCGTCGCCGTTCAACGTCATCATGTTACGCAACTACACCGAAGTGGGGCGTTATGAACAACTATTCGATCATTTGGATGCCGCTATCTCCAGGTTGGAAACACGTTTGACAAAATTGAACGGCGTAGGACAAACATGCTTGCGTCTAAAGCAACGTATGCACAGCAGGCATGCCACGATTCCCGCAGAGAGATTCACACTCGTCCGCTGCCGGATCCACCGCCACAGCCGGCTCAAGACCTGCCGTACTATTCGCTGCCTCCCTGGGACCCTCCGGGCCATTGGCAACAGTTCGGTCGGGCCGCATATGATCCGCTACCTGCTCGCTGGATGTCGCACCACCCTGGTCGCGGAAATCCAATGAGATTTCCCCCTATGAACAGCCAAAACCCTGCCGACGACAACACAACACATGTGCGTCCAATCAGCCTACCTGTCGGGAGACACATGGACAACGCACTTTCCGTGGGGACTCGGCATATGAACAGCCCCTGCCTAGTTGCTGGGATCCGCCGAGAAGGTGGCAGCCGCAGCGGGAATCAGCCACAACACCCCACATCAGGTCCATTGGAATTTAATGATCCGATTTCTGATTTTGCAACTATCGGTGACCGAGGGGGTGATTCCGTATTTTATCGTGATGATTATTGGGACTCTGATGAATATGAAGGTGAAAAGCGACCTTGCCATTATTGGAGACATAGTAAAGAGCGAGATGAGAAGTTGTTCGATCTTAATGGGTTATCGAGGCAACAAGATGGTGACTTTGCTCTTGAACATAAGAGAACAGAGTTGCTTACTTTCAACCTAAAGAACAGAGAAGAAGAGATCAACAAAAAATTTTCGGGGCTGCTCGAGAAAGAGGAAAAGGATGAACCTCACTGATCTAGTTTAGAAGCGAAAGAAACATATTTCAGTGTGTTGACTGCAAGCAAAAGAGGGAGCATGGAGATTCAGAGCCTTGTTGATGAGCACAAGGTTGGGTTTGAGATAAAACAGCAGGACAATCAAGTAGAAACAGAAGAGAAGCGACGGTTGTTTGAGGATGAGCTTCCATTAAAAACGGAAGAATTGGTTACGAAAGGAGGGGCTCACACCAGTTTGCAAGCACTTGCTTGTGTCTGTGTGGATGTGAATGTCAGTGATATTACAAGCATGAATCCTCGATTACCATCACTCGACGCCGATGCAAGGTTGATTCCTCCGCGCAATGACACGCCATGTTTGAGCATTCTGAGAGGCGTGAACAAGCTTTTCGTTTTGGCATGGAATTTTGCCAACAACATTGAGTCTCATTTGTTGATTTTTGACAAAGGTGATAAAGGGAGACATTCAGCTGTTCGATACGTGTTTGATCCAGGAGGAGACGCATTGCTAAAGCTTTTTTCAACTCTCGTCAATGGTTCGTGGTTCCCACTTTGAGGACAAGGTGAATTTTAACCGTGGGGGAGTTGATACGATCCTATATCATAGGATATTCCAATTATTTAGTTTCCTATTTATTCACCATATCTTTCCCATTTATATTTAGATATTTGTTTCTTATTCAATAAGTTAGGGTAGTAGTATTCTAGTATTATAAATAGGAGAGATTATATCATTGAATCAATGAATCAATGAATGAAATATTTTCCCTAAATCTAGCTTGAGCAATAAGCGTAATTTTAGTTCTCTCTTTGCTGTCATCGGAACACGTCCGTGAAACAGCAAATCGTGACCTTTCCTTCGAGCTTGTCGAAGGTTCGATCACCTTATCACTCCGAGAAGTTAGTTAACTGGCCTCGTTACGGAGAACGTCCGTAACACAAAGCTCCCGCGACTGCCGTTTATCCCTCAGCCATTCGCCTCTTCGACGCCGGAAACTTGTTAAAGAGAAATCATCTCTTAACATTAACACTTTGACCTTTTGCTACCTTTTAGTTGTTCTCAAAATGACGTCAATTTTTTTATAAGCGCGAATTTTTTTTGTTGATTCCTCGTCTCTTTGGTGACTAAAATTTTTTGGTCGAGCAAAAAGAGTTTGTTTCATATTTGGGCTTGTCCAAATCAAATCACAATCTTTTGGACCTCATAATTATTTTATTTTCTCTATTGATTTCTTTTTGTTTGAGCCCAAAATTATGGAAAGCCCAAATCATCGAATGGGGCGCCTTTTCCATTCTCCTGCAGACGAGGGAGACAACATTTTTCGGTCTGGAGGAATGGCGATAGAAGTTCCAGCCGGAGACAGCGCTGAGCTGTGACAGAACGTGAGATGAGAAAGATGAGAGTTGGCGTTTTGAGACACAGAGAGAGAACGTGTAATGCGCTTTTCGGGGGGGGGGGGGGGGGAAGTTAGGGAGATAGCTACTGTTTTGATCATTCCTTTTTCAGTTTGGTGGTCGGGCCTTAGTTAATTATTTGATGGTTGGTCCAACAATGAAAAAAAAGTTACAAAGAGGAAAAGAAATGGACTATATTTGTTTGCACTAAATGGACTGATGGAAATAGAGGAGTTAGGCTGAAGTTTGGGCCCGACTCTGAGGAGTAGGATTTCAGCAAAATATCAAAGGAAGATGAAGACGACATTCTAAAGTCACACAAAAAGTTTACTAAGAGAGATCGATGTGTTGTTCACATGCAAGTTAAGGTCGAACTGAGACGTTTGATTAAGGAAAATACTAAGTTGTTGAGGTGGGCTTTCTTTTAAAATATTTTGAAATATTTTGCCAAATGATGAATGATATATCTACTTTGCAAATAGGTTATGTTTTACCGTATTTTGGCTTTTGATGGAGCTGCCAATCTGATTGTGTCTTGGGTTAGATTCCCTCTAGACTTTGATTGTAAACGAATTCGGGTCTGACTAGGTGGTGAGCTCTTCCTCAGGCTAGTGTACACAAATAGGGATTGTGAACCTTCTTTTGGGTCGACCGGTCTAGTGATCGAGTTTGTGGCCACATTCTCGTTTCACGAGATGGTTCATATTTGGTATGTGATAGTTGATGATGATGATAGTAGATCGGCTGATCACCATTTTAAAGTTGAAAGAATTTTAGTGCTTCTCTGCATTTTTAAAGTAAAACCTGAGTACACTCAAAGATGGCATGGCATGGCATGACATGACTTAATTTATGAAAATATTTTTGGCATAAAGTCACT
This sequence comes from Salvia splendens, assembly GCF_004379255.2. Lineage (NCBI taxonomy): Eukaryota > Viridiplantae > Streptophyta > Magnoliopsida > Lamiales > Lamiaceae > Salvia > Salvia splendens. Next base: position 18,563,289 of record NC_056036.1, on the reverse strand, counting down.
TGGTGTATCAAGTACTCAACCCTACATGTGTTTTCCCTATGTGAAGGTTGAGATGTGACGAGCGCGGAGGATGTTGAGCATTGAAGTAAAGAAGATGACTGTCAAATGTTCTGAATATGTTGTATCTTCGTACATGACATTATTCTACTCTCGAATGCTTCCACTAAACATTGTTTGACAATCATTGAATATTGTTTCTTTCAGTTCTTGAACTACTCTGATTTAAATGTTAAAATTCCACGTTTGATCGATGTTTCGAGCCAATTGATCGTTTTCCCTTTTTCTTCCCAACTAGTCATGGACTCATGATCAACCGTGTTTTCTATTCTTAGAATATGCGGTCGTGACACCATGTGATGTGAACTTTTAAACTCTACTATAATTCTTTTAAACTCTACTAGAATTTAGATATAAATTACGAATCTGAAACATCAAAACATTAGATATATTCGAAAACATTCTGGAATCCCAGGTGAGGAAATTTCTAAACATATATTTTTGGATTTTTATAATGTTCTAACCGAACAGTTTAAAGAACTAGAGCAGAATTGATGCATGGAAACCTACATTAGGCTTGGTAAGAGCATCTGCAACGGTGCTGTCGGATGAGCAGCCGCCGTGCCGTCGGCGAGGCGAGTACCGTGCTCGCCGTTGTGCTCTTGCTGACGGCATGAACGTGCTCTTGCCAACGAGCACCGCCATACCGAAGAGCACACTGACGTGCCGCCCTGCGATTGGTCAACGACAATACTGTTGGCAATTTCTATTTTTAAAAAAAATAAAAAATAATCCGAAAAATAAAAAAAAAATATTTTCAGATTCCCAAAAATATAGTTGTTTTTCGACCGTTTTTTTCAAATGTTTTTATTTTTTTAAAATTTTTTTATCCCAAAATCATCTATAAATACACACATTCATCCATCATCCATTTTTTATATCAAATTATCTCTCACTCATACTTATCTCATATTTTTTACATACAACTCACCTACATCTTCCTCTTTCATAATTTTTAATTTTTAGAATTTAAATTATGTAATTTTTAATTTTTAGTAATTTGTAATAGTATTTCGGGTATTTTTAATGCATTTTAATATTGTGGAAATGTTTTTAGTAATTGAAGTATTTAAATTGAATAACAGAATAGTGTAAGAGCATGGATGTGGGTATTGTGCTCTTGCGAAAAAGAAGGAAATTAGAAATGAATAAATGTGGTCCAGACCCACATTCATGCTCTTGCAAAGAGCATGGGTGTGGATGCTCTAAAGCTCACGCGCGCAGTTGTCCTCCCGCCCTATCTTGGGTTGTGTGCAATGGCGAACACATGATTTTTGTAATAATGGAGTGCTCATTTCAGTTGGAAGAAGAAGGCAGAGTTCGGTAAGCTCGGCTTTGAGCTGGAACTAGCCGAGAAGAAGAAGGCAGAAGAAGGAAGCTCGGCTTTGAGCTGGAACTAGCCGAGAAGGGAGTTCGGGTTTGAGCCGAGAAGGGAGTTGCTTCGGTCTTGAGCCGAGAAGGGAGTTCGGTCTTGAGCCGAGAAGGGAGTTCGGTCTTGAGCCGAGAAGGGAGTTCGGTCTTGGGCCGAGAAGGAAGAAGCAACCTAGCCGAACTAGCCGTTGGAGCAGCAGTTAGTTAGCTGAGATGTAGCGGTTATTCTTCTTGTTTTCTTGATTCTTGTTGTAGCTAGTTAGTAGCAGTTGCTACTTGATTGTAGAGCTTTAAATAGCTCATAAACCGTGTATGTAGTTTAGAGTAGAGTTTTATCAATAAAGAGTTTTCCAGTTTCTCTCCAAGATTATCATCTTCAATACTCAAAGTGTGAGTGTGTGTGTTTCTGCATTGTGTGATCTCATACAACAGTGAGTGTGTGTGTGATCTTCTTGAGTGTGTGAAAGCCTTGTGTGTGCGAATCCCAACAAGTGGCGCCGTCTGTGGGAAAGGGATATTGAAGCTGATTTGCAGAGGATCAAACGGTTTCAGAGATGGCAGCAAGGCTTGATGCAGAAAAGTTCACAGGCAAGAATGATTATAGCCTGTGGAAGATGAAGATGAAGGCGGTTTTGATTCAACAAGGCTTGGCCGCAGTTCTTGCAAAACCAGAGGAGAAAGGAAAGGCTCCAGTGCTTGATGATAAAGCTCAGGCAAAGATGGAGGAGATGCAGCTCAAGGCACATTCTGCAGTGATTCTGTGCCTTGGAGATAAGGTCTTGAGGGACGTTCAAGAAGCCAAGACTGCGGTGGAGATCTTGGACAAGTTGGATGAAGTTTACTTGGCCAAATCCTTGGCTAACCGGCTGTATCTCAAGAAGAGGCTGTATGCCTATAGTTTTTCTGGAGATAGGTCCATCATTGAGCAGCTAGAGGAGTTCAACAAGATCATTGATGACCTGGGATCTGTTGATGTCAAGATTTCAGATGAGGATAAGGTCATTCTCACATTGAATGCCTTGCCTAGCTCGTATGACCAGTTAAGTGATGCAATTATCTATGGAAGAGATAAACCTATCACCTATGCAGAAGTCTATTCAGCCTTGATGGCCAAAGAACTCCAGAAGACAGCCAACAGAGGCTCTGCAAGCTCCAATGTTCAAGCTGCAGAGGCCTTGAATGTGAAGAAGTTCAAGAAGCAGAACTTCAAGAAGAAGTTTGAGGGCCCTAAACCCTCAAGTTCTGATGCTCAGAAGGAAACCAGAGCTTGCTATTGGTGCAAGAAACCTGGACATTTGAAGAAAGATTGTCATGCATGGAAGAGAAAGATGGCCTCTGAGGGACACAACCAATCTGATTGTGTGGAGAGTGCTGATCCCCCGGCTCAACTTATGAATATTAGTGACAGTGGGGTCAGTCACAGGTGGATAATGGACTCGGGGTGCAGCTTCCATATGTGCCCCAATAGAAGCTGGTTTCATGATCTTCAAGAAGCATCGGGTACGGTTGTTCTTGGAAATAATCACATTTGTCAGATCAGAGGAATAGGGAAGGTAAAGCTAAGCCTACAAGATGGCTCTATAAAGATCCTAACTGGGGTGAGGTATATTCCAGAAGTGAAGAGGAATCTCATCTCATTGGGAATGCTGGAGCAGAGAGGGTTCACCATATTGATGAGTCAAGGAAAATTGTTTGTTAAATCTGGAGATGCAGTGATGATGGAGGCTGACAGAGAGCATATTCTCTATTATTTGAAGGCTAAGGCTGTTGATGGAGAAAGCAATGCTGTGTCAGATGATTCCCTAATGCTATGGCACAAGAGGCTGGGCCATCCAGCAGAAGGAAGCTTGAAAGAACTCATCAAGAAGGGCCTGATCTCTGGAGATTTCAACAAGATGGACCCCTGTGAGCAGTGTATACTTGGAAAAGCAAAGAAGGCACCCTATCCTACAGGTATTCACTCTTCTACAGCCCCTTTAGACTACATACATAGTGATCTTTGGGGGCCTTCACCGGTGTGTTCAATTGGTGGAGGAAAGTATTATCTAGCTATCATTGATGACTATACAAGGAAGTTGTGGGTATATATTCTTAAGGAAAAATCTGAAACACTCACAAAGTTCAAGATATGGTGTAAGGAGGTTGAGCTAGAGAAGGGTAGAAGTGTTAAATGCTTAAGAACAGACAATGGCCTAGAGTTCTTGTCTGCTGAGTTTGATCTGTTTTGTAAAGAGAAGGGTATTAAGAGGCACCGTACTGTTCCTGGTAATCCCCAGCAAAATGGTGTTGTGGAGAGGATGAATAGGACTATCCTAGAGAGGGTGAGGTGCCTGCTTCTTGGTTCTGGTTTGAGCAGCAGGTTCTGGGGTGAGGCTGTGTATACAGCAGCCTATCTTATCAATAAATGCCCATCTACTGCCCTGAAATCTGAAACTCCTGATTACATGTGGTATGGAGCTCATAGTGACTACTCAAAGTACAAGGTGTTTGGGTGTGTGGCCTATGCTCATGCTAGGCAAAGCAAGCTTGAAGCTAGGGCTCTGAAATGTATTATGTTGGGGTATCAGAGGGGTGTTAAGGGGTATAGGCTCTGGTGTATTGAGCCCGGTAAGCAGAAGGTCTTGGTGAGTAGGGATGTGGTGTTCTTGGAGGATCAGATGCCATACCTGAAAGATAAGCTGGACTCCAGTGAAGATGAGGGTGATTTCTTCAAGGTGGAGCCTGTGGGGGTTGGCCTAGGAGCAGGTGGAGTCACTGACTCAGGGAGTGAGTCTGATTCAGATAAAGAAGAGGCTCCAACTCAGGGCAACCAGGCTGGTGAGTCTATATCAGACTCTATCAGAGACTATCAGCTTGCAAGGGACAGAGTTAGAAGAGAAACAAGGCCGCCAACAAAGTTCTCTGATGTTGTGTATTATGCTCTGTGTGCAGCTGAAAGTATTGATGGTGCAGATCCACTCACATATAAAGAAGCTATGCAGAGTAAAGATAGAGAAAGATGGATTGAAGCCATGAATGAGGAAATAGAGTCTTTACTCAAGAACAAAACATGGATTTTGGTGGACAAATCCAAGCTGAGTACAGATGGTAAGGAAAGGAGGCTGGTAAGCTGTAAGTGGTTGTTTAAAAGAAAGATTGAGACCACTGATAAGGATAGAGTCAGGTTCAAGGCAAGGCTGGTGGCTAGAGGCTTTACACAGCAGGAGGGAATCGATTTCAATGAAGTGTTTGCACCTGTTGTGAAGCACACTTCAATTAGGATCCTATTGGCTGTGGTGAATCAGCTTGACTGGGAGCTACAACAGCTTGATGTGAAGACAGCCTTCCTCAATGGAGATCTAGAGGAAACTATCTTCATGGAACAGCCAGAGGGCTATGTGAAGATTGGAGAAGAAGGCAAGGTGTGCCTGTTACAGAAAAGTCTTTATGGACTTAAGCAAAGTCCTAGACAGTGGAATAAGAAGTTTGATGCACAGATGAAGAAGATTGGCTTCTCCAAGTCAGAATATGATGATTGTATTTACATCAAGAAGGCAGGCAGGACTCCCATTGCCTACCTATTACTCTATGTGGATGATATGCTACTTGCAGGGCCTTCTATGACAGAAATTCAGAAAGTTAAACAAGATCTGAAGTCAAGCTTTGAAATGAAGGATCTAGGAGAGTCAAGGAAGATCCTAGGCATACATATTCAGAGAGACAGAGGCTGCAAGAAGCTGTGGATGCTTCAAACTGACTATATTGAGAAAGTTTTGCAGAGATTCAAAATGGAAAATGCAAAAGCTGCATCAACTCCTCTGTCCCAGAGTTTTAAGCTTTCAAAGGAGCAGGCCCCTAAATCTAAGCAAGAGGCTGAGGAGATGGAGTCTATTCCTTATGCTAGTGTGGTTGGAAGTGTTATGTATACTATGATCTGTACCAGACCAGATCTGGCACATGCTATCTCAGTGACTAGCAGATACATGGCTGACCCGGGGAAGGAGCATTGGAATGCTCTTAAGTGGATATTGAGGTACATGAAGTCTACCAGTGGCTGGGGAATTGTCTTCAATGGCTGGGAAGGTGAATCTGAGGAGGTTGTGCAGGGCTATTGTGATGCAGACTATGCTGCAAACCTGGACAACAGAAAGTCCCAAACAGGTTATCTTTTCACCATGTTTGGAACTGTAATCAGCTGGAAATCAGGTTTGCAAAGTGTTGTTGCTCTCTCAACAACAGAATCAGAGTATATAGCTCTCACTGCAGCTGTACAGGAGAGTTTTTGGATTCAGGGAGTGATTTCTGACTTTGGTTTTGACCAAAAGACAATGGTGATTCATTGTGACAGCAGCTCAGCTATGTGCTTGGCTAAACATCCGGGTTTTCATGAAAGGAGCAAGCACATAGACATAAAGTTGCATTTTATTAGAGACGAGATTGAGAAGGGGAGAGTGAAGGTGATTAAGATTAACACCTTGCACAATCCGGCTGACATGCTAACAAAGTCTCTAGGTAGAGACAAGTTTGATCATTGCAAGAAGTTGATCAATGTTTGTGCAAGAACTGAGATGAGCCCTCAGGTGGAGAATTGTAATAATGGAGTGCTCATTTCAGTTGGAAGAAGAAGGCAGAGTTCGGTAAGCTCGGCTTTGAGCTGGAACTAGCCGAGAAGAAGAAGGCAGAAGAAGGAAGCTCGGCTTTGAGCTGGAACTAGCCGAGAAGGGAGTTCGGGTTTGAGCCGAGAAGGGAGTTGCTTCGGTCTTGAGCCGAGAAGGGAGTTCGGTCTTGAGCCGAGAAGGAAGAAGCAACCTAGCCGAACTAGCCGTTGGAGCAGCAGTTAGTTAGCTGAGATGTAGCGGTTATTCTTCTTGTTTTCTTGATTCTTGTTGTAGCTAGTTAGTAGCAGTTGCTACTTGATTGTAGAGCTTTAAATAGCTCATAAACCGTGTATGTAGTTTAGAGTAGAGTTTTATCAATAAAGAGTTTTCCAGTTTCTCTCCAAGATTATCATCTTCAATACTCAAAGTGTGAGTGTGTGTGTTTCTGCATTGTGTGATCTCATACAACAGTGAGTGTGTGTGTGTGATCTTCTTGAGTGTGTGAAAGCCTTGTGTGTGCGAATCCCAACAATTTTAATATTGGGGGGTCCTAACTCCTTAATTATCGTTGTACTATATTTTAAAGGGGTTTTCGCCTTAAAAATCATAAACTTTTCTTGAATTTCGATTTTTCCCATCAACATTAAGATTGACTTTTAAAACCACAAACTTTCAATTTGTTTGCTATTTACCAACCCGACCCGAATAACAAATCTCCGGTGCAAAATTGTCCAATATGAACATCGGTAAATATGACTTGAAAATTATGACCGTGAAATAACACTAATTTTAGTGTGCACTAATTTAGCCCTTGCCTAAGAAAGTCACACTGGGATAATTGAGAATCATTCAAATTCTGAAAGGTCCGCAAAAACCAAAATATACATAAATGTCAGTAATTTTATTGGCAATTAACCTAAATACTAGTAGTAATATATATAGATATTGATGGCAATGTGGCAAAGTCGACTAGTCTTGCTCAATTATCGAATTCGAACCCAATAAGAGCATCCGATGTGCTCTTGCCGCTAGCACGGCGCTGCTCGATGCATCGAGCACGTCCGTGCCGCTGAGCAGCTGACGTGGCGGCGCCTGATTGGCCAAAGGCAATGTCGTTGGCAATTTTATTTTTTCTTTTAAAAAAATCGAATTTAATTTAAAAATCCGAATTAAATAAAAAAAATATTTTCCCACTTCCCAATAAATTATATCCGTTTTCTCCCCACTTTTAATTTATTTTTCAATTTTTCCCCAAAATTCACATTTTCATCTATAAATACTCTCACTTCTACACCAAAAATTTAACACCACACTACACAATTCTCATCTAAATTCTCTCATCTTCTCTTATCAATTCTCAATCGTTCATTCTTACTTACAAAAAAATGTCCGGCTCCGGCGATCACCGCTCCGACTCCCTCGGTTGGAACCACGAATGGTTCCGCTCACAACCATTTCCTAGTCCGGAAATGCTATTTTCGGCCTCTCCTCAAACCCAAGGTTCTCAAGTTCCGGGTGGCTACCGGCCTTACCCGGTGGACGACCAAGATGCCCCCGATGGGTGATACGGGTGGGTACCCGAACCCAGATCGGGAGGGAGCGGCAGCGACGGCTCTCAAACTACTCCTCTTCCTACTCCTACTCCTACTCCTACTCCTCGTGGTGTCCGCACCCCGTACACTCCGACAGAGATTGGTCAATTATTCAAAGTCTATTTGATTATCTCTGAAGATCCGGAGATAAGCACGAACCAAAGCGGGGATAGGTTTTGGTGGCGCGTCTCTCGCCGGTGAAGACCGCCCGGCTGGAACCATCGAGCGCAATGAGAGTATGGTGCGCAATGTCATATTCAGAGCCAACGAAGAAATACAAAAGTTCCAGGGGTATTACCTCCAAGAAGAGCGGTCGGCGGGGAGCGGTAGGAGCGAGATCGACATCATCAGTGCAGCCTTGGCGACCTACCAATCCTTAAATTACAAACCGTTCAAGTACCTCAGCGCTTGGCAGGAGGTGCGTGTGCATCCGAAGTATAGGGGGGGCGTATCATCATCCTCCAACTCCTCCAGCAAACGGTTGAGGTAGGTATCCCTATCCGACGCCGGCGAGGATGAGGTGGCTAGCCAGCTCGCCGGAGCTAATTTGGGTAGCCCCGACGCCGGCCCGAGCAGTTCCCAACGTCGGCCGCAAGGAAGGAAGAAGGCGACGACCAACCCCCGTCGCGCCGCGACTCCATCCGCCCCCGCTCCCTTTGTGCCACCTCAACCCCCACCAACTCGTTGTGGACCCTTTTGGCCCAACTCAATTTGGCCGATAGGTTAAATATGACCCCCGAGCAACTTGATTCACATTTGACAATGATATGGGGTCTCCGAAGAATATTGGGGAATATGTATTTTTAATTTGGTGAAATGTGCTTTTCTTTTTTTTATTAATGGAATATTTTTCCCTATTTGTGTCGAGTATTTAATTCCGTAAATTTCTTACTTCCGGAAATTGTTTAATTTGTGAATTTGTGAATTTTTTTATTGTGGGAATTCCTTCGGGAATTCCGCCACTATGCAGTGGGAATTCCGTATGACGTGGCAGTGCAGTGGGAAGTCCGTATGACGTGGCAGGAGGTGTTTTTGGGAATTCCGCCGGGAATTCCGCACCACTGCTGATGCTCTTAGCCCCTTCTTGGAATGGAGGAATGGAATGACATTTCTACCTCCATTCCATTCCTTTGCATGGTAAATATTTTTGTTAGGAATTATCATTCCTTTTGGAATGACCATTCCATTCCACATGGGAATACTCATTCCATCCATTTAGCTAAGGAATGACCATTCCATTCCATTCCATTTTCCTTTCTTCTTATTTTAAATTTTAACAAAATTATATAAATATCATTTTATATTATATTTAAATTTAATATCATCACAATTTTATAATAAAATTAAAATTTTAAAATTTTTAATAATTGAAAAATCCACACGCACACTGCACACTACACACACTTCACACATTTCACACACTGCACACACTTCACACACTACATATACTACACACATTTCACACACTACGCGCACTTCACATACTACACACAGTTCGCACATTTCACACACTACACACACTTCACATATTTCACACACTACACACACTTCACATATTTCACACACTACACACACTTCACATATTTCACACACTACACACACTACATATGTAGGGGTTTTGGTGCCCCTTGCACAACGGAAGACTTGTACAAAACAAATAAATCAGACGTAGGATCTATTTGACAGATTATGAGATTAATCAATTCACATGTTAACGCAGAATTGCATGCTAGAATGCAAATAATTCATGCTTAAAGAATATAAATCCTAAATCATGAATTCTACCGTTTAGAGTTACCGATTTGATTCTCCAAAGAATCGTCGATTGCTCGCGCCTTCTCCACGTTGATCTTCAATACTAGACCAGAGATCTTCTGACTGGTGTCCCAAACTGTATTCCGACATCAGGGTGGGCTGATCTTATCGAAATACTAGGACTCGAATAAAGAAGACAGAACTTTCTCACGGAGGAGGAGCTGAGAGAAATTTTCGTCCCCTACACAATAGAGAGAGGGACATTATAAAACGAGACTCATCCCCGTGCACGATTCAACATAATAGCAATCCTAGCACCGCTAGATAATGATCACCACTACCCAATATACCTGGATCGTTGGGTGACGAAAAACCCGCACCTTTGGTAAGTCAAAATAGTAGACACTCAATGTCGTATGCTCAATGCTAACGTATGTAGATTAAGAAATTAATTATCAAGACCTCGTCTTTCAGTAGATAGCATAAAGACTCGTCTTGCTGTTAGATCCATTCAGTGCTATACCACACCAACGTCATCTTATTTCAATAAGGCTTAGAAATAATCGGACTGACATTGCAACCTTTCACGATAGGTAGCCAAAGCCTATCTAGGTTGTGAAATTCTTCTTTTCTTTTGCAAAGCATTGCTTAGAACCGAATGTAGTACCTTAAAGTGAGCGCAGCCCACGACCAGTCTACTAAGCAAAAGACTTAGGATTTGTTTACTTCTTATGCATTTAAATGTTTATAAAACATCTTATAAACACACAAGCAAACACAATGTAATAATATATTGATTCTATTCGTGCAAACTGCTCGAATGATACTGAATTGAGTCAAAAGTGGATTGTAGAGTTTTTCCGTACACATGCAAGATTCTATTCTTGCGAACTCGCTCGAAACATGCTTTTCAGTATACTAAACCTAACAACATATACTACACACACTTCACACAGTTCACACACTACACGCACTTCACACACTACACACATTTCACACACTACACCCATTTCACACACTACACACACTACACAAATTCAAAAATAGGATGCTTGAAATATGTGAAATGTAAGTAATGTTTGTAGTGTATGAATTGTGTGAAATGTGTGTAGTGTGTGAAGTGTGTGTAGTGTGTGTAGTTGTGAACTGTGTGAAATGCGTGAAGTGTGTGAAATATGTGTAGTGTGTGAAGTGCGTGTAGTGTGTGAAATGTGTGTAGTGCTTTTTTTGGTAGAATCAACATATTAATTATTCATATTTCATTCCATTTCATTTCTATATTAATTTGTAGTTATCAAACATATGAATGAAATCAATCAAGGAATAACAATTCATTTCCTTTTACATTCCTTGTGCTTACCAAGCACAAGAATGGAATGGAATGACAATTTCATTCCCACCTTCATTCAATTCTCATCTCCATTCCATTCCATCATACTAAGAAGCCCCTTAGTGCTTTTCTCCAAACATTGTTCGCAGAAAAACGAGAAGCTCTTATTGATATTTTTGTGTGTCAAAAGATCACTGTTACATTGGTCCATCCCTGTCATATATACTACTCCCTCCGTCCCGTTTAAGATGACACATTTCTTAGCCGACACAGGATTTTAGGAGTTATTGATTAATGTGCTTAATTAGAGAGAGAAAAGGTGGGTGTAAGTATTAAAATAGAGAGAGAAAGAAAGATGATATTTTAATAGTAGTGAGAAATAGTGGTTGGGTGTATTAATTGGAGAGAGAAAATTTCCAAAAAAAGAAATGTGTCATTTTAATTGGGATAAACTAAAAAGGAAAATATGTCATCTTAAGCGAGACGGATGAAGTACTATACTAGTTTAGCTAGGAGCATCTTAAGCTAACTAACATTGATCACACACAATCAACTCACCAATAACCAACCAACTAACTTTTAACTACTTCTAACGGCTCTTTTCCAGCTCACACACCAACGCTCTTCTATCGAGCCAGCTTCATTGATCAATTGGCTCACCAATACAAAATGAATGGAATTGTTATTTTTTGGTTGATTTCATTCTCATGCTTAGGGTGCAAACCACATCTAACATTAGGGAATAAATAAACTTGCAAGCATTATATACCCTAACTATATTATTACGAGGTCTTTTGGAGAGTAACTACTCAAAGATAAATACTACGGAAGTACTAAGCACAAAGACAGATAATATAATACTAATGTGAAATCAGGTACGCATCATCGAACCGGTTTGGGCCTGGCATGTGCCACATCCCATATTATTGAATAAGTAAAGTGGCAAGTAATATATATGGGCTATTCCAACTCTATTAATACAAAGAAAATAGTTTTTAATGCTAATAAAAAAGTGTATGAACTTTGAAAGACAATATCCTCATTGCAAAACCTATACTATGAAGCACTTATCACCATATCCTTTTTTCATAAACATAATACAATTTTCTTAACAATATCATCAACTCACATATATGATGTCATCATCTTCTAAAAATAATACTCCTTCCATTTCAGGATAGTTCAGTCGTATTTTTTTCTAGATCGTACTAAGATGGTTGGGCTGGAAGGCCTCGCGATTGCAACTTTCCTTTTTGATTCAAGTTATATGGAAGAGATAACTGAACCGGATGGATCAGTTAGCAAATGTCGTTGCCACTTGATCAAGTTGATCTCGCTTTCGCACGCCACCAATGTAATTTATAAACTCCCAATCTCGCACTACTTTAACAGTAAAGCGGCAAGTTCGGGGTCGATCCCACAGAGAAGCTAGTGTATCAAGTGTGTGAGTAGTGAATAGGAGGTTGGCTGCTGCCACGCTTTAACTTTTGGGAGTTTTTAACTACTAATTTCAACTTAGACAGAAAAGTGACTAACTACTTGCTCAAGGGAAATTTAACTACTGGGTCAAGTGAATTTTAGACTGGAATGAAAATTAACTACTTAGAACAGTAAGCATAATGATGAAAACGAAAGCAACTTTGATTAAAACTAAAACTCAGAACAGTACAACGTGAAATTTAAACTAAGCTAACACTTCAGAACTACGAAAGCAAGTAAACCGAGGAGATCCTCGGCGGGAAACTTAAGAATACGCCGACATATATCAAGTATTCTGCAGCGCTTCTTCAATCACCCTTTCTAACTAAGCATTACTTTATCTAAGCTATCTAGAGAACTGAACTAACTAGAGAGCTAAACTAAACTAAACTAAAGACGGAAAGTAAATGACCGGATTCCTTTTGCGTGGTGGCACATCCTCTATTTATAGGCTCGGCACGACCTCCAGCTGGATAATGATCTTGGCAGGGAATATTCGCTCATGCTGAGAGTGAGCGACTCGTTGATTGCTACGTGCTTTCCTTCTAGAATGGCGACGCTTTTCTGTAACAGATTCATGACTCAGCTCCGTCCTTGCGTCTCATATATCAGCACGTGTCCCTTTCTAGAACGTTGTCCTTGCTAACAGAATGATGTGCACCATCCAGCTCATTGCCTTACATGTCCTTCTTCTGGAAGCCAATGGTCCCCTCCTTGACTGCTTGATTACTCCCCTGATCAACTCCCCTGCTTTCTAGCCTTTTTCGCCTATTGTACTTGCTTGATCAGTTTGGCCCGGTTGCCTTGGTCAAGCGGCATTTCTGCACATTTAACACTTGCTTTGCGCGATAAAACCGATCAAGTAGCGTACATTTTACCCCTAAACCGATGCATGAAATGAGCCTTATCAAACTGCTCACACTTAAAACATACTTGTCCCCAAGTATAAAGAAAAAGAAAAGAAAAAGATAAGGCAAATTTCAAGCATGGTTTACTCATTTCAAGAAAGTAAAAGAAAACGAAAAAGAAAACAAGACTCGAAATAAAAACACATATTCACATAGATGCATTTAGATCGAATAAATTTCTAACAATCATACCCGAGGTCGAGGTCAATCCATTTGCCAGCAGCTTATGTTTCTTCTTTTTCGCTTTTACTTGATCAAAGTGTCAGTTCATCAAGATTGCTCAATTTAAAAACTACTGTTGGATTCACTCAGTTACTCATTTCTCACCAGAGATGTTAGGACTGTTCACTCGGTATTACCATAAATTTAATACCTCGAATCGGATTGCACAAGATAGTTCCTTAAGATCTTTGTTTCGGGTTGTAATGGGGCTCAAGGGTAGTACTGTATTAGGGTAGAGTCCTAGGGGTTCTAAGTTTAAAAATATAAACTGTAAAAAGAAAAACACATGAGTCAAGAGACCAAAGATTTGAACCTTTTATTTTACCACTAGATACCTCACTTGGTCAAGTGACGACTTCTAGTCTTGAGTTTTTGGCTTATTTTTCTAACTTTCGACTTATCGGGTCAGGTTACAACTTTTCCTGCCCTTATTTTCTCAAACTTTTCTCGATAACAACACATTTTTTTACTTGATTTCTGACTTGATCAACCTGGTTGACTAACTCGCTCAACCCGGCTACCCTTTTATTTTTACTTTCTATCGTACTACCCCTTACTTTGAAATCACTCATCTCTTGACCTCTTTTCCTCACGTGTTTGTAAAAGAAAAAGAAAAAGTGTATGGATATGGGTTCTGGTTTCAAAAGAAAGGGTCAAAGTGTATGGGCTCAACTTGGTTAACTAAGGGGTGCCTTGCTTGACGAGGCGGATTCGTGGAGCGAATGAAGAAAAGGCTCAAATTGGTTAAGTCCTAATGCCTTTAGTCCTTACTACTTGTGCAATTTTCATCTAAATATTAAAATTCAGCCTCTCGTAAAAATATTTTTCTTTTGTAAAAATAGTAGAAAGTGTTCTACTTTGTCTTATAACTCACATATAGAGGGGCTTCACAGTAAGTTTAAAAATTGAGCATTTCCATCATACTTACGTCGTTCAAACTGATCAAGTTTTTGCAATCAAGTTTCTACATGTAAACATACTGATTTATTTCTCTAACTCTTCCCAAAGTAATCAAGTCTTCCACTTATCCAATTTCATGCATATTGTCTATTTATTACTAACTGAAATTTTGAATTTTCAAAATTTTGACATGTATGACTTTTATTTTCTGGAACTAACCCTCTATCCTCCCACTGCATATGAACTCATCCTCGAGGGACTGGATGCAGTGGAAAAAGGGTTAGGTACAGGCAACAGCACAACAGAAAAAAAAACAAGGAAACTTCTCACACTTGACCAGACACTGAGCTAAGTGTGAGGCAGTGCCAACAATCAAACATGTCGATAAACAAAAAAAAACAATAACCAAAACACAAGGGCATATATAAACCAATAAAAACATGCATAACTTCTCACACTTAGACCCAACATAGGTCTAAGTGTGAGGTGGAGCAGGATGTCAGTTATACAAATAAAAAACAAATAAAAGTTAACCGGGGGGATGCTGAGATTGTTTAAACTTGAAATGACTGAGATTGGAGGGTGGGTATACTCAATGCCTTTTGGGAGGTTGACCGGGGGATGCTGAGGGTGGCCGGGAGGATGATGGGCGCCGCGACGAATGAGCTTGTAGAGGGAAGTGGTGGCTGGCTGGCAAGGGTTTGTTGGCGAATCGCCTCCAGAATCCTAGCTTGAGCAACCAGCTGGGCATGTGAGTTCTCCACCAGCTGCGTAAGCATTTGCTCTATGCGGAGCCTCCATTCATTGTTAGTCCGTTGATAAGGCTCATTTCATGCATCGGTTTACGGGTGAAATACATGCTACTTGATCGGTTTATCACGCAAAACAAGTGTTAAATGTGCAGAAATACCACTTAACCAATGCAGCAAGGCCGAACTGATCAAGCAAGTACAAAAGGCGATAAAAGGCCAAGAATCGGGGGAGTTGATCAAGGGGGAGCGATCAAGCAGTTAGGTGGGGACCGCTGGCTTCTAGAAGAAGAACACGTGAGGAAATGAGCTGGATATAGTGCACCATTCTGTTATCAAGGACGACGTTCTAGAAGGGGACACGTGCTGGAATATGAGACGCAAGGACGAAGCTGAGTCACGAATCTGTTACCAAAAAGCGTCGTCATTCTAGAAGAACAACACGTAGCAATCAATGAGTCGCTCACTCTCAGAATGAGTGAATATTCCTTGTCAAGATCGTTATCCAGCTGGCGGTCGAATCGAGCTTATAAATAGAGGGTGTGCCACCACAAGAAGGCATCCGAGACTTTACTTTCCATCTAATTTAGCTTAACTTAGTTATTTAGCGTAGTTCAGCTCTCTAGCTTAGTTTCGTTCAGTTTTCTAGCTTAGTTAGATAGCTTAGTTTAAAGGGCGACCGAAAGGGAGCGCTGCAGAATACTCATATCTGTTAGCGTTATCTTAAGTTTCCCGCTGAGATTTTTCTCAGTTTTTACCGCTTTCTTAGATTCCAAAGTGTTAGCTTAGTTTAAATTTCACGTTGTACTCAGCTTTTAGTTCAATCAAAGTTATTTTCGCTTTTAATCCGCGCATTTACTTTTCTGTTTTTACCTGCAATTCACTTGATCTAGTAGTTAAATTTCCATTGATCAAGCTAGCTAGTTTAATTCTGTCTAGATTAAAACCAGTAGTTAAAAACTCCTAAGTTAAAGTGTGGCAGCAGCCAACCCCCCCTGTTCACTACTCACACACTCGACACACCAACTTCTCTGTGGGATCGACCCCAAACTTGCCGCTTTACTGTTAAAGTTGTGCAAAATTGGGAGTTATAAATTACTTTGGCAAGGGAGAAAGGGCGAGAGCTAGATTGCATTGATTAAGTGACAACGACATTTGCTAACTGATCCAATCGGTTCGGTTATCATTCCATATAACTTGATCCGCATTCTATTCGTGTTTTCGACCTCTTTCCAAGGCCTTCCAAAATGGCGCCGTTTCCGGGGAAGCATGGTGTTACTTTATGTTTGTGCGTAGTGCGTAGGTGTATATAATTTTGTTTCTCATTTTTTTTTTATTTTTCCTACTGTTGATGAGAAGGTACCACCAAGGCGATTACTGTAATCATCCCTTGATATACAGAAGAACTAACATTCAGTGGAGAGTCCAGGAAGCCGTCGTTGTCATCACTCGTCGCAGAGCCGCATTAGAAGCAGCAGCAGCCACCGAGCAGAAAACACAACCACCACCACCAGAACGAACGGAAGCAGAGATGGCCGTTGTCGCTGACGACTCGGGAATCGTCTCTCTACACGCTCATGATGAGAGAGAGCCCACACAAGCCATCACCGCTACTCCTGGAATGCGGACCATCGCAATCAAATCCGGAGTACTGGCCGTTTTGTCCCATTTCTATGGCCTTTCGAAGGAATGTCCGTATGCTTTCCTGGAAGAATTCTGCAGATACTGTGATATTCAGCCCGTGCCAGCTGGATCTACGTCCGAAGATTACAGGCATAAGGCTATTGCCTTCGTTTTGAAGGGCGATGCGGGTGTCTGGCTGTCAAGGCTGCCGGAAGGATCCATCAGGACGTGGGCTGAGTTCCGCATGATATTCCTCGATCGTTTCTTTCCAACATCAAAAATAAGTGCCCTAAAAAGGGAAATTACAGAAGCCAGACAGGAGTATGACGAGCCACTCGGCCAGTACTGGGATAGGTTCCAAGGGCTGCTTCAAGCATGCCCTAACCACAAGCTGGGAGAGAAGGAGATCTACTCGATCTTCTATGGCGGACTCACGGTGGACAACAAGAACGACCTCAACCTCGCAGCACAATGGGATTTCTCAAAAACCCTTTTTAGCCAAGCTAAGAATATTTTGGAGAGGCTGATTGAGGCTAAGCGGTCGTACGAAACATCTCGAGGGCAGTACAGAAGAGGAGCAGTGCACGCAGCTGAGACGCGCAACGATGAAAAGCTGGAGGCTTGATTTGAGCAGATGGAGAAGAAACTGCTGGAAGCAGTAGAAAAAACGAGACCGCCGCCACCGACTGCACTGAAGGAGACATAGTATGTGCCGCAGCCGCCACCGCCAGAAGAGCATCATTACTATTACTGCGAGTTTCCCCCTGAGGTAGAGCAAGTAAACGCCTTAGGCCACTGGAACACAAATGGCAACAGGATCCAGGGGAAGCAGAGAGATGCTCCGTGGAGGGACCACCCCAACTTCAGATGGACTGATCAGAATCAAAGCCAACCACAACAGGTACAGCCCTCTGACGGGCAGTCCAACTGGCCAGCTCGAATCTTGGATAGACCAAACACTGGAGGGAATAGTATGCAAGGAGGTCAGGCAGGTTGGTCAAGTGGACCTCAAGGGAATTGGTCAAGTGGAGGACAACCTAACTGGTCAAGTGGAGGATAGCCTAACTGGTCAAGCCGACAACAGGAAGGAGAATGGGGGTACCAACACCAAGCCCCTCAGTATAGCAACCAGGGTAGGCAACCAAGTAATCAAATGGTGAGTTATGTCCCGCAGTACCATAGGGGAAACCAGCAATCCCTAGGGAACCAACAGTACTTCCAAGGAAACCAACAAAATCATCTGTCCCATAACCAACCAGAGCAGTATGGGTCTTCCGGTTTTTACCAGCAAGGCCATGGAGGAGGCCGATTTAATTAGAGAAATAACAAGCAGCAAAATGAAGGTCCAGGGGATATGATTCCACACCAGTCCCATGATGTTGTCCGAGAAATGCAAGAAGCCCAGAGAGAATAGAGAGCTGCATTAGAAATGCTTACGAAGCAGTTATCTCAGGTCGCCATGTCACTGGGCGAGCTAAGAGGTAATGAAGGAAAGATTCCGGCTACAGTGCAACCTCCAGCAGGGCGAGAGAATGTCAACACAGTCTCTCTGAAATCAGAAGGAGTTTATCAGAGCTCAACTGCAAGTTTTCCAGCATCCAGGACAAGTCTTAATAAAAGCCTTGAATCCAGAGCCCTTGATCAAGTCATAGCGAAAGAAGAGTCAAACATCTGTGAATAGGGTGCTGAAAAGAGGAAGAAGGTCGAAGCAGAGGAAGTGACCAGTATGAACCAACCTATATACAAGAGGTTGGAGAATGCTAAGCTCGTCAAAACCAATATGGAAATACAGCTAGCAGACGGGTCTTGCGTTTACCCCGAGGGAGTTCTGGAAGATGAAATCGTCAAGGTGAACAGATTCATGTATCCCGCAGACTTCTTTGTTATAAAAATGATGGAACCAGGAGCAGATGAATCTATTGGGATCCTTTTGGGGAGACCTTTCCAATCCACCGCCAACACAGTCATTGACGTCCGCCATGGGATAATTAATCTGGAGTTTAAATGAGAGCGACTTACGGTCGGCATTAATGAAGCGGCAAAAAAGCCACAGGGCAGAGAGAGCATACAAACAGTAAACGCTATCAGCCCTCGGAAACAGGAGTACTCGAAAAAGGAATCCTTCGAAGAGCCATCCTCTGGTTACACTGAAGATGAACAGCTGAAGAGAGAGACAGCAGAATGGTTTGATACGACAGTGACTTGAGCAATGGATGATCAAGCCATTAGAAGGGCAATTATGGAATTTTGCCAGCCGTCACAACCAGCCGAGGCAAGAGAGATTACTCAACAAAGAAGGGTCGAGAGACCACCTGACCAAGCCGTTCCATTAAAAGGAATGTTGAAGAAGGAATCCTCGTTTACAAGGCAACTACCTGAATCGCCAAATGCCCTCAAGGACATGCCCGACCAAATCACAGTCCAGTTGAACCAAGTCTGCATGGACAGGAGGTACAATCAAGAAAAAAACTGAGGCTGGGTGAAGAAGGCGTCAAGAGGAAATCAGCAAACCCGATGGAAATAAATTCAAAATTATGCATGCACCCAACCACGAAAAAAAGGAAGTGACCAACTTCTCCTCGAGAAAGGAAGAACTCATCGGTGAACAGAGGAAGCTACCATTCCAGAGTCAAATCAAACTAATGACAGGGAAGCGGAATTCAGAATGGGCAGATCCTGAAACCATCAAGGCGAGCACGCACCAAGGAGTTACCCCCAGTTCGTTCTTTTTCGAGGTAAATGGTCCTCGTGTTGAGCCTTACAGAGACAAGAACAAAGTGGGAGTGGTGGAAGAAATTCCACTAACCTTCCCCTATCTCAACCATTGACCAGGTATAAGGATTGATCGGGTACTCCTGGGCAGTCTGCTTGATCAAACAACACATTTCAAATTCATTAAAATGATCAAGTAACAACCTAGGGGAACCTGGTCAATTCCTTATAGTTAGTGTAATTAGTTTTTCTTGTGTTAGTTTTTTTTTATATTTCAATTCTTAGAGGGTTAAAGGACAGAAATAAAGGCGAGAAACTGATCAAGTGGAATTATTGAGCTTTCATCTGGATATAATGGACCACTTGATCAGTGCAACAAGGGTTAGCCAATGGCCACAGTGATTTAATTAATCAGGGACAGGTGGCAAACGGACATATGCAGCCATTGGAGGGGTGTCAGATAGTGCCAACTGTCGTAGTGAAAAGATGTCCTGAAGAGAAGCGTGTAGGAGAAGCTAAGCCAGCTGGCATTCTGAAAAGATGCGCATGTACGCAAAGAGTCGCAGAGATTTGAATAGTCACGGAGATCCCAACAGCCGCGATATCAGTATAAAAGGACGCTTTATGACCCGTACCCTACTTTTTACCAACTACTTACAACACTGCTTTGTTTGCTCTAGCCTATTTATCAAAACCTTTCTCAAATCGCCATTCACTCCACGGAAATCACCTACGACTTTCAAATGGACTCTCCTTCAACCGAACAAGACGAGAGAACGCTGAGGAGAACGGCCCACCGTAGTATTCCGGTATGCACACCGGTGGAAAATAGCGAATCAGAAGAGGTGCAGTACTTGCGCTATCATTCTGAGTGCAGACGAAAAGGAAAGCAAGTGGCTAAAACTCCTACAAAAAAACCAAGGACAACCTTCCCTACTGCTGAGATCAGGGAACCTATTAGGGTACCGTTCACCGAAGGAGAAAAGGTAGCTGAAGAAGATGGTGGAGAAGAAGCGGAGGTCGACAGGTCAGGAGAACCTACCTACGAGAGGACGGAGGTGTTGGTCACGGAAAAACTCTTGAAGGAAATGGCTCGTTTTCCCGACCCACAAAAGATAAAGATTTATGCGGAACGCGGGGCAAAAGGGAAACAGACTAAGTCAGGAAAGCGCTACCACCCGAAATCTCTTCAGGAGATAGAATCAGAGGACGATTTCATGTCTTACATACGCACAATCGGGTTCAACTGGTTGCTCAATCACAGCACAGCAAAGGTACTAGTTGCCCTGGCGAAAGAGTTTTTCACTTCTTTCACGTTCGAACAAACGGCAGACGTATCTGTTGAGTCTATCTATTTCCGGTTATTTAACGAGGAGGTATCAATGAGAATTCGAGAATGGTCTATGAGGATGGGGCTACTCACAATGGATGAGGATATCCACGGCATTTGGGACAAAAGACAGATTGAGCCCCCCGGGGACATGCCGGGATTCACCCCGCAAGCGGCTTGGGACTTGCTTACTGAGGGGCATGGTGGACGTTTCAAACCCAGCGTCTCAAAGGGAGTCCACATTGCCGACCGACTCCTCCGTTTTGCCCAAACCTTCATCGCCTACAACTCACTGGGACAGGTAACTGCCACCCTCACCACAGCTGAACTCTATTTCGTCTGGTGCATGTTCAAGGGGGTAAAGGTCCACTTGGGGTACTGGCTGGCCCAAGCCTGCCATTCACTGACCACCCATATATCCCGGCATCTATATCGCTGCCATCTGCTGGGTTCCTATCTACAGAGGAATATAATCATGAAAATACCTAAGTCCGCCCCCATCCTCCTAATGTACAATCCCCCAGAGCTATTCAACTTGATTTTCTTTTTCAACAAGGGACTCTTGTACATGAAGGACGATGCCGTCCACTTCTATGATATAGAGGATGAATGGACTGAGGTAACCGTCAGAAACTAGGAAAAGGAGCAAGGCCGACACAAGTACAAAAGTTGCAGAACAGGGCAACCCAAAAGCGACAGCAGAAACTGACGGAGATAGCAGGGCTAAGGGCCACTTGGACACAGAGGGGAGAGTTCCGACAGAAACGGCAACGCCAGAATGGAAAGAAGACATGGCAAAGCTAGGGAGCGCCTTGAAGGACGAAATGACTGCCATAAGGACCACCATAACAGAGAAGAAGACGACCATGGGGACCAATGTAACGCAGGCACTGGAGACTATAAGAGGCGACATTGCAGATGAAATGGCCGCTAGAAGGAGCAACATCCAGGAGATTCAAACAGGTATCGCGTCCCTACATTCTGCAATTCACAGCTTTAAGGAACCGCTAGGAATCAATGCCGAAAGGATAATTGAGGCTCTGCTGCTGATGACGAAAATGGTAAAGTTCGTCCAGCAACAAACGTTTCAAACCCAGTTGAGCACTCCTACAGAGATCCCCGGAGCAACTGCCCAAGGAACTCAATCGGTTTTTCCTTCCCCAGCGGCCCCTCCAAGAAGCAGCATGCAGCACTCCCCTACCGAAACTGCACAGACGACAATGTCTGATGATCCCCCACTTCTACTCTCCAAGCGCCCAAAGGCGTTACCAAGGAAGTCAGGTCCATGAGGGACCGGAAAAAACAGTTTAAGTACCCCTCACCCTATCTCAGCTCACGTTAATTTCAAAACAATTCAGTTTTATTTTGTTTATGGTATGTATAACTGTCATTCTATTCCGTATCACACTTAGACCTGTGTTGGGTCTAAGTGTGAGAAGTATGCATGCCCTTTTTTCTATGTTGTTAGTCTGCCTATATCTGTTTTATTTTCATATTTTTTGTGTGGTTATTAGCATGCTTTGATTGTTGGCACTGCCTCACATTTAGCCCAGTGTCTGGTCTAAGTGTGAGAAGTTCCCTTGATTGTTGTTATGCCATCGCCTGTGCCTAACCCTTCTTTCCACTGCATCCAGTCCCTCGAGGATGAGTTCATATGCAGTGGGGAGGGGGGACGGGTTAGTTACAATAAAATCATACATGCTAAAAATTTTCTCAAAAATAACAAATTCCAGGTAGTAATAGATAGGCAATATGCATGAAATTGGATAAATGGAAGACTTGATTACTTTTTGGGAGAGTTAGAAAAAAGATTCAGTATGCTCACATGTAAAACTTGAATGCAAAAACTTGATCAATTTGAATGACGCAAGTATGATGGAAACGCTCAATTTCTAAACCAACTGTGAAGTCTCTCTATATGTGAGTTATAAGCCAAAAGTAGAACACTTTCTACTATTTTTACAAAAGAAAAAAAATTACGAGAGGCTGACTTTTAATATTGAGATGAAAATTGCACAAGTAGTAAAGACTAAAGGCATTAGGACTTAACTATTTGAGCCGTGTTCTTCTTTCGTTCCAGAAACCCGCCTCATTAGTCAAGGCACCCCCTAGTAGCCAATTCAAGCCCATACACTCTTTCCCTTTCTTTGAAGCCTTAAAACCAAATTCAAAGTTTCATATCACACGAGGAAAGATGGTCAAAGAAATGAAGTTTGTCAAGAGAAACAAAAGGGGGATAGCAATAAGAATGGTCGGAATAAAGGGTAGCCGGGTTGATCAAGTTAGACAATCAGGTTGATCATATGAAAAGAATAAAAAAAATAAAAATAAAAAGTGAAAGGGTGGGAAATAGTTGTAACCTAACCCAGGAAATCAAAAGTAAAAATAATAATAAGCCGAAGGTTATAAGGATAAAGGTCAAAATCTGACCAATTCTAATTCTAATCCAGCGAGTTTAGTCAAATCTTTGGCCTTTCGACTCATGTGATTTTTCTTTAAAAATTTTATATTTAAACTTAGAACCCCTAGGACCCTAACCTAACACGTTACTACCCTTGAGCCCCGTTACAACCCAAAATAAAGACCTTAAGGAACTATCTTGTGTAGTCCGATTCAAAGTATTAAATTTGTGGCAACACCGAGTGAACAGTCCTAACATATCTGGTGAGAAAGGAGTGACTGAGTGAATCCAACAGTGGTTTTTAAATTGAGCAATCTTGACAAGCTGACACCTTGATCAAGCAAAGGCGAAAGAAAAGGAACACAAGCTACTGACAAATGGATTGACCTCGACCTCGGGTATGATTGTTGGAAAATTATTCGGTCTAATGCATACATGTGAATACGTGTTTTTATCTTAAAGTTTTGTTTTTCTTTTCGTTTTCCTTTACTAGTGAAATAAGTAAACCATGCCTGAAATATGCCTTATCTTTTTCTTTTATTTTTCTTTATACTTGAGGACAAGTATGTTTTAAGTGTGAGCAGTTTGATAAGGCTCATTTCATGTATCGGTTTAAGGGTTAAATACATGCTACTTGATCGCTTTATCGCGCAAAACAAGTGTTAAATGTGCAGAAATACCACTTAACCAAGGCAGCAAGGCCGAACTGATTAAGCAAGTACAAAAGGCGATAAAAGGCCAAGAATCGGGGGAGTTGATCAAGGGGGAGCGATCAAGCAGTTAGGTGGGGACCGCTGGCTTCTAGAAGAAGAACATGTGAGGAAATGAGCTGGATATAGCGCACCATTCTGTTATCAAGGACGACGTTCTAGAAGGGGACAAGTGCTGGAATATGAGACGCAAGGACGGAGCTGAGTCACGAATCTGTTACAAAAAAAGCGTCGTCATTCTAGAAGAACAGCACGTAGCAATCAATGAGTCGCTCACTCTCAGAATGAGCGAATATTCCCTGTCAAGATTGTTATCCAGCTGGCGGCCGAATCGAGCTTATAAATAGAGGGTGTGCCACCACAAGAATGACGACGCTACTTGATCGCTTGATCGCTTTATCGCGCAAAACAAGTGTTAAATGTGCAGAAATACCACTTAACCAAGGCAGCAAGGCCGAACTGATTAAGCAAGTACAAAAGGCGATAAAAGGCCAAGAATCGGGGGAGTTGATCAAGGGGGAGCGATCAAGCAGTTAGGTGGGGACCGCTGGCTTCTAGAAGAAGAACATGTGAGGAAATGAGCTGGATATAGCGCACCATTCTGTTATCAAGGACGACGTTCTAGAAGGGGACAAGTGCTGGAATATGAGACGCAAGGACGGAGCTGAGTCACGAATCTGTTACCAAAAAGCGTCGTCATTCTAGAAGAACAGCACGTAGCAATCAATGAGTCACTCACTCTCAGAATGAGCGAACCCTGTCAAGATTGTTATCCAGCTGGCGGCCGAATTGAGCTTATAAATAGAGGGTGTGCCACCACAAGAAGGCATCCGAGACTTTATTTTCCGTCTAGTTTAACTAAGCTTAGTTATTTAGCGTAGTTCAGCTCTCTAGCTTAGTTTAGTTCAGCTCTCTAGCTTAGTTTAGTTCAGTTCTCTAGCTTAGTTAGATAGCTTAGTTTAAAGAGCGACCGAAAGGGAGCGCTGCAGAATACTCATTTCTGTTAGCGTTATCTTAAGTTTCCCGCTGAGATTTTTCTCTGTTTTTACCGCTTTCTTAGATTCCAAAGTGTTAGCTTAGTTTAAATTTCACGTTGTACTCAGCTTTTAGTTCAATCAAAGTTATTTTTGCTTTTAATCCACGCATTTACTTTTCTGTTATTACCTGCAATTCACTTGATCCAGTAATTAAATTTCTATTGATCAAGCTAGCTAGTTTAATTCTGTCTAGATTAAAACCAGTAGTTAAAAACTTCCAAGTTAAAGCGTGGCAGCAGCCAACCCCCCTGTTCACTACTCACACACTCGACACACCAACTTCTCTGTGGGATCGACCCCGAACTTGCCGCTTTACTGTTAAAGTTGTGCAATATTGGGAGTTATAAATTACTTTGGCAAGGCGGAAAGGGCGAGTACTAGATTGCATTGATTAAGTGGCAACGACATTTGCTAACTGATCCAATCGGTTCGGTTATCATTCCATATAACTTGATGCGAATTCTATTCGTGTTTTTGACCTCTTTCCAAGTCCTTCCATCCTTGCAGCCTCCTCTGGCTCTGTCGTGGGGACCATCTCCAGCCTTCGCCTCTGCTGCCTCTCAGGGCCTGTCGGGCAATTGGCCATCCTCCTCCCTTCCTCGCGCCTGTCCTTCTGCTGCTCTTTCTGCCTCTCCTGCCTAGCCTTCGTATAGAAGGGAAGCTTCCCGCCGGGCAGCTGTTCGAGTACCTGTATTCTTACAAAGAAATCCAGGTTAAATAATTCGGGCTTAGGGCAACTGCTCAGATACTCCACGTCCCTGTGGAACACCAGGGTCCAATTCCGCTTAAGATAGGCCCCGAGAAGGTGGCCGACATTGAGGTGGCGGGCAGGGCGAGTAGCAATCTGATTTATCTAGTAAGCAAGCCAGTAGCCAAGGTGCACCCGCCTCTGCTCCTTCATGCTCCACATAAAGTAGAGCTCAGCCAGAGTAATGATCGCCAGTATATTGGCCTGGCCAAGGAGATTGCAGGCAAGGTAGACTTGGGCAAGGCGGAGGGCCGGATCAACAATATGGGTTCCTCTGGACTCAGAGGCTTTGAAATCGGGGGCACGTCCATTGCACAAGGCCTGTCAGACGGCCTGCTGATCGAAGTCCGGCTTCCTCTGAGGAAGGCCAATGTCACGCCCGAACCATTCTCCACTAGCGACTTGGGCCTCTGTATAGAGTCTCATCCTCACAGAGAACTCGTTCAGGCTCATCTTATGCTCACGCCTGAACACCCGGAAGGAGACGCTCCTAGCCTCCAAGTTTGTGCTTCCGGTAAATCGGAAGGACGTGAAGAATTCTTTGGCTAGGTCCTCAGGCACGAAGGTGTCCTCGATCTCCAGCAGCCATTCAAAACCAATGCCGGTAATGTTCTCGGCGAATCCTTCATCAACCCGGATAGTCTCCAGGGCTGGCTGGTGGAGTTTCTTGCCAGCCTTCAGCCGCTTCTTGGGCGTCACCACAGTTTTTCTGGAATAGTCGATGGTTGGGGGTGCTGCAGGCCTTCCTTGCTGCCTGCGGAATGATCGGGCCCATCGGAGCTCTCTCCCCTCTGTATCACTGCCCTCTTCTCCTTCTTGTGGAGGGGCAGGTTGGTCTGCATCCAAAATCACAATGCCCCGAGGTACGGGGTGCATCCTTTTTGGAGAAGGCAAAATAGTCTCCTTCCCTTTCCTCTTCCTTTCAGCCTTCTGACGGCTGTCCTCAACTGCCTCGTCCTCTCCGGCCTCTTGGTTTATCTCCCCAACGGCTCCTTGGTTTTCCGGCTCCCCCGGTTCATCCAACAGCCTCCGCACTGCACGGGGCCTCTCCACCTGCTCCTCCTCCATCCTCTGCATGCTGGCCACCCTGGCCTCTACCTCCTCCATCAGCGTGTTGATTTCTCTTCTGCGCGTCCGGCGGCGCAGCGGCTCCTCTTCCGTCTCCGGGACCAACTCATCCTCTGCCTGAGGAATGAAGGTCTATTCTGCCCCCCTTTTTGTAGTATTTCGCTGGGGTAAGACAAAAGGTCCTCCGTAGAATCGTCATCAATGTGCACAACCTCGATCGGTTGTGTCTGCCCTAGGAGAGTAGGGGAGTTGGAGCCTCCGCCACTTGGTGGTGTCGGAGCGTTAGGAGCAGTCGTGCCTTCTGCATGTGGCGGCAGCGCGGACAATGCTTCTTCGGCCGGGACGGCGGCGGGCTGCATCCCTCCCTCTTCTTCAGAATCGTCCCCACTATATTGTATTTTGGGATGTGGAGTAGGTCGGGGAGTATTTTGGGATGCGAAGGGGGGCTTGTGTTTTGGGATGTGGAAGTTTTGGCTTGGTCCTTTGACAGGGATATTCCAAGGCGGGCTCTCATGGTGGCGTAAACCGTCACGATATCCATCTCAGAGGGCATACTCCAGAGGATTCTGGTCAGGCGCCGTTGGGCCCCTTCATCTACTTCGGGAGATGGAGCGGCGGCACTGGTTTGCGGTGGTGGTTGAGAAGATGGGCTAGGGCTTTCTACTTGGGCTTGGGGCGAGGTTCTCCGGTCCTCACTGCCGGCACCGGAACTGGAGGAGGAGGATGAAGTTGGGAGTTGTTCAAGCAACATTGTTTCTGGTAATGGTGGTAGGTTTTTGTGAAGAAGATGATGATTTGGGGCAAGGGTTTGAATCTTGAGCGGTATGGGAGAGCAAAGAGAATGTACTGTAGGCGATTTGGTTAGAAGTGATAACCGGGTCTGAAAACTGTCTTTTATACCTATATTGTGGCTGTTGGGATCCTCTACGGTTGAGATCCCTTCGACTGTTCAGATCCTTGTGACTTTTCACGTACAGGCACGTCCTTTCAGAGCGACAGCTGGCTTAGCTTCTCTGATACGCTTCCTTCCTCTCTCCAATGCAGCAGTTGGCGCTTCCTGACACCTTTTCAGTAACTGTGCACGTCCTTCATCACCTGCCCTGATCAACGAAAGTACTGTACCACCAATTAAAAATCGAATTGCACTGATCAAGTGGACAATTAATTCCAGATGACAACTCAAATAGTTCCACTTGATCAGCTTTCGTCCTTACTTTCGACTTTTAATTTCTAAGAATTAAAGACTAACACATGAAAAATTATTTACACTAACTACAAAGGATTTGATCGAGTTCCCCTGGGATGTCACTTGATCAGTTTAATAGATTGAGAATTTGTTGCTTGATCAAGCAAACTATCCACGAGTACCCGATCACTCCTCTTACCTGCTCACTGGATAAGATTAGGCAGGATCAGTGGAATTTCTTCCACTGTGCCTGCTTCAGTCTTGTCTCTGTAGGGCTCAACCCGATGACTCTTTACCAAGAAGGAGAACGAATTGGGGGGATCTCCTGGGAGTACGTTTGCCTCCTGTGTGTGTATTGTCATGATGGAATGAGGGTCCGCCCATTTTGAATTCCACCTCCTGGGTGTTAGTTTGAGTTGACACTGGAAGAGTAGCTCTTTCTGCCCCACTATGAGCTCTTCCTTCCTCAATGCGGGGTCGAGTCTGCGTTGTCGATCAAGGTGGGGTGTCACTCCTTCTTCTAACCTAGCGGGATACATGTACAGATCTGGGTTAATCTTTATCACGTCTGTTGTTTTCCACTTGACCACCTCTTGACCCAGCCTCAGTTCTTCCATCAATTGCCCTCTCTGTCCTTGCAGATTTGGTTAAAAACCAAATCAAGAGGTGGTCAAGTGGCGATGCAAGTTGATAAGTCGCATTCTAGGCCTTGGTTATTGGTCAGTATAACGTGCTTAAGTGGATTATATCTTCAAAACAGTTGCTAAAGTGTGCAGGGAAAGGGTTCTAGTCAGTATGAAAAAGTTCGGACAACTCAGGTGAAAATGAGCGCCAGAAGGGTGCAATACTGACCAGGATGCATGCCAAAAAAAGCTCGAGATGGAGAAGAAGGATTGCTGGGAAGAATCAACCACAAACAAGGGCAAAAGAGTCATTTCACGAAGAGAGTCTACCCTAAAAATCAAGGGCAGGCCTCCCTATAAAAGGAATCCACTTGGAGAGAGAAGAAAAAAAATCTACATTCTCACTTAGTTAGAATATTTTCTCGGTAGATCAGTTTCCTTCAGCATTGTCCCACATCTTCTCATTCCTCGCCACAGCCATGATCACCTGAAGTTCCAGAAGTCCGCCGAAGATTCGCCTTCCACCGTTCCATCCAGTTTATTCCGTAGTCGTAACAGTTTCATCGCCCGGAGTGGCACAACAATCTTTATTCGCTTTCTTAGTTAACCTTTACTTGTTTTCTTTCATTGGATCTGCTGCATTTTCAGTACTTGTGATCTTTTGGAGTGTTTTGTTGAGATCCAAATGTTTTATGCAATGAAGTTATTTTTATACATCTCTTTCTGTTCAATTCTGTTTCATTCTACCTAGGTAGCTTAGATCTAGTTGTTGCAGTAATTTCTAAGTGTTGGAAGCATGATTTCATTTGGAGTTGTTCGATCTGTGATTGTTAGTTCAGTAGCTGTTTAGATTTATTTTCCCGAAGTGTCTTAGTGTGAAATCCGAATTTACATTATTCTGCCACCTTGCATGTCGTCCAGTATGAGTAGTTCTTGATTTCGCTCGTTTAAATTTTGAATTTTAGTGAGTTAATTTGTGGATCTGAATTGTGGAGTTGTTAATCTGTAATTTCATCTATGGAATCTGAGTTTGTTTGATTTTGTCCGTGCTTGTTGAAGAAGACAACATCCACATCCAAGTTTGGGACCACTTTGCTTTTTAGTTACTTTTTGCTTTTGTCCTTTGCTTTTTATGTTGGTACCCTACAGATCTGACAGAGTAGCCACCTAACTGCCTCTTATTCTCTGATATTCCGTTTAGCCTTTTATAGTAACCATCTACTTTCCACATGTCCCTGAAACACCTTGTCCTCCACTCTCACGTACACAGCCACATGGCGTTCACCTTCACACCACCCAGTCAGTAGAGTACACCCTTTAATTCATGTCTAGGTAGAATCTCAACCCAAGCGTGGTAGCTAACCAAACCCTTCCAGAATATCACCACAATTACCCAAACGCATCATCTCTGTGGGATTCGACCCTTACCTCCACTATACTAATCAGTAGAAGTGGGTTGGGGAATTTCTTTGATAGCCAGGTTCAGACTTAGTTGGGGTTTCTATCCTGATCAGTAGGATACACCCTTGCTTTACACGACACCTGCACACCTGAAGGCAACTATCACAGGTAAAGCCAATAGTTGCCTTGTAGGCGAGGGACTTTCCTTCAACATTTTTCTCAATGGGGCGGCTTGGTCAGGTGGTTTTTGACTCAGCTTGTCGTGGCGGCTTACAGAAATCTATAATTGCCCTTTCAATGGCTTGATCATTCATTTCCCCAGTCTTTGTTGTATCGAACCATTCAGCTGCTTCTTTCTTAAGTTGTTCGTCTTCAATGGAGTCAGTGGGCGGTTTTTTGAAGAGTTCCTTTCCTAGATACTTTTGCTCCCAAGGTCTGATAGTATCTACCGATTGTATGCTCTCATTGTCCTGTGGCTTTCTCACAGCTTTATCAATATCGAATGTAAGCTGTTCTCCATTAAAACCCAGATTCATCGTCCCATGGCGGACGTCTATGACTGCACTGGCTGTAGATAGGAATGGCCTTCCCAAAAGGGCTCCGGTAGACTCCTCCGCTCCTGGCTCTGTCATCTTCATGACGAAGAAATCGGCGGGGTACTTGAATTTGTTGATCTTGACGATTTCATCTTCCAGAATTCCTTCTGGGTGAATGCAAGACCCGTCTGCTAGCTGTATTACCATATCGGTTTTGACAAGCTTAGCTTCTCCTAGCTTTTCATATATAGAATAAGGCATAACATTGATGGAAGCCCCTAGGTCACACATTGCGTGCTCCATTCGAACGTCTCTGATGGAAATTGGGAGTGTGAACACCCCTGGGTCAGTCTTCTTCGGTGGAAGATCACTTGGTTGGATCACCACGGCTACACTTTCTGCTTCGACCGTCCTTCCTTTCTCAGTGACTTGTTCAAGGGCACTAGACTCTCCTTCTTTTGTGACTTGATCAAAGGCGCTGGACTCAGGGCCTTCTTCATGATTGGGTCCGTCTGTAGGTGCTGGAGAACTCGCAGATGGGCTTTGATAAACTTTTTCTGATTTTAGAGATACTGCATTGACATTCTCTGGCCCAGGTGGTGGTTGCACTGTAGCCGGAATTTTTCCTTCATTCCCCCTCAGCTCGCCCAGTGACATGGCGACCTGAGATAACTGCTTTGTAAGCATATCTAGTGTAGCCCTATGTTCTCTCTGGCTTCTTGTATTTCTCGCATTGCATCATGGGGTTGATATTGGATCATCATATCTCGTGGACCTTCATTTTGCTGTTTGCTAAAACGACCTCCTCCATGGCCTTGTTGATGGTAGCTGGAAGGTCCATACTGCTCTGGCTGGTTCTGGGGAAAATGATTTTGTTAGCTCCCTTGGAAGTACTGTGGGTTCCCTTGGGATTGTTGGTTTCCTCTCGGGTGCGGCGGAATATAATTGACCACTTGATTATGTGGTTATCTTCCCTGGTTGCTTGACTGAGGGCCTTAGTGTTGGAACCCCCAATTTCCTTCCTGTTGTCGGCTTGACCAGTTAGGTTGCCCTCCACTTGACCAGTAGCCCTGCTGTCCTGCTGACCAGGTCCCCTGACCGCCTTGTATCTTGTTGCCTCCATCATGTGGTCTTTCCTGAATGCGTGCGGGCAAATGGGGTTGTCCTTCGGTGAATTGTAAGTACTGTTGCGCTGGTTGCGGTGGTTGGCTTTGATTTGAATCACTCCACCTGAAGTTCGGGTGGTCTCTCCACGGCGCATCTCTCTGTTTACCCTGGATCCAGTTGCCATTCGCATTCCAGTGGCCGACGACATTCACTTGGGCTTGCGGTTCCACCTCAGGGGGAAACTCGCAATAGTAATAGTGATGCTCTTCTGGTGGTGGCGGCGGCGACACATACTGCTGTTCTTTGGGTGCAGGTGGCGGAGGTGCTCTGGATTTCTCAACTGCCTCAAGCAGCTTCTTCTCCATCTGCTCAAATCGAGCTTCCTGTTTTTCGTCATTGCACGCCTCGGCTGCGTGCACCGCACCCCTTCTGTACTGGCCACGGGATGTCTCGTACGAGCGCTTAGCCTCGATAAGCCTTTCCAGAATGTTTTTGGCTTGGCTGAATGGGGTCCTTGAGAAATCCCTCTGAGCTGCGAGGTTAAGGTCGTTCTTGATGTCGACTGACAGTCCACCGTAGAAGATCAAGTAGATCTCCCGCTCCCCCAGCTTGTGGTTGGGGCATGCTTGAAGCAGCCCTTGGAATCTATCCCAGTATTGGTCGAGGGGCTCATCGTACACCTGTCTGGCTTCTGTAATCTCCCGCTTGAGGGCACTCGTTTTTTACGTTGGAAAGAAGCGATCAAGGAATATCATTCGGAACTCGGCCCATGTTTTGATGGACCCTTCTGGCAGTCTCGACAGCCATACTCCAGGACCACCCTTCAAAACGAAGGGGATGGCCTTCAGCCTATAATCTTCAGACGTAGATCCAGCCGGTACGTGCTGGATATCACAGTATCGGCAAAATTCCTCTAGGAAGGCGTACTGGCATTCTTTTGAAAGGCCGTAAAAATGGGATACAACGGCCAGTACTCCTGACTTGTTCGCAAGGGTCCACATCCCAGGAGTAACGGCAATGGCATGTGTGGACTCCTTTTCATCATGAGCGTGCAGAGAACCTATTCTAGAGTCGTTGTCGACGAGGGTCATCTCTGCTTTTGCTTGTTCAAGTGGTGGTGGTCTAGGTTGCGTGTTCTGCTCTCCTTCTTCTTCGCTGGTCAGTTGGTCAACGATTGCTGCTGCTCCTAGTGCGGCTCTGTAACGAGTGGTAACTACGCCGGCTTCCTAGACTCTCCAATGAGCGTTAGTGCCTCTGTATATAAGAGGGTGATTCCAGTGGTCGCCGCATGCGGAAAGAAACAAACGAGAAAAGAAAGAAACAAAATTATATACACCTATGCGCTACTGAAGGGGTTGGCAGCGGAAGCGTGCAAGAGATCTGATCACATAATTCGATCTATTTAGCAGATTATCTAGACAAAATCTATTCGCGTAATTATCACATGTATCATGCTCATAACTTGAATTAAAACATGCTTTAGCATATAAAAGCCCTAAAATATGCTCGCTACGGAATTAGCCAATTTACCTCGTTGATTCAATCAAGAATCGATGATGGCTTGCTCCGTCTCCACGTGAAGATCTTCAGTACTCGACCTCTGATCTTCTGACTGGTGTCCCGGACTGTATACTGATATTTGTGTGGGCAAATCTCACCAGAATACTAGGACTTGAATAACGAAGACAGAATTCAGCTCACGGAGGAGGCAAAATTTCAAACTCTCTCTTTCTCTGGGGGGACAAAAATTCTGAGCAATAATAATAATTATGTTTTCTGTCTCTTTTATTCTCCTATTTATAAAGTCACATATTGGGCCCAGTCAGGGATCTAAGGAAGAATTTGGACATGGCCTCACCCAATTAGCTTTTTACTAATTAAATTGAACCCACAATTTAATATAAGCTTATATTGGAATATTACAAGCAGCCACTACAGAAGTAATATTTTATTCTCCAAGAATGGACTTAGTAAGAAACTCTTATTTATTATTCATAGAGTAATTAAACTCCAACTAGCTAGGTTCCGAATAATAAAATTTCGTTTCGAGCTCCTCTTGTGGATGTTATCAAACGAGACTCTCCTCGCTCACAATTCAACATAATAGCAATCCTAGCACCGCTAGACAATGATCACCACTACCCAATATACCTGGATAGTTGGGTGACGAAAAACCCGGACCTTTGGTAAGTCAAAGTAGTAGATACTCAATTTCGTATGCTCAATGCTAATGTACATTGATTAAGAAATTAATTATCAAGACCTCGTCTTTCAGTAGATAGCATAAAGACTCGTCTTGCTGTTAGATCCATTCAGTGCTATACCACACCAACGTCATCATATTTCAATAAGGCTTAGAAATAATCGGACTGACATTGCAACCTTTCACGATAGGTAGTCTAGGTCTATCTGGGTTGTGAAATTCTTATTTTTCTTTGTTCAGAACTGACCGCGTACCTTAAATTGAGCGCAGCCCACAACCGGTCTACTAGAACAAAGACTTAGACTTATGTTATGTTCGCTTATACATTTAAATATGCAATAAACATCCATTAAATGTAAAACATAACAATATTATGACAAAATTAATCTGTTGCATTCATTGGAAAATAATTATTAGAGTTTTACAGTATTCAATCACTCGAAAGGTGATTTCTAGTATACAAACCCTAACAATCTCCCACTTATACTCAAAACAGCTTTCGAGTATACAAAATAGTGTGCGCACGTCAAATTTCTCCCACTTATACTCAAAGCAAGTTGAGGTCTTGAATGAGTCGAACTCCCATCCCTTTAATGTGGCCCTCGAACGGTTTTACCGCCAATGCCTTTGTAAAAGGATCTTCCAGGTTGTTCTCTGACGCAATCTTGACCACTTGTATGTCTCCTCTCTGCACTATATCCCTTATAATATGATACTTCCGCTCTATGTGTTTGCTCGCTTTGTGAGCTCTTGGTTCCTTCGAATTTGCCACAACACCAAAATTGTCACAATAAATCGTGATGCTCTTGGGCAGATTCGCAACCACACCTAAATCCATAAGTAAGTTCTTGAACCATACTGCCTCTTTTGCAGCCTCCGAAGCGGCCACATACTCGGCTTCCATGGTCGAGTCCGCGATGCATTTCTGCTTCATACTCTTCCAAATTACGGCTCCACCTCCTAAGGTGAACACATATCCTGAAGTAGATTTTCTCGAGTCCTGATCAGCTTGAAAGTCTGAGTCAGAATATCCCAAAGGACAGAGCTCAACTGCATTGTAAACTAGAGCATAGTCCTTAGTCCGTTTAAGGTACTTGAGTATGTTCTTTATGGCAGTCCAATGTCCTTGGCCCGGATTCGACTGATATCTTGCCACCATGCTGGAGGGACTAGGAAAGAGATCGAAAACATGAATAGAATGCGGATCAAGTTATATGGAGTGATAACCGAACTGATTGGATCAGTTAGCAAATGTCGTTGTCACTTAATCAATGCACTCTAGCTCTCGCCCTTTCCGCCTTGCCAAAGTAATTTATAACTCCCAATTTTGCACAACTTTAATAGTAAAGCGGCAAGTTCGGGGTCGATCCCACAGGGAAGTTGGTGTGTCGAGTGTGTGAGTAGTGAACAGGGGGGGTTGGCTGCTGCCACGCTTTAATTTGGGAGTTTTAACTACTGTTTTAATCTAGACAGAATTTAAACTAGCTAGCTTGATCAACGGAATTCTAACTACTGGGTCAAGTGATTTGCAGGTAACAACAGAAAAGTAAATGCGAGTATTTAAAGCGAAAATAACTTGATTAAACTAAAAACTGATTACAGCGTGAAATTAAACTAAGCAAACACTTGGAATCTAAGAAAGCGGTAAACTGAGAAGAATCTCAGCGGGAAACTTAAGTCACGCTAACAGAAATGAGTATTCTGCAGCGCTCCCTTTGGTTGCCCTTCTAACTAAGCTATCTAACTAAGCTAGAGAATTAAACTAAACTAAGCTAGAGAGTTGGACTACGCTAGATAACTATGCTAAACTAAACTAGGCGGAAAGTAAAGTGTCTCCCCTTTTCTTGTGGTGGCACACCCTCTATTTATAAGCTCGATTCGGCCTCCAGCTGGATAACGATCTTGTCAGGGAATATTCACTCATTCTGAGAATGAGCGACTCATTGATTGCTACGTGCTGTTCTTC
The DNA here is from genome assembly GCF_004379255.2 of Salvia splendens. Lineage (NCBI taxonomy): Eukaryota > Viridiplantae > Streptophyta > Magnoliopsida > Lamiales > Lamiaceae > Salvia > Salvia splendens. The sequence continues at coordinate 18,527,698 of NC_056036.1, read as the reverse complement.
TAGAATGTCGACGCTTTTTGGTAACAAATTCGTGACTCAGCTTCGTCCTTGCGTCTCATATTCCAGCACGTGTCCCCTTCTAGAATATCGTCCTTGATAACAGAATGCTGCGCTGTATCCAGCTCATTTCCTCACGTGCTCTTCTTCCAGAAGCCTGTGGTCCCCTCCTAACTGCTTGATCGCTCCCCTTGATCAACTCCCCCGATTCTGAGCCTTTTATCGCCTTTGTACTTGCTTGATCAGGTCGGCCTTGAAGCCTTGGTCAAGTGGTAATTCTGCACATTTAACACTTGTTTTGCGCGATAAATCGATCAAGTAGCATGTATTTCACCCATAAACCGGTGCATGAAATAGGCCCTATCAAACTGCTCACACTTAAAACATACTTGTCCCCAAGTATAAAGAACAAGAAAATAAAAAGATAGGGCAAATTTCAGGCATGGTTTATTTATTTTTTAAGTAAAAGAAAAGACGAAAAGAAAAACAAGACCTTAAGATAAAGACACGTATCCACATGTATGCATTAGACCGAATAATTTTCCAACAATCATACCCGAGGTAGAGGTCAATCCATTTGTCAGTAGCTTGTGTTCATTCTCTTTCGCCTTTGCTTGATCAAGGTGTCAACTTGCCAAGATTGCTCAATTCAAAAATCACTATTGGATTCACTCAGTCACTCATTCCTTACCTGAGAAGTTAGGACTGTTCACTCGATGTTGCCATAAATTTAATACCTTGAATCGGACTGCACAAGATAGTTCCTTAAGGTCTTTGTTTAAGGTTGTAACGAGGCTCAAGGTTAGTAACGTATTAGGGTGGGGTCCTAGGGGTTCTAAGTTCAAAAATAAAAAATAAAAAATTTTAAAGAAAAATCACATGAGTCAAAAAGCCAAAGATTTGCCTAGACTCACTGGATCAGAATTGGGATATTTTTTTTCTTTGATGCTCCTTCTTGGTCAGATTTCGACCTTCAGCCTTATATTATTTTTTTGCTTTACAACTATTTCCTGCCCTTTTCTTTTTTTTATATATGATCAATGATCAACCCGATTGTCTAACTTGATCAACCTGGCTGCCCCTCCTTTTTCTTGCTATCCCCTTTCGTTATCCTTGACAAACTCCATCTCTTTGACCCTCTTTCCTCATGTGATATGAAACTTTGAATTTGGTTTTAAGGCTTCAAAGAAAGGGAAAGAGTGTATAAGCTCGAATTGGCTAACTAGGGGGTGCCTTGACTAATGAGGAGGGTTTGTGGAACGAGGGAAGAACACGGCTCAAATGGTTAAGTCCTAATGCCTTTAGTCATTACTACTTGTGCAATTTTCATCTCAATATTAAAAATCAGCCTCTCATAATTTTTCTTTTGTAAAAATAGTAGAAAGTGTTCTACTTTTGGGTTATAACTCACATATAGAGAGACTTCACAGTTGGTTTAGAAATTGAGCATTTCTATCATACTTGCGTCATTTAAATTGATCAAGCTTTTGCAATCAAGTTTTACATGTGAGCATACTGAATCCTTTTTCTAACTCTCCCAAGAGGTAATCAAGTCTTCCATTTATCCAATGTCATGCATATTGCCTATTTTATTACTATCTAGAATTTGTTATTTTTCGAAAAAAAATTTAGCATGTATGATTCTACTGTAACTAACCCGTCCCCCCTCCCCACTGCATATGAACTCGTCCTCAAGGGGCTAGATGCAGTGGAAAGAAGGGTTAGGCACAGGCAACGGCATAACAACAATCAAGGGAAACTTCTCACACTTAGACCGGACACTGGGCTAAGTGTGAGATAGTGCCAACAATCAAAACATGCTAATAACCAAACAAAAACAAAACAGATATAGGCAAAACAGTAAACAACTTCCATAAACTTCTCACACTTAGTCCAGACACAGGACTAAGTGTGAGATTGGAGTACACAATTTACACAAAGAAACTAGGTTAAGGGTGATAGCTGAATCAGGGGAATGTTGCGCTCCTTTCTTATTGCCTCCATTACACAGGCCTTCCTTATTGCCTCTACGGCTTCGTGCTTATCGGAGCTCCTTCTCCTTGGTATTTTTATTATTTTTCTCCTTCGGGGAGGGGAAGCAAAAGACTTGCTGGCAGCTTTAGTAAGCCCCATACCTTAATTGGTATGGTAACCCATATTAGGGGGAGGAAAGATACTTTCTTCCCCCTTCCTCTTGCTCCCTTTCTCTGCTCTCACCTGATTGCTCTCCACAGTCTTGCTTGCTTCAATGACTGCTCCGGTCTCTTGACTTTCTCCTCATCCACTTGTTGTCTTGAACCCTCAGCTTCAAGAAGCAGCTGGTTCATTTCCTGGTGGCGCGTTCTTCTCGGGATGGAGTCTTCTTCTGTGGTCGATGAAAGGTTAAATTCTGCCTCCTTTCGTCGTAAAGGGAGATCACTGGGACGAGGCAGCCCCTCTGTTGATGGTGGCGGAACAGGGTCCTTAGACCGAGAAATCCTTGGGCGAGCCTTTAGGGCGGTGTGAGTCTCCACGGGAAAACTTCTGAGTGCGGAGTCCACACGCCTTATGTCAGTCGGGTCCACATATTGGAGTGGGCCGATGAATCTAGGAGGCGATAATGGGGTTCTGGTGGTTGGTGGACTCAGTGGTGAAAAGGATCTCTGATTATTACTGTCGAGACCGGCTCCTGAAGAAAACGATGAAGTATTGGAGGTCTCGAGTTGATTGCCCTGCATTTTTTTCCGAATGAAGATAGCATAAAGGTTCTGAAGATATTTGATGGAAAGTGAGATCCGGAAAACCCTCTTTTATACTTAAATTCCGACTGTTGAGATCCCTGCTTATTGATATCTCTGCGACCTTTAGTGTACCGGCGCCTTTTTAGAATGCCAGATGGCAAAGCTTCCCCGATACGCTTCCTTCCTCTCTCCAGAACGTCCTTTCATTTCAACAGTCGGCGCCGCCTGACACCTCTCTACTTACTGCACATGTCTCGTCATCATCTGCTCTTATCAACTCAATCACTGTTCCACTAATTAAATTCAAATTGCACTGATCACGTGAATCATTAAATCTCGATGACAGCTCACATTATTCCACTTGATCAGTTCCTTTCCTCTACTTCCGACTTTTGATTAACGAAAATAAAACTAAACACACTTAATAAAAAAACTATTTATAAGGATTTGACCGGGTTTCCTTGGAATGTTACTTGATCAGATTTAGAGATTTAGAAATTATTGTTTGATCAAGCAGACCATCCATGAATACCCGATCACTCCTTATACTTGTTTACTGGTACAAGCTAGGCATTGGTAGTGAAATGTCGTCCACTACAAACCCCTTCCTTTCGTTCCTTCCGGGTAGCTCGCTTTGCTCCATACCGTTGGTCCTTCCTGCGAACTTTGCTCTTTCAGGTTTACGTTGCTCCCAGTTTCTCTGTTTACCTTGATCAATCCTCCTTTCCTGATGGATCTTTATGTTTTCACATTTTTTCTGTCAACTGCTTCCCATTCAAACTCCTGTAGAAGGAGTAACCATCTGATCAAATGCGGGTTTGATCCCTTCTTCGACGATAGGTATTTGATGGCTGCCTGGTTTGTATACACCGTCACCTTGGAACCGAGTAGATACTGCCTGAACGCCACAAATGCAAAGACTACCGATAACATTTCTTTTTCTGTTACATCATAGTTCCTTTGCGTCTGACTCAATGCTTTTGATGCGTAGAGGAAAACATAACTTTTCCCTTGGATTTCCGACTTAGTGTTGCTCCCACATCACAGTTACTAGTCTCACACATCACCTCAAGGGAGTGATTCCAGTCAGGACCATGAATTATAGAATAATTTATCAATTGTTCCTTCAGGAATGGAAACGTGGCTTTGCAGTCATCAGAAAGTTTAAACTCCATGTCGTCCTGGGGAAGCTTTGTCAGGATCTGCGTTCCCCCGGCGAAATCCTTGATACGTCCTCCACGGCCTTTAGCGTGCCTTAACAAGATTATGATCTTCCCCTGGTTAATAAGGTAAGGAAATTTTGCCACATGTGTGTGTCTTACCATGACTGTCCCATGTTCCGGCCAGTTTGAATTTTGCTTCTTGGGCATCAGCTGGGGTTGATGTTGGAAGAGTAATTCTTCCTTTCTCTGCAATCGTGGTTTGACTGTCTTGTGATCTGTCTGACTGGACAGGTCCTTGAATGCCATCGGTTATGCTGGTACGGAAAAGAGTTGCCTTGTAAACAAGGGATCCTTCTTCAGCATTTCTTTTAATGGAGCGGCTTGGTCAGGTGGTTTCTCGACCCTTCTTGGCTGAGTAATCTCTCTTGCCTCAGCTGGTTGTGACGGCTGGCAAAACTCCATAATTGCTCTTCCAATGGCTTGGTCATCCATTGCTTCAGCCATTGTCGTATCATACCATTCTGCTGCCTCTCTCTTCAGTTGTTCGCCTTCAGCGGAACCAGACGGTGGCTCTTAGAGGGATTCCCTTTTTGGATACTCCTTTTTTTGAGGGCTAATAGCGTTTACTGTTTGTATGCTCTCTCTGTCTTGTGGCTCTCTTGCAGCTGCGTTAATGCCGACTGTAAGTCGCTCTCCTTTAAACTCCAGATTAATTGTCCCATGGCGGACGTCAATGACTGTGTTAGCGGTGGATAGGAAAGGTCTCCCCAAAAGGATTCCAATAGACTCCTCCGCTCCTGGTTCCGTCATTTTTATAACAAAGAAGTCAGCGGGATACATGAATCTGTTTACCTTGACGATTTCATCTTCCAGAACTCCCTCGGGGTAGATGCAGGATCCGTCTGCTAGCTGTATTTCCATATTGGTTTGGACGAGCTTAGCGTTCTCCAGCTTCTTGTATATAGAACACGGCATAATATTGATGGAAGCCCCTAGGTCGCACATTGCGTGCTTCATTTGAACGTTTCTGATAGAAATTGGGAGCGTAAATACTCATGGGTCAGTTCTCTTTGAGGGAAGATCATCAGGTTGGATCTCACCGGTTACTTCCTCTGCTTCAACCCTCCTTCTCTTTTCAGCACCATGTTCACATATGTTAGACTCTTCTTTCACTGTGACTTGATCAGGGGCGTTGGATTCAAGGCTTTTACTAAGACTTGCCCTGGATGCTGGAAAACTTGCAGTTGAGCTCTGATAAACTCCTTCTGATTTCAGAGAGACTGTGTTAACATTCTCTCGCCCTGCTGGAGGTTGCACTGTAGCCGGAATCTTTCCATCTTTACCTCTCAGCTCGCCTAGTGACATGGCGACCTGAGATAACTGCTTTGTAAGCATTTCTAATGCGGCTCTCTGTTCCTTCTAGGCTTCCTGTATTTCCCACACAGCATCATGAGGCTGATGTGGAACCATCATATCCCCTGGAACTTCATTTTACTGCCTGTTATTTCTCTGATTAAATCGGCCTCCTCCATGGCCTTGCTGGTAGAAACCGGAAGATCCATATTGCTCTGGTTGGTTCTGGGACAGATGGTTTTGTTGATTTCCTTGGTAGTACTGTAGGTTCCCTTGGGATTGCTGGGTTCCTCTGTGGTACTGCGGGACATAACTCACCATTTGATTACATGGTTGCCTACCCTGGTTGCCATACTGAAGAGCTTGGTGTTGGTACCCCCATTCTCCTTCTTGTTGTCGGTTTGACCAGTTAGGTTGTCCTCCACTTGACCAGTTCCCTTGAGGTCCACTTGACCATCCTGTCTGACCTCCCTGCATTCTATTTCCTCCTGTGTTTAGTCTATCCAAGATTCGGGCTGGCCAGTTGGACTGCCCGTCGAAGGGTTGTACTTGTTGAGGTGCGGTTAGTTGTGGTTGGCTTTGATTCTGATCAGTCCATCTGAAGTTGGGGTGGTCCCTCCACGGAGCATCTCTCTGCTTCCCCTGGATCCAGTTGCCATTTGTGTTCCAGTGGCCTACTGCGTTCACTTGCTCTACCTCAGGGGGAAATTCACAGTAATAATAATGATGTTTTTCTGGAGGTGGCGGCTGCGGTACGTACTGTGTCTATTTTGGTGCAGGTGGTGGCGGTGGTCTCATTTTTTCTACTGCTTCCAGCAGTTTCTTCTCCATCTGCTTGAATCGAGCCTCCAACTTTTCATCGTTGCGCGCCTCTACTGCGTGCACTGCTCCTCTCCTGTACTGCCATCGAGAGGTTTCATACGACCGCTTAGCCTCAATCAGCCTCTCCAAAATATTCTTAGCTTGGCTAAAAAGGGTTTTTGAGAAATCCCCTTGTGCTGCGAGGTTGAGGTCGTTTTTGCTATCCACCGTGAGTCCGCCATAGAAAATCGAGTAGATGTCCTTCTCTCCCAATTTGTGGTTAGGGCATGCTTGAAGCAGCCCTTGGAACCTATCCCAGTACTGGACGAGGGGCTCGTCATGTTCCTGTCTGGCTTCTGTAATTTCCCTTTTTAGGGCACTTGTTTTTTATGTTGGAAAGAAACGATCGAGGAATATCATGTGAAACTCAGCCCAAGTTCTAATGGATCCTTCCGGCAGCCTTGACAGCCAGACACTCGTGTCCCTCTTCAAGACAAAAGGAATAGCTTTGAGTCTGTAATCTTCGGATGTGGACCCAGCTGGCACGGGCTGAATATCACAGTATCGGCAGAATTCATCCAGAAAAGCATACGGGCATTCCTTCGAAAGGCCATAGAAGTGGGACAAGACGGCCAGTACTCCTAATTTGATGGCAATGGTCCGCATCCCAGGAGTAGCGGTGATGGCATGCGTGGGCTCTCTCTCATCATGAGCATGTAGAGAACCGATCCCCGAGTCGTCGATGACAACGGCCATCTCTGCTTCCGTTCGTTCTGGTGGTGGTGGTTGTGTTTTCTGCTCGATGGCTGCTGCTGCTTCTAATGCGGCTCTGCGACGAGTGATGACAACGTCGGCTTCCTGGACTCTCCACTAAGTTTTAGTTCTTCTGTATATCAAGGGATGATTCCAGTAATCGCCTTGGTGGTACTTTCTCATCAACAGCAAAAACAAAAAATGAGAAACAAAATTATATACACCAACGCACTACGCACAAACATAAAGTAACACCATGCTTCCCCGGCAACGGCGCCATTTTGGAGGGACTAGGAAAGAGATCGAAAACACGAATAGAATGCGGATAAAGTTATATGGAGTGATAACCGAACCGATTGGATCAGTTAGCAAATGTCGTTTCCACTTAATCAATGCACTCTAGCTCTCGCCCTTTCCGCCTTGCCAAAGTAATTTATAACTCCCAATTTTGCACAACTTTAACAGTAAAGCGGCAAGTTCGGGGTCGATCCCATAGGGAAGTTGGTGTGTCGAGTGTGTGAGTAGTGAACAGGGGGGTTGGCTGCTGCCACGCTTTAATTTGGGAGTTTTAACTACTGTTTTAATCTAGACAGAATTTAAACTAGCTAGCTTGATCAACGGAATTCTAACTACTGGGTCAAGTGATTTGCAGGAAACAACAGAAAAGTAAATGCGCGGATTTAAAGCGAAAATAACTTGATTAAACTAAAAACTGATTACAGCGTGAAATTAAACTAAGCTAGCACTTGGAATCTAAGAAGGCGGTAAACTGAGAAGAATCTCAGCGGAAAACTTAAGTCACGCTAACAGAAATGAGTATTCTGCAGCGCTCCCTTTGGTCGCTGAAAGGACCTGGGTGCGTAGGTGTCGTTCAAGCAAGGATATATCCTACTGATCAGGATAGAGATCCTAACTAACCTAGACCTTGGTTTCAAAGATTCCTCAACCCACTTCTACTGATCAGTATAGTGGTGGTAAGGGTCGAATCCCACAGAGATGGTGCGTTCTTAAACTACCGCGGTGGCAATTGGAAGATTTGGTTAGCTACCACGCTTGGGTTGAGTTTCTACCTAGGCTGGAACTTAAAGGAGGTGTTCTACTAGTCAGACGGTAAGGAAAACATTTGGAATGTAACTGTGTACGTGGAATGGGGAGACAATTTTGTAACAGAAAATATTTGGAAGGTACGGGTTTCTATTTTGGGCTAAACAGAATATTCAGAGTGTAGTGGAAGTTTGATGACTAGGCTGACAGGGCTTAACTAAAAGTGAAGGACAAAAGCAAAAGCATCTCGAAAAGTAAGTGGTCCCCTCCAATTGAAATAGACATCATCTTCTTCAACAAACACTTCCAAAATTCAGATAACAATTCCAGATTCAACACGGAAAACTCAGATTAACAACTCACAAACACAGATCCAAAACTAAGAAATCAAATCTGAAATCAAACACTGAAACTGGACTTCTGCATACTGGTCAACATGAAAGAACGATTCGGAAATTAAAACTAAGCTTTGCATGCAACGATCTACTTTCCGATCAAACAGTACTTGTTTATCTATCCTAAAGAAATTTGTTACGTAAACGGAATTGAGAGATTCAGCACTTTAAACACCGAGAAACTTTAGATCTAAGCTAACTAGGCAAGGGAATAAAGAAACACCACAATAAACGAAACGGAAATCAACTTCATAGCATAAACACGTTCGGATCTTCAACAAAGTACTTCAAAAGCAGAAAATATCCAAAGGCAAACAAGATCCAACGTAAGGAAAGCGAGAAATTTAAAAATACGAAAGCAATGTAAAAGTGTTTTGCCACTCCGGGCGATGAGACTCTAAACTACGATCTTGCTGGCTGGAATGGACGATGACTGGAATTCTGGGAACATCTGAACGTCAAGTGATCATGGCTACGGCGAGGCAAGAAGCGGGACACGGCTGAAAGACTGAAACTACCGAGAAAACTTTCTACCTAAAGATGGTGGTGAATGAGTGAATGTGTATCTCTCTCTCTCCAATTTGGCTTCCTTTTATAGGGAGGCTACCCTTGATTTTAGGGTAAATCCTCGTTGCAATTTGACTTCTTTGCCCTTAATTGTGGGTAATCCGTCCCAGCTATCCGTCTTCTCCATCTCAAGCCGTTTTAGCACGAATACTGATCAGTATGAGATCATGCTGGCGCCTCCTTCACCTGAACATTCCGAAACTTCCCTACTGGCTAGAATGCTTAACCTGCACACTTTAAACAATTGTTTTGCAAATATAATCAATTAAGCACATCATACTGACCCGTAACCAAGGCCTAGAATACGACTTATCAAACTGCTCACACTTACCACAGGCTTGTCCTCAAGCGTGAAGAACAAACAAAGAAAAGAATAAGTCGAATTCTAGCCTGGTTACTCCCCTGACCGACTCTACTTAACTTAGACTCTAAACTATGACGCAAAGAAAAACACAAACAAACACAGAGAAACATAAACACGTAAAAGACTGAAAACACATAGATCAGGCTATATTTTCAACCATCCCTCCCCTCTGGATCAGGTGCAATCCGGCCTTAGACAGCCTTGAACTTCTGCCACCCCCCTTTTCTCTTCCAGTCAGTATATCTGTTTGTCAAGATCGCCCACACTCTCGGCCTAACACTAGGTTCGCTCAGTCACTCATACCTCACCAGGAATGTTAGGACTGCATTCTCTCATTATGCTCACCACAATTGCTTCGGACTTAGATTCCACGAGCGGCTACTGAAGGACTTATAGGCTTGTAACGGGGTTGTTGGCTTGTAATGTTTTCGGTGGATGTTCCTAAGGCTCTAAGGTTCAAAATTTCTATTTTTATTTATGCGGGGGGGGGGGGACTGTGTTTATTAGGCTTCTGATCAGTTGCTTTCTTTAGTTGGCGCTTCTGGCTTTGGTCTCCACTGGTCAGTAGCAGCTTGTGGCTTCGCCACCCTTATTCCTTCATTCATCTCTTTTTTTGTGGTCAAATCTTTCTGACCATTTTCTTCATTTTCTCGGTTCCCTCTTTTTTTTTTCGTTCCTTCGTGGCTTCGCCACCCTTATTCCTTCTTCTCTTTTTTGGACTGGGAATGACTCCCTGGTCGATTTTCTTCTAACTTTTTTGCCCAGCTGGTTTCTGCTTTTCCGCACTTCTTCCTGGCCAGTAAGCTCCATTTGTTTCATGCCTTACACAGTCCCAGTCGGCTGGGGTGTTTATCTGGGTATATAAAAGGTTAAGAAGAAAGGGTTCTAAAGGCGGTCTTTTTTTTTTTTTTTTTAACGGGGGGGAGGGGGGTTCCTACTGCCTTCAGTATTTGCTACCCGTGATCACTTCACCCTAGGCGAATTGTGGCAGCCTCTCTTTTCTTTCCAATATATGTGGAAAGTGGTTCCACTTTAAGGCTTATAACTCACATTTTTAGAGGGCTTTCGTGTTTGGCTCTAAGTATGGGCTTTTCTCTCATACTCACCTCATCTATCCTGACTAGGAGGTACTAACGGGGATGGTTTAGGTTTCCAGCATGTCCTATCTCCCTCAATTCCCCTCACCTTCAGCTCAAGACGGTTGAGTTTTAAGCCCAATCACACACAACATAAAACTAGACCTAACAAAACAAAACAAAAGCACAAACACAAAGACTACACATATATACATACATCCTACTGGCCATTGCGTCCCCCCTCTCACTTCACAAGTGTCTGCCCTCAGATAAGGCTGTGAAGTGGAAAAGGTAATGGCCAGTACGATGGCACACAGACAACAAACAGCAAAACTAAAACAAAAACTTCTCACACTTAGACTATGGAATAGGCTAAGTGAGAGAGGTTTTATCACCTATACAGAGATCAACAAAACATAACCACAAACACATATATACAAGCTCCTCACACTTAGACCATGCAATGGGCTAAGTGTGAGCTAACATGCATGCGACATAGAAAACAAAACAAACAAAACAAAGAAAACATGCTCCAAAAAAACAAACCCTTAACTTCTCACACTTAGACTATGGAATAGGCTAAGTGTTATGAAGTGGGGTTTGCGCGCAAATACAAATTATACTACCTAAACAAAAACCAACTCATAACAACAATACGAAAAGTTAAAAGAAAAACTGAAACTTAAAAAGAAAAACTAACTTGGTCAGTAGGGGGGGGTCTATCGGAGTCTCCTGCTCCTTCGTGGGGCAGGTGGTGCAGGTCGTTCTATCGGTTGGTCCTCCGGTTGGTCTGTCTCCATTCCAGCTTGGTTCTCATCATCCTTTGCCGGCTCCTCGGCAGTTGCCGGCACCTCGGCTTTCTCTTCCTCTTGCTCCTTCACTACGGTCTCTGGGACTTGTGGTTCAACATCCTGGCCAGCATGGCCGCTTGGTCCGGTATCCTGGGCTACACTGCCCCTTACTCTCATAGCTTCAGCCGCCCTCTGGTGGCTCACCTCCTCTAGGATATTGTCGATCATGGACAACATCCTATTCATCTCCGTCTGTATCTTGTGGTTCTCCTCTCCTAAATTAGTCACGATCACTTCCATAGACGCTTGCCTCTGGGTCAGTATCCTCTGCTCCGCAGATTCTTTCAACACCCGTTCCACTACTGATGCCAATCAGATCATTTCTGCCCTCATCTGTCTGTTCTCCTCCGCCAATTCAGTAACCGTCCTTTCCAATAACGCGACTCTTCCTCCTGCCGTGGCTTCCTCACCCATTGCATAAAATTGCGGTCGTCCCACCCTCATGTAGACCGCATTTGTCCTAACGAAGTAAGGTATGTCGAATAATCCCGGTGGCCGCACCATGGGCAGCGGAGACAAGTCTTCAGCCTCAGTGATAATGAGGTTGTTGCCTACGAAAGCTCCCAAAATGTGGCAAAGAGTGAGGTTTCTGGCAGGGTGCGTAGCGATCAAGTGGCACTGATATGCCGTCCAAAATCCAAGATGCAGCTTGCATCCCTGTCTTGCGCACCAAAGGAGATACACCTCCGTCATTGAAGTGCGGACGGCTGAGTTAGATTGGCCCAGCAGGTTGGCATCAAGGTGGAGCTGTATTAGTCGCAGAACTGGATCATTGAAATGGATGGAACGGGAAACAGTGGACGCGAATTCTCCAGCGCCGGGGTGAGTAAGTTCAGCCCAGGCCTCCTGTTGATCAAATCCACGTGCCTACGAGGGATACCCCTCTCCCTGTCTCTCCACTCAGAACTGATCGCTTCTTCCAATGTACACATGCCCATCCGACATGTCCACTCTATCAAGTTCATACTAAACTCTGCCGCAAACAATCTAAAACTAATGGACACTTCATCCAGGTCCGTTGTCACCTTAAACCGAAAGGTAGTGAAGAACTCCTTCGCTAATCTCACACTGATACGTGGATCCCCATTTTGCAGTAGCCACTCAAAACCCAAAGCATTTATATAAGCAAGGAATTGGTCACGAACACCTAGTTCATCCAGAGAAGGGTAGTGTATTACCTTGCCGCACTTAATTTCCTTGCTGCCATCGTCCAGACTCTCGAAGGTATTCTTCAGTTTCTGCTTCTCGAAGAGTTTCATCTCCTCGGCGATCTCATTTGTGAAATCCATGGTCCATCTTCTATATCGGAGCCTCTCCACTGGTGGGTGGACAAGCTCTCGGTGATCACCTGGGAGCGACTGTTCCCCATATTCCTCCTCTTCCACGGACTCATCACTATCCGATGCAGACTCCTCACTAATCTCAAACTCACTATCACTCTGCTCTTGCCGTCTCGATGGGATCCTCTGAGAAGCTTCGGTAATCACAATTCCTGTGTTTGCTGCCCTGGACCTCTTTGTTACTGCTTTCTTCTGGATTGGAGCCTTCCCTTTCCTCTTTCTGGCTCGCTGATATTGTGCTTCTTCCTCCTGAGCAGTAGGCTGTGCAGGTTCACCCCCTGCCTTCGTTGGAGTGGCTTGTTCTTCCTCGCTCTCGATCTCTACTGGGTTCTCAGTCGTGCTTGTCTTGGCCTTGCTGGCTGCTCTTTTGCCCAGGCATCGCTGAGATACCCGCATCTTCAGAACCAATTGCCGCTTCACTGGGTGGGGTTTTAAGACGGGAGGCGCCACAGCTTCCGGTACTTGAGTGTCTACGGTTGGTCTCTCCTCATCTACTTGCATTCGATCATCCCCTGCTTCCACTTGGGTATCAACTGGCTCTGGCTCTTTCTCTTCACTCTGTTCTTCCCTCTCCTCTTCCCCTACTGACTGGGATGCCTTATCCTTCGGTATGGGTTCTGTAAAAGCTTGTTCATCCTCTCCTACTGCCCTCGATGCGAGGTCTAGACCCTCAGCCATTAGAGCAGTATCTTCCCTGCGATTCACCTCTTCCACTATTGATTCAAACTCCGTTTCCGTCATGAGGCCGCGCTTTTGGGCCGACTTATTCAGGTCGATCTCCTCCCTAATTACTTCTTGGCGAACCGCTTCCACTTCTGGCGTCTCCTCAATTCTTTCTCAGCCTTTCCGCTCTTTCTTCTTCATCAGAGGCATAATAAGCCGCAATGGCCTCGAGATCCACAAGTTCGGCTTCCTGGATCGTCGGAAAAATTCCTTCCGTCTCTGTCATTTCGGCTTCAGTTGGGGGGTTGCTTTCTTGGGGAATCATCGACGGAATCGGCAATGTAGATGAAATAGGGGTCAAGGGTTGCGTAGTGGTTACTGGCATGGTTGCCGCATGAGTTGCTCCGGCTCCGCTCCCTTGCCCTCTACCTTGGTTAAAATACTCTAACTCCGCTGCCCAATTCCTATTCGGATCCTGCAATCGGAGAAACTCCGCCATTGCATCCAGAGAGACCATCGGCGGGGCTTGTTGTGTTGGCGCGGGACGTTGTGGGTTTAGTGGTGGTGGTATTTCAAGGTTTCCTTCCTCACTGGTTTTCTTTGAGGGCGGTTTGATTTTGGTAGCAAATGCTTTCTTCCCCATGGCTGAAAATTAGGGCTTGTAAAGAGTGGAATTTGGTCTTGATATCTGGGAGAAAATGGAAGAAAATGAGGGTTTGTGAGGGATAAAGTTTGGGACGGTCGTTTAATTTAGGCGAGAGATAGCAGTTGCAGGTGGTTACAACCGGCTATAGGGAGTTGCCGGTCGCGACGCTTGGACGGAAGGCGGTTAGGAATGCTGGCCCCTGATTGGCTATCGCGTCTGCTCTCTCTGCTCCACGCCACTCCAGCCGCTGCCACCCTGCAAAAGCTGCATAAGTCTTAATTCAAAATTTCGTCTTTTCTCGAAACCTACCATTACTTGCCTAATAAGGGAAATAATTCAAATGGGCTCTTAAATTAGAATTGAAATAGCACCAAATAGGTAGTCTCTTGGTCAATGTGTACTCCAAATTAAATTTAAGGCCCGAAAATATTTTTGGATTTTCTTAGAAATTATCTAACATGCAAAGACTAATTACGTATTTACAATATTTACACCTTTCTTGGGTAATTTGGAATCCTACTTGGCCAGTATACGCAGAAAATTATCAAAATGGAACTAGCCATGTGGAATTCCAAATTCCTATCTTACTGATCAGTATGAAACCGATGTAAGTGTTTGCAGTGGAATTTCGTCCACTACACCCACTTCGCTATTCTCCCTGAATATTTTCAACCTATGTCCATTTACTATGAAAGGTTCCGAGTTAGGAAAACTCCCTGAAATTTCTACTGCTCCATTGGATCTGAGTGCAGTTATGATGTAAGGTCCTGTCCATTTGGACTTGAGTTTCCCTGGCATAAGCTTCAATCTTGACTGGAAGAGTAGTACTTTCTGGCCAACGTGGAGCTCCTTAGTTCTCAGATTTCGATCATGCCACAGTTTGGTTCGCTCCTTGTACCACATGGCTGAATCGAATGACTCCAATCTAAGTTCCTCAAGCTCCTGCAGCTGCAGCTTCCTTTCCTCTTCGCAGGCTGTAGCATCCATATTCACTTTCTGTACTGCCCAGTATGCTCGATGCTCGATCCCAACCGGTAAATGGCACATCTTCCCAAAAACGATCCGGTAAGGGGACATGCCTATGGGGGTTTTGTAGGCTGTTCGATACGCCCAGAGAGCATCCTCTAACCTCACACTCCAGTCTTTCCTCGAAGTGTTCACAGTCTTCTCCAAAATCTTCTTTATCTCACGGTTAGAGATCTCAGCTTGACCATTGGCTTGCGGATGGTACGGGCTGGAAAGTCTATGGTGCACACCGTATTTCTTCATTAAGGCTTCAATTGTGCGATTATAGAAGTGTGTACCTTGATCTGATATGATCGCCCTTGGAACTCCGAACCGGCTGAAGATATGACTCTTTAAGAACTTGGCCACCTCCTTTGCTTCACACGTACTTGTGGCCTAGGCTTCTACCCATTTGGAGACGTAATCTACCGCGACTAGGATATACAGATTGCCATAGGACGAAGGAAAAGGCCCCATGAAATCCATTCCCCATATGTCGAATAGCTCGCAAACTATTATGGGTACCTGCGGCATTTCGTCCCGGGCAGATATTCCACCGGTCAGTTGGCAACGCTCGCAACTTCTGCAGAACTCGTACGCATCTTTGTTGAGTGTTGGCCAATAAAAGCTGTTATCCATAATCTTCCTTGCCGTCTTCTTGGATCCGAAATGTCCTCCGCATGCTAACGAATGGCAGTGGGTTAGAACATCCCGCTGCTCCCAGTCAGAAATGCACCTTCTTATCACTTGATCGGATCCTACCCTCCATAGGTAGGGGTCGTCCCAAAAGTAGTATTTTGCTTCACTCTTGATCTTCATTCTTTGTGCCTTGGTAACACTTGGTGCTTCTGGAAGTTCTCCAGTTACTAGGTAGTTGGCCAGGTCCGCATACCATGGCTCCTGCCCTACCTTCTCCTTTCCTTTTGCTGTATCATTCTGACCAGTAAGTTTGTACACTTCTTCCCAATCAATTTTCCTGGGCGCAAAAATCACCTCACATAAATGTTCCTCTGGAAACTTATCATGCACTTCGTCACTGTTTCCATCTTGCATTATTCTGCTCAAATGGTCTGCCACCTTGTTCTCGACTCCTCTCTTATCTTCCACCTCCCAATCAAATTCTTGTAACAAGAGTACCCATCGGATCAAGCGTGGTTTGGATTCCTTCTTGGCAATCAGATACTTAATGGCTGCATGGTCAGTATATACTATGACCTTGGATCCCAACAAATATGGCCGAAACTTCTCGAAAGAATACACCACTGCCAGCATCTCCTTTTCAGTGGTATCGTAATTCCGCTGGGCTTGATTCAAAGTCTTGGACGCATAAAAAATTACGTACCTCTTCCCATCGATCTTCTGACCCAGCACGGCCCCTACCGCAAAGTCGCTGGCGTCGCACATTACTTCGAAAGGATGGTCCCAGTCAGGAGCCCGTATGATAGGTGCGGATATCAGCTTTTCCTTGAGAAGATTGAAAGCAGCCTTGCATTGCTCATCAAAAACGAACTCCACGTCATTTTGAAGTAGCCTGGTAAGGGGTTGGGCGATTTTGGAGAAATCCTTAATAAATCGTCGATAAAATCCGGCATGCCCCAGAAAACCCCTAATCCCCTTCTGATCAGTAGGGAACGGTAATTTAGATATAACGTCCACCTTTGCTCGATCCACCTGGATTCCCCTTTCCGAGACCACGTTTCCCAGAACAATCCCTTCGGTGACCATAAAATGGCACTTCTCAAAGTTCAAAACCAAACTCTTCGCTTGACATCTCTCAAGAACTATATCCAAATGATGAAGGCAAGAATCGAACGAGTCTCCGTAGACCGTAAAGTCATCCATGAATATCTCTATGCAATCCTCAATCAAATCAGAAAATATGCTCATCATGCAACGTTGAAACGTACCTGGAGCGTTGCATAGGCCGAAAGGCATGCGCCGGTATGCATAAGTTCCGAATGGGCAAGTGAAGGTGGTCTTATCCTGGTCTTCAGGATCCACGTAGATTTGGAAATATCCGCTGTACCCATCCAAGAAGCAAAAGTACTTCTTCCCAGCGAGTCGCTCCAACATCTGGTCGATAAAAGGCAGAGGGAAGTGATCCTTCCTTGTTGCATTGTTCAGCTTGCGGTAATCGATGCACATTCGCCAACCCGTGACTAGCCTCGTTGGAATCAACTCATTCCTCTCATTTTGGACGACTTGGATTCCCGACTTCTTTGGAACCATGTGGATCGGGCTGACCCACTCACTGTCTGGCACTGAATAGATAATCCCTAGCGACAACAACTTCAAGATTTCCTTCAATATTTCCTCTCGCATGTTAGGGTTTACTTTCCTTTGGGCATCTCGATGTGCCTTTGCTCCCTCTTCCAGCCTAATATGGTGCATGCAGACGTCGGGGCTAATTCCAACTAAATCTGTAAGACTCCATCCAATCGCCTTCTTGTTCTTGCTCAGCACGGTCAGTAGCCTAGCTTCTTGTTCCTTCGTAAGGCTGCTGCTGATGATCACTGGATAGGAGTTCTCACCTCCGAGGAAGGCATACTTCAAATTCGAGGGTAACTTATTCAGCTCAACTTGGGGTGGAAGTGTATCTTCGGTTAGGGGGTTTTTTCTCGGACTCTTCCCCTTTTCTAAATCTCCTTCTGATGGTTCTTCTATACTGACTGGTAGCTGAGCCCCTGCGGCTCCTATGAACTCCGACTTTTGACAAAAATCCTTGATTGCTCCTTCAATTTCTTCATCGGTCAACCCCTGGCTACTGATCAGATCACACCATGCAGCAGCTTCTACGTCAGCCTGTTCATAAACATCTAAAGCCTGGAGTCTCTCCTGCAATAGTTCGGTCTCAAGAAAATCTTGGACTAAAGGGTCAATCACATCAACATAGCATAGATTTTCAGAATCAATAGGTTTCTTCATGGCATCATTTATATCAAAGGTAAACTTCTCCCCATGAAAATCAATGCAAATAGTCCCCTCAGCCATATCCACGATCGTCTTGGCCGTTCTCAAAAATGGTCTTCCTAACAAGACTCCACTAGACTCCCTCGCTTCATGCTCACTCATTTTGATCACATAAAAATCAGCAGGGTATGTAAAATCATGCACTCTAACTAATACATTCTCTAAAACTCCCTCCGGACTTATGCACGACCTATCAGCCAGTTGGATCAATACTCTAGTACTTGACAGCCTCACTCCCTTCAACCGGTTATAGATAAACAATGGCATGACATTTATAGACGCCCCCAAATCACACATTGCATGTTCGACCTTCACATCTCCAACAGTTATTGGTAAGGTAAACATACCTGGGTCGGCTCTCTTGGGTGGTAACGTCTCTTGCACTATTGCTGACGCTATCCCTTCCACCATAATCTTGTCATCTTTCTGGGCTCTCCCGGCTATGAAGTCCTTTATGAATTTCCCAAGAGGGGGTAGTTTCACGGCTTGGAGAAATGGTATGGTGACATCCAACTTCCCAAAAATCGACAAATAGTCAACCGGGTTCTCTTTCTTCCTCTTTGTAACAAATCGGAATGGGAATGGTTTCTCCCCTTTTTTCTCATCTACTTGTCCCTTAGCAACCTTCTTGGAGTCTTTCCGGGGTAGTTCCTGAGTCTGGGCTTCCATTCTGGGCTCTTCCTCTCGATGAGGTTCCTTCCTGGTCAGTAGGGTTTCGGGTTCATCTCCTACAATTGGTGTAGCATCCAAGAAGAATGGATCCTGCATCTGAGGCATAGGCCTCCCTAGTTCATCCGCTGAAACGGT
The DNA here is from genome assembly GCF_004379255.2 of Salvia splendens. Classification (NCBI taxonomy): domain Eukaryota; kingdom Viridiplantae; phylum Streptophyta; class Magnoliopsida; order Lamiales; family Lamiaceae; genus Salvia; species Salvia splendens. Next base: position 18,509,183 of record NC_056036.1, on the reverse strand, counting down.
ATCGCCTCCTATCTTCGTTCCGTTAGATCCTCCACTAGGTCGTTTGGGTTGAGGCGCGTCATAAGTAGTTCCGGTCCGCAACGTAACCTTACTCACATTTGCCTTGTCGGGCATTTGGACTGTAGATGGGAGTTTACCTGCATTTCCCTTCAAATCCCCCACCGAACTGGCCAGTTGGGCTAACTGCCTATTCATCATATCCATGTTCGCCTTATGTTCTTTCTGGGCATTTTTGCATCCCCTGCACGACCTCGTTATGGGATTGCAAGTCTCCTTTGATGCTCTGTTGTGACGCTAGCATTTCACCCATCATGTCCTGAACGGACCTCCTTGGCCTGTTCGGATTTTGGAAATGATTCGGCCCTTGGTGTTGATAGTTCTGGAAGTTTTGCTGGCCTTGATTAGGCGGGTATTGGTTATACTGGGCAGGAGGGACGTACTGATCTTGAGGATATTGATTCTGGTGCTGGGCTTGAAACTGATTTTGGTTCTGATGGTGTTGGGGTGCATGATTGGCTGATTGTGAAAAGGTGGAAGTTTCTCTGGTGGGGTGGTACATAAACAGGATTCGGGTTTTGGCTTTGTGGGGCTTTGATTTTGGGTTTGGTTGGTTCTTCCTGACCAGTTGGGCTGGTAGTCTGGTTTGCTAGTCCACGGTTAGGGTTTTGTTTGGTGGGGTTATACTGGTTTCTGTCCTTGGTTCTGATTTTGGCCCCCGTCTCCCTATCGAAAGTTTGGATGATCCCTCCATGGTGCATCCCGTTGTCTACCCTGAATCCAATGCCCACTGGAATTGAAGTACCCCGCAGCATTGACCTGTTCCATATTCACGTAGTCACTAGGCTGTTCATAGTTCGGTCCTTGATTTCCCTGTTCTGCACCTTTGTAATTCCCAGCTGGGGGAGGTGGTGGGGTGCT